>NC_134704.1:145180290-145826124 GCF_043290135.1 Rhipicephalus microplus | reverse complement strand
AGAGATAGTATTGCGCATCGCCTGATCTACAATGATATGGAATTTTTTTTTGTGCGTGAAGCCACCTACTGCCTTCGTGGCAATAACATTCCGCATTATTTCCTAAGGATCTCACCTGTTCTGTCACCTCCTTGCAACGAGGCTGTAATCAAGAGCAAATGATGGCTTTGTGGTTTAGTTGCTCAAGTGATCAGTGAATGTTACTCTTCGTGTGATGGGGACTGTGCATAAAACTATGACCAGTGTGTTATTCTTCCCCTGTATACCTCCCTGCAAAAGGCTCCTAACTCGGCATTTGTTTGATTCTTTCCTCGTAAAATAGGATGAAGGTGTGTGACTTTAGGTCGTACTGAGCACTGGTACTGGAATGTTTCTCAACATAGTCTACTAGGTTTGGGGATGCGTAAAATGTTGCCATCTACTACGTATTAGTGGCACTTCCTCAGGAAGAGTTTTAAAAACTTCCATTTAACTTTCAGGCCATTTCGCGGGTTTTTGTTTCCACTTCAGGAATATAATTCTTGAGACTTTCGGCTGCATTCAAAACTGGGTTTCAAATGCAGCCGCTTTAATACATATAGACTAGGAATGCTGTGATGCTAAACCTGCCTCTCTTAAGGTTCAAGTACTGCTCCCAATTGGCGTTCTCTTGAATAGCAACAACTTATTTCAAAATCAGGCACAATCTGCCATGTTTTTTTAACTTCTTATATACCATCCAAAATTTTTCTACGATTTTGCGAGTGCAACATTTTCATGAAGAGCGTAAATCGCCACCTGCTCATTACATCTACAAATTCGGGAATCCCAATGAACTGTTTCTGGAATAGTGCACTCTTTCATGCCGTTTCCGCTAAAAGCAATGCATCAATAAACTGACGTAAAAAAGGAGTTCTTGCGTACGTTGAGGTTCATCGTAAAGGCAAATGTCGGACGAACTTGCTCGAATGCAACAGCAGTAGGTATAACGCTTTATCTTCACTACAATGACATTTAGCAGTTACTAATTATAGCACGAACATTATAGAATACCACACGCGATGTGATAACAAAATTAATTCAATATTTCTTGATCTCTTAAGTGAATGTAACCTTTTCTCCCTTTATTAGGTAACTGTCTTTTCGGCTTCAGCTCATTTGGTTTATTCGGGATAATCATGGAATGAAGATCAAACAATAGCGAATAAAGTATCTCAGTGGAGCGCTACAAAATTTTTCGGAATCAATAAGAGCTTCCTCGAAGCACTACTTGTGGCAGCAGCCTCCCATGACACACTGATTTTGATATGTGGGGTTTAACGTCCCAAAACCACGATATGAATATGAGAGCCGCCATAGTGGAGGGCTTCGAAAATTTGGGCCACCTGCTGTTCTTTAACGTGCACCCAAATCTGAGCACACGCCCAGATTTTGTAATGTGATCCAGTCCACTGATTGTGTGCTTTTTACGGCTATTCGTATTATCACAATAGTAATGGGGAAGACGATATTGCTGTGCGCTCTCGTAGCATAACTAGTCGTAGCATCATTTGCTTTACTGTGCGTGATGCAAACATTGGGTGTTAGGTTTGATTACATAGAAAACTACGGATGCATGTATGGATTTACTCAGCTGAATTATTAGGATTACTCGGTGTCCACGAAAACAAATTTTACTGAAAAACACCTTGACTTAAGAAACTTCGTTATTGGTGCATAATGTCACGGGCGTCTTCGTAACCGGAATTCACAGAAGACGAGGATGTGAAAGCCAAGCTTATTTATTATTTGGGTGAACTAGTGCCTCGTACAAAAGAACAAGCCATAGCAGAGTGGCGGGCACATGCACGGCTGCTGCCGAGCGAAAAGAACAACCTGCAGCTTATGTGCTAACAGTTTTCAGGCTCAGTGTAGGTACACAAGACATGCGCTTCCGTGTCATAAAAAATATATTACCCTCCCCACTACGACGGGCTCATAGAGAATCTAAAGCTTATCTCCCCCTGCTATAAGCTAAGTAAATGACGTAACGGCTGTAGTTTGATGGCTCAAGGTGCGAAATCTGGCGTGCCACGTGACAATCTTTTTCTGACAAATGTGACCTGTTCACTAATAAAAATGATGTGAAGTATAGACCTTTTCACTCGAGGCATTCTGGGCGCCACCATGGTCCTCTCTGAGCTGTTGTTAGCGCGCGTGAGCCCCCCCCCCTCCCCCAAAATGCACTGGTGAGGCTGTCACGTTGGCTTTCGTACTCTCGTGCCCAGAAAGAATGAAATGCTCCTCTCCGTAAAAACTTCCATATTGGCAAACTGTAACAGGATGTAAGTGACTTGTAAGAAAGGTAAGACATATCACTTGTATTGCTCGCGATTGTTTCGTGCTTTTGACATGGCTTCAGAGTAAGCAACGATACCGATCCGCCATCAGCAGTAACAAGGTGAAGGGTTCTTACACGTAACACCCCGAGCACATGAAGAACAGGCGCACAGGACAAAGCTGAACTTACAAATATATAGTTCATTAATGGAAGGTAATTCTTAAATAACCGGTCGTAAAACCATGCCATATGATACAAACGTGCTCCACATCGGCGATCTTATGTAAATTTGGCTTGAGTTGAACACGTGCACAGTAAGGGAAAGTTATAAATTCCTCATAGATCTTGTTGTAGACCAAGTTGGTAATTTTATACAATGCGGATTTTCGCGCTCACAAAGGCGAACACCTGTAAAACAATCAGACGAATGTGGAATGTCATGAAGGCGAATGTCGGACCAAATAGTTCATCGGCGATACCACAGACAGCGAATGCATCGCCCTTCTTCTTAATATGATACTTTAGCGAATTTCCTTTCCAGTTCCCTGTCAAGACATAAATAATTTCAATTTGATTGTTGTTACGCGCTAGAACCCTTTACCTTGTCATCACAAACCATTTGGCGCAGAGATCATCATCAGCAGCAGCCTCACTACACCCACTGCAGGGAAAATGAATCTCTCGTGATTTGCAGATCAAGACAGTCTGGCGCTTTTTGCTACCTCGTTATACCTGCAAACTTTTTCATCTTATCGGCCCGCCGAACCTTCTGTTTACCCTTCATGCGTTTGCCTTCTCTGGGAATCCAGTCAGTGGTTATCCTGTCGATGTGCTACAGGCCCTGCCCATGGTCTTTCTTCTTGATTTCAACTAGGATATCCTTAACCCCGGTCTGTTCCCTGACCCACTCTGCTCTCTTCTTGTCTCTTAATGTTACACCTATCTCTTTCCATCATTCGTTGGGTCATCCTCAGTTTAAGCTGAACCCATTTTGTAAACCTACGTGTTTGTTCTCCGCAGATAAGAACCAGCAAGTTGCAGTTGTTGTATGCCTTTCTCTTGTGGGTCAGTGGCAGGTTACCATTCATGATTTGAGAATGCTTGCCGAATGTGATCCAGCCCATCCTTATTCTGCCAGTTATTTCACTCTCATGGTTCAGCTCCACATTTACTACCTGTTGTAAGTAGACATATTCGTTTAAAACTTGCAGCATCTCTCCACTCATCACAAAGTTCTGTTTTCTGTCGAGACTGTTGCACATTACTCTAGTTTTTTCCATATTAATTTTCAGACCTAATCTACTTTGCTTGTCTGGTTCAGTATTCATGAGCTGTAATTCTTCTCATCAAGGCAATGTCATCAGTGAATCGTGGGTTACCCGAATACTCTCTATTCACTCTCATCGTTAACTCTTCCTTATCTAGAGCCCTGAAAAGCTCCTGTGAAAACGTGGAGAATATATTGGACAGATCGTGTCTCCTAGCTTTACAACCCACTTTTTTGGGATTCTGCCACTTTTTTTATGGAGAACTCTGTGGCTGTGGATGCACTATAGATTCCTTCCAGTATGTTTGGGTAGGGTTCGTCATTGCATTGATTCCGTAGTGCCTGCATTACTGCTTATGTCTCGGCTGAGTCAGACGCTTTCTCGTAACCAATGAAAACTATGTGTAGGGGTTGGTTGTAGTCCGCGCATTTCTCTATTACCTGATTGACAGTATGAATATGGTCTATTCTAGAGTAGCATGTACGAAATCCTGCTTGGTCCTTTGGCTGAATGAACTCTGGTGTTGCCTTCATTCTATCATCTATTATTTTTGCGCATTGTTTGTACAGAACGAAAAGTAAGCTAATTGGCTCACTGTTCCAGAAAAGCACACTGTTAAACATCTTCATAATATAATTGAGGAAAAGACCAACCACAAAGAAGAACTTGACAACACAAGCAGGGATTGACAACTTGTTGCTTTATTCAAGCGAAAAAAACAAGAAAATGAAAAAAGAGAGAAAAACATGCGCGCTGAACCAATACAAGTGACGAAAAACTATACTTGTAACAAGATTACGTCTTGTCCAATTACGTGAGCTCGCAATCAGGTAGTGAAAGCAATGGGGGGGCTAAGAAACGCACCAGTACTTTAGCAGAGAGCGAATGCTTCGCATATCTCTATTATGCGACTCCGCGTGTGAATAAACAGTGCTCAGGCGGCTTTGTGCTTCGTGTTTGACGCTACTGCAATAAGAACGCAAATGAACTGGCCCAAGCATCCCTTTTGCCGCTGGCAAGCGGCACAACCAATAGTATTTCATGTTCATCGCAATAAGAAGTAAGTTTGAAACTGACGCATAGCAACTGAGCTCTAGCACTTCGAATGTTTTTACTCGTCTTCTGGACACAACTCACTGCTGTGCAAGTTCACCGAGACACCGCATAGATCCGCAAAGTTGGTGAGGCAGGGCTGTGGAACATTTTCGGCCATGTTCTTCGACACAAACAGCAGGCACCCTAAGAAAAGTTAAGTCATGTGTTCAACGCATATGAATGATAGCCTCCAATGTACACGTTCTTAAAGGGACACAAAGCGAAAAAGCTTTACAGCGAAAGCTGTTATGAGACCACAACAATGCACATGGGCGCCGCCATAGTCCTCCATAACCACTACAGCACAGAACAAAAAAAGGGTTAATAAATAAAAACATCAAGGCACAGTGGGATTCAAACCCGGTTTTCCTGCGGTCCAGCCCAAAATTCTACCGCAAAGCCACGCTGGTTCTTTTCTTTTATTACCTGGTTTGGGTAACCAAACATAACTCATAAGACCCTGATAGTAAAAACACAAACAGCACAATGCACATAACGTCACCCTTAACTACCAGCGTGATGGTGATATCGAGTTGAGTTAATATCAAATTAGGAGGCTCTACACTCGGGAGCCTGTCGGGTGGCTCTGGAAACACTTTGTAAATAGACAGAAGCTAGTTTATGCTTTTTCATTAGTAAGCTCGTGTTGGCCGCATATTTTGTCGAAATGTTGACCCGCCATTCTCGACCTCAACAAAGAATGGAGGCCCAGGAGCATGAATGCATCATAAGGCACCCCGTCGTCATTGCCGATGTCCAGAAACCAAATTCCATGCGGATCCAACGGAACGCCTTTTTTTTTGGTGCCTCTCTGCAACACGTCTAAAAAATGCACGTCCTACCAACAATGTAAAAAACATCATCTATTTTTCAGGGGACTTACAAATTATGCAGTGTGTGCCCCATGAGAAAAAAGCATTACTTTTACTGCAAAAGCACCCTCACTGGCAGTGTGCCGGAATGATTTTTGATAGAAAAAGTCTTAGTTCTCAGCTGAACCTGAACTTTTTTACTCTTTTTAACACATTGCTGCTTGGGCCTCCATTGCACAAAAACTAATAGAGCGGCACTGGGAAGACATTGTTATACAATGCAAAATACTTTTATTTTCACAATCAACAAGCATTGTTTAGAAGCTCTTACAGAACAAAATCTTATTCTGGAAACTATTTTTCGATAAAACGCACAAATCTCTCCTTCGGTAGCCCCAATGTATTCAGGGAGACATCTACCTAGTCGTAATTCACACAGTGTACGTAAGAAGGGATCCGTGACGTCTCCAAAAAACCTGTCAACTTGCGGCCGCAAAACAAGTGATCAAATTCAAGGCACCTGTTTCTAACCCACTGATACAAGTTAGTATGGCTGCACCAATGCCACTCGGAAGCCCACAAAAATACGGCGAAGACACTGTAAAACGGCTGCACAATAGTTCGAGAGCAGTGCAGCACCCGCATGACGTTGCAGAACTTGATTATGAAGAACACGTTACATACAGTGGCTCTGGCAAATTTTGACAAGCCTACTCCCCTCCACATCTCAGCTTTCTCCTGCGTATTTCTCTCTTAATCTTGACAATATCGGGCACTGTCTCGACTCGCATCGAGCGAGATGCCTAAGTACTTGCCCGGATTTGGCATTCAGAGCCCGTTTGCAAAAAGATGGGGTTTTGTGTGCCAAGACCCGTGCCAGGGCCCAAGACACATGGGCCAGTCAACTCCGCTACCTGTAAAATGGCTAAAATTGTTGACATTGTCTACAGCCTCTTCAATACTGCGTTGGTTCTTTGAAAAAATTGCCACATCATCAGCATAAGCAAGCAGTTTGACAAAGCCACGCCGATGCTTGAAACTCCGTGGTAAGCTTGCCTTGGGCAGGCTTGATGCCGGTTAAAAAATCACGTTAGTGTGAGTAACAAAGCGTTTAAGCACAGCAAACGAACAACCAGGCGTCACGCAATGCGAATTCCGTAACAAGTGGGTAGTGTTATCCTAACTGACATTACAAAAGGTCGTTCTTGATCACCTATTAGCTGTGGGGCATACATATATCCGGCTTAATTTGTCATCGTTGCCAGCCGCTACATGAAAAAATTTGCACAAAATTCTTTGCAAGTGTGTAAAAGATACTACGCTTGTCCAAAGAACGACGGAGGATAGCATAGCACATACCGGCCTACTACACAACAATGATGGTTATTGACGGCATAGTGGGTACCCAGGAAGTTAGCTTGTAGCAGTTACCCAAAGCGTGCTTAAAAAAGGCTCTGAAAGGCCACTACTCCAGCCCTCGCTAAGAGTGTGCTGCACGTTCCACGCAGGATGGTGTTTGTATTTGTGAAGCACAATTCTACATTCCTGAAAGAGCCACTATTGCTACTAGACGACTCAGGGAAAGCGAACAAACGCGCGAAAAGAAAACATGGCGCAGAAAACATTTCTGGCGTCTACTGTGTCGAACATAGTTTGTAATTAGTAAAAGTGATGTACATTGTCATATGTGGGGCTCATATACCTACCAAACAAAATTTGAGAAAATTTCATCGAACCAATGTTTCGAAAATACAAAAAATACATTCTGAAATCAGTGACATCGCATGGAGAATTCGGCGCGAAATTAAAAAATCACCCCTTAAACCTTCATTTTTTATCTAATGTTCAACTTATGTTATAAACCTTGTGGCATTAGAGTTATCCTAGCACAGTTCATCAACCCAAACCGAGTGACTGTTCCACTCTGCTCTCTTTAATGGCACAAATATAGGTTCGGTATGTTTTACTGAGGGCCCATCAGGAGGTCACATGAAAATTGTTAATTACCCACAGAAATCAAGCACCCTATCACAATCGCATATTGTTAGAAGGAATTCCCGCCGATGATTCTGGTGAAACTCTAAGTATTTCATAATAAACACAATTTTCTCAAGATTTTAATGACAGCCATGTGGTGGTGGTGGTGAAAACATTTAATAACCAGTAAATGGTTACAGGGAGGTGATTGGGTTGGGGCCTTATTGGCCTCCTACCCTCAGAGCACTAGGTAGAACCCCTATTCCGGGGCTCCATTGGCAAGCAACGCCGCCCGCGCCCGTTGAACCAGAGCCTCTTGGGCCTTCAGGTCTTGACAGCCGAGAAGGGCTGTCAAGACCTGAAGCAGAGGTTGAATGCAGAGGTCTCAAGAACCACCAGAAGCGGGCTCATTTCCGCCTCTATCTTGAGACCTTTGAGTTCCTCGTATCCATGGTTGCCCTTCAGGAACCCGGCACGGACGTCACACTCACAAATTACACTACATTTCAACACAACCCAGAGACATGTATACTTGTTCACAAGCAATATACCGCCCAGGAAGTCACACTCTCCACAACACCGCCATTCCCATACGCGATGGTGTCGGTGCTGCCTATAAGGCGATCTGACCCACCTGTTCATATTTTAAACATTTACTGTCCCCCAAAGCTTAAGAACGTCACGTTCCGCGCAACTTTCACACAAGCTATGCAGGTGGCAAGAAGGGAACCCCTCCTGATCGTCGGTGACTTCAATGCCCCAAGAAGGTTATGGGGTTACCCACGAGAGGACACGCGTGGAAGGAAGCTTGCGGAACTTCTTTCTACACTTGTACTCACCCTCCACACTGATCCCGCCAGCCCAACACGTGTAGGCAACTCTGTTGAACAAGATACTTGCCCGAACCTCACAATTACACGCAACCTACGCCATGCCGACTGGCTGAACACACAGGACACTCTCGGTAGTGATCATTGTGTATTAAACACAACCGTGTACATACGTCCCTTAAAACGGCCACTTACACAAGCTCATATCCCACACTAAACAACTTTCCGCACCACTCTACCTATCGTAGACCCTCTCGAGTCGGGATACGACACCTGGTCTAAATCACTGACGTCTACACTGAAACAACACGAACGGCTGATACAGCTCACGGAAACTCAAACGGACGTGGACAACCACCTCTTCCATCTTTGGCAGGCCCGCCGCAGCCTCACCAAACGATGGAAAAAACAGAAACATAACAGACGCCTCAAGAAACGCATCCTAGAACTCACGGAGCAACCTGCGGAATGTGCTGCTCAGCTAGCCGACACTAACTGCGTGGACAGGTGCAACACGCACGGCTGCACGCCAGATGTCTGGTCGCAACACGTGGCGCCTGTTTCGCGCTCTAATCGATCCAACACAAACATGCACGGAAACTCAACGTCACTTACATAAGGTCATGCACAACTTTACAGGAACGACAACACAGCTGGCAAACACGCTCAGGGACCGATACCTGTGCACCACCAAGGACCCCTGGACGGCCGCATACTCCTACGCAGGCAAAAAGAACACGCAGTTGGACACTCCGTTCCAGCTCCACGACCTCCAGGTGGCCTTACGCAAGATCAAGCATGGCACTGCACCAGGGCGTGACCAGGTTACGGTCAAACTGTTGGCCAATCTTCCCGACGCAGGCTACGCCACGCTCCTCAAATACATCAATAGCATTTGGGACAGAGAAACTCCTCTCCCTTTTGAATGGAAATCAGCTCTCGTGACCTTCATCCCGAAGGCAGGTAAACCTATTTACGTGGAGAACCTTCGCCCCACCTCCCTCACGTCTTGTGTCGGCAAGCTGATGGAAACGATGGTGCGCGACAGACTCTCCGAGTTTCTAGAAACACGGCACACTTTTCCGGACACCATGTTTGGATTCCGCCCTCAGAAGTCAGCCCAGTATATACTTCTACAGCTCCACCATGACATATTAGATCCTGTTGAATGCCCCCACTATGACAAGGTAGTCCTGGCCTTGGATCTTAAAGGGGCATTCGACAACATGAAGCATGAGGTAATCCTTGACCACCTCAGTCAGACCAACTGTGGTTATAAAACATTCAATTATGCCAGCCAGAAAGTTAAACTACACGAGTGGTGTGAAGTCTATATTGCAGAGTAAAGACTTCTTTGTTCCTTCTGTAATAACCAAATAAAGTACACCGCGTAAACAACTTTGAAAAAACGAAGCTCGGCATTAACGTTTTACTCATAAAGACCGCCTATCCATACTAGCTTTTTTTGTTTATTTGTATGTTCATGAAATACAAAATAAAGCTGCGCGAGATGTGGTTTGCGCACCTACGCGCAGTGGTTGCAGGGCTCCGTAAACCGCCGTAATATAGAATTTGGCTGGTTCTGCTGCCGCTTAAAATGTGTGGGTGGTGGTAGTGAAAAACTTGTTCGTTTGAAGGCCAAGCAATAAAATACTATTTAAAAAATTTTAAAGGCAGTGTTAAATTGTGTGGCGTAGTGTGCCACTCGGTATGAAACTTTATTTTGCTGAAGTATTTTGCGGGAGACGTGCAGGCATAACACCGTGCAGGCAGTGTTAAATTGTGTGGCGTAGTGTGCCACTCGGTATGAAACTTTATTTTGCTGAAGTATTTTGCGGGAGACGTGCAGGCATAACACCGCACATCGCCTGCTGCAGGGAACGACAGAAAATCATTCCAGTCTGTTTACTGACGACTAATCTCAGTTCCGGTTTGCCAGAGCTCCGAAAGCGACAGGCCACAGTGTTAACTAACTCCGAGTAGGGCGTCAAGCGTTGCACACAACTGTCACAGAACTGCCTGCTTTGTCTCTTTTTAAAGACTTTCACGGACCATCGAGGGAAAATTAATGGTCTGTCTGTCTGTCTGTCTGTCTGTCTGTCTGTCTGTCTGTCTGTACATATGTCTGTACATATGTCTGTTTGTCTGCCTTAACAATACTTGAAACGGCACCAAATGGCCAACCCCATCTGCGGCACCCACCAATATTGCTCAAGGTTTAGCGTTCATAGTTGTGCGATTGTCAATTAAAAAAAAATTGGCAGATCCCACGTACAGTAGGAATCGAAGATATGTGAAGCACGAATGATAAATGTTAATACGTCACCTTAAAAGCAGCCCAACGTTACAAGGTAGAGCTACATTATGCCGTACAAGACTTTCGTGTCATGATTATCATCTTTGGATGTGTCGTTTACCTTCATCATCTATTCACATCACATGATACCGAATTTAGTATATGTAGAGCTAGCGAAACGGCCCCGAGCACGCCATGAGCTTGGTATATTGTCATGTTTTTACATGACACGCATGTCAAGATTATCATAAATGCACCATATATTTCGCCATCCATTGACGTTGCGTAACACCAAATTTGGTATATATGTGGAGCTAGCAAAACGGCCGCGAGCGCATCATGAGGGGCCCAGTATACTCCAATGTAGCGTTGACGCACGGGTACATTGGGCACACCGACGCTACGTTAGTGAAACCCGAAAACTCTATAGTATAACGCCAGGCGCGACCAGCGTCCGTCGGCGTGGCCCGACGGCAACCCACGCGAAATGCGACATGCTGGATTTCGCACCAATGCGTTACCCAGACAACACTGCGTCTCCCTCTCTTCGTGACGGAGGGACGCCAGATGCGTGCCACTGGCGTGGCAACGCTGGCGTGACGTAACCAAATGAACACCGGTGAGGACGCGCACCACGTCATAACTAAATTTATTGGCACCGTGACTGTGGCATGTAGTCAAGTTCTCACATGACACGCATCTCATAATTATCATGTTTGCAGCAGTCACATACCTTCGTCATCCAATGGCGTCACCTAATACCTACTTTGGCATATGTGAAGCTAGCGAAACGGCCGCAAACGCGTCATCAGTGTGGCATGTAGTCCTGTCGTTAGGTAAGATGCATGTCGTGAATATCATGTTCAGATGAGTCATTTACTTATGTCGTTCATTCGCGCCGCGTAATAGAGTTTCGTACATGTGAAGCTAGCGAAATGGCTCCAAGCGCATCATGAGCGTGGCATATAGTCATGTTGTGACGTGACACGCATCTCATAATTGTCATGTTTGCTCCAATCACTTGCCTTTGTCATTCATTCACGTACTGTAATATCTGACTTGGTCTATCAGATGCCAGCGAAAAAGCCGCGAGCGCATCATGAGCGCTGAATGTTGTCTTATTAGATGACACGCAGGTCGTAATTTTCATGTTAGGGTATGTCGGTTGTATTCGCCATGCAATCATGTCATAGTACACCAGTTTTGCAACATACAATGTGAACGAAACCACCGCAAGAGCGGCAGGACTATGAAATGTAAATCATGACATTCAAGACAAACATGTCATGATTTTCATGTTACGACAAGTTCAACATGTTCCTAATAGAGTCATGTAATGCCACACCAAGTTTGGTATTGATACCATTATCCAAACGGCCAGGAGAGCTAAAAGTCGAAGGTGGCTAGATAGATAGATAGATAGATAGATAGATAGATAGATAGATAGATAGATAGATAGATAGATAGATATATAGATAGATAGATAGATAGATAGATAGATAGATAGATAGATAGATAGATAGATAGATAGATAGATAGATAGATAGATAGATAGATAGATAGATGAACGGACGGACGGACAGATGGATAACTAGATAGATAGATAGATAGATAGATAGATAGATAGATAGATAGATAGATAGATAGATAGATAGATAGATAGATAGATAGATAGATAGATAGATAGATGAACGGACGGACGGACGGACGGGCGGATGGATAGATAGATAGATAGATAGATAGATAGATAGATAGATAGATAGATAGATAGATAGATAGATAGATAGATAGATAGATAGATAGATAGATGCGTATATCTGAGGTGACATAACAACACGTCTATACTTCTTTGTATGTCTGCCTTTACACTAGAAGAGGCACACACAAGTAACTCTAAGGACTGAAGCGTTTAACGCGCTGCGCTGACAGTGCGACGCGATGCTCAAGAAGGTGTGTCCAACGCTTTGCTTAGACGACATGGTGGTGGCACCTTCCCGTCGCTTTGCATTCTACACCTTATCACCTCCGAGACTGGCGCGAATCTTTCTCCGCGGTCACGCACGCCTTCGTTTTCGAAGATAACTGCCAGATGGCGCTCGTGTCTAACGTGCCTAGATGCGCTTGTTCGGCTCCGCTACATGCTCGAGGCACTCTAACGCAGCGTCTTCAAAATACCATTCACCGATTTGCCAGCTCAGAAAATCAAATAAATGTTTTGTTCACTCTATCAGACGCAAGACAATCGTCTTTCGACAACAATTTCAGTGTAACATGTAGATTCGGATCAATTTTTTTGTCGCGTTCTTTAACCTGCCGCATGCGTGGTACACTATCATTGCCGTCATGATCACTTGGTGGCAACGACATTCCTGAGGCTTCGACACATTCCACACGAGCGTGGACTCGGGAGCACCAGTTTCAGAATAAGCTGCTGCCGCAAGCGTAGTAAAAAAGACACTGACGTCTGTGAAGACATCATTTAGTTCGCGAGCTCAGAGATCTGCTTCATTGATGACACCGTGTCAGATCGGGATCACTTACTGGGAACCTTGAATGACTTCACTCTTGTGAGGTGCGGTGAACATCATTGAATTGCCCACTATAGTCGGTTACTGCCTAAGAATGAAGAATGATTAGAAGCTCCACCAACGAGGTCACTTTGATCCTATTTTAGGGATCAAGCTGCTTAAGATGCGGATCGTTCCCTCCTTCGTTAGTAAGTAGTATGTATGTAGCAACCTCTAGTTACGAATTTCTGACTAGATGACGTTGTGTGTATATGTTCTTGAGAATATTATCAGTAGATGGCGTTATTTGTTTTCGTATAGTTTACGAATAAAGAGGAAGAATGGCGCTGTTATTTTAAGAAATTCACTGTATAACCACAGAGTGAATGATGATGCGTGGGGCGAAAGGGTGATCCGTCCGGCCTTCCGTCTGTCCGACATGTGCTCTTGTGTGATAGGAGCGAACGGACGGACGGATGGACGAATGGGCAGACATACGGACAGACAGACAGACAGACAGACAGACAGACAGACAGGCAGGCAGGCAGGCAGGCAGGCAGGCAGGCAGGCAGGCAGGCAGGCAGGCAGGCTTCCGGAGTGTTCTCCCACACGCTCCCGGAACGACAGATCGCGACAAATATTCCAAAACTTTCCGAGCTGCTGACGGACGCAAGGACTTATGGACGCAAGGATGGACGCACGCATAGTCACACGGACGAATGCATGGACGGATGGAAGCAAGAACAACCGGACGGACAGACGCACGAATGGACTGACAGACACTTCCCCTCACACACCATCATTCACTTCATGGATATGGTCTGATTTCTTTTATCGATTCGTCCTAAACATTACGCCTTAAAACTGGCCCCTAGAGTTGGACGCGCGTCACTGAAATGGATAGTGGTACGTTACTTTTTTTCTTACCTTCTCACTGACTATAGAACTTCGAAATTCACATACATTGCTTTGTGAACTACATTCCCTGTTCGTATTTTGCAGATAACTTACGCGTGCTGCCCCGCGGCGGTTGTCTAGTGTCTAAAGTACTCTGCTGCTGAACCTCAGGTTGTGAGATCGTATCCCGGCTACGGCAGCTGCATTTTCGATGGAGGCGATAATGCTGGAGGCTCGTTTGCGTGTACGTTGCGTGACCACAAGTGGTCGAAATTTCCGGAGCCCTCCACTTCTGAGTTTCTCATAATCATATAGTGATTTTGGGACGTTAAACCCCAGATATAAATGAATTAATTAAACATACGCATGCTCACGGATCCCGCAGGCGATCTGAGTCATATTTTCTGTCAGCACTTCATCAAAATGCCGCAAAACTGCGACGATAGTTTTGTGATAATGACATGCACGGTGACATGACTGCTAATTACTGCAGCACAAACAATTACCGCTGCGTCTGGTTGCCGCTGCCGTGAGGCGCAGCGACGCAACCATGTATTTTTGTGGGGGGAGTGTTAGAGAGCAATGTGGCCACGGCACGCCAGTGGGCTTGTCGCCCGGCATATTTTAGGGGTGAAGCTCCTTATGCCGTGAGTCGTGTGTCCACGATGTATATGTGTAGTAGTAGTAGTAGTAGTAGTAGTAGTAGTAGTAGTAGCAGTTGTAGTAGTAGTAGTAGTAGTAGTAGTAATTGTTGTTGTTGTTGTTGTTTTCGTCGTCGTCGTCATGGTCGTCGTCGTATTAGTACATAGCCACCTCTCGTCTAGTCCTTGGAATGTTTGCTGGATGGCAGTACCTCTGTGTGATGAATACATGATTAAAAGATGCGAAATAGCGGTATTCGGAGTGTTCATCAGACGGACGGACGGATGGGTGAATGGACGGGTTGACAGACAGATACACGCTGACGCAGACTGATGGACACGCGAACGCATGGACGGATGGACGCACGCACAGATGGACGCATGAACGGGCGGAAGCAAGAACGAATGGGTGGACGGAAGCACGAACAGACTGACAGACGCTTCGCCTCACTAATCATCGTTCAGTCCGTGAATATGCACTAATTTTTTGTATGTCGAAGGCATCTGCAGCAAGCACGAAATAACGTTGCCTAGATAGAAAATTACAAGTGGTGTAATCGAAACTTTCGCAAACCGATCTACAAATCTTTCTTACTTGACTTCTTTTTTTGTAGGTTTGTTCCTTTAACTTCTGCTTAATTATTCTCTTCGTGTTCTGGCTAAGTTAATTAGTAAAACGCACAAAAAAAATTCCGTTTACTTCATGAAACTATCAGCAACAACCAGATGGCCACTTCGTCATTTTTTAGGGCCGACATAATTTTCAACCCAGTTAGCTGCTACCCCTTTCAACAAATGCATGCAGTATACGTTAGAAATGAATAACCTGCGAGTTTTTGGTGCAAAAAACAGTTATAACAGCAATATAGGGTAGTACATCTTCAAGCAAGCATGCT
Organism: Rhipicephalus microplus; assembly: GCF_043290135.1. NCBI lineage: Eukaryota > Metazoa > Arthropoda > Arachnida > Ixodida > Ixodidae > Rhipicephalus > Rhipicephalus microplus. The sequence goes on along the minus strand of NC_134704.1, from coordinate 145,810,606 downwards.
TGCCTATGTCTTACATCATATTAGGACCAAACGTGGAAGCTTCAACGTCCGGTTATAAGGACGTAAAACCGACTATCACTTAGAAACAGAGAACGTACAATAGGCTATAGCACGATGTTGGAAACGCTGATGAGAACGACAAATAATTGGGTGGCACAATGAAACGAATAAATTGGCGAGTATAAAATGGAAGAGGCTCGCGCATAGCAAGGGGGGTTCATACTAGCATTTCCCCTGAAGTGGACCTATTTATTAGGCTGATAATGACAACCTTTAAAATGACGAAAAATATTGTGACGTAAACTAAGCTGCAACTTCGACGCATGTTTTAAACACGGGGAGATGATTTAGACTCCAACCAAACCTTTTGAAGAAACCCGACGTTTCGGAACTGACTTGGTTCCTTCCTCAGGGGTGACTGCGGAGGCTACTAGCGGCGTCGTCTTCAAAGCACTCGAGAAGTAGCTAATGACACCTCTCTCTCTTTCTCTCTCTCTCTCTCTCTCTCTCACGTTTTTCCGTGAAACGCCGTCCGTGTGAATACACTGGGGGAAGGGTACCGAGAGAGCGGTTGATAGTATGGGCTGTACTCTGTATGTGCGACGACTCGAGTAACAACCTTCTCCTCCAGTTCGGCTCACTTTCAAGGATCGCCGTCGCTTCGAAATTTATTTTGTGATCCAACTTCTCAGCATGTTCGCTGAGTGCGCTGCGCTCTTTGTAGAAATTCCGCCCATCGTTGGCGTCTTGCTTCAGTCGTTCTGGTAGGTTTTTCATCTCGCCGATATACGAGGAGGGGCACTCGGCACACGGAACTTTGTAAACGACACCGGGGCGCCTGTCCATTGTCGGCTGGTCTTTCGGGCGGGGTAGGAGGTGGCTCAGCGTACACGAAGGCACGTGCGCGATGCGAACCCCTTCCTTGTTGAAGATCCGCGCTAACATCTCGCTGGTTCCCTGAACGTATTGAACCGGTACGCGTTTCGGGGGGCTGCCAATTGAGGTTGAATGGTGTTTTCGTATCCTCTGTTGCTCTGTGTGGCGGGTCATGGCTCGAACAAAGTTTTCTGGATATCCATTTTTTTTAGGTCAGGAATTACGCGGGCCTCCTCTTTCTTTCGCTCGGTGTCATTAAAGCATGAGTTCCTAGCTCTCTCGTGTAGCGTGGTCACAACCCAGGCCTTGTGGCAGGCGGAGTGAGAAGAATTGAATTGAAGGTAGCGGCCAGTGTGCGTTTGCTTCCTATGAATGGAGAACTCCAGGCCGTTGCGCTTTTGTTGGGCAGGCAGTGGTCGCCTTCACACTCGGTCGTGAATTGTATGGTTGGTGCGTGGAATTTAGGTGTTGTCTGAAGCTTTTAACTTCAGCCATCTTAATGATGCAAAAACAATCGTCCATATAACGCAGAAAAAGCTTGGGTCGCGGCGAAAAGGAGCTGAGTGCTTTCTCTTTTATGCACTCCATGGTAAGGTTTGCTATCGCGACGGAGATGAAAGCTCCTATAGCGGTTCGACTGTTCTGCCTGAAAATAGTTCCTTTGTAGGAGAACTACGTATTGGAGAGGAGAACTCCAGTAGACGACAGTGTTCGCCAACCACCAAATGAGTCCTTTCACTCAGGCTTACGTCCTCCTCAAGTGCAGCACGGGCAGCCAAGACGGCAAAGGGAAGCGGCGCGTTGGTGAACAATGAAATGACGTGAAATGAGACCATGCTCTCGTCATCTCCGATGCTTACTTATGACGCTCACTGCACGAAGTCGCTGGCGTCACGGACATGAGGTGGTGTCTTCCAGGTAAGTGGGGCATAGATTTGGTGTAGAAAATTTGAAAGGGCTCGGCATGGGGAGGAAGTGTAAGAAACGTAAGAAAGTTCCACTAAATACTACGTACCCGCATGGGTCTTCAACTCTTAGAGAGGTTACAAGCTACAAATATTTGGACCTAACTATAACTAGCAATTTGTCCTGGAACATGCATGTAGACAACATATGTTCAGCTGCCTTTCGGAAACTTGGTTATCTAAGACATAAACTGCGTACCTGTCCTGCCAATGGAAAGCTTCTTAGTTATTATTCTTTTATACGACCTAAACTGGAATACGCCAGCATTGTATGGGACCCTTACACTAAGCTTAATATTAACAAACTTGAGCGGGTTCAAAGGAAAGCTGTTCGGTTTATATATTCAAAATACTTACCGTCGGATTCACCTTCCGCGCTGATGTCTGCAAACGACATTCCGACCCTTGAATCCCGCAGACGCGAACAACGGCTGGATTTCCTTCAATTATTACTTAATCAAAAACTCGCAATCGATTCATCGCCTTACCTATCTTTTCTGTCAACAAGGAACACAGGACATCATCATCCCAATTTGCTAACCCCATTTTTTGCGAGAACCGATGCCTTTATGTATTCTTTTTTTCCTCGAACAGTGTCGGACTGGAACAAGTTATGCGAACCTCATTCATTGTAACATATGTGTAACGTATTGTAAAGTATGAGGTATGCAATGTATTGTCGTTGTTTGGCGTAAGTTACTACTTGTGTTGTGGAACATAGTGTAATGTAGTGTTGTAGAACCGGGTGTGTTGTTGCTTTGCATATTGAAGTTTATTGTAGTGTATAGAGCGAAGCGTGATGTTGCTACATAACGAAGTGTATTGTAGCGTGTAAAACAAAGTGTGTTTTTCGTATGATGTACGTCATTACGCCTGTGGTATACGTGACGTGCCCTTCCTTCTTGGACCACTTAGTGTCCGCAGTATGTATTAAATAAATAAATAAATAAATAAGTGAAATAAATAAATAAAAGTGAAATCCACAATCGGTCGGAGGGGGACGTCAGGCTTGTGAATTTTCGGTGGTCCATAAAAACTCGGTGCGGATTCGTTACGGCAGATTAGTCGCAGGTAAAGTGTTCTGAGATCCGGGTAATGCTTGAAAGTTTCCGCGAGTAGCTTGTTTAGCTGTGTCTGGGTCTGCTTCGTTGGGTCCTTTACTAGCTGCGTGTATGCGTCCCCTTCTAAAAGAGCTGAAACATTCCGATCATAGTCCCCGCTGTCCAACACCACCGTCGAATTGCCCTTGTCGGCGGGCAAGATGACAATGCTTCAATCCCGTCGTAGTTCCCGAAGTGCCCGGTTCACATTTTTCACATTTTAAGAAGTTCACATTTAAAAAGTTCACATTTTAAAAGGCAGTGGAAGAAAACGTGGTTGATCCCCCTTTTTAGGAATCGGTATAACACGAAGTGAAATGTGTTTTTGCAGAGGCAGTTGAGCATTCATTGTGAATTGTAATAAATGCTGCAGTAACGAATCGCAACTTCACTCGAAGACTGGCAAGCAGTTCGAAACTTGCAGCGCAAATCTCAAGCAGAAAGAGCACGAAAGGAGGATACACAAGAAGAGCACCGACAAATGAATGTCACAGCTGGAAACACAAAGCGCGCTGCGCAAACAGAAAGACACCACTACGAGGGACACGACCCACACCCTAACAAGATTCGCCCCTCAGTGATAGAAGAGGATTTTAGCGACGGGATTGCCTCATTCACGCAAACCACGACTAGCTTCAATTTTACTGGACACACTTCGACAGCGAGAGTGACAACTGTGACAGCTGCATCCGTGGACAAGAATATCTAATGGGAATGTAGACGAAGACGACTTTGTAGACTCAGTTAAATTATGTAAACTGTAATATGCTGACATGGGCTCGTGCATAGCTCGCGCGTAGACACGTGCTTCAAAAAGTAAGTGCACCAATATGCACCACAAATAAAGCATGTTTTCACATGCTGCTGTACGCTTTTATATTACTTTAAAAATACACATTACATCTCATTGCGATTCCTTGCCCAAAGCCTGGGTCCTTTACATGTGAGGTCATCTGAACAACGAATTTTTTATTATGAAATCCATAACGTTGGGTTGAAAAGCATACGCCACTCTTTCCAATTACAGAAGTTTAATGTAGGCATGCTTTCTCCGCAGATACAAATTCTATAATTTTTATGACTAAAAATATTCCACTCTTGCAAAGAAGATATACATACACATATCTTTCCACAAATGTCGTTCATACATTAATATTCCGCACGTCGCTTGCACACGGATGATAATTCCAAACTCACATGCAAGGAGGTTAAACGTTGCTCACATGTCATCATGTGAGAATGTAATCACGCAGAATGCGCAGCTCTTATAGAAATTGAAACACCCGGCGCACATGGCCGGACTACTTGAAACAGAAACACGTGTACATAAGCTCAGCCCGTGTCGCGCTTTGTAAGTGCTGCCACAGAGAATTGACACCGGTTATAAAGACACTAGATTCCTTGAGGAATACTCGTCGAACAGTTGCTTGAAACAGTTATTATTGTAAGTTTTATCTCAGATGAGTGTTACGATGGATGACCAGCATCTTGGAGTGGTTGTTTCGCTGTGAACCGTGCGATGTCTTGGTTTCAGCACTGATCAAGGAACACCGACTTTGTCGGCTAGTATTCTATTCGCACCTATGTGTTTGGAGTTGTGAACGTTTCTCCCGAATGTTTTTGGGTGTCAGCGATAGTGCTATTCCGCTATTTGGTCTCATGGAATGTTTCTATGGGTGCCAAACGTTTTACATGCCAGTTTGTGAAAACAGTCTTTCTCACCGATAATTATATTGTATGTGAGGTTTGGGCCCATCGACATACATGCTTCTATGCAACAGTCATCAATACATACACGAGTACAATTACATTATTTGGCCTTCGCTAGGAGTAGTTGAAGGTTTATATAAAAACTTATTACATAGCACTTCCAGCATATAAATGACTGTACTCACCAGATTTAAAAAAAATAGTCGCTCGCATACATTTGCACTGCTGTGCACGGAGTGTATAAAGATTGTGTATTATACTGTTTTGGAAAGATGTATTGATTCTGTTGGTTTCCTATGGTAAATATATAGCTTTTGATAGAATGACGTTGCATTTGTCATTCTGCTTTTAATGAGCAGTAACTGTGTATCAGTTTATTCTTTGTAGGTGGTGTACAGAGACATGAGCACACTCAATAAACGTATCAAGGTGTGTTTCAAGACTTGATACAAGTGTTCGAATACATGCTATTAAGTCTCGAAACCATGTCCTTTGACTGCGGGTGGTGTACTGGTTGACCAGGTCAACTTTCAACCATGCTAATGCGCATGCAATCGCAGTGAGGCGAAATATGGCAAGTTTTCATTTTCAGGAGTAAAGGAGGGATTACAGTTGAAAATTTACAATTACAAAACTTACCATTGCCAGCAGAATTGTGGAACCTGAATGTTTTCCCTATTCCAGTTGTGAAAGTTTCGAGTATCAAAATATTTCCAGGTTTAATAATCCGCACGGCAATGAAAAGCATTTTCAAAGGGGTTGTGATACGGCTTACAACATACGGCTAGCTCAAGTAGCATCGCTGCTAAATTAGGATAACGCAAATGAGAAGGCATGATCTAAAAAGGAAAGAAATCAGTCAGTCATATAAAAAAATATCCACGCCTGCTTCCTAACAAACGTCCTCTAATTATATCTCATAAAGACCAAAGCGCCACCTATGAGCCACACTAATTTTTCTGCATTTTGCTGAAGTGGAACGCTCAGCGCTGCAGTCATATCACACGTTTTGTGCGAAGCACAAGCTGTAGCCTGTGTTTTCTGCGGCACCGCTCACGCTTGTCCATATTCTTCTGCAACTGCTCGAACGCAAGAGTTGTTTATAACCCAGTGGTTTCAATATAGTATATGCAATGCTTCAAGCCATGCAGACTAATGTGTTGAATGCACTCTAGCCATCAAGATATTGCGGCGAGAAAAAGTCTTAGGACATTTGCTGGGGTCACCACTGTGAACGTTAGCACAAACCTATATCAAGTGTTGTTTCAACTATATAAGTAAACGTTTTGCCTGACCACAGAATGGCTACGAAAAAAAAAATCGAAGAGGCAACGCCCTTCTACACTGGGGATTTCACCCTCCACTTTTTACTAATGGTTTATTGATTCGAGGCTGATTCTCTGCTTCATTGAGTTTATTTCAAAGAAGCTGCATATAATGCATCGTGGGATCACCTCAAAGTAGAACTCGGGTAAATGTTTCACTCTTCAGCATTTCGCTCATTTCTACCAAATGCCTGTGAAATTGCATTAGCGGAATTTTCGACTACTCCAGGAGGAATAGCACCGGCACTGTTTGGTGCAATGATGAGCGCAACTGAAACGTAAAAAAAGCAGTCAGTGTGTGTCATGAGATATATATACCTAATAAATAGACACGCCAAAACCGAAAATTGAACAATATCCTACTTATTTCTTATACGTACAGTTTCTGTTCTGTTTTACAGCGCTATTATCGACGCTGAATATTTTGAGACGCTGAACTTATAATATCCCAGGAGGTTATTACTGAGTCAAACAAATATTTGCAGTGCAAAGCGTGTGTCTAATGCAGCTAACTGGATAGCGCCTTTTTCTATTTCTCTAAAGAGCTGGGTGGACTTGTTTGTTTGACTTTAGTTTTCTCTTTTTTTTTTCTCGCTTACTTGCTTGACAAGGAAGTGTTTAAGGCCGGGATTCAGTGACGTATTTTCGTCACGGATATGATGTCGTATGCTAACACTAACAAATGCCAAAAACAAAAAAATTGAAGAAAAGTTTTTGTTCCTTTGCGTTGAGCTTATGACCCACTGCTCAGTAGCGTGAAGCTAAATTGGTTCGGTCCAAAAAAAATGTAAGGATGTCAACTTACTAACGTCCACTTAATTGCTCACACCATTTACGCTACTAAGGGCTCGGTAACCTCAGCGTGTTTTTGTCACCACTTGGGAGTTTCCACGAAGGGTGCATCTTCTCTGACGCGTTTAGATGCCCGTCTGGAACTTCGGGGCATGACCACTGCTGCACGATCGCATATCTCGTGATGGGGTGGTTTGTGCCACTTGTTTTTCATCGTAAGTGTGCTTTGAAGTTACCCAGAGAGCACTAAAGGGTCTTCGCTCGCTGAAAGTGTTATGTTTGCGATAAGTGCACGCTGCTTACATTAAAACAAATAACAAATATCACAGTTATTAATTCGCCGTCGTCTTGTTTATACTTGCACGTTTGTTTGGTGCGTCCATATTTGTGTTTGAGTAGCGCGGCTTAAGTGTCGAACCGCGACAGTTAGTTCGCGCTAGTCCTGTGTACGTTCTTTTTGTGGGTAATGTTTTGAGGTACCTGCCAAAGTGGGTCCCCTTTTTCGGGCTGCTGGATATTCTTAAGGTGACATGAAGTTTGGTTGCTATACCAATAATTTCTTTTCCCTTGTGGTGAAACAATGATACTGGTTGTGTGAAAAAACGATACTAAATACTTATGAAGGGAGGCAGGCGCGCCTAGAACAGGCAACTGAATCAAAAAGCTGAGAGAAAAGCTCACCATATAAATATTTTTCTTGGCCAATGGAGGCTGTCTGAATATAGCTTGCAACGTGGTATGCATTCCTCGTAGTATTTGCTGTTAGGAAGGCTAGATGTTTTATCGTGGCAGCAATATACTACTTGAGGTGTACGTAATTTGTGTTATTGTTATACAATGGTGAAGTAGATCACGTGTTGAGTTAGGAATGAGTGTTCACTTGACCAACCCCTATGAATACCTCATAGTTCTTATTTATATAGGAGCTGTGAACTTCGCAAGTGCGGCAGCAAGCCCCAGAAGGAGGTATTTTGTGAAGATCCTGTCCATGTCTTCAACTGCAAAGATCAAGCAGATGTGTTATGGGCAATACTGTTTATTTGCTAAGTATGTGTTATGGGCAATACTGTATATTTGCTAAAAATACAAGGCTTACGACGCTATCCTTGTACTACAGCAATAAAAAAAACGCCAGGTCTGCTAGGAAGGTGCAGCACAGTCACAGCGAAAGTTAGACGAGCGGTCTTTCAGAGCCTTTTCTAAACACTTATTAACTATTGCAAGCACACTAGCTTCTTACCTACTACGGCATTAATAATAAAATTTTTGGGTAGCTGGCCCGCATTCGCTATGCTATTTTTGGATATTTTTGTGAGAAGCATGGTACCCGCTAAACAGTTGCACGAAATTTTGTGCCAATTGTTCATGCAGTGGCTGACGATAATGAGTAATTATGCCTGAAGTGGGTATGCGCCCCAGTTAATAGTTTAACAAGAACAGGCTTTCTTAATAGGTTGGAGAATTGGACGACCCACTCGTTACGCTATTTGCATTGTGCGGCAACTGGTTGTTCTTTCGCTGTTTTAAAGCGCTCTATAAGTCCTAATATAGTGATTGCTTTTCTGACATCAACCCTCCCTAAGACAAGTTTGCCAAGTAGTTCCAAGCAACGGCATGGTAGTCCCAAGCAATGGCATGGCTGCAGCTGCTCAAGTGCGCAGTGTTGTTGAGATTTTCGACCCCATTCCGGAGTGGCTTCCCGTTCTTGACGCTTGTGTGTGTTTGCCTGACTTCTGATGAAGTCTGTTCTGTGTACATTACTGGTGATAATTTCATTCATTAAAAACAAAAAAGCAACCACATGGCTGAGTGGTAGAATGCTGGTCTAGCACCCAGCGGACCCGGGTTCGAGCCCCACTGTGTCATTAATGGTATATACTTTTTTTCCAATTTCGTGCGATGTGGTTACAGTCACCAGCGGCGGCGGCGTACAACTACAGTGCTAGGCATGACACAACTTTTTATCTCATAACAGCTTAAGCTGCAAAACAAATTTTCAATACAATTAGCACGTTACAAATGTCATAGAGTTTGCCTATCAGCCTAATTTATATTTTCTAGATAGCCGTGTACCCGTATGCTCTAGGTTACCACGATTTGATAGATAAATCATAAAAGTATTGTACACTGTGATACAATAAAGTTTCACAAAATATCAATAAAGTTTTGCAACCAACCAACCAACTGAGATAACCTTACATTGTCAAAAGTACTTCAATATAGAGGTAATCACACACAAACGCAGCTTCAAGGTGCTAATGTGTAGTGCCCATGCTCTACTGCTGGTCACTGTGCTCCGTGCCCAGCCCCTAAGCAGCCACTTAAGGGCTTCGCTTGTCGGCGTCTTCTTTTGTCACTTTGTGTCAAGTAGTCATGTTCCAACACAAAAACAGGTACAACTAACAAATTCGGGTAAAGTAAACTACTCATCACTGATTAAATAGAAATGCAGAAGTCAATAACAAGTAGCAGATGGCATTAGTGGAGCTAAAACACATTTCTCTTCATGCCGTAGGAAACTGAAACTGGACTTGCAGAGAAGAAGACGCAGCTGTAGCCATAGAGGAAAAAAATACGTAAGGAGAAAGCATGACGCAACGCAGCCTGCCTTGGCAAGGCATGCCGTTTTGAAACCAGCGTTGTCGGCCCAACACGTCATCTTCTGCGAAGGATCACGACAGTAACGAGACATGCCGATACTTCGTAAAATGGGACCTGGTAGTTTTGATCGAAACACGCTGGCTCAGCGTAGAGAGCCAAGCTCATGCACAAGGTTCATAAACGGAACACCACCGACGGTCGTAAAACCTACACCACGCACTGACATTCTCATCACGTGTTGGCTGACACAGTAAGCTTCATTCGTGTGACGTAAAGCTACCCCCATCCTTCTCTTCCTCCATACCTGGAGGTTGCTCCATTTTGCCGCAGTTTTTCGATGAAGTCTGCCAGCAGAGGCGTAGTGGCACCCTTTCCTACATTCCCTGTGCGCTTCAGCTCTCTCCAGCTTTCTTTCAAACGTAATTTTTTAATATATTTTAAGATTAAAAAGTTATCAGATGGCGGGGCTTTCGTTTTGTTTTCGGGCTCATTCAATGATTGAAATTTTATTGTTGAAAGCCAGCGAAGGCAAAACTGGGCAATATATTCTAACTTCAAAGAAGCGCTGCAAATGATTAAGAATTTTTTTTATATGTATAATAGCATATTATGTGAAATCTTCTAAACAATTGCCATTTGTTAACCAGACAGCCACGAGACATGTTTTCAGCAGCTTCCAAGTCACGGAGGAGTGATGGAAAACGAAATTGCGGACACATTAGCGACTGCTGCTACAAAAAAGGTCACTTGACACTAGTGCCCATTGATTCCTCAAAAAGCAAGAAGGTTCTTTCCGAACTGGGTCACAAATTGTGCAAGGACTTTTGCTTTGACGAAAATACAAAATCCTCACTCTCACATTAGGTAGATCTACCTATCCGTTTTTCAGCTAAGGAAAAGGTCGGTAGACCATTCGACATGCAACGGCACCGTCTGCTAATAGGTGTTGCATACACACCTCACTCCTAATGCCACACAGATAGAAGAACGTGCCTGGACGGTGACCACGGCAATTGTGTTGATGCGTCAGGAGAGCATATCCTTATAGAATGCCCACAATATGATAAAAACGCGCTGAACTGAGTGGTCGCTTTAACCGACTCGACAGACGACCACTTACGATCGAAAAAATAGTTGAACCGTCGCCACATTTCGACAATCAAAAACGTCCAGTGCGTGCCTTCCGTGATTATCTAAAGGACACAGGTTTACAGAAGTGTCTTTAGTTCATTAGATGTGACCCCAATTTATGAACAGGACTAAACTCATATATGCCGTAACTATTCACGCCTTAAAAGCCCGATAGGGTGTGTGTATATCAGTACACACCACATCTTATCATTATTTTCTTTCTTTTCTACTCTTAATTTTATGTATTCTTATAATTAGCTTTAACATTACTGTCATGACGTTAGGATAGCTAGCTCTAACACAGCCTATACTTTTCTATAATTCACCAATTATAAATAAATAAGGTAATTGAAATACACAATGCCATCAGCGTTTTATATCATCATCGACATCATATTTTTAAACGTAAGCGTTATTCTGATCAAGATATATGTGTGCATCATGATCTTTTGCTCAGTAGCTGTTCACTGCGTAAACCATGCGCGCGCATAGTTGGTTAGTGCTGTGACCTTTCTAAAAGTGCGGTGACCAAGCGTTGTCACGTCAGTAGTGTTCCTGACAAAAGATGCGTTAAACGGCTTTCGAATATCACCTTCTTCAACTAGCACGGTTCAGCGAAGTATTGCGAAAGGTTTTGGGCGGATACGCAGTAAAACCTACAACTGATGCAAAACAGCAACAAAAATATTACAAGCATCGCATCCGAAACAGAGAACACAAAATGCACTCATACAAATGAAATAGAATCACTTAGGTGAATTTGTTAGAGAACTTCGTCGACTTTGAGCAAATCTATATATATATATAAATATAAATATATATATATATATATAAATATATATATATATATATATATATATATATATATATATATATATATATATATATATATATATATATATATATATATTTAGCCACGTTCGGCTTTAGCTCTCCTGGCCGTTTTGATTAAGGTCCGAACTTAGCACGGCAAAACATGACTGTATGACTAGTCTTTCTCACTAGTCGTAACATGAAAGTCACGACATGTATGTTATGAATGTTATGATTTACATTTCATAGTCCTGCTGTTCTTGCGGAGGTTTTGTACACATGAAATGTTGCAAAACTAGTATAGTAGGACATGACTGCATGGCGAACATAAGTGACACACCCCAACGTAGAAATCATGACATGCATTTCATGATTTTCATGTAATGACTAGCCATGACTACATGTTGTGCTCATGGTGCGCTCTCAGTTATTTCGCTAGATTCTAATATACCAAATTTAGCATTACGGCATGTGAATAGATGACGAAGGTACATGACTGGTGCAAACATGATAATCATGACATGAGTGTCACGTGAAAACATGACATCATACCAAATTGATGATGCGCTCGCGGCCCTTTCGCAAGCTTCACATGTAACAAATTTAGTATTACACGGCGTGAGGGAATGACGAAGGTAAATGACATGTACAACCACAATAATCATGACATACCTGTCTTGTAAAACACGACTACATGCTACATTCATAGCGCGCTGGGAGCCGTCTCGCTATCTCCACGTATGCCGATATAGGTATCACGTGACGTGACGTGAATCACGAACGTGAAATTTTTCTCGTTTCAAGGGGCGTCCAAGAACCGAAACATATATAACTAGGTGAGATATGGTTGCCACCAGCAGACTGCAGATGATGCGAAATATTTTCTATTATATACACTTGAAATCTTGAAGCCTGAACGAAAAGATATGATGTCACAAAAAATACGCACGTTTCAGAATATACGTCCTGATTTTTTTCAAATAGTTGAAGAAGACTATGTGTCCAGACAAGTCGTTCCACGCATCTCAAATATCTAAAAGGTATACTTCTCTTCCCCTTTTACTTTTCTAATCAGAGTAGTAAAGCAGATGTTGTGCAAATTGAAGCAGATTGCGGCTAGAATGCAAGTTTTCAATGAAGACCAATGGTGCTGCTCGAGATAGGTCACCTTACCGCTGAAATATTCGATGAAATAGCAGTGCGATCTGGTAGACCCAGCGGTGTTACTAAACTCGCAGATCCTCTTGGCTATTTTAAAGTGCTGCAGAATCTCTTTCAAGTACCTGCTTTGACGTATTTTGAGAGTTTGGAAGAGGGGGCAGAGAGTTGAGTTTTCAAATAGTAATTATTACCACGAGTGAACCTTGCACTCAAAACTATACAGTCAGCCACTGCTAATTACAATTCCTTTCACAGCTCGAACAATGAATGAGAAAGAAAACCAGAACTGAAGTGGCTAAACTACAACGTCAATTAGGCCAAAAGTGATATGCCAGGGACCATTTTTCAATTTGGCTATGAATAGTGGTATTTCTATTCTGATGGGCACGTTCCATCATACAAGCCACGTAAGGCGAAAAAAATACTCTCCTGTGGATATTCAATGTTTCCCAAATGCCCTAATTATTACACTTCAAAACAGCCACGTTCATGTTAACGTTCATGTTGCAGTGATCCCCTTCGTATGGCAGGGCATGTCAAGAGCATTGCAGTTAACCACAAATGACGCCGTCTTTGCAGACCATATATTTCAGTTCCCTGCATCTAATTATAAAGCAATTTCATACGCCAGAAAACGTAGGAAGATGAAAATGAGAAATGAGGATATGTTGCTGTTCGTTCAGGAGTCAATCTAGGTTCAACTCTCTGTATTTTGCCCCGGCATAAATAAAGTGATATAATTTGTGGAATAGAACTTCCTGTTTAGCACAGATGATGTTCTCTAAAGTGAACAAATATGTATAACCATATGTTCAGTCGGAATTAAGATTTGATTGCATGGAACATAGGTTTATACTTTGAGACAAAAACTTCGATTGTTTTTACATTTTTTTTCTAGAACACTTGAGATCGTTGGCGTGATTGTGACGTTCGTGTGAACTCAGGCTATTTGTGATGCATTATTAATTGAAAAATTTATTCAACAATAAAGCGTTTTTTCGGGGAATGTGGTTGTAACTGAAACGTTATAGTACTTTTTAGATAACGATTGAAGTAGGTTTCGACTGTGGAGTAGGACAGAAGATTTCTGTAATGCAGAAAAAAGTTTTCTTCAATGCCAACAGGCGCAAGTTATTCCACCATGTTTCAAAAGTACAGTGTAATACCGTCTGTGCGAAGACGCATGTAATGCGATGGTGATGCTAAACTCTTAGTGAGCTCCAGGCATATCTATCTATGTTCCAATCTATAAATCTATCTATCTATCTATCTATCTATCTATCTATCTATCTTTTTCTGGGTGCTCTCATGGTCGTGTCTTTTGGCTGAACAGATAACAAAGTTTTTATAAAAGCGAGTGTATATGGCGAAGACGATGGACAAGTTATTAAAAAAACGACCGGCTATTCTTGTTGTGTAGGTCAATGAAACTTTTCCTTCTGTCCCTTGTGGCACACACCCGCATACCATGGCCTAAAGAATTCGGGAGTGATGCACTTGTGAAAAACGGAGAATCGCTTCTGTGAAATGAGGAACAGAGACAAGAGACTTTCGAAAATATTTACATAATGGCTCTATAGAGCTTCTGTCGCCGGAACATCACATATCGGTAGCGTTGTCAATGACGAAAAAAAAATTGTACGTAAAGAAAGATGGAAAAATGTTGTGTGAGCCAGAATCTGACCCGTGCATTGTATTGAAGTATCTACCACAGAGCTGCACCAGTGCTCCAACCTTTTTATGAATAAGACCTCATAATGGCCTCATATCGCGGCAACGTTTTCTGATGTTACAGTGTTCGCTATAAGCTATGTAAGAGTGTATATACCAACACATATTTACTCCGATGAAGTAAGAAATGCCCAACCCAGAGGAATACGATGGAAAGCGTTTAATATTGTGTGCGCATCATCGCACACTACCATGCATTTCATTTGGATAAAACAGACATCTGTCTCCTACGTCAGTACCACTTTTGCATCGCACCGTTGGACACCTTTTTAACATTACTGAAGTCGAAGTGCCCGGTAAGCCAACAATCAATCTAGTAGCCAAGTGGTGTAGATAAGGAGGGCGATATGAGCCTCGTACAACTCCAATTTATTTCATCCTCGAACAGCCACCTCTCAAATCGCTGAGGCTCTCAGTACGTGGTTCCTCACCATGAGAAAGCTATCTCTTAATACGGTTCGGCCCGCAACATAGACACACCTACTCAAAATGCAAAAAAATCGTTCATTTTTCAATGCTACAACTAAGGCAATGAGAATGCTACATAGACCACTATTACCTTAGGGCTTCACATGACTCCAATAAAAGTGGAATCTGGCGTAATTCGGTCACGTGATTATTTCTGCAGCGAGACCGGGAAATACAGAATGCCATAATTGGGGCACGTTTTGACTCTGAAAAAGAAAGCTGAACACACAATTGATCCATGCTTTACACTGAGAGATGGGAGACCTGTCGTCCTCCGTCGAGTCATTTTCTCTCGATGGGAGGCGTCACCTTGCTGAATGCAGTCGTTCAGCTTTACCACTGGGGCTGGCGTGAGCTGTCGAATAAAAAGAAACATTTAGATGTGAAGCAGCTCTATGACTAGCCTGTGTAACGTGGTCCCTCCGTCCGCACCACCCCCACGCCGCAGGTGTTGGAGTGGTGCCAAGTAGCTCATGCCATCCTAGCAGTGCGTGGTGACGTCTGTCTGCCTCGCCTGCCGCGTGCTCGCCGCGTGTCCGCTCTCTCTGGCCTCACCATTTCTACCACTCACAACGCTCAAGCCCACTCCTCACGAGGGCATCATCTCACCAACGCTGACTAAATTTCAAGGCCGAAAGGCTGCCGCAGTGACGTCAGAGGGTGGGGGCCCAGTTACGCTGCGAACGCAGCGGAAAGCCTATGTTTCGTTCACGTTTTAGGAGAACCAACGCTCCCGTTCTCGCAGCTGCTGCGGCTTGATTGGGCCGAATAAAAGATCCGGAAAAAAAGTCTTACTGAGCATGCTCAGTTGGGTAACTGGGCCCCCAACCTCTGACGTCACTGCGGCAGCCTTTCGGCTTTGAAATTTAGTCGGCGTTGATCTCACCCACGCCACCTCTCTCCATCTGTCGGCGAAAAGGAGCGGCGAGTCGGCGGGTGCACGCGCTGCGTGCGCCTCGAGAATCTTGCGGCACCAGTGTCAAAAGCACGCCGCTGTTTGCCGCTCCATCACGACGACGGGCGAACGCCGTTGCAGCATGCTTCCCGCTAATGTGCGCGTACCTTTCCCAGCTCTGACCTCTGTCGCAAGGGTTAGCGAAGCCGATCGCGTTTGCGAATGGCGACGGCAACACCGATGAGGTGCGAGCCGGGGAAGCCGAACGCAAGCGTCGATAGTGGAAGACCAGCGACACCGGCGAGGTGCGAGTCAAGAATATCGATCATGTTCGATAATATAGATGGCGCGCGGGTGACCTCAACAGGACGTGAGCCAAGGAAGCCGAGCGTAGGCGCCCTCAACGTGTCCCGCCTCTCATGTCTTAGCGTTTCAACGAAAGATTACACGAGCAACGCTAACCCGAGTTTCGCTTCAAATCGTTCTTTTAGCACCCGCGTCAATGCATGTTTCAACCGGGTCAACGCCGTGCGCACTGCTGCTGATTCGCATCCCATCAGGGTCCCCTTCAGGGAGAAGAAGCGACAATGCATATTTTTTGAAAATGCACATTGTCGCTTTTTGTTAGGGCTTTCATATTTACATTATCGGCCCAGGCACAAAAATATCCATCGTCGCTTTCCATTAACGCTTTCATATTTGATATATCAATATCTGGTCATCATGTGAACTGAGAGACAATTATTTCACGGAAAGTTTAGAGGTCTCCATTCTTTGAAGTAAGTGACTGTAATTGTAAAAACGGAAAATTGGACAAAAATATAGCTTGCTGTTGGTATGTACCAAATATGCCACCTTCAAATAGCGCCTCTAATACTCAGCCAACTGAGCGGTCACGGCGGCTATCCCCCCGTGCACTTTGTAGGGTAGGTGTGCCCATCTGAACGTGCGAGCGTCCATCAGCACCGCCTGTTGCCATTTCGGTGTGTGTGGGCCACTGTGTGACCGAGCCTCGTCTCCTCTCGTAGTAAAACCCTCAGGAAGAAGTCATGAACGTTCACAACGCATCGTACTGCTAAGCCTAACTATATTACGAGCATCCTCCTCCTCAAGAAGGCCTACCTCCCAAATTGTACTTGCGAAGTTCAAGGATGATAAATAAACGTTATTTTTCGAAACGGTGTAGCATTGCAGGTTCCAAGTCCACCTTAGGTGGGAGTCTCCTCATTCCAGGAACCCTCTGGCCTTCGCTGCCTCCTTGGCCCTGGTGACGAGACGTCGTTGTTGGTTCAGGTTCTCCAAGGCGAGCTTGGCCTCCAATGTTTCGAGAAGGTATTTGTTTTCTAAAACAGCGTCACAGGTGTTTGGTGGAGGTGATAGGTTTGCGTGTATTTTGTAAGAACACTCGAGGCTCACGTGTGCCAACGTGTCAGCTACGGCGCAAAACGGGCAAACATATTCATGTAGTGTTGGTACAACGGCTACATTAGTATGCCGTGGGTGTATGTTTTTGCTCTACAGTCTTCTAAGTATTGTGCTGTCCTCATTGTTGAGCTTCGAGTGTTGTGGTGAATACTCTTTTCTCGCCAGCCTATGGTGTTGCAGTATTGCAGAGTAAGTTTTAGGTGTTAAGCACTGGGTTTCAAGTGTTAGGCCTCCGCGGACGCAGTCGTGGCGTCTAGAAAGCGGGAAGGTGCAGCCCAGTAGGCGTGATGGCGGGCCACAGCGTGAGCCACCTCGTTTTCCTCCAGGCCTTCGTGTACAGGAAGCCATGTCACACAGGTGAACGGCATCGGAGTGCTTCGGCGCTTCAATATCTGGATTGATTGGAAAGATACAGGACCTTTGCTGTAGTTTCGCATGGCGGCTTGAGAATCTGTAAATATCACAGCTGCATCCAGGAACGTTGCAGTAGCTGGGGCAATTGCCGCCTCCTCTGCAGTTTCTGGGCTTCGGGTGCTTACTGTCGGAGATCTGTGCTCTGCGCCCAAAGAACCATCGACGCTCAAAGCGTAGGCGTCTCTACCAGGATACTTGGCTGCGTCTGTATATCTTGCGTCCGAATCTTGGCTGTGATTTGGGCGTACAGCATTCACTCGTGCCTGTCATCTTTCCTTGTGATGTGTGGGGTGCATATTACGCAGGATTCAAGCAATACAGACAGATTCGCGGATGTTTGGCGGAATCCGTTCTTTTCGGTCTGCGTCCCTGTCACCTAAAAATGTTTCGCTATAGTTCAGCCATTGTAGCACTGATCTTCCAGTGGGTGAGAGCTTTAGCCGTTCAAGCTGGCTAGCCCTGTGTCCTTCGCCTAGTTGCTGCCAGGTATTGCGCACGCCCATCTTCAGTAGTTTCACAGTGGAAGCCGTGAATGGGAGCCCTGAAGCGATTTCGGTGACGTTACGAAATATGACGTTCCGCTTCTGTGCCTCTGAGTTCTTCAGGATCAGGTAGGGACTGCCATAGGTTACTCGACTGCTGCAGAGAGCTTGCATCATGCGCAGCGTGTCTTCTTCTTTAAGGCTGCTTCTACAGTTCGTGATTCTCCTCTGGAGATGCGTGAGTTGAGATAGCGTGCGCTGTAGTCAAGGGAGTGCGGACGCACCTAACTCATATTTGTGGATGTGGAGCCCCAGTACTCGTAATGATTCTAATTTTTGGATGAGCTTTCCATTGAGGGTGATGCTGGGATTAGATTCACTGTAGGCGGCTGGCCACCCTCTCGTTCTACATTTCAGGATGAAGTGTTCCGACTTTTCGGGACCGCATTCGAGACCACATTTTCTCAAGTACCTTTTGATGATATCTACTGCTTCTTGTAGGCGTTTTTCTTGCATTCCGGTAGTTTAGGCTACTGTCCATAACGTCATGTCGTACGCGTAAAAGGCATGTCGCAGATCTTGTATAACGTCGATGAGGCTGGGTAACTTGATCAATGCAACGCTGTAAAGACGGCAACATGACCGAAGCCTGCGGAGTACCTCTGCTCGGTAGTCGGAAATCGTCGCTGCGAAGTTTGTAACTTCCCACTTTGCTCTTGCGCTGCATGGGCGAATTTCTCACGCAGTTGTACAACCAAGGCCTGCAGTTCAAGGCCCGAATTCACAAAGCTTTCTCTTGGCTACGCATTTTCTTAGCCGACAAATTTTCTTATCTGGAGGGATTGCTATAGCGCGGTTGCGAATTTAACTTATTCGGCACTTAAGAGGGTGAGCAGGACACACGATAGCCGATTAAACGACAAGGAAACAAAGAAGTTCGTCGACATGATAACAAGGCAGCTTGCCGAGCGTCTAGCACCGAGAGTATACGATGATGGCCAATGTCTTTTCGCTTTAAGTGAGCTTCCAGTTCCGGGAGAGACGCTGCTGGGATGCCGATGAGTGCAGACGCGTGCACATCGAGCTCCGTATGTTCTTGTCTTTTCTGTATGGTTCAACCCCTTGAATCGTCCAGAAATTGCCACAGGCGTGTAGGGGAGATGCTCCGGTATCGGTGGACTCCAGTTTCACTGAAATCGGACCATTTTTCTTGTTTTTACGGCCACTTCTTCGTTCGCCCATGTGGAGCCTTCGCTACCTCTAGCGTCCAGTAGAGGAGCGGCGGCGACGACGCCGGGAGACGCTCGCCCGAAGACGACAACCACGGCGTTGCCGCGGTTGCTGACGGCTATGGACTCGACTGGGGAGTCGCAAACAGCGTCCGTACGACAATCCGAACCAGGTTTGGGTGAAGAAGTCTTGGACTTTGCCGCGCAAAACCGGGATGAAGCAGCACTGCCTGGGAACTGCAACGCGGCGTCCACGCACGCCGACGCAGATTTTTCCGCCCCAACGGAGACCGACCGCACAGAGGAGGGATGGCAAATATCCCAATCGCTCAGAGCGAAGAAGAAACAGGCGAAGGAGCGGAAATTTCAACAAGGAGGGGACTTCTCCGCAGGCAGCAGACCTACGACGGACAACCAGCCCAAAGCGCCGGGGTCGACCTACAAGACGGAGGCCCCCAGCACTACCCAAGGACGATCTGAAAGTAGTCTTCCGACCTCACCAGGGACTGCCTCTGAAGAATGTGACCACCCAAGCGATCTCCGACGCTATAGTGGAGGCTTGCCAAGGAAAAGTCAGGTGGGATCAGTTTATTCTCCGCATCCGACCGGGGTCCAACATTGCGCTAGCGTCGACTCCAGACACGACCGTCGCGATGGCGATGAGAGGCGTCACGTCTTTGAATATCAACGGAAGACCACACCCGGTCAACGTCTACGTTACGGCAGGTGAAGGAACCAAAAAAGGTGTTATTCACGGTATAGAGCCGCACACCCCGTCTGAGACCATCAAAGCGAGCATCCGTTTTCGCACCCAGAGCGTGACGCTGGTCGACGCTCGGATGTTGGGAGACTCTCAGAGTGCCGTCTTGACTTTCTTCGGGGACATTCTACCAAGATATGTTTACTACAGAAGAGGTGAGAAGGAGTGTATTCCTTTTCGTAACACCGTCCAATTCTGCCGAGCGTGTGGGGAGGTTGCCACCGCACCGACGTGTGTCCGCAGCCAGACTCACCCGTGTGCCATACCTGTGGAATGCGCAACCCCGAAGTAAACCATAATTGCACTCCGACATGCGCAATTTGCACCGGAAACCATATCACTGGAGACCGCAGTTGTCTGAAACGCCTCAAGCCTATTCGCAAGCAAGCAGCGAAACCACCCAAAAAACCACACAAGCCAGCCCCTCGCTGGTTTCAGTCGGAGGAAGAGGAATCAGAATGGGAGTACGGACGAGGCGGGACCCGAAAGAGCCGTTCCAGAACCCGCACGCCGTCGAAAAACCGTGCCGTGGAGACAGGACAACCAGGACAGCGGCATCCAAAGTCGACTTGGACGCCGAGAGAAATCTCCCAGGACAATCCGAACGCGCAAGCCCTTCCGAGAAGCAAGCCACCGGGGGCGTGTCCTGCACATAGCAACCCACAGGCGGACGCGGTAAGCTATGCACAAGCCGTATCTCCCACTACCAAACATAAACCCGTTACACCAACGATCACAGAACACCCAGAATACAAGCGGGTAGTAGCTGAAAACAGACAACTTAGAACAGAACTACAGGAGGTTAAGTCTCGAATGGCGCGCCTGGAGTCACTACTAAACCAGTCGAGCAACACACAAACCCGGCGAGCACACCTGTTGTCTCGCAGCCCGTTGCGCAGCCCGTGGAAACGCAACCACCACAAACACCGCCGATAGCGTTCCTAGTTCAACAAATTCAACTTGTTTTTGCCAAACTAGGCCAAATGGAACGCACCATAAGCGACTTGAGTCAGGCGCAGAATCCTCGCAAGAAATCTTGTCAGAGCCCGGGTGCCCCCACCAGACAACCTAAAGAAAGTGGAATAACAGATTCCGAGAATACCAATCATGGCTAGACACCGTAACAATAAAAAGACCGAGCAAACGGAAATATGGCAGTGGAACTGCTGCTCATTGAGAACAAAACTTGAAAATTTCAAACAATTTATTGGAGCATCTCCAATCCCTCCTGATATAATCTGCCTTCAGGAAGTAGGCAAATTTCAGATAAATCTGAGAGGGTACATAAGACTTATTAAGCCAAAGTACCCACAAGTGGCGACATTTACCAAAAAAGATATAGCATTGAGTGTCAGCTACGTGAGCAATGAGGCAGTGCAACACCAGACAATAACAGTGTGGCCCCAAAAACGTGGAGGACCAAAAACAGTGGGGGTCAATATATATAGCCCACCTAAGGAGAGACGAGCCGACTTTGAGAACATTATAGCACATGCGATGGGTTCATTGAAAGAGAAAGACAGGTTAGTTATCATGGGGGATTTTAATGCGCCACACAGAAATTGGGGATATAAGCAGGACAGCCCTAAGGGCAAACTCCTTGTAGACCTTGTTGAACGGTATGATCTCTGCCAACTTACACAACCAGACCTACCGACACGGGTCGGGAATAGCTTAACAAAAGACACGTCACCGGACTTAACGTTTACAAATTCTGAAGGAAACGTCTCATGGGCGCACCTCGGAGAAAACTTGGGAAGCGACCACTACATTCTCGGAATAACTATTAATGCCGCCACGACAAGAAGAATGGGGAAAGCGACAATATCTGATTGGAATAAACTTAGGGAGAACGTAGGAGACCAAGAAGAAATAATAGATCTAGGTAACTGGGTGACACAGATAAAGGAGGCACACAGGAAAGTGACAAAGGAAATAGAAACAAGCGTGGAAATCCCAGCAGTCGACAAGCACCTGCTACATTTGTGGGACGCGCGGAGAAGCCTCACAAAGCGATGGCGGAAGCAAAAGCTTAATCGCAAATTGAAGATAAGGATAGCTCAGTTGTCACAGGAAGCCAATGACTACGCACGTCAACTAAATAACAGTAACTGGAGGCAATTTAGTAACTCACTTAGAGGGACGTTAGGAACCAAAAAGACCTGGCACATCCTGAGGAGTATGATCGATCCAGGGGCAACAAAAACAATGACGAACAGGGCTTTAAGAATTCTGGAGAATGAATTTAAAGGTAACGATGACGCACTTATCTACGAAGTCAAGAAATTATATGTCGGACAAGACGCATGTGAAGTGGTACATGGCAAATATGCAAGAAAAGAACAACCAGAGTTAGACGCTCCCATAACATTTGAAGAGGTTTATGCGGCGGCCCAGTCTTTCAAAAAGAATACCGCCCCAGGACGAGACAAAATAACAAACTCTATGCTTAGAAATTTGAGTGATGTGGTCCTTCGACGAATCACGGATTTCTTTAATGAAAAGGTATGGGTAGATGGAGGAAACCTTCCAGTAGAATGGAAGGACTCAAACATCATGTTAATACCAAAACCAGGGAAACCAAGAGATATTAAGAACCTCCGACCAATCTCCCTTACCTCATGCTTGGGTAAGCTTTTTGAAAAAACAATATTGACTAGATTGGCAGACTATGTAGAGAGAGAGGGTCTGCTACCGGTGAATATGTTCGGTTTCCGACCACATGTATCGGCCCAGGATGTTTTCCTGCTGTTGCAAAATGACGTCATGAACCCAAACAGAGGTTCAAGCGACGAATTCGTACTAGCACTAGATATCAAGAAAGCATTCGATACAATATCACACAAGGTGATAATGGAAGGCCTCGAATCGATTAACTGCGGCCAACGAATATATGAGTATGTCCGGTCATTTCTGACAAGCAGGAAAGCTACCATTTCTTTAGGCTCGGTTACATCTGAAACCTTCGACTACCCAAATAGAGGCACCCCCCAGGGAGCCATGCTATCCCCGATACTATTTAATATCGGCCTGAGAAAGCTCGCATGTGAGCTGGAAAATATAAAAGGTCTAGGAGCAGCTCTTTACGCAGACGATGTCACCTTATGGACAAAGGGTGGCTCTTATGCGGACAAAGAAAACGCCCTCCAGGAGGCAGTAGATAAAATACAAGCTTTCGTGACAGCTGCAGGAATGCAATGCTCGCCGGAAAAAACTGAAATGGTTAGAATTAGGGCAAGATACGCAAAGAAAAAGGACTTAATACCGGTAGCAGTACTGCTGGATGGGAGACAAATCAGGGAGGCAGATGTAATACGCATGCTTGGCATGTGGATACAAGGAAATTCGGGAACGTCACACACACTACAAAGGCTACGGGGAACCACGGCGAATGTGGCCCGGATGATCAGGCGGATAGCAAATAGCGAAATGGGACTAGAGGAGAAAGAAACCATTGCACTCGTTCATGCATTTGTGATCAGCCGAGTTACGTACGCGCTACCGTACCAGACAATGACAAACCAGGAGACAAAGCAAATAAACACAATAATAAGGAAAGCATTCAAAGCAGCATTGGGGATTCCGGAAAATGCCAAAACCGAGAGGGTAGAGAAATTGGGCATATACAATACCTTTGAGGAGTATGCGAATGCGGTGCTTTTATCTCAAAAGGAAAGGCTCAATTCAAGCTATCATGGGAGAAGAATTCTGGAAAAGATGGGATATACATTGCGACCGCTATATTGTGACGAGGAAACGGTGCTAATAGATGCGGAAAAACGCACACATTTAACTGTGGCGCCTATTCCCAGAAATATGCATCCGACGTATCACGCAGGAAGGAGGAAAGCGAGAGCAGACTCCTTACGCAAAGCATTTCAGAATAGCTCAGAAGCCGTCTTTACAGACGTAAGTAAAGCGAGCAGAGGGTCACATGTAGTGGCAATTGTAGCACAAAATCACACCACAATGGCGTCGGTTAAAACTTGTTTCACATGAGTGGCAGAGGCGGCAGCAATAGCCATAGCCATATCCAACGCAGAAATCAGGGGAGAATCAGTGGTTGTGCTCTCCGATTCACAGGCGGCATGCCGAATGTTTCTCCGAGGAACGCTACCTAAAATAGCGTATAAATTTTTAAATAAACCCATAACAGGAGACCATCACATTATATGGTGTCCTGCTCACGAAGGTTTGGAGGGGAACGTCGTGGCAGACCGTATAGCTCGAGGCATCACCAACCGAGCGACGGCAGGCCACGACGTTGAACCTCTTTCCAATTCGCGTGACATCCTCCTCCAACAAAGGAAGCAACGAAAGGAATATGGGCTTCCACATAAGGACTTGGATAGCCAGCAAAGCAGGGATTGGAGACGCATACAAACCAATAGCTTTGCCAATTTGTACCATCTAAGTAGAATATATCCCGCAAGATATAAAGACACCTGTCCGTGGTGTTCACAAGTACCAACACTCAGCCACATAACATGGGAGTGCACCCAGAGGCCCACACACATCGACAGCCCACACATCACGAAGCAACCACACATGTTTCACAGGCAGTGGGAGGCATGGCTTGCGGACGAGGACAAGCAGAGCCAAATGGCTTTGCTTGACCAGGTCCAGCGAGCCGCTCGTGCCAGCGGAGCCCTGGACTGAGGGCCCGACCAAACTGCCTGCATTTCAATTTTTTTTTTCTGAATAAAGTTTCTTCCTCCTCCAGTTCCGGGCGTCTGCTACAGCGCTTATGCGCGGCCGCGCTCCAGCAGGACGCCCGGGGGCCTGCGCAAACGTACGCGCTTTTATTTCATCGTGGGCCATATATATATATATATATATATATCTATATATATATATATATATATATATATATATATATATATATATATATATATATAAATATATATATATCCTGCAAGTGTGCTTGCAGAATACCCGCAAAGCCATAAATCATTGTAATTTTTTGTCGTAGGGAGGCATTCACAATGCGATTTTTCGTCATTCTTCGGAGGAGAAGCGTGGTACCCGCTACAAACTTGCAAAAAAATTTTGTGAAAATGTTTTATGCTGTCACTCACGACGATGAAGAATTATGCCTGAAGCTTAAGTAATGAGTCGGAGTATTCGACAACCTATTCTTGACGCAATTCCCATTGTGCGACGCCTGATTGTTCCTTTGCTGTTCTAAAACGCTTTATTACGCACATTAACGCGATTTCTTTCCAGACATCAAGCATTCCTAGGGTCAGTTTTCGATGGCGTTGTGAGCAGCGGCATGGCTCAGTGGTTGAACACTGGGCTGAAACGTAGAAAACCCTGGTTCGAGTCCCACAGCCTTTTTAATGTTCTCTTTTTTTTGTTTCATTTCGCGCGAGAGTGGTTGCAGACACTGGCAGCGGCGGACATCTATGGCGCCCCACGTGACCCTTGTTGTGATGTCGTAACAGCTTTCGTTGTGAAATGTATTGTATAAGTAGCGACGATTAGAGCACCCCTCAGTGAAAAAATGTGAGTACCGGTGTTATTAGGTGATTTATTGAAGCAAGGGATTTCGGAACGCCTTGCTCGTACGTAATGTTACAACTTCTTTCTGTTCACTTAATTATTTCAGTTTTTTCGATAATTGTCAATTTCTGTATAACATCTTTGATGTTTTTATCGTTAACGTATACCTCATTTGCACTTTTTCTCACATTTTGTTTTATTTTTGCCTATTTTCATTCTGTTCTGGCTGCATAAGCGTCCCAGCAATCGACTATAAATCAGCAAAAGAAGATAGTCCCATGACTCGAGGTGCGTGTGCTAAGCAGGGGCGGCGCCAGGATTTTTTTTTTACTGGGGGTGGGGGCCTTCTTGGAGCCACCCGTGGTGCCAGGTACTCTTTCTCTGTGTTTTTTCTTCTTCCCCTCCTCATTTTTTTTTTTCGTTTGGAGGCGAAGGTATCACAATAACGCGGACAATCACTGCAAACGGAGAACGTCCCGTGGCTAGCGGAATGTGATACAGGCGCCTAAAGTGACGGCCAACAAAGAACGACGCTCAACACAGGAACAGGCACCTAAGAGCCGTTTTATTCACCCCACCCAGTTAGAAAACTATTTTAATCTGTTATATACCGTATGTCAATTATTGCAATGTTCGTTTTAATGTCCTAGTAGGTGACAGTTTCCAAAGCCTGCTCTCATCGCCAAGCAGAAACGAGAACCCAAGATAATTTTTTCTTCAGCGTACTACATGCAACAAATAGTTCCTCCTGCGTTTTCTTTCCTTAACGACTGGATTCTGTGATCGAGTTTCGCCGGGTGTCGAGTGATAAGCGTCTTTAAAGAGAAAGGAGGTAAATCGACGATGACTTGGTCAGCGATTATCGCAAGTGCGCTCACGCATGAGGCCCAGTTGTGATAAGGGCCCAGTTCCTGGTCAACGTGAAGATGTCGGCGCCTAAGCGAGCGCGACAGCCGAATTTTACAAAAGAGGAGCTAGTCATTCTCGTCGATAGCTACGAGGCGAACCGGCGGGCAATTGAAAGTCGAGGAGAGGGTCCACGAGGGTCCTAGGCCAAACAGAGGGCCTGGGACAACATCACGGCAACATTATTTGCTGTCTCGGGTATCGTTCGGACGCCCACCGAGGTTCGAAAGAAATGATGCGACGTCAAGAGCGCCACCAAGGCACGAGGTAAGGCTCCTTTACGTAATTGTTCACACACGTGCTGTAACATATGCACTCTTTTAGGGTTGTAAGTATGTAAGCTTGTATTAGCGTAAGCGCACGTAAACACGCAAATAATCAGTCCGCAATGACCGATATAAATTCTGGCAACATCGATAAAGTCACTGCATATCAACTGCGGCAGCTCACCAGATATCACGTCGTGTAAACGAGTGCCTGGTCGCTGGTTCTTAGTCCACGACAACCGCAAGCATGTAATTGAGCGGTATAACCGTTTGAAGAGTTTCACGCCTAAACGAGATTACATGTAATGCCATAGTAACGATAATGGGATGAACTTTTATCGCCTGAGGATTTTTACCATGCACCTAAATACTTTTAGGTGGCCGCGATGGATGGATGGATGGATGGATGGATATGGCTGTACCCTTTAGATAGGGCGGTGGCTAGCGCCACCAAGCCGTAATACCTAATGAACCAAAAACTATATTTATTTTTTTTCCTTAAAAAGTGAGTTTGAGGATTCGTACTTTGCAGTGAAGAGTTTAATTTTCACTCGTGTCTTGACTTTAGCCACCAATCAGATAACCTCCTTCTGGTTAAGTCTACCCGCTTAAAGTTTATTTTGCCCTCCCGGTCCCTAAACCCCAGTGCTTTGAAAAACTCTGCGCCATCATCCTGAACTATAGGGTGAAGCCCTTTACAGAACATTATCAAGTGTTCGGAAGTTTCTTCTTCCTCTCCACACGCACTGCATACTGTGCCTACCCCTTCGTATTTGGCCCGATATGTCTTGGTTCGCAGTACTCCCGTCCTGGCCTCAAACAGTAGAGAACTACCCTGAGTATTATCATAGATCCTTTCCTTGGCAATTTCCTGCTTAAAAGTTCGATAGATCTCTAGTGCGGACTTCTTAATCATGCCCATTCTCCACATGTCAGTCTCCGTTTCCTTCACTTTCTTCTTAACCGATAGTTCTTTTTGGTTTGGCCACCTGCTGTTTTCTAAGTATTTACCAGTCAACTTCCTGGTTCGCTTCCTCCATTTTGTATCGACATTCTTCATGTACAAGTAGCTGAAAACCTTCCTAGCCCAACGCTCTTCCCCCATTTCTCTCAATCGTTTCTCAAATTTTATCTTGCTGCTAGCTTCCCTGCCCTCAAATGATGTCCATCCCATATCACCTTGTACTCCCTGATTTGGTGTATTCCCGTGAGCTCCTAAAGCAAGCCTACCTATTCCACGTTGCTTAATTTCTAATCTTGCTTGAACTTCTGATCTCATGCACAAGACCGCATTGCCGAACGTCAGCCCAGGAACCATGACCCCTTTCCATATTCCTCTCACAACATCATACCAATTGTAATTCCACAGTGCCCTATTTTTCATCACTGCTGCATTCCTGTTACCTTTAGTCGTCACGTATATTTCGTGTTCCCTCAGGTACTCGGTCCCATTGCTTATCTATACGCCCAGATATTTGTATTTATCTGTTATCTCTAGCGTGACCTCCTGTATCCTAAGCTCACTACCTTCGTTGTCATTGAAAATCATGACTGCTGATTTTTCCTTACTGAATCTAAAATCTAACCTATCTCCCTCATTACCGCAGATGTCCATCAATCTCTGCAAATCTTCCTTGTTGTTGGCCATTAGCACTATATCATCTGCGTACATTAATGCTGGTAGTGCCTGATCAATAAGTTTTCCTTGTTTGACTAAAGAGAGGTTGAAGCCCAGTCCACTTCCCTCTAATTTTGCCTCTAATCCTTGTAGGTACATCATGAATAATAAGGGTGACAGGGGGCACCCCTGCCTAAGCCCCCGTTTCACCTCTGCAGGCTTGGATACCTGTTTTTCCCACTTTATAACTACCTTGTTACCTTTATAGATACCCTTTAAAAGATTAGTCACTACATGTTCCACGCCTAGTGTGTCCAGTATTCCCCACAATTCCTCTTGAACCACGCTATCGTGCGCTCCCTTGATATCCAAAAATGCTAGCCACAGGGGCCTGTGTTCCTTTTCTGCTATTTTGATGCACTGCGTCAGTGAGAACAGATTGTCTTCCAACCTCCTGTGTTTCCGAAACCCATTCTGCAGTTCCCCCAGCACCCCCTCATCCTGTATCCACGCCTGCAGTCTTTCCTTTATAATTTGCATCGCCAGCCTGTAGACCACTGATGTCACTGTTATAGGACGGTAGTTGTTTATGTCAGCTTTGTCCCCCTTTCCTTTATAGATCATGCTCATGCTGCTAAGTTTCCATCCATTGGGAACTTCATCATCGATTATTATTTTGCTCACTGCCTCTCTCAAAGCCTGCTTAGACTTCGGACCTAATGTCTTTATCAGCCTAATTGGAATGCCATCTGGGCCTGTTGATGTACTACCAGGAACCCTTTGCTCAGCCCTTTCCCACTCTTGTTGTGAAAATGGAGCCATTGCACCACTTGATTCGTCCTTGTCTATTGTGGTGCATAAAGTACTTCTTTGTTGAAATTTTTCTGTCACCCTTGTTCTTATATATTCAATAGCTTCGTCCCCTTCTAGCCTAGCACCTTAGGCTGTAGTTATCGAACTCTGCTCTAGGCTCGTCTCAATTCTTAGGGAGTTTAGATGGTTCCAAAATTTCGCAGCTGCCTTTCTATCTTTTTTATGTACTTCTGCCAGCCACTGAGCTCCCTTCCTTCTAATCTTTTCATTGATCAGAAGGGATGCATCCCTTCTATAGCTTAGAAAGGTTGCCCATTTTCTTTCAACATCATCTGTCGGTTCACCCCGCTGCTTAGCATGTCTGTGTTCCCTTGAGGCTTCCTGACGTTTTGCTATGGCTCTCTTAACTTCCTCATCCCACCAACTTTTGGGTTTGTGTCTTCTTTTCCGGGGTGATTTGTCACGCGTCTTAGCAAGCTCTAGCTCAAAGAGTCTAATTAGATTCGTGTATGTCCACACTGTCTTATTATTCTCCGTGATTACTTTCTCAATTTGTTTAGTGGCTATTTCAATTTGCCTTTCTGGATAAAAATTTTCCTGTAGTTGCTCATCTTGTCTCCTTCCCACTTTCACTGCTCTTCCAAAACTTAGCTTGATACGTTTGTGATCGCTACCCAGATTTCTGGAGCCACCTTCATCTATGTGCATTCCCCTGAGCTTATCATACATCCTATGTGACATCAGTGCATAATCTGTCGTCGACTGAAGCCTTCCTACCTCCCATGTTATTTGCCCTTCACACTTCTCGGTACTGTTGCAAATGATCAAATCAAGCCTTTCACACATATCCATGATCATTTTGCCTGTCGGGTCGGTATACCCATCTATATCTTCTATGTGCGCATTCATGTCTCCTAGTATAATTATCTCGCACTCTCTTCCTAACTCCTGAATGTCCTTTGATATACACTCTACCATTGCCTCGTTTTCCTCTCTGGCCTTTGCTCCCGTCCACAAGTACACGAAACCAAGGAGTGTCATTTGACCTGCCACTTTCCCTTTTAGCCATAAATGTTCCTTGCACTCCTGCTTGACCCTTTGCCAGTCTGTACTTTTATGAATGAATGCCCCAATACCACCCCCCTTTCTGCTGCCTTCTGTTCTATTACAATATTCCCACGCGTAGTCCGGATTGTTCGGAGGTTGTTCCATGTCCCTGAGATGTGTTTCTACAAAACCGTATACCATCGGCCTCTCTTACTTTAGCTGTTCTTCTATCTCTTCCCACTTCAGCCTGTTCCTACCACCCTGCATGTTAATATACCCTATGTCTGAATTGGCTCGGCGCTCGTGGTTACGTCTATTTATGCCCCGGACTCTACCTATCTTAGATATTGGTGCCACTTTGGAATCGTATCTGTCCATACCACCTGTCGAAGAGTCTCCATGATTGTTTTCCTCGTTACTAGCTATCCTGCACCCCGAAGGGCTCGCTTGCCCCCCAAAAAAGCTACTGCGCGTCCTGCAAGTCGCCAACCCACCTCATGACCCAGCCGCCCATCGAAGTGAATTCTGTCTCGTTGAAAACCCTCCACCTATGCACCTCTCTGTTTATTTCCACCACCTCAAAGCCTTTCTCTCGACTCATCCGCCATATCTTTTGGTTTGCGTTGACCAACGCTCTTTGCAAGTTGCTATCACGCACCGGTACCTCCGGTATCGTGCATATCACTACCTGTACCTTAGGAGAAGTGGCGCGCATGTCATCTACGCCTTTCGCCAGTGTGGCTGTTAGTCCTTCTGCATCTTCATTGAGGACATCGTTTAAACCGCCTGAAATTATCACGAGGTTTCGTCTATCAGCTGTCGGTTTGAGCTTTGCGCTCGCTTGCCTCATGACTGCTTCCAGCTTGCGTCCTGGGAACGCCCCTACCGCAACCCTCTTGTCACCTCTTACCCTCTCTTTGATGGCTTCTGTGCATCGATTTAAATTCGAGTCCCCGGATATTATCACATGCTGTGACTTTTCAGCTGGAGCGTTCTGCACCTGGGGGCTACTTGCACCTGTGACGCCGGCTGCTTTGTTCCCTCCCTGCCCCACCACTACCTCGCTGAAGCTGGGCCATGCGACAGTTGAACCGGCTAAACCTGTTTTTTCCAAACTTGCTTGCTTTTCCTTCTCCACCGTTCTGGTTGCCGGTGCCCTACTGTTCTCTCGGTAGGTCGCTTCTTTGTTCAGCTTCGCTAGCGCTTCCTCGGCGGACTTCAGTCTTTCTCCCATTGCCCTCGTTTTCTCTTGCTCTGTCGCCACCGCAGTCTCGAGCTCGGCGATTCTCCTCAGCAGTTCACTCTGGGCAACCATCATTTTCTCCATTTTTTCCTCGACCTCACATTGCCTACACTTCGCGTCAGCCTCTTCTCCATCCGCTTCTACGCTTGGGTCCACTTTCAAACCCACTCCACATCCTGAACACTTTACAGTCTTTTTAACCATACCTTTCTGACACTAATTGTCCCTATACTCAATAATTACTAAACTCGAGCCCTGCACTTCGAAAAAAAAAGAAAGTCTAAGCTCTACTACAAAAATTTGCGTGTTCAATGTACGCGCACCTCCCCCACGGGGTGGCAAAAAAAACAAAAAAAAATTTCAAACACACACACCCGCACTAACTAATAAATACCTGGTGTGTGGCCCCCGAAAAAGCCGTACCTTAAAATAAGTACTACGAAGATTTCAACCGCTGCTTTATAATTATAAAGACAAGCTCAAAACATGCAAAAACACTTATCGGCGCAGTCGATCCGGAGCGCTCAAAAAACACGTCCATCCACCTTGACAGCCTGAACTGAACAGCCTGTATAAACGATTGTAAACGACTGTATAAACGCGTGTTCTTTTGTTGCGCGCCACAACACGGCTCCGGGAGCCAGGCACTTAAAAAAAATCTGACATCAATGCTTATGAGCTACCTACTTCCGCTCGGTATGCAAAGTGGAAGACAAATGACATCGCGTGTCACGCTTTCGCTATACTTCAAGGCATTGGTGATGGTGAGACTTAACGCAATATATTTGTAATATCTTTGTTTACTAAAGCGTGCAGTAGTTCTTGGCGCGTATTCGGGCGAGTTGCGTCCCCCAGTTTATAATCTTACAAGTATGCCACAGAAAACTGCTGCAGATACAGGTACACCATTCATTATCTGCTCTCCAACAGCTGCTGCAGTTCGCCGCAGCCAGGCGAAAACTGGTGGCGGTCCAGAAGACGTGCCACCTCTGAACGAATTTGAGACTCGCGTGGCGAACGCGCTGGACCCGGAAGCGATTTCCGGAATCTCTGGCGGCATGGATGTAGGTGCCCCGAGTGCAGGTATGAATGCCAACAGGTGTGCCTGTATATACAGCTAGACAGCGCGCTTGCACGGCGGTCTCAGTAATGCGGAGATGAACGTATGTCGTTATAGCTAAAATTTAAATAATAATGGTTCTTTTATACTCCTAACCTTCTCGCAGCAGCTAGTGTTGAAAAATGTTTAAAAACAAGTCAAGAAAGTTCTAATGTGCCCGAACTTTTAGGCAGTTGCAGCAAGAATCCAAATAGCTGTTATACAAGAAAATTTTGCAAATAAATTACACATGCAAAGGAGCAGTAGATAAATTGCATACAAAAAATAGTGAAAAGAACACTGAAACAAGGTGCAACAGCGGGTGTATTCGTAAAAGAAAGCCAATCATGGGCGCCGCATGGATTTTGCCTTCCAGGATGGAAACACTAGTTGCATCGCAGTGGAGCGGGGAGGGAGGTGACATAGCAGTGATGCTGCTAGGGTGTGCTATAAGTACTGGCGCAACATGAGGGGGGCATATGACCATTTTGAAGCCCCCCTCTCCCCCTTCAGACGCCACGGAACCTATATGCAATATGAAGAGTACTAAATGTGCACTCCAACAAAAACATGGGAAAAAAAGCGACGAGAGAACGATTTTATAGCAATGCAGACGATCACTGACAAGAACGCAACAAGGGTAAAAACGGATATCAATCATGAACATTGGGTTTATGATGATCTTATGAACACAACCGCAAACCACCGCATCATTATGAGTTACGCTGCAGCAGAAAGACAGGTAAATTTCTATCACCCGCGATATTTTAGTGTTAGTGGACGCCACACATTACACAGATATCAATAAGCTTTCACCTTTATACGACCGTCGAGGACTGGATCAAAGCCGCGACTCTTGCGTCAGCAACCAAGCAATAAAATTCCTTATTCACAGAAGTAGCCAGAGAGAACATAAAATTTCATTTCGTTCTTGTTGGTATGAAAGGCTGATGGACATTAATCTCACAGTTCCATATGGCTTGACCCTTGGAAGAAGCTATCTTGCATATGTTACACGTTCAGAAGCACTTAAACTTTAATTTTTGTGTTTTGAAAAAACAACAGAGCACATATACCTCTGGCAAGGTGAAGCAAGTCGACTGCGTGGGGTGCCTGAAAGCATTGTAATGCAGTACACTAGGTGAGGACACCCTTGACACAAACTGATGACGAGTACAGGGGAAATAGACCTTGTTTAGCGAAACTATACAGTTATGAAGCCTTTGTGTGCAACGCTTGTGTGTGCTCTCGCATGAAAACTAATTTTGCATAATGTGCTTGTGCATGAGTTGACCATAATCCAATGATGTACTTATGTTCTCTTGTTAGATGAACAGCGAGACAATCCCTTTATTGCAGAGCTGTCAATACCAGGGTGAGAATAACTGTTACAAGACTGTTTGAAATACCAAGTATTATAAAAATGATGTCCCAATTTTCCAGACCCAGCAACATGGCATATGAAAAACTCGAAGAAGGTTAGTGGCCCATTTGCCAACCTTTGCTGGTTTTGCTAGTGAAAATATTTGTATGAGCACTGTAGGTAATTGTGTGTTTGCACCTAATAACTGAATATTGTGAGCAAAAAACACACAATAAAGCGGCAGTGTATTGCAAGCATACTTCTCTTTGATCGTTTACTTAGTCATTCACGTGATAGAAGGCATAAATAAATGCACAGAAATTATACTACTAACAAAGTGAGACACAACTATAGCGAAAGCAATGATAAACCTTAACAATAAAGAGATGTCCTGCATGTTTGTCAACCACAGCGACATTATTATTTATTTGGCATGGTTGAATAACTTTAGGCAGGTAAGGAGTGAGGGTCCACACTTTATACAATATCTATAAAACATTGCGGAAATTTATACACAATTACTCTGCAAGATCAAAAAATGCCTGTATGCACTGAACCATTTTTTCATCAAGTTCAACAGTAAAAGGTAGACCGCTTACGATTGATGATGTGTGCATATATGAATGTTTGATGCTTCTCGACGAGTTGCACTGTTCAGCATGCTTTACTTTTGGTTTAAATAAAGGGAAAGACTAAGTGAAGAGTTGCACCAATGAAGTATCATACAACGCCACTGCAGGCCACCTTTCACAATGACTTGTCAGGGCAGCAGCTTATCTTGCGGCTGGCACACAGGTGCAGGTTGCAGTGTTGCAGCTTAAGGTTTATGTAAAGTAGGAATTGCTGATGGTCTGGTGAATTTATGCACATCATTGTCCCTTTCAGTCTTTCAAGCAGTAATGTTGCATCAAGAAAAATAGCTTTACAAAAATAATGGTGCACAATAAAAGTAATACTGTCACGGGGTCGTGACGTGGCCAAAGACAGGAAACTTCGTGTTGGGATTTAACTGTTTATTTGGGCGAACCTGTGCCCAGTAAAGGGAAAGTCTAATTACAGCAGCAGTCTTGCACAGATAGCAGTCTCGGACTGATAGCGGCGAACGCAGCGTCGGCCTTCGATCAACAACTGACAAGCGGCGAAGCGCGTCGGCATTTATACCCTTGCCGTCGAATGTTCTAGCGTTATTGGTGGCGGTGGCGTAGGTTCCAGAACAATCTGTACCATTCGCACAGTGGGCGTGATCTTATCGAAATGATCTACTACAGTCCGGAACCTTCTCGAAACCTGCAGGCACGGTTTGCGCCGAGAATCGTGTGGTGTTTCGGAACGATAACAAAAAATTGTGAAATGGAACGTGGCATTGCCCCCCTCTGAAAAAAGGCATCGTCCCGATGCTTTAACTAAAGATGAAGGTACAATAATAATGCAAGAAAGTACAATGAATAAATTACAATACAACAATAATACAAAAAACACTGTTTCAGTTTGTTAACGTGCATGAAACGGCTTGAGGCGCACGACATGGACGACTTCAGGTCGCGATCGGCGTCGTTGAGAGTTCGTGATGCCGTCGGGGACAACCTCGTAATCAAGTGGGCCGAGACGTCGAACCACCCTGTACGGTCCGAAGTACCGTCGCAGAAGCTTTTCACTTAGTCCACGTCGGCGTATCGGCGTCCACACCCAAACACGTTCACCGGGCTGGTATTCCACGAAGCGTCGTCGAAGGTTGTAACGGTGGCTGTCGGTCATCTGTTAATTCTTGATACGGAGACGCGCAAGTTGTCGGGCTTCTTCGGCGCGTTGAAGGTACTCGCTCACATCGAGGTTTTCTTCGTCCGTGACGTTGGGTAACATGGCATCGAGCGTCTTTGCCGGGCTCCTTCCGTAGACCAATTTGTATGGCGATATCTGCGTCGTCTCCTGCACCGCCGTGTTGTATGCGAAGGTCACATACGGAAAAATGGCGTCCCACGTCTTGTGTTCGACATCGACGTACATTGACAGCATGTCGGCGATCGTCTTGTTAAGCCGCTCGGTGAGGCCGTTGGTCTGTGGGTGGTACGCTGTCGTCCGGCGGTGGTTTGTTTGGCTGTATGCCAAGATCGCTTGAGTTAAGTTGTCGCACAATGTCGGCGATCGAATCCACTTGAGGCTGCGCCGAAGGCAACAGTTTGCGCAGCTCTTCCCGCACGATCGCTCGGATCATTTCACGCAGGTCGTCAGAGTCACTGGCTTGAGCAGCAGCGCATTCTGGAGTCAGGCGACGATTATACTGTCTGGTGCGCATGTCCAGCGTTTTTTCGATGGTCGTCGCCTCGAATACAAATTCTTGGACGGTGTTCGGTGGATTCCTCATTAGTCCCGCGAAGAGCGCCTGTTTGACCCCTCGCATGAGGAAACGAACTTTCTTTTCCTCAGGCATGTCTGGGTCAGCGTGACGGAATAGGCGGGTCATCTCCTCTGTGAAAATTCCAACCTTTTCATTTGGTAGCTGAACCCGGGTCTCGAGTAGAGCAGCGGCCCTCTCTTTGCGAACGACGCTTGCGAACGTTTGCAGAAATGCGCCGCAGAAGACATCCCACGTTCGGAGCGTGGACTCCCGATTCTCTAGCCAGGTCCTTGCGGTGTCTTCCAGGTAGAAGTACACACGACGGAGCTTTTCTTCGTTGTCCCAGTGGTTGAGGGCGGCCACACGGTCGTATGTTTCTAGCCAGGTTTCCGGGTCTTCAAACGATGAGCCATGAAACGTTGGTGGTTCCCTGGGTTGATGAATGACGATCGCGGGCTGGGACGCTCCGGTTGTCATTGTCGCTGCAGTCGAGGTCATGGTCTTGGTCTTCCGTGCCTTGTCTTGTAGAAGGCCGTACTCCGGTGGGAGACCTTGCTGTCGGCGGCTCGTTCGCTGCTCTTGGTTGGCGTCAGTGTCTTCTCCGCGACGGGGGCTGGGTTCACGGCTTGACGGGGGCGTCCGGTACATGAACGAAGCAGCACCTCCACCAGATGTCACGGTGTCGTGACGTGGCCAAAGACAGGAAACTTCGTGTTGGGATTTAACTGTTTATTTGGGCAAACCTGTGCCCGGTAAAGGGAAAGTCTAATTACAGCAGCAGTCTTGCACAGATAGCAGTCTCGGACTGATAGCGGCGAACGCAGCGTCGGCCTTCGATCAACAACTGACAAGCGGCGAAGCGCGTCGGCATTTATACCCTTGCCGTCGAATGTTCTAGCGTTATTGGTGGCGGTGGCGTAGGTTCCAGAACAATCTGTACCGTTCGCACAGTGGGCGTGATCTTATCGAAATGATCTACTACAGTCCGGAACCTTCTCGAAACCTGCAGGCGCGGTTTGCGCCGAGAATCGTGTGGTGTTTCGGAACGATAACAAAAACTTGTGAAATGGAACGTGGCAATACTAACTAAAGTAATCAAAATGGCCAATGAATATACTTAACCTAGGTAAATATTTTTACATATTAAAAATACCGCATATGTAGCAGGGAGAGGTGCACAACTTTCATGAAGACTTTTTCATCCACCCTCATTGCAGCTGTCCGCACAAAGGAAAATACACTTTTCCGAACATTCGTCCTGCAAGATTACCTATGTATTGATCTTACGTTACATTGTTTGTCATTGCTGAAAACTAAGACTACAATTGATGTCCCCCCCCCACAAGCAGCAGCCTACAGAAAATTAAATATATGAGATTTAAACAACTCGTTCTTCACTGATTGTTGACTCCATTGCATTTTATACTGCAGGCACCTGCGATGCCATCAGAAATGTTCCGTCTAGTGCCGGGTAAGCCTCAAATAATTCAAAATGTGGTACTCTGTATATCAAGTTTTTTTCTGCATCTGGACAGGTCAAGCCAGGAAGACGGGGACAGTGCAACAGGTAAGCACACAGAACCATGTATTTTTATTTCCTTTTTAAAGCACACAAAGTACAGCAACCAAAACTTCCTCGAAAAGTTGCTTATTCAGATTTACAACATATGTGACCCTACCCGTATCTGTTTACACATACAATATTAAAGAGTAGTAGAAAACATATGTACAGGTGCATGCAGTCTTGAGCAATAGTTTGGAGAATTGTTTTTTGTATCCTTGAGACGTGTACATGCTTGTTGCAATCAAGCCATCTGCATGAAGTGCCCATACCTCACTATTCCGCGAAAGCGATGTACACTACGGTCTGTTTGTAAAAGAACGCAACAAATATCCCACTTCATATTTCCGGCCTTTTAAAAGCAAAAAACAATCCTCATACATAGCACTAGGCTGTCAAAAGTAGTTAAAAATCGCAATCACTGATAATACTATGCAAATCTAAACCCGATGCTCATGCAAGAATGTGAAACCCAGACAAATGGAGGACGCAAGCGTTCCCTTTAACAGTGGACTGTCTGTCTATTGTACAAGCAGATAATCTAGCACAAATCTTTTGATTTTACAGTTTGCACACTATTGTTAGGAACTTCAAAGAGTAAAACGAATCATCCAGTCATCATGCACATAATTTATGCATACAGTTAAAGTAACTTTTGGGCACCAAGAAAGATACTGAAGAAATTTAACATGTGCAGGAATGCAAATCTGGCATAGCTGCGGTGGTCTAGTGGCTAAGGTACTCATCTGCTGACCTGCAAGGCTCGTGATCGAATCCCGGCTGCGGTAGCTACATTTTTGATAGAAGTGAAAATGCTGTAGGCCCGAGTGTGAAGATTGGGCGCACGTTAAAGAACCCCAGAAGGTCGAAATTTCCGGAGCCCTCCACTACGGTGTTTCTCATAATCATACCGTTGTTTTGGGACATTAAACCCCACATATCTATCAGGAATGCAAATCAGAGA
This sequence comes from Rhipicephalus microplus, assembly GCF_043290135.1. Lineage (NCBI taxonomy): Eukaryota > Metazoa > Arthropoda > Arachnida > Ixodida > Ixodidae > Rhipicephalus > Rhipicephalus microplus. Next base: position 145,772,008 of record NC_134704.1, on the reverse strand, counting down.
AAAAATTAGACAAATTTGTAAATTTTAGAGCGACTGAAAGAAGGTGAAAGCAGCAGTTCCCCTAATGAAAAGACACAGAAGCGCATCAGTGGTATTTGCAAATACTCTGGGATACTTGGAATGAATGCAGCACGCATTCTAAGCTTCTGCACGTTCGCCTGGCAAACTCTAAAGTGGAGCAGCTCCAGATGGAGGTCCAGTGAACGAAGAACACCGACAACCGTACTGTTCCCTGCATTCTTTATTTGTGCTGCAATAACTTAAAGAAATCAGTTTTTCACTAGTTCAGGCGTAGTACTTTGATGTCTGTTGATATAGAAAAGTGCAGATAACCTTAAACATAAATGTGTAATGCTTCCAAGCAATAAATTGCATTACCTTGAGAGGAAAAAAACCATACCCTCTGCAATAATACATCTGCAAACACTTTCTTGGAAAATCCATTATGTGGAGGGCCACAAAGACTGTCATGCATCATTGTTAGGGCACAACACCGTCTGTTATGCATGATCATTGTGTTAAAAAGAAATAAGGAATGTTCACGTTTCACAAGGTAGATTTCACTAGGCAGATGCCATTTGAACCATATTTGGTACTCCTAAAGGCATCAACCATGCATTTAGTGACTGCCAAATGGCATATGAACTTTGTGCAACATTAGGTACAAGTCATGTTATGTCATTTTAAAATGTAGGTGAGCCACAGCAACGCAGCAGCAGCACTCCACGGCGGCGACAGCAACCACGCAGCTACACAAGTGAGAAGCTATTTACATAGTAACGAGGTTTAGTGGGGTGAACAGTACATGAAAATACATAGTTTGTACATCCAGGTCCACTTTGAGAGAAGACTGGCAGGCACTGGCATAACATTACATAGGAGATAAAGCATAGAAATGTGCACACAAGGTGGAGAGAATTCTTATTTCACTCTTGTACCCAGTCCAAAGTTTACACAAGATCATTATTGCTGTGCTTATGTTTTCCTTGGCAACCAAGTAAAAAAACGAAAAAATGACACTCTGCTGGCTTAGCGGTTACTAGGTCGTAGCACCGAGCGTTAAAGTTTTGACTGCTGACAATAAAAACTACTCTGAAGCGCTAAATGCAAGGCTACTCGAGAATATTGCTTTCAAAATGCAATTAACAATACACATTTCCATATTCAAAAAGAAGAATCTACAGCAGGGCGTACTGCACAAAGCTTGAAGTGCATATACACCAGTAGTGAGCATGCAAATATAGGTCCTCCAGCTATTTCAATGCACATATCAATCTGAGTAGTACACTGAACAACCCGGCCTGATCACTAATAGTCGTGTTAATCTGTAAATTTTGCCCCCCTTGGAAAATCAGTGGCTAGAGTAGGTGGCTGCTTATCCCAAGGTCGCGGGTGCGATCCCAGCCGCGGCTGTCTCATTTCAATGGAGGAGAAATGGTAAAGGTCTGTGTAATGTGCGATGTCCGTGCACGTTGAAAAATATGAGATGATCCTCCATTAGGGTGTCTCAGATTATCACATCGTTGTTTTGGTACGTAAAATCCCACATATTTATCTGTCAATTTTGCTGGAGCCAGAAAGCACATGGCGATGAAGTGCTGGATGTAGTGCCATTACTGGAACGTGGAAAAAGTACAAGTAGTAATTAGGGCAGTTGCATGTATGAAAGTGCACAAGTGATACAATTATGTGATAACAACTTTTTCTCTTCTATTTCCAGAAGAACAAGAACTCTTCGAGCGCATACTCTAAAATAAAAAAAAATTCTCAGAGCTCAAAAGCGCACTGCAAGGGCATTGGAACGCACTGCAAGGTCTTTGAAAAGAATTTTGCAGGTTAAACTGCACAAGCACGAAATTCGTTTTGAAGGAAACAGAGTAGTGCCAAATTACAGTGAAAACAATTAAAATTTTTTAAAGTGAATGTTTTGGCTGTCTTTCATAAGCTGACCAAAAATGAGGTAACATTACCGAAACCAGCTCTGCATCGGCAGACATTTTGTGTTGTCATGTGAAATTGTAATGTGAACGTACCATCCATCCCTGTGTTGTTTCTCTATTACACCTCTGCACTGTAATACACTAAGGAACTCTTTTAACGAATACAAGTCTGAAGCATTTATCAGCACGGTCTCGTTGGTAAACAGGCATAATCTGAGCAGATGCAAGCACCTTCCTTCAATTTCTCACCAAGATCATAAACTTGATTCCTGAAATTTAAGAGTACACAGGAACAGCAAATTCTTATCTTGCAATAAAATGCTTTAATTAACTGTAATACAAGCAACAAACTACCTTTATTTGTCAGGTTTTCTCAGTGTACTTTGAACTAACGACTGTTCTCTATGACCACATGAACAGGTTTAAGAAATAATGTCCTAACATATTCTTTATTTTTGCAAAGTATTGTCCGAGTCCAAATCGATTTATGTTATAGATATGTAGCATAAGCAGCAAACACGCTATGCAGAACAGGCAAACTAACTAAAAAAATTGAAAAAAACACTATTGCAGACTAGGGCAGTAAATCTAGCCCAGACTTGCCACCTAAAACTATGAAAACCACTTCAATTTTTTACATTTAAATCACTAAATACAGCAGTCTTTCGTCAAAATGTAAATTTGTGCTGCATGGCCAAATTGAAATTGTCACTACCGACACTGAACCCCAAATTTTTTAGTTTGGCAATCGCGTTATGCATACAACGTAGTTCTAAGCTGTATATTTTTCTTCACTCGTCTTGCATGACTTTCTTACTTTCCTTCAAGAGACTAAAGGTTGCTATCATAACAATTAGTGCTCAAACTTTCATTTACTGCAGTGAAACATAAAATGAGGCCCCTTTCGCAAAGAATTTTTTTAATAATTATGAACCTACAGCTGCTGTCCATACCAAGGACTAAGAAATGATACAAGCAGTTCATGAAATATCCTAGAAGGATTGATTGGAGGGTAAAAGTTGGTACAAATTTTTAAGGCGAGCACTAACAACCAGTAGGCAGAAGGCAAAGGCAGCACCAGAAGTGCACACCTACAACTGTTAGGGAGTGCTGGTGTTATCTAGTCTTTGCCTTATGAACACTAGTCTTTCAGTTGTCGCCCGAAGTGTTGAATATTTGATATCTAATCTCGATGATTGTCAAGAGCAGTGAATGCAGATTGTTTCGAAATTGTGTTAGCTTGCAATTATCCTTTAAATTCACATTCAGCAAAGGGTAATATGCGAGATCAGTCCTAATGCAACAAACAGTTCTCAACAAGTGCCAAAAAGGCATTCAAAGCATTTACCCCTCTCTCTCTCTCTCTCTCTCTGTGTGTGTGTGTGTGTGTGTGTGTGTGTGTGTGTGTGTGTGTGTGTGTGTGTGTGTGTGTGTGTGTGTGTGTGTGTGTGTGTGTGTGTGTGTGTGTGTGTGTGTGTGTGTGTGTGTGTGTGTGTGTGTGTGTGTGTGTGTGTGTGTGTGTGTGTGTGTGTGTGTGTGTGTGTGTGTGTGTGTGTGTGTGTGTGTGTGTGTGTGTGTGTGTGTGTGTGTGTGTGTGTGTGTGTGTGTGTGTGTGTGTGTGTGTGTGTGTGTGTGTGTGCACCGGTGTGCGTGCGTGTGTGTGTTTGAGAGAGAGAGAGAGAAAAAAAGACAGGAGTGTTTAGGCAGCATTATGAACCTGTAGTCTTCATATTTTTGCTACGATCTGACACTGACCTTTACATTTTATTAGGCCACTGCACCATTCTTCTGGATAAAGTTAATTACTCTAATGAAAGATCAAATTTGAACATTTGGAGCTCACTGCACACTTCAACTGCCATGTTTTGGAACCATATAATGAAATACCAGTGCCTGCATCACCACTCTTAAACTAATCTAGGGGCGAATAGTAGCCAAGAAGGAGGCAATTAGGCCACAAAATTTTTTGTGCCTAATGTAGCTACACCTGGTAGCTCGTCTAACATCAAATTGAAGAACAGTATCTTAATATATTACTCTCAAGCCCTTTTGGATGCGACAGCCCCATATTGTGGAGGTACTAATTGTACGTCTGCTTTACATAAACGACTAATCGAATGACGAGGTTTAACACATCTTATCCCTTTAATTCAGCAATGCAGTGCAGAAGGAAAGAAGCCGCAAGGAATGTCTATCACGGTTTCTTTTCCTTACAAACTGTAAACAGCATGGACAAGGTGACGAGACAGAAGTCAGCATCAGCAAGTGCGGAACAAGTGCCTGGCAATGCAATAGTTCATATTTCGGCATAGCAAACTATTGTGACCACGTTACCTTTTCTAGCCTACGTTACGGCATTAACTGCTACTTGGAAAATGAAGACAACATGACGAGATAAAGTTTTCTGTATACATATTTTACATTGAAGAAAACTTTAGCTGCCATACCATCTGCTCAGCCAATTAATGGATGGCCTGAATAACCTGGCGTCGCACAACAATCCCAGCTGCTGTGTCTTCTTGCAGACATGGTAGTTCAGGGTCATCCCCTCCCTCGTCCAAGAAAGGGTCATCTAAGAAGAAAACATAAACACACACATTATCTATCTATCTATCTATCTATCTATCTATCTATCTATCTATCTATCTATCTATCTATCTGTCTGTCTATCCATCTGTCTATCTGTCTGTCTGTCTATCCATCTGTCTATCTGTCTGTCTGTCTATCCATCTGTCCATCTGTCTATCTGTCTATCTGTCTATCCATCTATCTATCTATCCATCCATTCGTCCGTCCGTCTATCTGTTTATCTATCTATCTATCTATCTATCTATCTATCTATCTATCTATCTATCTATCTATCTATCTATCTATCTACCTCTCTCTCTGCCTGCCTGCCTGTCTCAAGAAGGGGCATGAAAAAAGGAACTTATTTCCATAGAGACACACATTCAACAAATCTAAAAATGACAAAAGAAATCTATGAAAGTGAGGTGATAACTCTTCATGCGGCAAAACAGCAATCTCATTGAGAGTGTACAACGATTCGGTGCTAAAAGCAAGTTGCTAGTACAAAAGAAATTTTTTTTTAATTCCAATTAGTCATTTATGCAGCTCAGCTAAAACATTAGTTCAGAGGCATGCTTTTGGTAGCATTTATGGCTTGTAAAATTGTAGTCTTCTATTTTTTATTGTATGATATTGCCAGTTGAGGTTTGTATTTGCCCTATACACATTGTATAACCTGTATATATTATATGTCATTGTACTTGCAGTATCTGTAAATAAATAAATAAAAATAAATGAGAGAAAGTAGATAGACCACACATGCGAAGTAATAAAATGCTGCCTCATGAACAATGGGAAAGTTTGCCAAATATAGGTGATAATGCACTAGCTATCATCAGAGCCTCATTTCTCACAGCAGCTGCACAGATGCTCTGAAGTTACTCAATGCTAGATCACCTACTTTCCACTAGTAGCTGAGAAAGCTTTTTCATGTACACTTGAGCACACCATGGCATTTGAGTGCCAATTCAAAGATACTGACAGCTAGAGAAATTCTGAGTGTACAAAAAGGAGCATTCATTATACCCACAGCTTTTTTGCACAGAACTACAGTGTTGTCCTGAGTAGTGTGGCAGGGTCAATGATATGCGATGCTTCCAATCATTTCCCTTGTGCACAACACTAAGCAAACAAAAAGTGCAACTTTATAGTTAAATTGGCAAGTGCATATCTTGCTTCGACCTAACAATACATGTGCTATGATAAAAGCTCACTTTAGTGAAGTAGGAGGTGAAGCTTTCCACAACAATGTCCTGAAAAAGTTTCCGAACTACCGCTTGGCCCAATCCTTGTGAGAATGATTCAAGGAAATGCAACAAGAAGTTAGAGATGTTAAATATTTTACAGTGCAACTGCCCACGCTATGGCATCTCTATGCACAAGCTGAGGCAGACCATGATGTTCGTTGTTGTCTGTATTTATGGTTATATTTACACATGTGCTTGCACTCACTGGTCCGCTTAGGGCGTGTTTGCACTACAGCGACCCAACGCTGACACGACCCCACCGCAGACGATCGGCTGAGCTACCCACCGACAATGGCACCTGACAATCTGGTCACACTAAGCCGAAAACAATGACGCTTCGAAAGACAGCCCGTTGTCGTCGTGTAACATGATGGCAGACCGAAAACACCAGCAAAGCGTATTAGCAGACTTGTCGCCCACAGATTGTTAGAAGATCGATTGTCGAGCAAAAACTTGCCTGTGTTGTTCAATCTAACAACTAAGATAGAGATCTTAGGCAGAGGTAGAAGGCCTCACACACTACTTAAAGGTGTTCTCCAACACTATTGAACAAGCTATTTTTATTTGTGGTTTGCAGAGACCGATAGGTGGAAATAATTTTTGCATAGGTCTAAGTGCCAATATTAGTTGATTTAGTACTTTAATTACGCAACAAACTACACATCGCTGCCGACCTAACTGCCACGTAGCGGCGCTCGCCTGAACTTTGCGGGTGGAAATGACACTAGAAGGTTGGCGCCATATGATTGTATAAATGTAACGCTAGAAGTGATCGTGATGTAGGAACATACTGAGGTTACTAATCTGTATCATTTTTCTTCTCTGTGCTTCTTCATCAAACCCTGAACGCACGCAACCACAATAAAAAAGATCACGGTAACTACAAAGCATGACAGAGATGCTGGCTGCGATTTCGGCACTGGATTTTAAGCTTGTGCGGGTCAGATGTCCATACGAAGCACCTCTTTTTCTTTCTTACCTCTTCTTGCTTTCTTGAGTATACGAGCTATCCGTTTCTGCACATGCACTGTAGAAGAGGTGCAGTGCACCAATGTTTGTTGGGCGGCTGATCTAACAGCACGCGAAGGCTCTACAGTACTTCACTGTCCTGGTTCCACAAGTGCCTTTTTTAGAATAGGAGAAAGTGACTTGGGATATCGTAAAAAACAGCAGTAAATGCCTCGGTTCGGCACAGTAGCTCTCACTCACGCTCTGGCAAGCCATAAGTCAGGCAAGACATCAATTATGGTAGCAACAAAGTCAACATTACTTTGAGAAAGAAAAAAGAAACAAGCAACATTGGGGTGCGAAGTTCCCCTGAGTAGGCGCTTCCAGCTTATTTAGTTGGGGTAGCCTTCCGAAGACACGGGCAAGTGAAATGCAGTCAAGGGAAATGCGGTCAACTCGATTTTCACAGTGACCCTGTGAAAATCGAGTTGAGTGTCCACACTCTGGTTTTTGTATTTTGAATTTTCTAAGTCAAATAACTTGCTGCATTAGTGTGTACTTCAGTGTACACAACACATGTATAAAACATAAGGGGTTGAATAGTGTTGGAGGGCTCCTTTAATGGTCATCCTGCGCACTCCACAAAAGTCATTACTTCGCTTTGTCTTTGTCCCGACCCCCCGGCACCTCACCCCAAAAGGGAGAATGGCAATGCCCGGAGGATGGCTGGAATTGAGAAGCAGTCGCAAATGTTTTGTGCAAATTTAGTAGGTGTCACTGCGTGTGTCCCCCAGTGTGACTCCAATTGAGAATTGGCCAACTAAAGGCTGTGGGCATAACAAGGCCTGAACGGAGCCTCCGTGAGACCATAGGCAGACTGTTTGTGTCGTTGCAGTGTGCACAATCAGCCGATCGAAATAAGTGTCGAGTTGCTCTATTGTAGACACTCATTTTTTTTTACAGAAAACTTATACTATTACGGTGTCCACACTTACACCTGAATTTCGCCCCGCCGTGGTGGTCTAGTGGCTAAGGTACTCGGCTGCTGACCCGCAGGTCGCGGGTTCGAATCCCGGCTGCGGCGGCTGCATTTCCGATGGAGGCGGAAATGTTGTAGGCCCGTGTGTTCAGATTTGGGTGCACGTTAAAGAACCCCAGGTGGTCAAAATTTCCGGAGCCCTCCACTACGGCGTCTCTCATAATGATATGGTGGTTTTGGGACGTTAAACCCCACATATCTATCTACACCTGAATTTCCAGTGACAATTTACTGCTCCAAGTATGAATGTTTTGAAAAATGATAGCAGTGCAGAGAATAAATGTTCCATGTCTTGCTCGCCCCATACTTAAAGAAGGAAATCATTTTAGACACCACAGCATGAATTGTTTTTTGTCATTTGCAAAGCAAGGCAGCAAGGATCTATAAGCATTATAATCGCAAGTAATGATACATGAAATAACATTTGCTCAACGAGAATGCTGCATGAATGTTCAGCTTGCAGCCAACCAGTGTTTCAGACCTGACCGTTGAATAAAATACACACAGCCAAGCGAAAGTTTTTCTCTTGTTACCCACACTAGTGCACTCATGTGAACCTTATAATTTGTGTACAAAATTTTACTTGCGTATTGCTCACAGACCAGATTGGTATAAGGAGTGCTTTGCGAAAGACCATACAACTGTTTGCAAAAGACTGCTAGCTACAAAATTTGTACAGGTATGGATGGCTGAACACTTTCAAGCGTCTGTTTCATTACCGGAACATGTAAAAAAATGGCAGGAAGGAGACGATAGAAGCTTTCAATGAAAAAAATCTGTAAATGAGGTTTCTGTCAAACCTAATATTTCACAAGTTCACTCCTCTTCCTCAAGGATAGAACATAACTTCGACAAGTTTGTTGGTCGGCTCAACACAATTCCTGTTAACAGATTTTATACATAACTGCAACACATGTTTGTTGTGAAGCAAAACCTTGCACATTGTCTTCTAACTAGTGTCGTAATATCACGCTATAAGGTGCTCCAGAAGCTTTGTGCCGAAAAAAACGAGCATGTTTTCTGCGCATACTTTAATGATGCATTTACTAATGCAACCTTCACAGACTAAGTTATGGCAGTAATTGTCAGCATGGATTAAGCACACCGACACCATTTTGCTTAGCCTAATAAACATTACAAAGATTTCCCCCTACAAAAGCTTTCAAACTGCATACTTTTAGCAAAGCTAAGAAATTGTGGAGCTCACAGTGGTGTGCCTGAGTTTGGTGAAAAATCCCAATGCTTTATACAGGAAACAGTATATGAAAAATAATCTGCTCATAGGAACATGTTTCCGTGAAAATAGAGAACTGTCACATCTGGTAATTTTGCCTTTTTATAAATCTGATATAAAATAATAATGCTCTAATCATAATAATATTTAAGGTTTAAGATCTCAAGACAGATATATCAACATGCGATATACCATAGTGCATCGCTCAGGATAAATCTACCATCCAGCACTCATTTAGGATGCATCAACATCACACTGTACACGGTCTTCCACTATGTGGCTCTCAATGCAGTGCGACTACCAGGAGAGGAAAAATGTGTGAAGTTCCCTCCCCCTTGGAGCAACACTGACGTACTGACAAGGCTAAAGAAACTTGTATAAAAAAGCAATGATACATGGAACCGCTGTTCCTGTGCTACGCGTTTTAGCAGCCACACTCTCGTTTGAATTTACTATGCATGTGCAGTACAACCATTCTTCTCCAAACCTTTACTATTATCTAATGGTAGTATTACTCGCGGCATTTGTTTTTAGAGTACAGGTATGTAGAAATTTCAAAACATTTACACAGAGGAACTGGCAAACCATGTCCGGTAGTTAGAGCAAGCTCGATGTTTTCTGAAAGAACCAAGCTGTGAAGTAGGAGCTGGCCACGCTGACAGTGAACTTTTCATTATAAGGAATGAAATATCTACTTCTGCACATCTTTGAAGCTTGAGCAAGATCACTTTCTCGAACAGCACGGCAGTTGGCAATTGCTAGAGCAGCCGTTGTCTCAATATTTCTTCTACCCAAGCAGCTGTTCTGCAAAACATGTTAATGAAGCTACTACAGCCACAGCAATCACTTACCATCAGTAAAGCTGAAGTCAATGCCATGTCGGACACACATGTTGTGCAGCATGGTGCATGCCACCACTATTTTGGTGCACATCAGCGGATTGTACTGTAGAGCACCCCCGGACTGGTGCAGGCACCTGAAGAGTCCCTTTAGAACCCCGAAGGTCCTCTCAATGACTTGCCTCGTCCGAGTGTGGGCCGAGTTGTACTGCTCCTCGGCAGGGCCAACCGGAGACCTTACAGGGGTGAGCAGCCATGGCTCTAAAGCATACCCAGAGTCACCTTAACAGAGGAGCAAGGGTGTACTCATGTCACAGGGCCGAAATGAACAAAAACCTAAAGATATCACATATAGCCTGAAGACATGTACGGTGGGAAAATGCCAAAGGAAATAGTTCGCAGAATTATGGAACACAGGCAAATTGCACTAATACTTCATTTTAGTGGCATCAGGTTTGAATTGCAACTGACTTCAAACCAGTGGCAAACAGCAAAATGTACATATGTATGTGCACACCCCCACAAACAAACACAACCACACACACACACACACACACACACACACACACACACACACACACACACACACACACACACATATATATATATATATATATATATATATATATATATATATATATATATATATATATATGTATATATATATGCACATGCAGAAGAATAACTTCGATTGCCGCAAGATTGCAAGTATGAAAGTAGATGTGCTTTCATATAGCTGTTTATTCAGCCAACGTTTCGACGCGTCTAAATGCCGGCTGAATATACAGTTGTTATATGAAAGCGCATCTACTTTTCTATTTGTATACATATCGTACTTGTATACTATATATATGTGTGTATATATATATATATATATATAGAGAGAGAGAGAGTGAGAGAGAGAGAGAGAGAAAGAGAGAGAGACAGGCTTGCAAGCAAAGCGAAGGACAACAGGAACCGTAAAGTTTCACATACTAAAGTTTGCCATTCCTGTTCATATTAAATTAAATTGAAGCAATCACAGCATAAACATTTGTCCTTGTCTTGTATACTTGATAACGAGAGTACAATTAACACCCTTGTGTGAGAACACTGCAAACGGCTACTATTAAAACATTTTAAAAGAAGTCCAGGAGGCAAGCACAGGAAATGCTTTCCTGTTTTTTCGCAAGTATATCTTTCGAAAGAAATTACCTAGTAACCAGCCGTCGGGCAATTCCCGTCTCTGAAAGCACCTTCGAAGGTCACAGTCAGCCCAGATGGAGCTGTCGTGGGTGCTGCCGGGCCATTTCGATGTCAGCTGGGTAAAGACACCCTCAGCATCGCAGATCGCTTGTACATTGATTGTGTACAGGCCTTTTCGGTTCCTATACAAGTGTTCCTGGCCCTTAGGAGGCTTGATTTGCACATGAGTGCCATCAATGCATCCTAGGACCTTGGGGAACCCAGCTATCTGCGAAAAGGCTAAAAAGAACATGAATGAACAGCAATTGAAAGTGCTGCTAAGACATATTAGCCAGTAAGGTAATGACATCATTTCGTCAAGGCCACCTATACATTTGAGCACCTTGAAACACTGTGAAATACCCCACAAGCTCTGCATGTCGGTATGTTTCGTAAAGAAGTGAGCTGAGACATCTCACAAATGATTAGGTTCTCGAGATGGCGAGCAAGGCAGTGTGTGATAAAGACAAAAATTTTGCTGCATAACCATGCATTCTGGTGACATATTGGTGCTGCCACCGAAATAACGTTGCATGCAACTAGTGACCTGAAATCAAAATAATTTGTAAAAACAGCTTCGTGAGTCCAGGAACTTTAACTACATAAATTACTTTCCCCAAGACTGTGACACTTCTTAGTGAACAGAGAGATTCCAATTAAACTGGGAAAACCAAGCTTACGGCAAACAACAAAAAATTGCTCAACATTGTAAGCTGTAGAAACTTCTCCCTCGTGTAGCAGAATATTCTGCAAATTATCACTGGTACCAAGATGCGTGGTAGCCTAGTAGAAGCTTTCAAGATACTTGCACTGGTTGACATTAAATCTGCCACACTAACAAAACACTGTAGTCGTTATGACACTACACGTCATGCAACAGCATTAGTTGACAAAGTTCAACTCACCAATGGCCGTAGCATTAGCAGCCCTCATTGTCGTCGGGAAGCGTATGTGCTCCGCAGCCAGCGAGCACAGGGCGTCAGTTACTTGTGCCACAATGCGCGACGCACTCGATTGGCTCACGCCAACCGTGTCCCATACCATAGACTGAAAACTGCCGCTTGCGTAAAAGCGCAAAGCGAGCAGCACTTGCACGTCCACCGGTAAGGCGCGAGACCGCGCCGTAGGCCGCTGCAGTCGAGGCTCTAGTGTCGTACAAAGGGCCCGAATATGTTCCCTCGGGAACCTGTAGTAACGCAGGTGCTGGTCTGGAACATCGTCCAAGGCTAGGCGCCGGTGGAAGGTGCGCTCTCTCCGGAGAGAAGGTTGCCGCTGACCAGCGTTGGCTGCCAGGACGTACTCCATAGTTCAGATAGCTTAGGTCAAGGGTAATAGCTGCCGATGCACCCATATTTATAGCAGAACGCATAGGTTTGTGACATCCGGTTCCGCCCATCGCGATGCTGGGATTACCATAGCAACCAGACAGCAAAGAGTTGACACAAAAAGCTACGTTGAATCCTTGTAGTTCGCATAAAGCATCTCGGCAACTTTGTAGCAATATAAATCTGCAATCGCTAGTCTGAAGACACGCAGCCCTAAACACCGTTGAGCTATTGACCTGCTGTCACACAGCCTCCGTACAGGCCTCGGATGTGTTAGTACAGAACCAGCGTTCCACTGAGCTTCGCTGCTCTATCGAAAAAAACGCTTTCTTCGAGTACGAGTAAAAAAAATAATAATAGGAGCGCAATGCTGAAGCCGGAATCAAATAAACAGCGTAGCTTAGGAGTTACAGCCATTTTTCATGATCAGTCAAGGAACTTGCCCAAACGATTCCGATGCCAAATATCACACTGCACCTGAACAAAGTACTCCGGAAGGCGATGCGTACGTGCGCCCAGCGGTCTTCAAACACACCTTGAAAGCTCCGTAAAGAAGTCGGCTACGACGATGCACTGGCACCTATTTCCTCTCCACAAACACGCCAAAGCAGGCGTTTCACGCTCCACCGCTCACCAAGAGACACTGCCGTCGATTTTCACACAACTTGGACGCCCCGAAGGCACAACGGAATTCCCAACACAGCGATAAGCAACGGAGTTCACAATACAGCGACAATAGAAGCGCATTGCTGAAACCGGAATGCAATAAACAGCCTCGCTTATGAGTTACAGCAACTCTTCAGGATAACTCAAGTTACGTGACCAAAGGATTCGATGCCAGATGAATGAACAAATTACTCCGGAAGGCGATGCGAATGAGCTGTCAGCCGTATTCAAACACACTTTGAAGCATCTTGGAAGGCCCCGTAAAGAAGTCGGCTACGACGAAGCGCTGGTGCCTTCTTCCTCACCACAAACACGTCGAGGCACACATTTCACGTTTCACCGTTCACCGAAAGACACTGCCGTCGGTTTTCGCACGGCCTGCACAATCCGGAAGGGCAACAGAATCCACAGTACAGCGACTGGCGCCCGCGGGAACGACCCCCCGCACTTGTTTAGGTCGCCATGTTGCTCTTAGAAACTGCGCAGCAGGGGTAGGCGCTAAAATAACTTGAAAAAAGCACTTGCGCGATTTTTCGACCAAGACAAAATATGCTTTTATGTGAGAGGGGAAAGATATGACGAACAGGACAGGAATGTCTGATGAAAAAAGTGTTTTGCAACGTCATAAAGGGGCCTGATGTTGAGAGTACCACTTGTCAACCAATCACAAGCTGCGCCTCATGACTTAGCTGTCGTCTGCTCCCGTTTGTCGTCTGCTTCAATGAGAGCACGCATGGAGGGTTCCGGCTGTTTCACCGTCGTTACGAAATGATTTCCAGGACAAGTGGTCTCTGATTCGCACAAAACATGTGTCAGTGTCTGGCACCACATTTTACAGACACTCTAACGCCAAGGTAAAATATTTTTTTATTGCCGAAGGGACGAGTTCAGCCAAAGTTTGCTCGAGAATTGTGAGGCTTTGCACATTTTCGCTGTCATTTAAAATTACTAAGGTGGTTTTATCCTGACTGCTTGAAATACTAACGCATCCAACTTCAGTTTTCAAAGAGTGAACGCGGAAAAGCTTCATTTGTTGGCAGTTTTATGCATCATCACGAACACCCCTAATACGCTTTCATTTACAAAGTACGCACCCCTTCCAAATCGTCCAAAAGTGCATAGACAGCTGATTTCACAGATCGTGATCATTGGACAGTTATATCCAATCGAAGTATATGGAAGTGCAACCACAGAATAGGCTTTATGAATGGCTAACTATAAAAGTTTCTCCCACTCCGATATCCAATAGCATCAAGGTAGTGTGCTCTTCTCAAACTCTTTGGTGGTAATTTCAAACAATCGGGGAGACATCACAAGTTGTACATTTTATTGGAAGATTTCGAACGCACCACAACAACATAAAAAAACATTTTGACCATATACCGCGCTGCTTTCGAGTTCACCAACCATTCACACTGCACTTTGGTTTTTATCCAACCACATGTCTTTGCGTGTATCATTATACGCCCCTGACGCCCAATTGAATTCCTTAATTACTGCGGTGCCAACCTTATTGGATGATTTTGATTACCAATACTGTCCATTGCATCCGAGGGAAACAACAAATGAACTGAAAGCACCGGCATAAACCAAAACGCACCAGTAATCATCAGGAAGCCTTACATGGCCATCAATAAACTCAAAATCAGCCACGGCACCTATGTATCCCGCCGCGGCTGCAATTTCTAAGCAGCCACATTGTTCCTAAGAGTGGTCCGGACCACTCTTAGAATTTTCTCTCAGCCATGCTGTTTTTACGCACAATTTTGCTTCGTGAATCCACTTACGAGCACTTTTCGGTGACGTAAGCAAATACAGCAACTGCATCACCATCGCTGGCATGTTCCCGGGTAGTCACAGCGCGCTTTATTTGCAGCGGCCGATGTGAGAACGATGGCCTCTTACGACGTTTTTTCGTTTCGTGAATCGACTTACGCAACAAAATTTCTCTTGCGCAAAAATGTTTTCGTAAGTGAGTTTTGTGAATCCGGGACCAAGTGTTTAATGTTGCAGAGGATAGCGTCATAGGTGACGGGGTCGAAAGCTGCCTTTATATCAACGGCTACGATTGAAGATTTGCTTCTGTTGCTCAGCTGATCGATGAGGTCTTCCTTGAGCAAAAGGAAGATGTCTTGCGTTGATAGCTGTTGCCTGAATCCGAACATTGTGTTCGAAAATAATCCTTGTCTACGAGGTACGGGGTTGGCCAGTTGTGTACCATGTGCTCGGATAGTTTTCCTACAGACGAGGTAAGAGAAATGGGGCACAGGTTCTCGATGCTGAGGGCCTTGTTGTGTTCAGAGATCATAGTAACCTCTAAATGTTACCAGGTAGCTGGTATTTCTCCACTCTCTCACCATGCATTGAGATACTGGAGCAGGGCTTCCGTGGCCTGCTGCGGAAGGTTGCCGAGGTGCTTGTTCATAAAGTGATCCTTCCCTGGGCTGGTGTTTTTAGTGAGTGTAGCTAGTGCTGCACCTAGTTCAGCGAGCGTAAATGGTTCACCATGTTCGGGGTTTGGTTTTCCGTCGTAGGCTTTGCCGTGTGCCGTCGTAATGTTGGGTCCGTCTCCACACAGCTTCTTTCGGAGCTTTCAAAGGAGGTCCTCCTTTGATCCGGCGTAGTTGTGTATCAGCCTACAAAGATTTTTTTTTGCTGCTCCGACCTTGTAGGGCCGTTATCGAGAAGAGCGCAAAGAATGTGCCACATTTCCTTAGTGCTTAAAGTTCCCTGCAGTAAGTCGCAATATGCAGACCAGTTCTGTCTTCCTAACCTCTGCATAGTCCACTGCTTGTTCAGTGAGCAGGGCGAATATGTTCTTGAGTGTCCTATTTAGCTTCGGCTTCTTTCATCTCTTGCGAAGAGATCTTCTTGCTTCCCAGAGGTGAAGGAGGTGCGTGTCAACGGCTGGTGCGTCGTCATTCGGCTGTATTCTCTTGGTGCGTTGGTCCGTAATGTCGACGACCTTCCTCGCCGAATCCTTTACATCATCAATGGAGGTCTCAACATTTATGTTATCTCGGAATGAACACCACTCTGTTATTCTCCTGGGCTCGTGAGTGTGAGCTTCGAATAATTGGATGATGTGGTGGTAGCTTTCCAGGGTTTCTTGGAGGCAGCTCTATTCTACTGAACGCTGATTTGACGGGAGCGTGAGATTCGGCTTTATGTCTCTGGCGACACTACTCCTTATATTTGTTGTCTAGAGTGAATTGTTCCACAAAAAGAGTGTGTGCTGCTGAGCCGTGTCGTGTCCTAGGACACCTTTGTTTGTTGAGGTATGGTAGCCCCAAGCTGTGTGAGGGGCGTTAAAGTCTCCCATTATAACATCTTGATGGTCATCTGAGCGTTTCTTCAGTTCTTGAACCGAAAGTCAAACTCTTTTAGTTTGTATTTCGGACGGCTGTACACGCTCGCAACATTGAGTCTTTTGCGATTTCCTATCCGGTATTACTTCCATCACGGTGGGCTCAATGAGTGTGTTGACTGGTTCTAAATCCTTTACCGTGAGAGTCTTTTTTTTAGGGTTCCTGTACGCTTCATTCGGACGTGGGCATGTTACCCTTGTAGGCACACGTGTATTTGTTTTTTGCAGTGCTACGAGGTCGGTTGGCTCTTTCTTGACAAACTCTTGCAAAGTAGCGAAACATGGAAGGTAGGAATGACAGATCCACTGCAAGATGCAGAGAGTTCAGAGCGTATTTGTTGTCTTCTGGTTGGGGACCGCCATTTTCAATCTGTTCAGGTCCCCGCTGGCACCCACGAGTAGGTGAAACTGAGCGAGAAGTACTTCGGCCTTTGGTTCGTGCCCGCGTTTTGTCAAAATGAACGTCAATTAGTGAAGTGTCGAGATGCTCTTTGGTGGCGTATGTCTTCTTCACGTATGCTATGAAATTGTTCAGCTGCGCTGCAAGTTCGTCACACTTTGACGTCAAACGTGGTAATTTTTTTGTTTATGCTTGTGGCGAAATTTCCTATTGTTGTCTGTAATATGCTCTCTACGGTAGTGTCGATGTTTCTCATTTAAATTTCTTGAAGATCTGGAACCGGGCATCGACACTAGATTCCGCATTTGTTGAGGAAAGGAGGGTACCCGGTTGTCCATCATGCTTTTGGATGATCGTGCTATTCTGGTAAAGCTTCTCTATCAGGTCTTTGTCTATCAGCTTGTTCATACTGTCTTGCTGTTTTCTAATGGCTATGTATCAGCTTGTCGATAATGGCGTGTTGGCTTTGTAGTTCACTGGCTTCATGCTGCAATGCACTTTCTTGACTGTGCACCCAATCTTGGAGCAATCGTAAGGCTTCATTGTCAAGTGACAAAGACACGCACTTGCTTGTTGCTCCGAAGCTACTCGAACGAATTGTTGCGGTAGTATAGCTCACTCTTTTGAGTGAGTGAAGCGTGATCGGGATAGTGATCGTGAGCTTCGTCGGAGTATGGGCCGTGATCAACCTCGTGCAACAGTGATGCTAGTGCTGCTGCTCAAATTGGTCGTTTGGCTTCAGAGGTCTGGGAAGTCTTCGTCCACTGGACGATTGTGGCATATTCGTGCTTTTAGCCACTCCCTTCGTTGCTGTCGGATGTGGAATGGTGGCGGATTGGGTTTGAGCCTTTTCTTGCTATCGTTTCTTACAGTTTCATGCCCATCTCCGCCAAGCTTACAGCCGGGTTTGCGCGCATGGTCTGATGGTTGGTTGATCTTTCCACATTTTGAGCAGAAATCTTGAAGTGGTTGGGGGCAGACATCCTGATGGTGTCCCGTGTTGCCGCATGTCTTGCATTATTGCACCTATTTTCAATGGGGTGTGAATGGAAAGTTGAGACTGTAGAAACAGACGTGGTAAGAAACTTGCGGTCTTTGGAAAATTATCACCACAGCTGACGATTGCCCAAGCATATGGGCGTGGAGATTCGTGCACCGCGATAGTGCACGGCGGTCTGCCTTGAGTTTGGTTTCCGTTGTGTCAGGCAGAAGTCCATCTATGACACCGCGAAAGGTGTCGTCCGGCGTTCTCGTGTTGCCGTTTACGGTGAAGGAAGTGCCGCCAAATTGTATGCTGATGACGCCTTCGAAATTTTTTGCGTCTTCTCAATCCGTCATACTTGCTTTATTCAGGTTTTCTTTGCGTTGCACTTCCACGGACACTTTATCGCCGTAATATTACTGTGACAGACCGCTGGCTCTTCCGATAGCATGCGTGATGTCAGTACTGTTCCACTTTACTAGCTCGAGGCCTGCTTGCCGGTGGTGGACGTTGGTAGGGGTGACATCATAGGCTTGTGACGGTGCGATCGGTGTTGCGTTGTCCTTTCTTCCTTGCGAAGTTTCGCTGAAGGCATCGTGTTTTCTCCTGCGTCCTTCTTGCCTTTTCTTGCTTTCGTTATCTAAATGCTTTCACGTTCAATTGTTCTGCCACTGCTCTCGTCATACCACAATGAAGTCTCTGCGTTCAGAATTTCAGTTACGTCCAAATGCGTGGCGTTTGTATCATCGTCCAGCTGGTCATTGTGCGTTTCTGTTGATTTTACTTCTTCTTGGCTCAAATTGGAAACTGGACGCCGCGTGGGCAGACACCGGTGCATTACTCCGAGAAGCACTCGAGCGTCGCCAGCACGTGCCTCGCGCTAGCGGCACGTCTCTCAATAGGCTGGTGTTTGTTTTAGGCAAGGAGGCCGCCAGGGGGCCAGGGAGTTCGGATGTGCCTCGCATCAGCTCCGCAGAGAGTTGTCTTTGTCTAGTGGAAATTGTGCAGTTACAGCAAACAACTCCTATAATCGCCTGCCTGAAGTTCTAGGGGTCATCTAGACCACGACTTCAGGACTGTGAGTACGTTTTGGGACATTTTATGGCTCGGCGGTGGCCGACGCCCCCGGCATTCGCTTTAGAGCCCCGTTGTGGAGACGCGACGGAAATGGAGGTGACCGTGGAGGGTACTGACATTACCCCTGAAGAATTTAGAACCACGGAATGGATCGCGAAAGCTGGAAAACATGTCGAAGAGCTGCGGGACTCCACTAGAGGTGACAGACAGGGACGCCAAGATGGCAACGCCCGGGCAGAAAGTGGAGCCGAGCCTGGCGAAAACAGGAAGAAGACGGCGGCTGCGAACGCAGCATACAAAAAGCTGGGGCACAAGATAGCGGACCACTCGATTGCGTCGTACCTACCGCGGTTGCCGGCGAATGACTACAAGATAATCATTCGTCCATAGTGCGGGCTGGCGCTCACAAAAGTTCCGAACACCAGGCTCAGGGAGGCGGTGCGCATGGCAGCGCAAATTCCGTGAATTAGGGGCCAGAAAAGGAAGTGTTCATTGGTAATGACAAGCAAGGCACCCTGATTTTCAGCACTCCAGACTTAGACACTGTCTTGAAGGTGACCAGGATTAAGTCTATCAAGATTGAAGGCAAGAACTACAACGTCACGGCGTACCGCGCCCCGCACGAGGATAGCGGGTGGGTTGTGGTGCGCGGCATCGACCAGAGATTGTCAGTAGAGGAACTGACAGAGGTTTTTGGCAACTCAAGGAACCCGCCGATACTTAAAGTTAGGAAGCTGGGGAACTCAAGTTCAGTGGTCATCATCTTCAAGAACGAGACAGTGCCCATGTGGATATACTGTTACGGCCTACCGCTGAAGTGCGTGCTTTATAAGAAACGATACGAGGTGTGCTACCGATGTGACCAGCTAGGACACAGATCGGGCGTGTGCATCATTGACCATATTCGCTGTCGGGGATGCGGAATGACAGTTCCACCCGAGGACCATGCATGTGAGCCCAAGTGTAAGCTGTGTGGCAAAGGTCATCTCACAGCAGATCGGAAATGCAAGGAAGCTTTCAGTACCCCTTATACAATAAAGAAGAGACAGTAGGAGGCCTGGCGGCGCATGGAAGGAGAAGAGCGGAAGGCGAAAGACGCCGAGCCACAAACGTGCAGAATGCAAGAAATCAAAGAACGGTCCAGGAGCCGGTCGAAGCAACGGAGTGGGTCAAGAGGAAGAGCAGGTTCCTTCCCAAGACTACCCAAAAGACAAGAAGGAGAGCTGCCCCAATGACTGGCCCAGTAAATGAGGTGACTTCCGGCAGTGCTGTCCTCAACAGTGGGAGACCCACGTCGCCGAACTGCAAGGTGGGTTGAGGAGAGAGGGCCTCCCAGGATAACCGTGATGAAGAAATGTTAACCATTAAGGAAGAGAATCGCCTGCTTAAAGAGCTGCTAGAAATGATGAGTCGGAAAATAGAGGAGCTTCAAATATCTATTAAATCGTCTAACACAACACCGTTTTCCCTACCACGAATGCCAAAGAATCCAAATATTGAAAGCCCGGAGGAGCAGAGCACTACTCCACCTCCGGCTAACAAGACGGCAAAAGTAGCGGAAAAGCCCATAATAGATGAGAACGTAGAAACTGTGATGGACATGAAAATAGCCAACTGGAAGCAAACATTGAAGCTAAATCTACCAAGGATGATGAATGGCGTAAGGCCTTCGAGAAACGAATGTTCGAGATGTTTCAAAATCTGACACAGCAGTTGCATCAGCGGGATAATAAACTTACTGAGGAGCTTAAAACAGAATTCGCGAAGAGGGATCGGGCATATGAGCAGCTCGCCCAAGAAGTATAAGGCAGGCCGATGAATAACCGTAGGGGCAATCATGCATCACAGATCCAGTAAAAGCACCGTTTGGCAATGGAACTGCAGAGGCTTCACACGCAAGCGTGTGGTTTTGCAGGAATTCCTGAGGAAAAGGAATCAACCGGATGTTATAGCTTTACAGGAATGTGGGAGACAGGCGACATTGCCGGGTTTTAAATCCTACGTAAGCGAAGGCACGAGTACACAGGTGGCCACCTTGGTCAGGTGAAACGTTACAGTGGTGCAGCATGACATTGTTAATGCACACATCAACCATGTTCTGATAGAACTAATACACCAACAAAAGAAAAACGCTAGCGTGTTCGTAATTATTATATACAGCTGTCCCAGACAAAGACGATGCCACTTTGGAGATCTCTTCGCTTCTACCCGACGGAAGAGTAGAAACAACCCATTGCTGATCATCGGTGACTCTAACGCTCAACACACGGCATGGGGATATAAGCAGGCTTCAATTAGGGACAGGAAATTGTGGGAAGACATGCAAACTCATAATCTGGATCTAATCCATAATCCATCCATAATCTGGATGCGTGACCAACCCGTTGCAGCCAACGAGTAAGGGAAATAGTGTCGCGGTTGACACCGTACCCGACCTTACTCTGCTGGGGAGCGGCACTAGTGCCATGTGGTGCAACACAAACGAGGACCTAGGTAGTGATCACATGATCATAAAAAAGTGGTTGATGGAGCCCCGACAACACCTCGGAAACGAAGGGTAGAGGCCGTAAATTGGGACTCTTTCAGGGACCTCAGGGGTGACCCGACTCCCATTTCTGACATCGCCTAGTGATGCGATGGGGTGTTGCGTGCTGTTAAGGAAGCCACTGAAGTGGTGAAAATCGAGGAGGACAATGAAGTGGTAAACAAGAGATTAGTAAATCTTTGGAATAAAAAGAAAGCTTTGGAAAACTGACTCCAACAGAGGAGATGGGATCGGAGTATCGGGAAACAAATAGCGGCTTTAAACAGGCAAATTGCAGAGCACGCCATCACGCTCACGAAGCAAAGGTGGGGGAACGTCTGTCAGGAGATGGATAGGAATATAAGTACGGCCGGGACGTGGTGACTTTTTCGTCACCTTTTAGATCCGGAGAGCATGAAGGCAGCGTCTAAACAGCAATTGGAACGAATGAAGCACCAATTTGAAGGAACTAGGGAGGAACTCTTAGAAGATGTTCGGGGCAGATAAATTAATCCCGCCGGATCCGAACTTCTCCCAGATTATGGAGGACGGGAAAACGCAGCCTTAGACGCCCCTATCTCACTGGCTGAGGTGCGAGCGGAGATTAATCGGCTAAAGACGAGAACAGTGGCAGGGCTGGACAGAGTGACCAACAAAATGCTGCGTAATTCAGACGCTAGGTTCATCGCTAACCTAGCAACGTACATGGAGTGTTGGGAAAAAGAAAGATACCGCAGCAGTGGAAACTCGCAAATGTAATTTTCATTCCTAAACTGGGTAAAAAACTCGGTTTCGAAAATCTTAGGCCGATATCGTTAACGTCTTGCGTAGGTAAGCTCATGGAGCATGTCGTTCAGACGCGGCTTAATAGGTACATGGAGGACAATGGTATGTATCCGGACACCATGGTCGCTTTTTGGCCCAACTATCGGCGTGTGACGTGATGCTACAGCTCAAGGACCAAATTATAGACAAGCCAACGCGAGACGCAAAAGTTATCGTTGGGTTAGATGTGGCAAAATCATTTCATAACGTGAGGCACGTATCGATCTTGGAGAATCTCAGCTCCCTGAACGTTGGAAAGCGAGTTTATGACTACGTCAAGGACTTCCCTTCGAACAGGACAGCCACTTTAAATATCGGGGAAGAATCCATCAAGGACAATAAATTAGGCAACAGGGGGACACCTCAGGGCTCGGTGTTATCACCCACCCTTTTCAACATTGTGATGTCGAAACTGCCTGAACAAATAAAGGATATTGAAAATTTAAATCACACCAATTACACGGATGGCCTATCATTATGGATGAACAAGGTAAGTGACGGCCAAATTTAAGGCTCTCTGCAAATCGCCATTGATAAAATTGTTGAGTACCTGGAATCCAAAGGACTTAAATGCTCGGCCGAAGAGTAGGAAGCACTCTTCCTCATGCCCACCGGAAAACGGCGGCTCCACAACAAGCCTGAAGTGGGCATTCACTTGTATGTTAACGGCGCATAGATCCCCGCGGTCGACAGTATCCGTGTCCATGAACTGAGGATTCAGGCGAACCGTAAGAATTCTGAAACCCTTGCTAGGTTAGAAGCCAGTTCTAATCAGACATGTCGTCTCATCAGACAGGCATGCTGGGATGAAGGAGGTGAACCTTCTAAGATTAGTGCGGACCTTACTAATAGGTAGAATAGTTACGTAGCACCTTATAAAGTAAGCCAAGCCGAGCGGGGCAAACTCGACACCATTATCAGGAAAAGTGCGAAAGTCGCACTCGGACTTCCCACAAACACGTCCACTGACAGACTTATGAAGTTAGGGGTATCTAACACGCTCGATGAGCTAATTGAGGCTACTGTGACTGCACGACATTAAAGACTACTCGGATCTTAAACAGGGAGAGCAATATTAAAGAGATTGGGCTATGAGCCCACGCGTGAGCAAGCGCGTTCAAAAGACATACCGATACAGATCAGGGACAGGACAAAGATACTTCTGCTACCCAGAAATATGAACCCTACCTTTCACGAAGGCAGGCGTAAAGCCAGGGCAGAGGCATTACAATCCAGCTACACCGGTCGACAGGACGTCGCGTCCTGAAATATGAGAATATGAAAGCAAAGTGGCACACACAGCAGTGGCGGTCAGTAAAGATGGTGGCCTGATTGCGTGCTGCACAGTCCTTGGTGTCGAGACTGTAGAGGCCGAGGAAGTGGCCATAGCTTTGGCCATCGGCCAAAAGAGGGTCAGGGTGGTCATCAGCCACTCCAAAAACGCCGTGAAAAATTATGAATCGGGAAGGGTTACGGAGACTGCCATCCGTATATTAAACATGGTAGGAGTACCCAAAGAGCAGGTTCTGCTTGTCTGGGCTCCAGCTCACCAGGGACTTAGAGGGAACGAGGAGGCTCATTCGGTCGCCCGAGGTCTCACTTACCGGTCGACCCCTGGAACCTTTCAAGTTACCGAACAAAGAAGGGAGGATATGCGCACATATCATGAAATCGTTGCACACTACAGGCTGAATCGGCAAGTATACCCGAGAGCGGACAACTCATTGAGTAAGAAAAACGAGGTTTTGTGGCAAAAGTTACAGAAGTTGGTTTTTCCAAACCCCGCGCATACAGCAAGAGGCACCCCGCACTTTTCCAGTCCGAGTGTAAATTTTGTGATGAGGTAGCGGATTTGGTCCACATGGTGTGGACATGTCAAAGTAAAAACGATGGTTCTCATATTGTAGAATCCTGAGAGGCCGTGCTCCACAGCGCAGACCCCAACGTCCAGCGCGACATCATCAGTCAAGCCCTTGCTGCTGCCACGTCCGTAGGGATTCCGGCCGACAGCTAGGGGCAACGGGCCATACCTGAACAATTGACTGACTTTTTCTCTTTCTCGTTTTTAGGCTTAGCCGGACGTGTGTATGGCCGCGAAAAAATAAAAAAAAATGAAGAATAACTTGGCGGTGGCTAGTGTGCGCCGATCGCTGTCATATTGCCTGTTAGGCGGATGCAAAAATGAGGGTGGTCGTGAGCCGTGACGCTAGTTGAAAAGCTGGAAAAGCGGGAGCCCATGTGAAGCAAGTCAGCACTTCACAGCCCCCTAGCGACCATGTGGGAGTAGTTTAAGAAAAAATTTTCTCTTACGGTGAAGTCATGCGAGATGGCATCAAAAGTCTTAACAAGTAACGTGCCAGAATGCTCCAGAAGTATTTGGTGCACAATTCGAAAACGTGACGCACAAGCAGTAAAATATCATTTTTCGCAGAAAGACGGGCTGTAACAATACATCATAGTGAATTGTTACAGCCCGTCGCGCTTTATGTGCATCGAGATCCTTTTTCGTATGACTAGCTTGTCAGATCTATATTAAATGCGAAACATTTATTGTGAACTTCGGTGACTTTGATCGTATCTATCTATCTATCTATCTGTCTATCGATCTACATCTATCTATCTATCTATCGATCGATCTATCTATCTATCGATCGATCTATCTATCTATCTATATGTCCGCCTAGGACTTCTTGCTCTCCTGGCCGTTTTTAGTATGGTATCGATACCAAAATTGGTATGGCATCACATGACACTATGAAGAACATATATAATTTGTCATAACATGAAAATCATGACATGTTTGTCATGAATTTCAAGATTTGCATTTCATGGTCCTACAGCTCTTGCGGTGGTTTTGTTCACAACGTAGGTTGCAAAACCGGTGTGGTATAGCATGATTGCATGGCGAACACAAGCGACAGACGCTAACATGAAAATCATGACATGCATGTCATATAAGAACATGACTACATGCCACGGTCATGATGTTCTCGCGGCCATTTCGCTAGCGTCACATATAACAAGTTTGGTATTACGGTACGTGAATGAATGACGAGGGTATGCGACTTATGCAAACATGATATTCATGAGATGCGTGTCCTGTAATAACATGACTTCATGCCATGATCATGATGCACTGGCGCTTGTTTCGCTAGCTTCACTTATACCAAATTTGGTATTGTGGGACTTGAATGGATGACGAAAGTATGATACTGGTGCAAACATCATAAACATAAGATGCGTGTCGCCCCACCGCGGTGGTCTAGTGGCTAAGGTACTCGGCTGCTGACCCGCAGGTCGCGGGCTCAAATCCCGGCTGTGGCGGCTGCATTTCCGATGGAGGCGGAAACGTTGTAGGCCCGTGTGCTCAGATTTGGGTGCACGTTAAAGAACCCCAGGTGGTCTAAATTTCCGGAGCCCTCCACTACGGCGTCTCTCATAATCATATGGTGGTTTTGGGACGTTAAACCCTACATGTCATCGTCATCATGAGATGCGTGTCATATAACAAGATGACTACATGCTACGCTGATGATCCGCTCACGGCTGTTTGGCTAGCTTCACATGTACCACACTTGGTATTAAGTGATGTTGATGGACTACATAGGTAAATGACATATCCAAAGATGATAATCACGATATAAGTGTCGTGTAACAATATAACTACATGCCACACTTATGATGGGCTCGAGGCCGTATCGCTAGCTTCTACTATGCGAAATTTGGTATTACGTGACGTCGATGGATGACGCAGGTATGTGATTGGTGTAAACATGACAATCATGAGATGCGTGTGATGTGAGAGCATGACTACATGCCACAGTCAAGGCGCCGATTTATTTGACGTGACGCGGTGCGCGTGCTCGCCGGCGTTCATTTCGACGCGTAACGTGAGCGTTGCTACGCCAGGCGCCGATCCTGCTATTACTCGCTAGCGCGCGTCGCACTGCGTTGCTTTGACGCATGCGCGTTTCAGCGCATCCGGCGTCCCTCCTTCATGAAAAGAGGGAGACGCAATGTCGTCTGGGTAACGCATGGGCGCGAAATGCAGCACGTCGCATTTCACGCCGTTAGCCGTCAGGCCGCGCCGGTAGCGCACTGCGTCAGACTATAGTCTGCTCACGTTTCGCTAACGTAGCGTCGTTGTGCTCAGCGTGCGTGCGCGTTCACGCTACATTGGAGTATATCGGGCCCTTCATGATGCACTCGCGGCCTTTTTCTATTTTCACATATACAAAATTTGGTGTTAAGTGCCGTCAATGGATGACGTCAGCATCCGACTGGTGCAAACATGATAACCTGAACCGCGTGTCACGTAAGAATATGACAACATACCACGCTCATAGCGTGCTCGCGGCCGTTTCGCTGGCTCCACATTTACTAAATTTGGTATCACGTGACGTGAACCGATGAGAGAGGTAAACAACGCATTCAAACACGATAATCATGGCACGGAAGTCACGTAGGTCATTATTTACCTCTACTTCATAATGTTGTGCTGATTTTAAAGTGACATAACCTTTCTCCTTCGTGCTTCGCATATCTCTGATTCCCGCTGTGCGTGATATCTGCCATTTTTCTTTTTATTTGCAATATGCGAGAAATGGGCCGGTTGATTTCAAGGCTTCTGGTAACAAAATTATTAAAATAAAATAAATACATTTTGTTAAGAAACGTGGTACATTGCTTACACCAGCGCATCTAAAATATTCGATATCCTTGCAGCGAGTTATCCGCTTTTTTTATTCATTTTTCTATTGTCACCACCAAGTGGAAACGCAAACGAAGAGAAAGAAACGGATCCAGAGGAAGTATTCGCATACTAGTAAGATGCTTTGCTGTTGACGCAAGACCCTGACAACCAGCTTTGGTTGGTGAACCGGGCTAGGGTGGCAGCAGCAATTTATGGCTGCCTGGTCTGAGGAGGCCACCCACATTAGGGCTCTTCTACAAAAAGACTGGTTCAAGTAATGTTTATTTCATTCATTCGTTGCTCTTTATTGTATGCAGGACGTGCGGTGACAAATTAATACTCACAAACAAATTCGGGGCTAAGTGCTACCACGTTTTATAGATCTGATGTACAGAAGTTTCAGGTTTTTTCGGCGTATAGCCTGTGATAGTTGAGTTCAAATCCGTTGTCATTCGATAACCGAAGTATTATTACAGTGAAAACTTATTTTCAGCTATAAACCTCCGCGTCGTCTCTACCTTCCATCTGTGCTGCTGATCTTTCGAAACCACTAAAGAAAATAGCCTTTTATTGTTCACTATGTCACTATGGTTTAACACTGACGCTCTATCTCAGTAATCTTCTTAACAGCAGCTTTGCACGAATCGTCATTATGACATGCGCGTTTATTTCTCGATGTTAATTTGTTCGGCTTGCAGCGGAAATATTTGTTAGTGACGCTAGGCACACACCAGATTAATAACAATAAGAAGGGTGGTTTGAGGATCCAAAATTGTCATGCGATTACGAGAAACGCCGTAGAGGAGGGCTCCTCGAATATCGACCATCTGGTGTTCTTTAATATGCACTCACATAACACAGTTAACGGTCGTCTACGATTTCGCCTACATGAAAATTCGGCGCCCACGGCCGGAATCTCACCTGCGACCATCGGCCCACCATTAGAGCACCCTAGCCGCTGATATACCAAGGCGGATGTGGGCGTAGACCATGCCACAATGTATGGGATACTGCACAACCGTTAGAGAATGTTTTTCAAAGGTTGCACGCAGGACACAAATAGCCCAGTTTATTTCGCAGCTGACGCCAGCTAGAGCAATTAGCTGGTGACTGCATTTTACAAAGCGACGCCTCCCATCGATCTAGATATTACTGTACGAAGG
Source organism: Rhipicephalus microplus (assembly GCF_043290135.1). Classification (NCBI taxonomy): domain Eukaryota; kingdom Metazoa; phylum Arthropoda; class Arachnida; order Ixodida; family Ixodidae; genus Rhipicephalus; species Rhipicephalus microplus. The sequence goes on along the minus strand of NC_134704.1, from coordinate 145,743,947 downwards.
ACCACTGTTCTCCCACTTTTCGTTAATAGTGACAAGTAATTGCGCATTGAGCTTTCTTTTTCGTGAAAAATCTGACCCAAATACCGCGATGTGTGTTTCCCAGTCTCGCTGTAGTAAGAACCACATGACCAAATTACCCCAGATTCCAAATAATCTGGCAGTCATGTGAGGCACTAAGGAAGTAGTGGTCTATACAGCATTTTTTATTTCCATTATAATATAGCATTCTTTCTTTTTTTCTTTTTTTCCAGAATGAAACGAAAAAATTACATTCTGGATGATCTCCTGGGCTAAAAGCTGTAACGAAGCAGCTTGACCAGGGCCCCAGAAGATCTACTACATGGAAACAAGTTACAGCTAAAAAAATTTCACCAAAGGTACAAGTCGAAATCACACATCGTAAAAAAATATTTACTGAAACAAAGAATATAACAATACCTGTATAAGCGTAACAAAAAATTATTTAATAATGACCACAATTCTAACATACATATTATAACACAATACGCAAACATATTTACAAAAAGTCAGCTGTAATACTTCAAATACAAGAAAAAACAGCAATAGTACCCCTGTAGTCCTAGCAGCAAACTAGACGAAACTACATTATCAACACAATATAATAAAAGAATAGCTTGATAGCTAACCATACACAAAGTTATACAGTAAAATGTAGTGCATGATGAAACAAAATGGATTATATGAATAAATTGGTAATTCAGAAACATTTCACGTAACGTCTTTAGCGCTGGTTTATGTAAACGTTTATGCTTATTTAGAATACATAGAAAGTTAAGTCTCAATGACTGAAGTTTATAGAGAGTGCAAAAGCGCGGTATAAGCCAGCCTCCTACACTACGAGTACTGAAGCGTCGTTAGCGTGAGTGTTGCGTTGCATTGCAGCAGTTAGCTCGATAACTTGTTTAAAAGATCATATAAAATGATCGTAGGATGCGTAAATCATGCATGTATTGGATTTTAATATATTGTATTTGCAAATATATGTCGATGCCTGTGATAAACAACAAGCGTTGGCAATGTGACGGACAGCTTTCTTTTGCAAAAGCAATAATCTGCTGATGTTGCGTTAAGTTGTAGTAAGCCAAACCAGACTGTGGTAATTTATATGTGACTGAAACAATTCTGAATATATGCGTACTTTTGTTTGGGTAGGGAGAATTTCTCAACAACGCGACAGAGCTCCCTTGTTACTTGAATCACTTACGTGAGACTTCCAACTTGGATTAGATGAAAATGTCACGCCGAGAATTCGAACTTCTTCTACATATCCATTTTTTGTGTGCACATATGATATATTGCTTAACGTTCACAATCTTCTTTCTAGCTCTAAATGTTATTACTTTCATTTCGGTAGCCTTAATTTTATGTTTATTTGATAGTGACCATAATTTATTAATACAAAAGAAACGATTACAACTTTTTATTAACGTATCTGTATCAGCATCATAAAACAAGACCGTGGTATCATCAGCATATATAATAAATTTTACCAACTTGTTGATATTAACAATATCATTGGTAAAAACATTGAAAAAAGGTGTCATATTACAGTTCCTTACGGGGCACCTCTACTGACAGGCAATGAAGATGAGTGATCGTTACTTAAACACACACAATGTGATCGCTCTGCTAAATATGATTTTATTAAAGCCAGGGCAGTGGCACGAACGCCTCAGCTTTCCAAGTTATGAAGTAGCGCGTTAAGGTCAGTGGAATTGAAAGCTTTGTTAAACCAATTTTTTGCATATTGAGTAGCTCTATGTATTTTGCGGGCTGGTCCATATCAAGAAATAGTTTTCTGAGGATGAGGAGCCACTTTGTGAAAGTTTGAACTGTTTGATAAAAGGCTGTTTGAGGATGCAATAAAATGGAGTTGTACGAGGCTCATATTGTCGTGGTACAACGCGAATAAAACACAGGTACACCTTGAGGCAACGAAAGCAGCGTGTTTTCATCAGCTGAGCCACAAGATCGTCTTCTTCGGTCTCGAGTGAAGCTAGAGGCCCGCTACCTCGTGTCCACAAAATCCCCCCATCATTGTTTTCGTCCACATGTAGACACGCGTCATTTGCCTCCCTCTCAAAGAGCATCGCCCCGATGCAAAGTCTGTATTGAAGTTTTGTTTTTTTCTCTCAAGAAAAGTCTCACATCACTCGTTGACGTAAGGATTCATGCGGACTACGTGAACGAGTTCAGAATGGTACTGGCGACGCCTTGTACTATACGAACTTTCGGGAACAACTTCGTAAGTGACGTCAATCAGTCTTCGCAGCTCTAGGTAAGGTCCAAAGTATCTTCTTAAGAGCTTTTCGGAAAGTCCTTGTTTCCGTACCGGCGTCCAAACCCATACTTTGTCGCCAGTTTGGTAGACGACTGTTCTGCGATGAGCATTGTAACGGCCTGCATCGTACTCTTGCTGCTGGCTGATACGTAAACGTGCAAGTTGCCTAGCTTCTTCCGCGCGTTCGGTAAACGTGTCGGCATCCGGAACGATGTCGTCGCCTTCGTGCGGTAACATTGCATCTAACATGGTTCGGACTTCCCGTCCATGAACGAGGCTGAACGGTGACATGCGGGTTGTTTCTTGCTTGACCGTGTTGTATGCAAACGTTATGTATGGCAATATTTGATCGCAATTTTTGTGTTCAACGTCTACGTACATTAAAAGCATGTCTTCAATAGTTTTGTTTAGACGCTCTGTCAACCCGTTCGTTTGCGGGTCGTAGGCGTTGGTCTTACGAGGCTTTGTTCCACTCAGCATCAAGACATGGTCCAAAAGAGCTGCCGTAAATGCGGCACCTCTGTCTGTGATTACGACGGTTGGGGCACCATGTCTCAGTTTAATATTCTCAATAAAAAATCTTGCCACTTCCGCTGCTGTACCTCTCTGGATAGCCTTTGTCTCGGCATAAGGGGTCAGATAATCCGTCGTGAGGATAACCCATCGGTTGCCTGCAGTAAAGGTAGGGAGTGGGCCCAAAATGTCCATGCCAATCCGGTGGAATGGAGTCGTTGGGACCTGTACGGGTTGCAGGAGGCCAGCTGGTTTAGTTGGTGGTGACTTGCGTCACTGGCAGTCGAGACAGGTATGAACGTGGTTCTTCACGGCTGTGGTTAGTCTTGGCCAGTAATACCTTTGATATACCCTAGCCAACGTTCTTGTGTAACACAAGTGGCCAGAGGTAACCTCGTTGTGGCATGCTTTCAGTACTTCGGTGCGCAGGGCTGCTGGGATGACGAGTAGATAGGCAGATCCCGTCGACGAAAAAAATTATTTTGTAGAGTACTCCGCCCCGTAAAGAAAATGATGACAACACTGTTGCGAAAACTTTTGGCGCCTTCCGAGAACTGACATCCAAGTAGGTAATTAAGCCAGGCAACTCAGCGTCGTCACGTTGTTGCTGCGCAATGTTGGTCGTGTCGAGGACACCGAGAAATGATGTTTCCTCCTCCTCGGGTGGGGTTGCCGACTCAATGGGTGAACGGGAAAAACAGACGGCGTCATATGTCGCTTCCCTGACTTATGTACGATAGCCATATCGAATTCCTGCAGCCTCAGACTCCAACGCGCTAATCGGCCGGTAGGGTCTTTAAGAATTGTTAACCAACAAAGTGAGTGGTGGTCGCTAATTACTTTGAATGGGCGGCCATATAAATACGGAAGAGATTTTGTAACCGCCCATACCACGGCGAGACATTCCTTCTCAGTTGTGGGACAATTAGCCTCAGCGCCTGTTAACGTTCTGCTTGCGTAAGCGATTACCCTTTCTGTGCCTTCTTGCTGCTGCACAAGCACAGCTCCCAGACCAACATTGCTAGCATCGGTATGAAGCATCGTAGGGGCTCTCTCGTCGAAGTGGGCAAGGACTGGAGGTGTTTGTAGTCGCTGGCGAAGATCGTTAAAAGCAGCTTCCTCTTCGTTATTCAACTCAAATGTGACGTCTTCTCTCGCGAGGCGAGTTAGCGGTGCTGCTATGCGTGCGATGTCTGCAATAAATTGTCGATAATATGCGCAGAGGCCGAGAAAGCGTCTGAAAGCTTTTTAGATGCGGAGCATCTTATACTCGCGCCTTGTAGTGTGCCGTCCGCGCCGTCCGCGCCGTCCGCACCGCTTCTCGAACATTCGACAGCTGACGCGCGCGCATGCGCCGTCGCGCCGTCGCCCACTCTTCCACCATCTGTGCATCCCTTCCTCCTCTACACACCGCGCGCGCTTCACTCCTCCACCATCTGTGCGCCCTTCCTCCTCTACACACCGCGTTCGACATCTACAATTCTCCTGATTCTCCAGTGGACGCGCATGTGGCGTCGCGCTTCGAGAACATTAAACAGCTGACAGTGCATGCGCCGTCGTGCTGTATATATACTCAAGGTCGGCGCTCGCTCGCTCAGTTGCCGCTCGTCGGTTGGTTTGTACGGCGCGTCGACGGCCAAGGTCGCGGTGAAATGAATTCCAACGAATCCACAAACACAATGATCGACGTCCCTTCGACCAGCGCCGCCCTTTCGCATACGTGTGTACGTGTTCACTCATTTAACACCCCCTCCTACAACCACGTTAACCAATTTAGCCATCGACCCAAGTAAGTCGTATTTTAACACCCCATTTCACAACCACGTTAACCAATTTAGCCATCGACCCAAGTAAGTCGCACTTTAACACCCCGTTAACCAATTATATGGTCCGCATCCTCCTCAGTGTTCCCCCGAGGGAAGCTGCGGGCAATTTTTTTGTCGGTCGCCGTAGGTAACCGTTTTACGGCTGCAATTTTTTCAGGATCGGGACGAACACCTGCGTAACTGACGACATGACCAAGAAATCCCAGCTCTTGGTAGCAAAAATGGCACTTCTCAGGCTTCAACGTCTGGCCCACGGACTGTATGGCTCGTAAAACCAGCTCAAGTTTCTCAAGGTGCTCGTCAAACGTTGCGGAGAACACTATGACGTCGTCCAGATATACTAAGCATGTTTTCCACTTCAACCCGGTAAGCACGGTATCCATGGGCCTTTGAAAGGTAGCAGGCGCTGAGCACAAACAGATTGGCAAGACCTTAAATTTATACAACCCATCTGGTTGTTACAAAACGGTCTTCTCGCGGTCTCTCGGGTCCACCTCGATTTGCCAATATCCACTCCGCAAATCCATTGAAGAGAAGTATCGAGCATGTCGAAGTCTGTCGAGAGAGTCGTCTATACGCGGTAGTGAATATACGTATTTCTTGGTCATCTGATTTAGCTTCCGGTAATCCACACAGAAGCGCAGGCTGCCGTCCTTTTTCTTAACAAGGACTACAGGGGACGCCCAGGGGCTCTGTGAATGCTGAATGACGTCATCTTCAAGCATTCTGTATACCTGCTGTTGTATCGCTTGACGTTCTTTTGGAGCCACGCGATGAGGGTTCTGGTGAATAGGTCTCGCCGTTTCGTCGGTAATAATTCGATGCTTGTTAGAGTCGTGCGGCCAACTTTTAATCTTGTCGAAAAGCAGTCTTGAAATTAGGCCACTAGCTCAAGGAGTCTGCGTCGGTCGCCTTTCGGCAAAGTAGTGCTAACGTCCAGAACAGGCGCTGAATCAAGATTTGGCGACTCATCGACTACCGCCAAGCAGCCTTCGGCATCTACGACATCGTCTAAGTAAGCGACAGCCGTGCCTTTAGGAAGGTGCCGGCACTCAGCACTGAAATTGATCAGCGGCAAGTCCGTGCGGCCAGCAGCAACTCTGACGATACCTCGTGCGATGGAAATACTGTGGGTGAGGAGCAGCGAGCTTATTTGGTCTGCAACTCCTTCGGCGTCAAACTGAGCAGCGGCGGCCACCGAAAAGAGCATGCATGACCTAGGAGGGAGAACCACGTCGTCATCAGTAACACGCAGTTGGTTTGGTCGCGCCTGTGGAGAATTGGGTAAGCCCGAACTGTTGCAAAATGTAATCAAGCTTTCTGCTATGTTGATGACGGCGCCATATTCCCGTAAAAAATCCATGCCAAGAATTACATCTCTGCAGCATGCGGCGATAACGACGAACGACGCAGTGAAAGGAGAACCTCTGATGTCAATTCTTGCGGTACATCTTCCAGAGGGCATCAGTAACTGGCCCCCTGCCGTTCTTATGCCCCCTGCCGTTCACATTTCTGACGCTGTCGGCGAGGTCCTGACTGATAATAGAGAAGTCGGCACTAGTGTCGACTAAAGCTGTCACTTTCTGACCGTCAAGAAGAACACTAAAGTCGGCAGTCACAATTTCATCGTTTTCACGGCTTATCGGCTGTACGACGTCATGCTGAGGGGGACTTCTTGTCGTCATTGTTATGGCCTGCAACCTTGTCCCCAGAGGTCACCGCCCTCAGTTTCCCCGTCGCGGGCTAGATGACCTTCTTGTATTAAGGCCCGCGTATGTGCGGCGGTGCGACAAAGGCGAACGCGCGGGGGACGGAGAGCGGGATCTACGTCTCAGACTAGGAGGGTGAGTAGGCGTTGCCTCCTCTGCAGTGGTACAGCCAACCTCAAAGTGAGAACGGGCTCCATAGAAAGGGGTGTCGTCACGGCGGGGTGTGTATTCGTCGTTGGCACGTCGACCGTCAAACCAGGGTCGATGAGGACGGAATAAATCACCTCGATGCCAGCAATGACGGGCAATATGGCCTGCACCTCCGCAGTGAAAGCATAGTGGACGTCTGTCCACTCTGCGCCGTGACTCGGTTTTCCGGGTCAGTGGACGTCTGAGCATCTCCCCTGGCGTCGCTGCCCATGGGGTGGCTGTGGACGGCTGGTTGTTTGGCTGAGGCGTGGGTGGTTGATGCAGTGTCTGCTCTTGCGGCGGAGACCAAGGGACCATGGGCACTTGCGGTACTGCGTCGGCATAGCGGGTGGTGGACGTCGAAGAGCGGCAGCGTAGCTCATAGGACGCTGCTGAGTATCAGGAGCAGTCGTAGACAACGCTTGGTGAATTTCTTCGCGTACGACTTCAGCGATCGACGCGATGGGATTTTCAACAACCGGAGTCCGCAACCTCTGCAGTTCTTCGCAAATTATCTCCCTAATCAACTCACGTAAGGAAGTCTGATTCTTAGACGTCATGGCATTAGCGTTGATTGGGACATTGCAGGACATGTGGTCATATTGTCTGCAGCGTTGATGAAGAGCCCGCTCGATAGCCATATCATCCTCAATGAAGTCAACCATGGTACTTGGAGAGTATCGCAGTAGCCCGGCGTAAAGCTGTTCCTTGACACCGCGCATGAGATAACTCAAATTTTATCTTCCGTCATGTGCGCGTTAGCTCGATGAAAGGGACGAGTCATGTCCTTGGCAATTTTCCTTGACATGTCCTTGACAGTTTCGTTGGGTTTTTGAACCCGTATCTCCAATAACTGCTGCGCATGGTCTCTTCTATCAACATTGGCGAAGGTATCGACGAACTTCTGTCGAAAGTCAGACCAAGCTGACAAATTGCCCTCTCTATTTTCATACCAAGTACGAGCACCGTCGTCAAGGTAGAAATAGACGCGAGAAAGCTTTTCCTGTTCCGACCACTGATTGACCTTGGCAACACGCTCGTAGTTGTCAAGCCAGTCGTGAACGTCTTCATGGGCACTGCCACTAAAGCGATCGGGAACGAGGGGTTGAAAGATGGTCAGCTGAGATGGGGGCGTCGGAAAGCTGCCTTGGGGCACCTGTTGTGGGCTTGCGTTGGCCATTGGTTGAGGTGTACGTTGCCTAGGAGGTTCCGGCGAGTGAGTGAGCTCTGGCGCGAGGCCTCGCAACCATCGACTGTAGCGATGCACCAGAGTTGCTACCGGTGACAATGATTCTGGACTCGATGAACGGCTCCCACTGGGCGTGTGGAGCATCAGACAGGGTTGCGGCCCAGCACCTCCACCAGTGTCGCGGTACAACGGTACAGCACAGGTACACCTTGAGGCAACGAAACCAGCGTGTTTTCAACAGCTGAGCCACAAGATCGTCTTCTTCGGCCTTGAGTGAAGCTAGAGGCCCACTACCTCGTGTTCACTAAATCCCCCCATCATTGTTTTCGTCCACATGTAGACACGCGTCAATATCACTCTCCTCCTCTCCGTCTTCTTGGCTGCTGGATCAACCGTTGATTTATTGGCCACCTCTACTTCAGTATAACCCAAATGTATGCGACGGTACGATGCAACAGGGGTGCTCACGTTCAAGACCGATGTCTGTTTTATCCAAATGAAATACACAATAGTGTGCCGCATGTCTACAACACAAAAAACGCTTTCCATTGTATGCTTCTGCGTGAGGCAATGATTAAGGCATCAGAGTAAGTATATATTCTTATAGAAACTTTTAGAAAAGCTTATAGTGAACACTGTAATATCTGCAAATGTTGCCACGATATGACGCCATTATGAAGTCTTTTTCATATGCACGTTGAAGCACTGATGGAACTCTGTGGTAGATACTTAACTACCAGGCAGAGTGCTTTGACTAGATTCTGGGTCTCACCACAATTTACCATCTTTATTTACCTACAAGTATTTCATTACCGACAATGCTACCGATGCCTGCTCCACATTTGGTACAAGCTCTATAAAGCCATCACGTAAATATTTTCGAAAGTCTCTTGTCACTGTTTTTCGTTTTACAGGAGTGATTCCCCGTTGTTCACAAGTGCATCGCCCCAAATTTTTTGCGGTATGGTATGCGGGTAAGTGCATCAAGGGATAAAAGGATAAGCTTTAAATACGTACACGACAAATTTATCAGGCTATTTATTTGATGACTTGTCCGTCGTGTTGCCATACACTTATACCCTTTCATGAAAATTTCGGTATTCATGGAGTTAAGGTACATGACCACTAGAGCACCTAGAAATAGATGGATAGATAGATAGATAGATAGATAGATAGATAGATAGATAGATAGATAGATAGATAGATAGATAGATAGATAGATAGATAGATAGATAGATAGATAGATAGATAGATAGATAGATAGATAGATAGATAAGCCTACAGCTCGCTAAGAAGTGCTTCATATTTAGTACAACCAACTTGAGTTGAAACATGGTGGAATAATTTGCGAAAACTGGCAATGAAAAACATGCTTTGTTTATTAGAAATCTCCTTTCCTTTACAATTACCTTAACTCAGTTCATTTCTCATCTAAAAAGTGCCATAACTTTCCAGTGACAACCATACCCCCCTCCCTGGAAAAAATGTTTTAGAGCTGAAGTGATTTTTGAACAATGAATGCAATACAAACAACCAGAGTTCACCTAAACTTCACAGTCAAGCCAGCAATCCCCAGTGTCCTAGGGAACAAAACCTAAACTAACTGAAATTGGTCTCAACGTACTAAACTGACGTTTTATATGATGAATAACGACAGAAAGTGTGGTTGATCTAGATTGTTCACTTCAGGACAACCTCATTTGTGCTGAACAGACAGTTCTGTTCTACAAATTACATTGCTTCATTGTTGTAGTGACACAATATAGAGAGTTGAACTTATAGAATGACGCATGAACGAACAGCATTCTGTCTTCATTTCTCGTTTTCACTTCGCTACGTTTTCTGATGTTTTAAAATGTTTTATAGTTAGGTACAGGGGACTAGTTGAGGATATGAATTGTAACTTCTGCATTGCCGGCGTAGTTATTAGTGAACTGTCATGTTCTTGACACGCCTTGCGACACAAAGGGGATCGCGCCTACATCTACTTAGACAACTTTCCAGTTTTGAAGTTTAATTAAGACATTTTGGTTACATTGAATATCCGCCGGAGGGTTTTAGTTTATCGCCAGGCGTAGCTCGTATGATTGAACTTACCCCTTAGATTGCAAGTACGAGTCTTTACAGCCAAAATGAAAAACATCATAGGCACATCACTTTTGGCCCAATGGACGTTGTATTTTTGCCGCGACAGTTCTGTTTATAGCAGTGAGAGAAACTATAATTAGTAGAAGCTGACAATATGGTATTCAGAAAAAGGTTCCTTGATGATAATAATTACTATTTCAAAAATTAATTCGCAGACCCCTCTCCCAACCTATCTATATATGTCATATCCAATACTTGAAACTACTTCTCCAGTACTTTAAAAGAGCTGAGTGGACCGGCGACTTTAGTTCCATCGCCGGCTCTACCAGTTCGCACTGCTGTTTCGTCAAATACTTCAGCGGTAAGATGACCTATTTTGAGCAGCACCTTTAATATTCATTGAAATCTTGCACTCTAGCCTCAATCTGCTGCAATCTGCACAACTTCTGCTTTACTACACAGAGTCGAAAAGTAATTTGAGAATACCAGTATATCTTTTACATATTTGAGAGGCCTGCTACGACTTGTCTGGACAAATGATGTACTTCATATATTCAAAAAATATCAGGACTTATATTCTCTAACATGTGTATCTTTTTTAATGACGATAGTCTTTCTTGGGGACCTTCGACGCAAAAATTTTGATCTGTCTGTCTGTCTGTCCACTCTTAACAGTATCGTGCACTTAAATCGGCACTGGCGAATATTCCAAACGACCGAACCAACCCACATCGCCCACCAATGTTGCTCAAGATTCAGCGTTCATACGTGTGCGATTGTCCATTGATTGATATGTGGGGTTTAACGTCCCAAAACCACCATATGATTATGAGAGACGCCGTAGTGGAGGGCTCCGGAAATTTCGACCACCTGGGGTTCTTTAACGTGCACCCAAATCTGAGTACACGGGCCTACAACATTTCCGCCTCCATCGGAAATGCAGCCGCCGCAGCCGGGATTTGAACCCGCGACCTGCGGGTCAGCAGCCGAGTACCTTAGCCACTAGACCACCGCGGCGGGGAGTTTGTCCATTTAAAAGCAATTATCACGCATAACTGTGGCAACACAAAAACACGTATATATCCTGAATGTGCGTCTTTTACTACAAAAGACATACATAAGTTATTGTAAGGACCATAGCGTTTGTCACGCGGCGCTGACCATGCAACTCTTGCACGAAAAAGAAAGTGTTTCTAACGCTTATCTATGACGACACGGTGGTGACACCTACCCGTCGCCTTGCGTTCTACACCTTATCAACTCTGAGACCGGCACGCACACGCGTCTCAGAGCCGCGCGTTTCGTTTTACTCGATAACTACCAGATAGCGCTCATGTCTTGCGTGTGATGTGACTTGGTGCGCTCGTTCACCTTCACTGCACGCTTGAGGCACTCTAACGCAGCAACTCTAGAATACCATTCACCAATTTTCTTGCGCAGAATATCCAATAAACATTTTGTTCAATCTCTCCAGAAGCAAGACTATCGTCTTTCGACGACATTTGCAGATTAATATGCATATACGGGGCCAATTTTTTGTCACATCATAGCTTTCTGTTCAGACTTTAAGAATTGAAGTGTATAAAATGGCAAATATTTCGCATATTCTGCAGTCTGCTGGCGGCAAAACTACCTCACCCAATTATACATATGTCTCTGTATTTGGACGCCTTTTGAAACAAGAAACTTTCGCGTAGAGGCCGACGGTGTCATCAGGAGGGATGCCAAAAACCATCATCGTGCTATCACGTAATGGCCAATATGAAACCAAGTTCGCATGACATGAATACTATATGAGAAGATGAATACGGAAGGCCTGCACATTCTTCATGTATGCAATACAAAACGAGCGGTCGTGTGCAGGATCGAGCTGTACAAACGTCGAGGAATCTACAGCTGCCACGTGCTGAGAAAAGTTCAGATGCTCTTAATGTGGGCACTGCCAGGATTATTTGCTATTCTTAGTGTGAATTGGAGACAAATATTTGATCAATTTCGTAAGCGTCAATCACTGCTGAGTTGCTCACAGTACAGAGCTGTCGAATTGCAACTGGCGATATACAAAACCGTCATCTTGAGGAATACCTACACCCTGCGCAATTTCTCGCGCGGTTGGTTTAAGGAGCCCCTGTCACATAAAATATAATCGACACCCCATCAGAAGGACATCAGCTACAATTCAACGTCAGCCACATAATAAAAATTGTCTGCAGCAGTGTCGGTGCTCATCGTGCATGCCTGTAGTAGGCACTTCGCACAACTGCAATGAAAATAAGTGCTTAGTATCGTTTACTACGGTCAATATCACTTGAATAAATTTTTCGCCTGTCTGAAAATGGCATGGTATGTCTACTCAGATAGAGAAAGTGCATCTTTCTTAAATATAGTGCAGTGCAGCAGCAGAGGTAGACCCGTGCCACCCAACCATTTCTGAGTATGTTAGGTGAATCATAAGACAGTGTGAACAGATGCTTAGGTGCTACCCTGTCTCACTTCTAAAAATCAAGTGTGAGCACACTGCAAGCTCTCGAGTATAAGATGCAAGGATTTCCTCATTTGTAGACAAACTAACATGAGACGCAACATTTTCTAGCCCGCCTATATGACTGAATAACGGAAATTCGCATGGTCTTGAGCTAGGTGGGCCAAAAAAGCAATCGGAGTATCTTATAAGGAAAGGCTACCAATATTCACCATCTACGGTATATAGCTTAGTGTGCTATAACACACTTTGCTTTATTACCTGAAAGAAGATACTTAAAGGTCGTAGGATACTTTACGAGAGTTATCTGAATCCGGCTAAGAAATTCAGAAAATTCTGTGCGATGGTGCAATGTTCCCAGCTTTATCAGGGGCAGACAGCAGACGTGGAGGGCAATAATGCATTCAAGCCTATGTGTATACATTTGCATATTACCCCAGAGGAAATGGGACCATACTTTTGTTCTAAACAAACGTTGTTCTTCAGAAAAGTCCGAGCCATAGCGCTGGGAGCCAATAGCGCTGGGAGGTTTTAACTGGCGCCTAAAGAAATAAGGCAAATAGAACTGACGCTTAGGAGTTTCGAAATAATTTTCACGTGCTAACTGTTTTTTGACAAATTACCTTTATTTAATTTTATATATTCTTTACATGAAACCTACTTGAATGATGTATTGAGTTTACAGCAATATTTATACGTCGTTCTTTCTATACACTATCAGTAGCGTATTGAGTAAATTAGTAATTGGATAACTTGCAATTGAGTAAACTAGTAAATTTTTATGCAACAAACCAGCATGGACTTTCGACCATTTGTAGATGGTGTATGCTTTGTCAGATTAAACGTTAGAATACGAAGTCCCACTCGATTCCTGAGGACACTATTCACGCTAGTGCAGCAGTAGGCGACAGACACCTCACAGGTTTATGGCAAGCGGTTCACGGTTCACACCACGCTTGATATGTGCGATCCCTTGTTTGAGCCATCATATTCTGAACGTCTTTCTTAAAAAGCCACACTGGCCGGACCAGGTGTACTACAAACATAAAATATTTGGGTGCACGTTAAAGAACCCCAGGTGGTCGAAATTTCCGGAGCCCTCCACTACGGCGTCTCTCATAATCATATGGTGGTTTTGGGACGTTAAATCCACAAATCAATCAAATCAATACAAACATAAAATAAGAAAATAATGAACGAATAAATAACCATATCTCCATACTCTTGGCGGCTTCTCACGAGTACCAATCTTTTTTTGACAATTAGCTGTTCATTGCATGTTGCAATTTCAACTATCTTGGAACTTGAAGAATAAGTTTGATTTATACCAGCAATGCGGCACATGGCCACGTGCAATCACTTGACGCATGGAAATTTCTATAATGGAATATTCCTAAACAAACGTGACACTAAAGCACTGTATCACATCCACTGTTTGTATTTCAGCCCGTTCACTGCAATAAATCAATACGGAATCAGTCGCCAATCGATCTCTACAATTCTCTAACGACATTTTCGCAGCACCACCGCAATTATCAAATAATTTCTTCCTATTGTTATGAAGGAATAGAATAGCTTTCCGGAAGCTATACCATCTCGGTGTGTGACTCGCGCCGATTAATGCAGCTATACTAACGGCTTCTTACACTTAAAAATGCTATAACGCTCCACCTATGTTGCTGTGTTTCATTTGTACGAGTCAACTTTAGTGCGTACACTTCTGATGCCACTGTTGTTGCCTCCATACTTTTATGACTGTATTTGTTTCTTTGTTGTTGTTGTTGTTGTTGTTGTTGTTGTTGTTGTTGTTGTTGTTGTTGTTGTTGTTGTTGTTGTTGTTGTTTTTCATCAAGTATATGTATTACTGCTTGTCCGCACCACGCCTTTTGCAACACTCTGATAAATCCTGTTACAATAAAGAAGCCAATACTCCGTCACGGTGGTCTAGTGATTATGGTGCTCGGCTGCTCATCCGCAGTTCAGGTGATCGAATTCCGGCTGCGGCGGCTGCATTTCCGATGGAGGCGGCAATGTAGTAGGCCCGTGTGCTCAGATTTGGGTGCACGTTAAAGAACACCAGGTGTTCAAAATTTCCGGAGCCCTCCACTACGGCATCTGTGATAATCATATGGTGGTTTTGGGACGTTAAACCCCACATATCAATCAATCAATTATCAATGGCGAAGCCGTTGTTCGGCAGCCGTTTAATGCATCATATGTCACGAACACTACACACTCACGTGGCATCGCTTGGTCGCTGCGCTTTTAACAAGATTACAGCGCCCACAAACGATATGACGACTCAAAGTATATGACGACTCAGAGGTTGATAATATAACGTGTATTTGAATCGGAGAATCATCGAATAGGCCCAAAATAAATAAGCAAGCGGCATCGATTGATAACTTGATGAACTTGAAATATGAATAAAAAATAACGTTTGAAAAAAACCGGGGAGGGGTGACGCACACACGGTATGCAGAAAATGGTGCGTCCGTGACACTGACGTGATCAAAAAACTCCAGTGAAATGAAACATACCTTTAGGCATGGAGGAAGAAGAGAAAGCAGGGAGCATAATGTCACACGAATGAAGCCAACGGTGTCGGCCCAACACGTCATCAGAACGGCACAGCGTGCGGTTGGTTTCATTACTATTAGTGGCGTCCCGTTTTTTAACCTCCTGCGTGAGCCAGCTGGTCTGCGACGAACCGGCGAGTTGTGATCAAAAGTTACCGGGCCTCATACTACGAAATAACGGCAACTCTCGTTACTGGCGTGATCTTGCGCAAAAGGTTACGTGTTGGACCAACCACGCTGGCTACAAAATGGCATGGCTTGCCAATCCAGGCAGCGTGACGTCATGCACTCTCCTTTTTTTTTGTTCCTACATGCCTTCAGGCACGTCTTCTTGTGTACACATTCATTTTAACTTTCCCACGGCTTGCAGGGAAGGGTGTTTTAGGGTCACTAATGCCATTGGCTATTTAATATTGTCTTCCGCGTTTCAATTTAACTTGTTATAAGTAGTTTAGTTCACCAAAATTTGTGAGGCGTACCTGCTTTTATGATGAACCTTGACTTCTTGACACACCGTGACAAAAGAAGACGGTGAATAGCGAAGCCCCTAGGGTGCGTCGGGGCTGGGCCCCCAGCCCATTGTCCAGTAGTTGGGCTGCGCAGTATTCGATAGTACCTTAGAGGTGCTTTTGTGTGTGATTACTCAAGTAATAAAGTACGTTCAAAATGTATTTTTATCTGCGGTGTGCAATACATTTACGGTCGATCTATTATATCGCAACGTTCTACAGCACACGGGTACACGGGTATCGGAAAAATCAATGTTATGCTGATAGGGATATTCTCTTGCTTTTTTGACATGCTAACTTTGTTGAAATTTAGTTTCTTGTTGCTTGAGTACAAAGACAGCGTGTTAAGGCTTGCCGAACCTAAGTACTTATCAAATATGCACAGTTTTGCCCATAACACATTTTCTGTTATATCTTTGCAGTTCAAGACATTGACAGCATCTTTGCCAAGTACTTCCTTTTGGGGCTTGCTGCTGCGCTTGGTAACTTCACAAATTCTATATAAATAAGAACTATGAGCTATATATAGGCGTATGGACAAGTGGACATCCCATCGTACCTCACGATGTGATTTACTGGAAAAGAGTACAACAATATGACAAATTCCGCCTGCCTGAAGTTGTAAATTGAACCCACGATAAAAAATATATTCTATTTAAAAGCTCATACTACGAGGAAAGCTATATTTATACAGCCTCAGTAGGTCAGGAACGAGTGGCAAACTTTTCTCTTGGCTTCTTTGGCTGACTGGATAGGCAGTGCCTACAGCTGTCCGCTGCAGCCACTGTCTGCCTTCACACATGTAGTTGCGCCTGTCTTCACACAGGTACGCAAAGTTTTTTCATCACGAGAGATAAGAAATCAATGGTATAGCGAACAATTGTCATGTCACGTGAAGGACTGCCAGCAGCCGGAAACTCGCGAAGCAGTGCGGCAGGCATTTCAAGAAATTACGCACGAGAAGAACCAACACAGCACGAGCGCGAACTAAGAACTGCCACAGTTCGACACTTCAACCAATCTGGTCGTACACAAAAGACGCACCAAACAAACGCACAGGAATATGCAGGACGAGCGCGTATTAACAACCGTCATAGTCGTTATTTCTTTGAACGCGACTGGCATACACATATCGCAAACTTGATAGCCGCAGCTAGCGAAGGCACTTTTGCACTCTCTGTGTAACTTCAACGCGCACTTACCATAAAGGTACTAGTGGCACGAACCGCCCCATTACGAGATAGCGGCTGGGCAGCAGTTATTATCACTTGGAGTGCAAGACGTGGCGAGACGATGCACTTTCCGCACCACGTCGCAAATGCTGCGAAAAACACGCTGAAGTTCCAAGTAGCCTCAATGGTGCCTATAAATAGCAACCCAGCTCTTTAGAGAAATAGAAAAATGAGCTATCCCGTTAGCTGCAATAGACCCATGCATTTCTGGGCAAATTCTTGCCCCACTTAGGGAAAACTGTATGCATTGTGGTGAGTTTAGCTTCTCAAAATATTTAGTCTGAGTTACAACGCTGTCAAAAGAGAATAGAAACTGTACGAATAAGAAAGGAGTTGGATGTTGTCAAAACTTTCGCACTTGTGTATATATATATATTAGGTGCCCAAATCACGTGACTCACAATTACTGCTTTTTTGCGTTTCAGTTACGCTGATCATTGCACCGAACAATGCCGGTGCCATTCCTCCTGGAGTAGTCGAAACTGCCGCTAATGCACTTTCACA
The DNA here is from genome assembly GCF_043290135.1 of Rhipicephalus microplus. Taxonomy (NCBI): domain Eukaryota; kingdom Metazoa; phylum Arthropoda; class Arachnida; order Ixodida; family Ixodidae; genus Rhipicephalus; species Rhipicephalus microplus. The sequence goes on along the minus strand of NC_134704.1, from coordinate 145,726,825 downwards.
GGCATTTGGAAGAAACGAGGAAAGTGCGGAAGAATGACACGTTTATCTGCGTTATGCCTTGCGCTGGTCATATGTTGCATTGCACATTGTATGCAGCTTCATTGAAATAAATAAAATCAATAAATCTGAGAATCAGCCTCGAATCAATAAATGATGAGAAAACAGTGGAGCGCTGAATTCCCAGTGTAAAAGGGTGGTGCCTCCTCTTCTATTTTATCTTTCGAAGCCGCGCTGTGCCCAGGCAACAAATATAGTTAAATGTTTGCAAAAACAAATGACATGGGTGCGTGCAAGCTTTCGCATTGGTGACCTGAGGACCCCTGCTGATGTTCTAAATCTTTCTCTCGTTGCACTACCTTATCGCTTGAGTGCATTCAACACATTAGAGCAAATGGCTTGAAGCATTCCTTATACTATATTGCAAACACGGGGTCCCGAGCAACAGTTCCGTTCGAACAACAGCAGGACAAACTGCACAAGCGTAAGCAGTGTTGCAACAAATACAGGCTAGGCAGCGACAGTTCGTGCTTCGCGCGAAACTGGTGATATGGCTGCAGCACTTCACTAAAATGTAGAAGAATCAGAGGGGTTCATAGGCGGCACTATGGTTGTTATGAGATGCAATTTGTGGTGTTTCATTAGGGAGATGGCGTGAATAACTTATTTCACTTGTCTGATTGATTTCATTTCCATTTAGGTGATGTCTTCTCCTTTGTGACACCCTATTTCAGCAGCGATGCTATTTGAGCTAGCCGTATGTGGTACGCCGTTTCACAACCCACCTGAAAATGGTTTTTATTCCAGTGCGGATCATGGAACCTGAAAATATGTCCAGGCTCAAAAGTTTTTTTATCTAAGAATGGCAAAATACCCATGCTCCATAATTCCGCTGGAATGAGAAGTTTTCTCATTGTAAATTTTTAATTGCAATCCTTTTTTCCAACGGTAAATGAAGGAATTTTCATATTTCACCTAAATGCTACTGCATGCGCATTAGCATAGTTCCTACAGGAACTGATCATTCAGTGTACTGCCCACACTCAAAGAGCATGATGATGAAACTCGACAGCTTGTACTTAAAAACTTTTATCGAGTGTTCGAACACGACTTCAGGCGTGAATTTAGTGTGCTCATATTTTTGTACGTTTTTGTATGTATCCACGCTGGCGCACATGCTCTGGCTGTGGCAGGCAATGTACACTAACCCTGACACTACTTCGGTCAGGTGGGAGGTGGTCATGCGCAGCTCCGTCCTGGCCGACCAACTTTGGACCGTCCAGCAGGCCCGTGGAGCGGCCGATAGGCTTGGCCTAACGGCCCCGACGTAGGAGTCGTTCGATGCGCACTCACGCACGCCTTGCAGGACTGAAATAACGCTTCGCAACCAAACAACCAACCTGCGAACGTCAGTTAACGTTAAAACCAGATGAAACATGAAACACAATTCTAGCGAAAGCTGTAGTTTTACCAAATCACGTGAACAGCATCAATACAGCTTTCGAAAACTGTCCAATACGACTTCGTCATACATTCAATGCACAGCTTGCCCCGCCATCGTGGTCTAGTGGCTAAGGTACTCGGCTGCTAACCCGCAGGGCGCGGGTTCGAATCCCGGCGGCGGCGGGTGGATTTCCGATGGAGGTGGAAATGTTGTAGGCCCGTGTGCTCAGATTTGGGTGCACGTTAAAGAACCCTAGGTGGTCTAAATTTCCGGAGCCCTCTACTACGGCGTCTCTCATAATCATATAGTGGTTGTGGGACGTTAAACCACACATATCAATCAAATCAATCAATCAGTGCACAGCAGTGCAAATCAAAGGCACGTGCCTTCTGGTAAGATCTGGTGAGCACTGCTGTTTATATACTGGAGGTGTTATGTAACGATTTTATATCAAGCTTCAACTACTCCAAGTAAACGTCAAATAAGTCGATATCACACATGTAATTATTGGTAATTGTCTCATAGGCGCATCTGCGTCAATAGGCAGCAATCGTTGCATGGCACAGGATTATGGGTTAGAAAGCTTGTTTTCACAAACTGGCCTGTGAAACATTTCGTGCGTATATACACATTGCATACAACCAAGAACCATTATTGATTAACTCACTAACATTCGCGACAAACGTTTACTAACGCTATAAATACTTAGCAAGTCAAGCAGGTCTGTAGAGAATATCACGCTCCTGGAATATTGACGAAGGATAGTATGGTGAATGCAGGCCTACTACACAAAAATGTGATTGCTTATAGAGTAGTGATTACCCAGTAGGTGGCAGCCGTTACCCAAAAAAAAGTGCCATGAAAGGCCCCTCTCAGAACTGTCACTCTGACTGTGCTGCGCGTTCTGCGCAGGCCTGGCGTTTTTTTTTTCAGTTTACTGGGTGCCCTGGTAACATCAGCCAAACCTTTAAAATATACCGATGCAAACAAATGACTGCTTATGCCCATTTCATGGAGACACTCAAGCTTATTTTTTATCTTGTTCAATTATTCAAGAGTACCCAACCAGCTTTGAAGACACAATGCTGGGAAAAAACTAATTGAAAAATCTACATGTACCAAGTATTATTGTTTTCGTGCTGACTCAAGTACCTGCAAACTACAGAATGCAGACAGAAACACGTGATATGCCCGCTTGCGTGCTCGCGATTGCAGTGCTCCCTACTAAACAGCATGAAAACGACCATAGCAGTTGGCCGGGTATGTGCCACTGAATAGGTAAGTTTTGGTGCTGCTCTTGGTGGGGTGGTTTGCTGCTCAAAGCATGCTACGGGAGGCCTATTAGTCAAACTCTTTTAGTCATTTGCTATCAGTCCTAGCACATCGCTCGCTAGAGCTAACGATGTGCCGCGTTGTCATTCACACATATCAACAACGCAGTCCATCGCGTTAACAATGTATGTGCAGCCTAGGCTTTACAAGCGTCATGTGTACAGATGCATGCAGTGCACAAACAAATTAATGACCGCAAAGCGTTCAATGAAACGAAGCATTATAGGAATGGTAATAAGAGTTTAAATCAGAGACCATACATAGGTAGCCTATTTTTATCATGTTAGCATAAAACGTATACCGCTCCGCAGGTCATGTAATCAGAACAGACAATTGATAATCAGTTAAAATGCTGGGACAGAAAGCACTGGCGAGGATGACAAAAGGGTAGCTAGAACGACTAAATCGAGAAATTTGAGAGCATAAAATGGAGGCATGCATTTCACGCAGAGCAGAATGTGTTGGGTGTTGCGACCTGGGTTGACACTATCCCACCGCTGTCATTCAGTTGTTGCGACTCCGGGTCCTGCGGGTCTCAGTTTGGTAGCGGGCCCCCGTCCTAGGACCCATCGTCGAACAAGTCAGCAGAGGCACTCGTAAAAACGACAACAATTTGTTTACAAGATTAGTAACTGAGAGTTAGAAAAGAGGTGATCAAGTGATCAAGTAGAAGTCAGGAACTGTACATGAGAACTATTGAACAGTACAACTTGAAATATACAAAAAGCCTTCGGCTTGTATAGCGCCTCGTTGCCAACCCTGGGCGCATTATCCGCGGCTTCCGCCAATAGGACGCTCCATGGTCTAGGTGCTCAACCCACGATGGTGCTCCTCCCATGTTTTCTGCGTTAAAATAACCCATCATTGTATCAGAGAGTAAGTAAGCAAATGTAAATCAGAATTAACCATTAAGCAGAATGACGCATGTCTCCTAATCTGCGTATAAATACTTCCCGTTAAACTTCTGATGAGTATTTGCAAAAAATAATGACAACATTGTTAGAGAACTCTTTGTTTAAAGAACGACTGAATACCGAGCTTTGTTATATATCACTTGGCAAACGTCCGTGACACATATATGTGTTGTGCTCTGTGGGCGGGTAATGCGTCATGGTATTTTTACCATATAATGGGATTTCACTCTGTTAACTACTCACAAAACATCAAACCAAAAGGTGTAGAAGACAGGAAGTTTTACTGGTAAGAACAGCGTCTCGGATAACAACACGTATGACGTGGATGATTGTAAGAAACCGGGTTTTTTCAACTGTCACCAAATATAAAGGGGGAGAGAGGGAGAGAGATAGTAATGGAAGGGGAAGAAATGAAAAGGACTTTATCTTCTGCCTCCCATCAAGGGACACAGCTCAGCACCTTCAGACGTCAGCAGAGGGACGTCAAAATGATAGAAATAAAGATGTGGAAATCCAAGTTTTTTCCTTCGTGAGGATAGACTTTGCCTAATTAAGCTGCCGTCAGCGCGTATGCACTGACATGGTATTACCTTGCCTCCGTAAATGACCGAGTGATGATGCTTTACGTTGAAATCATTCAGAAAATGAGTTGGTTACTATGATGGCCCATTAAAACTGAGATATTTTCGTGCATGCTCAGCGTATCAGGCTCTCGACTAATTTGTGAGGCAGTCATAAAGCACAGTAGGTCTAAGCGCCAGGCACTCGACTGTTGATATATATGTGGGGTTTAACGTCCCGAAACCCCCGTATGATTATGAGAGATGCCGTAGTGGAGGGTTCCGGAAATTTCGACCACTTCGGGTTCTTTAACGTGCACCCAAATCTGAGCACATAGGCCTCGGAAATGCAGCTGCCGCCACCGGGATTCCATCCCGCGACGTTCGGGTCAGCAGCCGAGTACCTTAGCCACTACACCACCGCTGCGGTGTGGCATTCGACTGTTGTTCTTGAAGGAGCAAATTTTATGGGTGAAGCTCCTTAGGGTTTGGGTCGTTCCCTCGTTGTAGTATAGTTAATATGTTGTAGTAGTAGCGATTGCTAGTTAGTTTTAGGAATTGCTCACTAGATAGAGTTGTGTGTACATGTCCTTGGAAGCAATATTAGTAGATGGCATTAGTAGTTTTCGAGTAAAGTTTAAAAGCATTTGCATAGACTGAATGATGATGAGTGGGGCGAAACGTTCATTTGTCCGTCTGTCTATCACCGACATTCAGACAGACAGACAGACAGACAGACAGACAGACAGACAGACAGACAGACAGACAGACAGACAGACAGACAGACAGACAGACAGACAGAAAGAGAGACAGACAGACAGACAGACAGACAGACAGACGGCTGGACGGACGGACGAATGGACGGACGGACGGACGGATGGACAGACAGACGGTCTGACGGAAGGACGGACGGACAGGCAGACAGACAGAGAGACAGACAGATGGATGAACGGACTGGTGGACGGATGGACGTTTCGCCCTACTCACTACTCATCATTCACTTTGTGCATATATGCACAAAGTGAATGATGAGCTTTTTGACAGCGTGCGCACTGCACTTTCCTTGTGACACATTTCGAAACATTTTAGTCACCCACTATATGTGTGGGTGAATAAAATGTGTGGGTGAATAGAATTATCCACCAACCATGGCATTATGACACTGGGAAAACCATCGGGGTATCATAGAAGTATGGCGCACGTGTAGTTACCCAGAGTCATTGTCATCCTCGCTGCGATGCACAGACAAATGATCAAGAATTTCTCTTTTTCTAACCTATTTCAGTTCAGCCCTCCAGTAATTACACATACAGAAATATTCAACAAGTGGACGCAGCACAATTAAATCTGCTAAAAAAGCTGCTCAAGCATTTGATATTTCTTTCATAAAGTAACGTCATTTAATGATGTCATATATTGTAGTTGCATGGCTTCATTCTATACTAGCTTTCTCCAAAAAACTGAGATATCTGTAACATGTTTTTTTTTGTTGTTGCTGTTGCATTTGATTCAACCAAGTTTATTTCAACTTGACCCCAGACTGAATTAGGAAAAGGATGTCCCCGAATTACCAGTTTAATTTGCGTGAAATCACTCACGCAATTTTGTACTATAATGCGCCACGTCATATTACAGAAAAAAATAGGTTTTGAATGCGAAGCCTTTCTTAGCAAACTTCGGTGACTTTAAGCGTATCTATCTATCTATCTATCTATCTATCTATCTATCTATCTATCTATCTATCTATCTATCTATCTATCTATCTATCTATCTATCTATCTATCTATCTATCTATCTATCTATCTATCTATCTATCTATCTATCTATCTATCTACCTATTTATCTATCTATTTATCCCGCCACTTACGTTTGGGTGCTCTCGTGATCACTCCTTTAACTTGGCGTGAAGGAAAATGAGCATGGGCGGGTAAGATGGTTGGTCAAGACATGAATATTGTGACAAGCCCGTCTCGTAGGTCGTCAAGCACTTCCACCCAGACAGCGACCCACACACACACACACACACACACACACACACACACACACACACACACATATATATATATATAAATATATATATATATATATATATATATATATATATATATATATATATATATATATATATATATATATATATATATATATATATATATATATATATATATATACAGGCGGGTATGTGCACAGGTGATTGACACTTAGTATCTGCCCAGGAACGACGAGAACACACATGGGTTATTCGAACGCACGAGCGTTAACGACTACCCGACGTTGCCCCGCTACGGTGGTCTAGTGGCTAAGGTACTCGGCTGCTGACCCGCGATCGCGGGATCAAATCCTGGCTGTGGCGGCTGCATTTCCGATGGAGGCGGAAATGTTGTAGGCCCGTGTGCTCAGATTTGGGATCACGTTAAAGAACCCCAGGTGGTCGAAATTTCCGGAGCCCTCCACTACGGCGTCTCTCATAATCATATAGTGGTTTTGGGACGTTAAACCCCACAAATCAATCAAAATCAATCATTGACTACCCGACATCGGTAGCATTGACCCGAGGAATCCAAAGTATAAATGTAAGGGTCTCAGCTGGAATCCAACCCAAGCATTCTGCAGGGCAACGAAGCATTTTACCTTGTTTCGGAACTACTTTTCAAATAGACGCTAATGTTCTCGAAACATCAAAAGTTGCTGCAGGCTGCCTGCCCAATTTTATAAACATTATATATGTACTCCTTTGATACAGCCGTCACATCGGATTAACGTAAATTGTGTTTAGTTGTCATGCACTGAAGTTCATTTATGTAGCATGGTCCAGGGCCTGCATCCTCACGAGCATCGGTGCTTCATATATATTTTTCTGGTGTTGTTAATACACCTGTTCTAGTTGGCATCGTTGCGCAAGTGCGCGAAATGGTTACATAGATATCTTCAACTCTTCAACATATGTCTGTACGTGCAACATTTGTAGACAAATTCAGCTTAATTTCATGACGTGTGGCTCTCTAAAAAATTGACACCGTCACCTTCTTTCCGCATTTTTCGCATAAATTTCATTCCCAGGTACATGTGATCTGCCGAATTTTTTCTTTCGTTTCTTAAATTGTTCATCTTGTGCTACGCCGCAGATGTCGCTGTATGCTTACAATTTTTTCTGCCACACCGGCAAGTAGGAGTTTGATTCGAATAGCCGTGAATACAATATATTAATCTTTTATTGCTCACTTGGCACATAATTAGGCTATCATTCATCTGGTTAGGTTCGGGGATGACACTGTGCAAGAAGCCTCTCGTCTATAGCCTACACGAAACCTAAAATACCTAGCAGTTGTGTTGACTACATTCATCGCTCTTCATGTGGATGACTGCACAGCAGTCGTTCAGTTTTCACTTTATTGTTGGTGAAATGTGAAGCAAAGCGGTGTTCCGCAAATCATTTTATACTCTTAAGGGTTGTCCAGGCAGCCCTTTTTGTTTTGATACGGACGTTGTCCGGGGCTTGTTGGTGATCTGAATGAGTTTCCGCCGGTCAACTTGATGATGCAACCACTCCACAGCTCCGATAATTAAGAGCAGAGGGAAAAACGAAAACAATAATAGCGCTGATATCAGTATCAAATAATACACAAAAGAATGGAAAAAAAAGCATGGTATATGGTGCCTTCCGGAGCATTTTGGGTACAAAGAAGAGGTATGTTTTAGTCTACTTTTGATTGGTAGGCGGAATATAGAACAGATCTATTATCAAATTTGTTTTTACACAGTCACTTTCTTTGTGAGGCGTCTGTGCAAGTATAGGTAGATCAGCGTCAGCTGAAATGATATTCATTTCGCACTCCCTCATGCAAAAAAAATTATTTGAAGTCAGCGTTTGTTTTGCCCGAACTTTTCCTCTGTCCTCATTTTTGAATGCTGAGAAGTTCTGTTATCATGTCTTACGAAATCACCTTTGTATTTTCGTGCTTCCAATAGAGATAGTATTGCGCATCGCCTGATCTACATTGATATGGAAAATTTTTTGGGCATGAAGCCACCTACTGCCTTCGTGGCAATAACATTCCGCATCTTTTCCTAAGGATCTCACCTGTTCTGTCACCTCCTTGCAGCGAGGCTGTAATCAAGAGCAAATGCTGGCTTTGTGGTTTAGTTGCTCAAGTGATCAGTGAATGTCACTCTTCGTGTAATGGGGACTATGCATAAAACTATAACCAGTGTGTTATTCTTCCCCTGTATACCTCCCTGCAAAAGGCTCCGAACTCGGCATTTGTTAGATTCTTTCCTCGTAAACTAGGATGAAGGTGTCTGACTTTAGGTCGCACTGAGCACTGGTACTGGAATGTTTCTCAACATAGTCTACTAGGTTTGGGGATGCGTAAAATGTTGCCATCTACAACGTATTAGTGGCGCTTCTTTAGGAAGAGTTTCAAAAACTTCCATTATCTTTATGGCCACTTCGCGGGCTTTTCTTTCCACTTCAGGAATATAATTCTTGAGACCTTCGGCTCCATCTAAAACTAGGTTTCAATTGCAGCCGCTTTAATACATATACACGAGGAATGCTGTGATGCTAAACCTCCCTCTCTTAAGGTTCATGTACTGCTCCCAATTGACGTTCTCTTGAATAGAAACAACCTATTTCTGCATCAGGCACAATCTGTCATGTTTTTTTTAACTTCTTATATACAATCCAAGATTTTTCTTTGTGGTTGCGAGTGCAACATTTTCATGAAGAGCGTAAATCACCACCTGCTCATTACATCTACAAATTCAGGAATCCCAATGAGCTGTTTCTGGAATCGTGCATTCTTTCATGCCATTTCCGCTTAAAGCAATGCATCAATAAACTGACGTAAAAAAGGAGTTATTGCGTAATTTGAGGTTTATCGTAAAGGCAAATGTCGGACCAACTTGCTCGAATGAAACAGCAGTAGGTATAACGCCTTCTCTTCACTACAATAACATTTAGCAGTTACTAATTATAGCACAAACATTATAGAATACCACACTCAATCTGATAACTAAGCTAATTCAATATTTCTTCATCTCTTAAGTGAATGTAATCTTTTAGCACTTTATTGGGTAACTGTAACTTTTCGGCTCCAACTCATATGGTTTATTCGGGATAATCATGGAATGAAGATCAAACAATAGCGAATAAAGTATCTCAGTGGAGCGCTACAAAATTTTCCGGAATCAATAAGGGCTTCCTCGAAGCAGTACTTGAGGCAGCAGCCTCCCATGACACACTGATTTTGATGTGTGGGGTTTAACGTTCCAAAACCACCATATGATTATGAGAGCCACCATAGTGGAGGGCTTCGGAAATTTGGACCACCTGCGGTTCTTTAACGTGCACCTAAATCTGAGAACACACCCAGATTTTGTAATGTGATCCAGTCCACTGAATGTGTGCTTTTTACGGCTATTCGTATTGACAATAGTAATAGGGGAAGACGATATTGCTGTGCGCTCTCGTAGCATAATTAGTCGTAGCATCATTTGCTTTACTGTGCGTGATGCAAACATTGGGCGTTGGGTTTGATTACATAAAAAACTAAGGATGCATGTATGAATTTACTCAGCCGAATTATTAGGCCGACTCGGTGTCCAAAAAAACAACTTTTACTGAAAAACACCTTGACTTAAAAAACTTCGTTATTGGTGCATATTGTCACGGGTCGTCTTCGTAACGGGAATTCACATAAGACGAGGGCGTGAAAGCCAAGCTTATTCATTATTTGGGTGAACTAGTGCCTCGTACAAAAGAACAAGCCAAAGCAGAGTGGCGGGCACATGCACGGCTGCTGCCGAGCGGAAAGAACAACCTTCAGCTTATGTGTTAACAGTTTTCAGGCTCAGTGTAGGCACACAAGACATGCGCTTCCGCGTCATAAGAAATATATTACCCTCCCCTATACGATGGGCTCATAGAGAGTCTAAAGCTTATCTCCCCCTGCTATAAGCTAAGTAAATGACGTAACGGCTGTAGTTTCATGGCTCAAGGTGCGAAATCTGGCGTGGCACGTAACAATATATTTCTGAAAAATGTGAACTGTTCACTAATAAAAATGATGTGAAGTATAGACCTTTTCACTCAAGGCATTCTGGGAGCCACTGTAGTCCTCTCTGAGCTGTTGTTAGCGCGCGTGAGCCCCCCCCCCCCCCCCCTCCTCCAAAATGCACTGGTGAGGCTGTCACGTTGGCTTTCGTACTCTCATGCAACAGCCCAGAAAGAATGAAACGCTCCTCTCCGTAAAAACTTCCATATTGGCAAACTGTAACAGGATGTAAGTGACTTGTAAGAAAGGTAAGACATATCACTTTTATTGCTCGCGATTGTTCCGTGCTTTTGACATGGCTTGAGAGTAAGCAACGATACCGATCCGCCATCAGCGGTAACAAGGTGAAGGGTTCCTACACGTAACACCCCGAGCACATGAAGAACAGGTGCACAGGACAAAGCTGAACTTACAAATATAGTTCAATAATGGAAGGTAATTCTTAAATAACCGGTCGCAAAAGGATGCCATATGATACAAACATGCTCTACATCGGCGATCTTATGTAATTTTTGCTTGAGTTTAGCACGTGCACAGTAAGGGAAAGCCTTAAATTCCTCATAGAGCTTGTTGTAGACCAAGTTGGTAATTTTATACCATGCGGATTTTCGCGCTCACAAAGACGAACCCCTGTAAAACAATGAGACGAATTTCGAATGTCATGAGGGCGAATGCGGGACCAAATAGTTCATCGGCGATACCACAGACAGCGAATGCATCGCCTTCTTCTTAATTTGAAACGTTTAGCAAATTTCCTTCCCAGTTCCCTGTCAAGACATAAATAATTTCAATTTTGTTGTTACACGCTAGAACCCTTTACCTTGTCATCACATACCATTTGGCGCAGAGATCATCAGCAGCAGCAGCCTCACTACACCCACTGCAGGCAAAATGCATCTCTCGTGATTTGCAGATCAAGACAGTCTTGTGCTTTTTGCTACCACGTTATACCTGCAAACTTTTTCATCTTATCGGCCCGCCGAACCTTCTGTTTACCCTTTATGCGTTTGCCTTCTCTGGGAATTCAGTCAGTTGCCCTAATGGCCAGCGGTTATCCTGTCGACGTGCTACGGGCCCGGCCCATGGCCATTTCTTCTTCTTGATTTCAACTAGGATATCCTTAACCCCGGTCTGTTCCCTGACCCACTCTGCTCCCTTGTCTCTAAAAGTTACACCTATCTCTTTCCATCATTCGCTGGGTCATCCTCAGTTTAAGCTGAACTCATTTTGTAAACCTGCGGGTTTGTTCTCCGCAGATAAGAACCAGCAAGTCTCAGCTGTTGTATGCCTTCCTCTTGTGGGTCAGTGGCAGATTACCATTCATGATTTGAGAATGCTTGCCGAATGTGATCCAGCCCATTCTTATTCTGCCAGTTATTTCATTCTCATGGTTCAGCTCCGCATTTACTACCTGTTGTAAGCAGACATATTCGTTTAAAACTTGCAGCATCTCTCCACCTATCACAAAGTTCCATTTTCTGACGAGACTGTTGCAGCTTACTGTAGTTTTTTGCATATTAATTTTCTGACCTAATTTGCTTTCCTTGTCTGGTTCAGTATTCATGAGCTCTAATTCTTCTCATCAAGGCAATGTCATCAGTGAATCGCGGGTTACCCAAATACTCTCTATTTACTCTCATCGTTAACTCTAATTCCCTATCTAGAGCCCTGAAAAGCTCCTGTGAAAACGCGGGGAATATATTGGACAGATCGTGTCTCCCAGCTTTACACCCCACTTTTTTGGGATTCTGCCACTTTTTTTATGGAGAACTCTGTGGCTGTAGATGCACTATAGATTCCTTCCAGTATGTTTGTGTAGGGTTCGTCATTGCATTGATTCCGTAGCGCCTGCATTACTGCTTATGTCTCGACTGAGTCAGACACTTTCTCGTAACCAATGAAAACTATGTGTAGGGGTTGGTTGTAGTTCGCGCATTTTTCTAATACCTGATGGATAGTATAAATATGGTCTATTCTAGAGTAGCCTGTATGAAATCCTGGTATGTCCTTTGGCTGAATGAACTCCTATATTGCCTTAATTCTATCAGCTATTATTTTTGCGCATTGTTTGTACAGAACGAAAAGTAAGCTAATTGGCTCACTGTTCCAGAAAAGCACACAGTTAAACATCTTCATAATATAATTGAGGAAAAGATCAACCACAAAGAAGAACTTGACAACACAAGCAGGGATTGACAACTTGTTGCTTTATTCAAGCGGAAAAAACAAGAAAATGGAAAAAGAGAGAAAAACATGCGCGCTGAACCAATACAAATGAGGAAAAACTATACTTGTAACAAGATTACGTCTTGTCCAATTACGTGAGCTCGCAATCAGGTAGTGAAAGCAATGGGGGGGCTAAGAAACGCACCAGTACTTTAGCAGAGAGCGAATGCTTCGCATATCTCTATTATGCGACTCCGCGTGTGAATAAACAGTGCTCAGGCGGCTTTGTGCTTCGTGTTTGACGCTACTGCAATAAGAACGCAAATGAACTGGCCCAAGCATCCCTTTTGCCGCTGGCAAGCGGCACAACCAATAGTATTTCATGTTCATCGCAATAAGAAGTAAGTTTGAAACTGACGCATAGCAACTGAGCTCTAGCACTTCGAATGTTTTTACTCGTCTTCTGGACACAACTCACTGCTGTGCAAGTTCACCGAGACACCGCATAGATCCGCAAAATTGGTGAGGCAGCGCTGTGGAACATTTTCGGCCATGTTCTTCGACGCAAACAGCAGGCACCCTAAGAAAAGGTAAGTCATGCGTTCAACGCATATGAATGAGTGCCTCCGATGTACACGTTCTTAAAGGGACACAATGCGAAAAAGTTTTACTGCGAAAGCTGTCATGAGACCACAACAATGAACTTGGGCGCCGCCGTAGTCCTCCATAACCACTACCGCACAAAATAAAAAAAGAGTTAATAAATAAAAACATCAAGGCACAGTGGGATTTAAACCCGGTTTTCCGGTGGTCCAGCCGAAAATTCTACCGCAAAGCCACGCTGATTCTTTTCTTTTATTACAAGGTTTTAGGAACCAAACATAACTCATAAGACCCTGATAGTAAAAACACAAACAGAACAATGCACTTAACGTCACCCTTAACTACCAGCGTGATGGTGATATCGAGTTGAGTTAATATCAAATTAGGAGGCTCTACACTCGGGAGCCTGTCGGGTGGCTCTGGAAACACTTTGTAAATAGACAGAAGCTAGTTTATGCTTTTTCATTAGTAGGCTCGTGTTGGCCGCATATTTTGTCGAAATGTTGACCCGCCATTCTCGACCTCAACAAAGAATGGAGGCCCAGGAACATGATTGCATCATAAGGCACCCCATCGTCATTGCCGATGTCCAGAAACCAAATTCTATGCGGATCCAATTGAACGCCTTTTTTTTAGTGGCTCTCTGCAAGACGTCTAAAAAATGCACGTCCTACCAACAATGTAAAAACATCATCTATTGTTTCAAGGAACTTACAAATTATGCAGTGTGCCCCATGAGAAAAAAGCATTACTTTTACTGCAAAAACACCCTCACTGGCAGTGTGCCGGAATGAATTTTCATAGAAAAAGTCTTAGTTCTCAGCTGAACCTGCATTTTTCTTACTCTTTTTAACACGTTGCTGCTTGGGCCTCCATTGCACAAAAACTAATAGAGCGGCACTGGGAAGACATTGTTATACAATGCAAAATACTTTTATTTTCACAATCAACAAGCATTGTTTAGAAGCTCTTACAGAACAAAATCTTATTCTGGAAACTATTTTTCGATAAAACGCACAAATCTCTCCTTCGGTAGCCCCAACGTATTCAGGGAGACATCTACCTAGTCGTAATTCACACAGGGTACGAAAAAGGGATCCGTGACGTCTCCGAAAAACCTGTCTACATGCTGCCGCAAAAGAAGTGATCAAGTTTAAGGCACCTGTTTCAAACCCACTGATACAAGTTAGTATGGCTGCACCAATCCCACTCGGAAGCCCACAAAAATACGGCGAAGACACTGTGAAACGACTGCACAATAGTTCGAGAGCAGTGCAGCACCTGCATGACATTGCAGAACTTGATTATGAAGAACACGTTACATACAGTGGCTCTCGCAAATTTTGACAAGCCTACTTTCATCCACATCTCAGCTTTCTCCTGCGTATTTCTCTCTTGATCTTGCCAATATCGGGCACTGTCTCGACACGCATCGAGCGAGATGCCTAAGTACTTCGGATTTGTCATTCAGAGCCCGTTTGCAAAAAGGTGAGGTTTTGTGTGCCATGACCGTGCCAGGGCCGAAGACACATGGGCCAGTTAACTCCACTACCTGTAAGATGGCTAAAATTGTGGGCATTGTCTACAGCCTCTTCAATACTGCGTTGGTTCTTTGAAAAAATTGCCACATCATCAGCATAAGCAAGCAGTTTGACAAAGCCACGCTGATACTTGAACTTCGTAGTAAGCTTGCCTTGGGCAAGCTTGATGCCAGTTAAAGAATCACGTTAGCGTGAGTAACAAAGCGTTTAAGCACAGCAAACGAACAACCAGGCGTCACACAATGCGAATTCCGTAACAAGTGGGTAGTGTTTTCCTACATGACATTACAAAAGCTCGTTCTTCATCACCTATTAGCTGTGGGGCATACATATATCCGGCTTAATTTGTCATCGTTGCCAGCCACTACATGAAAAAATTTGCACAAAATTCCTTGCAAGTGTGTAAAGGATACTACGCTTGTCCAAAGAACGACGGAGGATAGCATAGTGCATACCGGCCTACTACACAAAAATGATCGTTATTGACGGCATAGTGGGTACCCAGGAAGTTAGCTTGTAGCAGTTACCCAAAGCGTGCTTAGAAAAGGCTCTGAAAGGCCGCTACTCCAGCCTTCGCTAAGAGTGTGCTGCACGTTCCACGCAGGATGGTGTTTGTATTTGTGAAGCACAATTCTGCATTCCTGAAAGATCCACTATTGCTACTAGACGACTCGGAAAGCGAACAAACGCGCGAAAAGAAAACATGGCGCAGAAAGCATTTCTGGCGTCTACTGTGTCGAACATGGTTTGTAATTAGTAAAAGTGATGTACATTGTCATATGTGGGGCTCATATACCTACCAAACAAAATTTGAGAAAATTTCATCGAACCAATGTTTCGAAAGTACGAAAAATACATTCTGAAATCATTGACATCGCATGGAGAATTCAGCGCAAATTAAAAAAGAACCCCTTCAACCTTCATTTTTTCTCTAATGTTGAACTTATGTGATAAAACTTGTGGCATTAAAGTCCTCCTAGCACAATTCATCAACCCAATTGGAGTGACTGTTCCACTCTGCTCTCTTTAATGGCACAAATATAGGTTTGGTATGTTTTACTGGGGGCCCATCAGGAGGTCACATGAAACTTGTTAATTACCCACAGAAATCAAGCACCCTATCACAATCGCATAATGTTAGAAGGAATTCCCGCCGATGATTCTGGTCAAACTTCAATTACTTTATAATAAACACAATTTTCTCAAGATTTTAATGCCAGCCAAAAAGTTAAACTATAGAGTGGTGTGAAGACTATATTGCAGAGTAAATACTTCTTTGTCCCTTCTGTAATAACGAAACAAAGCACACCGCGTAAACAACTTTGAAAAAACGAAGCTCGGCATTAACGTTTTACTCATATAGAGCGCCTATCCATACTAGCTTTTTTCATTTATTTGTACGTTCATGAAATACAGAATAAAGCTGCGCGAAATGTGGTTTGCACACCGAAGCGCAGAGGTTGCAGGGCTCCGTAAACCACCGTAATATAGAATTTGGCAGGTTCTGCTGCCCCTTAAAATGTGTGAGCGGTGGTAGTGAAAAACTTCTGCGTTTGAAGGCCAAGCAATAAAATACTGTATAAAAAATTTTAAAAGCAGTGTTAAACTGTGTGGCGTAGTGTGCCACTCGGTATGAAACATTATTTTGCTGAAGTATTTTGCTGGAGATGTGTCAGGCATAACACGGCACATCGCCTGCTGCATGGAATGACATAAAATCATTTCAGTCTGTTTACTGGCGACTAATCTCAGTTCCGGTTTGCCAGAGCTCCGAAAGCGACAGGCCACAGTGTTAAATAACTCCGAATAGGGTGTGAAGCGTTGCACACAACTGTCACATAACTGCCTGCTTTGTCTTTTTTAAAGACTTTCGCGGTTGTTCGACGGAAAATAATGGTCTGTCTGTCTGTCTGTCTGTCTGTCTGTCTGTCTGTCTGTCTGTCTGTCCGTCCGTCCGTCCGTCCGTCTGTCTGTCTGTCTGTCTGTCTGTCTGTCTGTCTGTCTGTCTGTACAATTGTCTGTTTGTCTGCCCTAACGATACCTGAAACGGCACCGAATGGCAGACCCCATCTGCAGCACCCACCAATATTGCTCAAGGTTTAGCGTTCAGTTCTGTCTGTCTGTCTGTCTGTCTGTCTGTCTGTCTGTCTGTCTGTCTGTCTGTCTGTCTGTACAATTGTCTGTTTGTCTGCCCTAACGATACCTGAAACGGCACCAAATGGCAGACCCCATCTGCAGCACCCACCAATATTGCTCAAGGTTTAGCGTTCAGTTCTGTCTGTCTGTCTGTCTGTCTGTCTGTCTGTCTGTCTGTCTGTACAATTGTCTGTTTGTCTGCCCTAACGATACCTGAAACGGCCCCGAATGGCAGACCCCATCTGCAGCACCCACCAATATTGCTCAAGGTTTAGCGTTCAGTTCTGTCTGTCTGTCTGTCTGTCTGTCTGTCTGTCTGTCTGTCTGTCTGTCTGTCTGTCTGTCTGTACAATTGTCTGTTTGTCTGCCCTAACGATACCTGAAACGGCACCGAATGGCAGACCCCATCTGCAGCACCCACCAATATTGCTCAAGGTTTAGCGTTCATAGTTGTGCGATTGTCAATTAAAAAAAATTGGCAGATCCCACGTACAGTAGGAATCGAAGATATGTGAAGCTCGAATGATAAATGTTAATACGTCCGCTTAAAAGCAGCACAACGTTACAAGGTAGAGCTAAATTATGCCGTACGAGACTTTCGTGTCATGATTATCATGTTTCGATGTGTCGTTTACCTTCGTCATCTATTCACATCACATGATACCGAATTTAGTATATGTGGAGCTAGCGAACGGCCTCGAGCACGCTATGAACGTGGTATGTTGTCATATTCTTACATGACACGCATGTCAAGATTATCATGTTTGCACCAGTCATATATTTCGCCATCCATTGACGTCACGTAACACCAAATTTGGTATATGTGGAGCTTGCAAAACGGCCGCGAGCGCATCGTGAAGGGCCTAGTATACTCCAATGTAGCGTTGACGCACGGGTACATTGGACACACCGACGCTACGTTAGTGAAACCCGAAAACTCTATAGTATAACGCCAGGCGCGACCAGCGTCCGTCGGCGCGGCACGACGGCAACCCATGCGAAATGCGACATGCTGGATTTCGCACCAATGCGTTACCAAGACAACACTGCGTCTCCCTCTCTTCGTGACGGAGGGACGCCGGATGCGTGCCACTGGCGTGGCAACGCTGGCGTGACGTAACCAAATGAACAGTGGTGAGGACGCGCACCACGTCATGTCGAAGTATATTGGCACCGTGATAGTGGCATGTAGTCAAGTTCTCACATGACACGCATCTTATGATTATCATGTTTGCAGCAGTCACATACCTTCCTCATCAATTGGCGTCACCTAATACCTACTTTGGCATATGTGAAGCTAGCAAAACGGCCGCAAGCGCGTCATCAATGTAGTCGTGTCGTTAGGTAAGACGCATGTCGTGAATATCATGTTTAGATGAGTCATTTACTTAAGTCGTCCATTCGCGCCGCGTAAAAGAGTTTCGTACATGTGAAGCTAGCGAAATGGCTGCAAGCGCATCATGAGCGTGGCATGTAGTCATGTTGTGACATGACACGCATCTCATGATTGTCATGTTTGCTCCAATCACATACCTTTGTCATTCATTCACGTACTGTAATATCTGACTTGGTATATAAGATGCCAGCGAAACGGCCGCGAGCGCATCATGAGGGCTGAATGTAGTCTTATTACATGACACGCCGGTCATGATTTTCATGCTAGGGTATGTCGGTTGTATTCGCCATGCAATCATGTCATAGTACACCAGTTTTGCAACATGCCATGTGAACGAAACCACCGCCAGAGCGGCAGGACTATGAAATGTAAATCATGACATTCAAGACAAACATGTCATGATTTTCATGTTACGACTAGTCAACTATGTTCTTAATACAGTCATGTTATGCCACACCAAGTTTGGTATTGATACCATTATCCAAACGGCCAGGAGAGCTAAAAGTCGTAGGTGGATAGATAGATAGATAGACAGATAGATAGATAGATAGATAGATAGATAGATAGATAGATAGATAGATAGATAGATAGATAGATAGATAGATAGATAGATAGATAGATAGATAGATAGATACGCTCAAAGTCGCTGAAGTTCGCTAAGAAATGCTTCGCATTTAAAAGCAAATATTGCGTATATCTGAGGTGACATAAGAACACGTCTATACTTTGTATGTCTGCCTTTATAGTAGAAGAGGCACACACAAGTAACTCAAAGGACGAAGCGACAAGTAAACACAAAGGACGAAGCGAGGAACCACACAACACGAGCGCTCAACTATCAACTGATTTATTTTCCACATCGGAAGGACATATATAAACACAAAATGCGCATGTCAAAAAAAGATTATGACGAAATCAAGGGCAGCATGCTAAGCGTGTAATCAAGGCACATGTCTAAGGGTTATCTAGGTAGCTGAATTCACAGTCAAGTAGTGAGAAGGAAGGATGACTTATACATTGGTCCGCATTCCTGGAAATGTGATAGGCTTCAGAAATTTCGCGCGTAGTTTGATGAGGATGCCGGAACAGAACAATTGTATTCTCAAACAGAGGTTGGCACTTGCACGAAACGCAATGTGACGCTAAATGGGAGTAAGGTGTATTTTTCAACGAGCTTCTGTGTTCCCTGAGACGCACGTTCACACATCGGCCGGTCTGGCCAATGTACATACGTCCACAAGAAAGGGGTATCTTATATACTACTCCGGTGATGCACTTAACAAACTTAGTTACGTGCTTCTGAAGGCATCCTCTACCTTTAGATGCATTATGTGCCCTCCTGTGCACCATTGAACATATACTGGCCAATTTATTGGGTGCCGAGAAAACCACGCGCACACCGAACCGGTTTCCCACGTTTTTTAACCCATGGGCCATTTTATGAATGTAGGGGATTACTGCCGCGCGCTTCTTATTCTCTTCCTTGTTCTCTGAAGAAATACATGTGCGTTTTTCATTATTTTTGACCGCACGCAAGAGCTTTTCACAGACTGAGGCTATTACGTAGGAAGGGTATCCCGCACCTATCAGCCGTTCCAACTGTGCTACGAAACCACTTTGCAAGGTATGCAGGCAACATTTTCCGAGGGCTGAACGTAAGCATGACGTTACGATTCCGCGTTTAACAAGCTTGGAATGTCCGGAAGAGTAGTCTAGAACGGGTTTTGCAGAACGAGGATTATATCGCCAGCAAAGGTGCTTATCACCAAAAAACAGGGAAAGGTCTAGGAACTGCAATTTGTTATCTTTTGGAAGCTCGGAGGTGAACCGGAGGCCCATGCCTTCCTTCTCGAAGCATGCCTTCATACTTTCAACGTCCACTGCTGAACACTTTTTGATGATAATCAGATAATCGTCAACATAACGGAATACTTTTGTGCCAGGTTGAAGTTTAGTGCTTAAGGAGTAGTATATAAGATACCCCTTTCTTGTGGACGTATGTACATTGGCCAGACCGGCCGATGTGTGAAAGTGCGTCTCAGGGAACACAGAAGCTCGTTGAAAAATACACCTTACTCCCATTTAGCGTCACATTGCGTTTCGTGCAAGTGCCAACCTCTGTTTGAGAATACAATTGTTCTGTTCCGGCATCCTCATCAAACTACGCGCGAAATTTCTGAAGCCTATCACATTTCCAGGAATGCGGACCAATGTATAAGTCATCCTTCCTTCTCACTACTTGACTGTGAATTCAGCTACCTAGATAACCCTTAGACATGTGCCTTGATTACACGCTTAGCATGCTGCCCTTGATTTCGTCATAATCTTTTTTTGACATGCGCATTTTGTGTTTATATATGTCCTTCCGATGTGGAAAATAAATCAGTTGATAGTTGAGCGCTCGTGTTGTGTGGTTCCTCGCTTCGTCCTTTGTGTTTTCTCTGCGCTCCCAGTTCGCTGAACGAAGAAAATGAATTACCAACTGGCCCACATTTTGATCCTTTTACACCTTATCACCTCCTAGACTGGCGCGAATCTTTCTCCGCGGTCACGCACGCCTTCGTTTTCGAAGATCACTGCCAGATGGCGCTCGTGTCTAACGTGCCTAGATGCGCTTGTTCGCCTCCGCTACATGCACGAGGCACTCTGACGCAGCGTCTTCAGAATACCATTCACCGATTTGCCAGCGCAGAATATCAAATAAATGTTTTGTTCGCTCTATCAGACGCAAGACAATCGTCTTTCGACAACATTTACAGTGTAACATGTAGATTCGGGTCAATTTTTTTGTCGCGTGCTTTAACCTGCCACATGCGTGGTACACTATCGTTGCCGTCATGATCACCTGGTGGCAACGACATTCCTGAGGCTTCGGCACATTCCACAGGAGCGTGGACTCAGGATCACCACTTTCAGAATAGGCCGCTGCCGCAAGCGTAGTAAAAAAGACACTGGCGTCTATGAAGACATCATTTAGTTCGCGAGCTCAGAGATCCGCCTCATTGAAGACCCCGTGTCAGATCGGGATCACTTACTGGGAACCTTGAATGACTTCACTCTTGTGAGGTGCGGTGAACATCATTGAATTACGCACTATAGTCGGTTACTGCCTAAGAATGATTAGAAGCACCACCAATGAGGTCACTTTGATCCTATTTTAGGGATCAAGCTGCTTAGGATGCGGATTGTTCCCTCCTTTGTTTGAATGTAGTGTGTATGTAGCAACCTCTAGTTATAAATTTGTGAGTAGATGACCTTGTGTATATGTTTTTGAGAATATTATCAGTTAATGGCGTTATTTGTTTTCGTATAGTTTACGAATAAAGAGGAAGAATGGCGCTGTTATTTTAAGAAATTCACTGTATAACCATAGAGTGAATGATGATGAGTGGGGCGAAAGGTTGATCCGTCCGGCCTTCTGTCTGTCCGACATGTGCTCTTGTGTGATAGGAGCGAACGGACGGATGGATGGACGGAAGGGAGGACATACGGACAGACAGACGGACAGACAGACAGACAGACAGACAAACAGACAGACAGACAGACAGACAGACAGACAGACAGACAGACAGACAGACAGACTTCCGGAGTGTTCTCCCACACGCTCCCGAAATGGCAGATCGCGACAAATATTCCAAAACTTTCCGAGCTGCTGGTGGACGCAAGGACTGATGAACGCAAAGACGGACGCACGCATAGTCACACGGATGAATGCATTGACGGATGGAAGCAAGAACAACCGGACGGACAGACGCACGAACAGACTGACAGACACTTCCCCCGCCACATCATCACTCACTTCATGGATATGCTGTGATTTCTTTTAGCGGTTCGTCATAAACATTACGCCTTAAAAAATGGCCCCTAGAGTTGGACGCGCGTCACTAAAATGGATAGTGGTAGGTTACTATTTTTTCTTACCTTCTCACCGACTATAGAACTTCGAAATTCACATGCATTGTGAACTACATTCCCTGTTCGTATTTTGCAGATAACTTACGTGTGCTGCCCCGAGGCCGTTGTCTAGGGTCTAAAGTACTCTGCTGCTGACCCTAAGGTTGTGAGATTGTATCCCGGCTACGGCAGCTGCATTTTCGATGGAGGCGATAATGCTGGAGGCCCGTTTGCGTGTACGTTGAGGAATCACAAGTGGTCGAAATTTCCAGAGCCCTCCACTACGGCGTTTCTCATAATCATATAGTAGTTTCGGGACGTTAAACCGCAGATATAAATGAATTAATTAAACACACGCATGCTCACGGATCCCGCAGGCGATCTGAGTCATAGTTTCTGTCAGCACTTCATCAAAATGCCACAAAACTGCGACGATAGTTTTGTGATAATGACATGCACGATGACATGACTGCTAATTACCGCAGCACAAACAATTACCGCTGCGTCTGGTTGCCGCTGTCATGAGGCGCAGCGACGCAACCATGTATTTTTGTGGAGGGAATGTTAGAGAGCAATGTGGCCACGACACGCCAGTGGGCTTGTCGCCCGGCATATTTTAGGGGTGAAGCTCCTTATGCCGTGAGTCGTGTGTCCACGACGTATATGTGTAGTAGTAGTAGTAGTAGCAGCAGTAGTAGTAGTAGTAGTAGTAGTAGTAGTAGCAGTAGTAGTAGTAGTAGTAGTAATAGTTGTTGTTGTTGTCGTTGTTGTTGTTGTTGTTGTTGTTGTTGTTGTTGTTGTTGTTGTTGTTGTTGTTGTTGTTGTTGTTGTTGTTGTTGTTGTTGTTGTTGTTGTTGTCGTCATCGCCGACGTCGTATTAGTACATAGCCACCTTTCGTCTAGTCCTTGGAATGTTTGCTGGATGGCAGTACCTCTGTGTGATGAATACATGAATAAAAGATGCGAAATAGCGGTATTCGGAGTGTTCACCAGACGGGCGGACGGATGGATGGATGAACGGGTTGACAGACAGATACACGCTGACGCAGACTGATGGACACGTGAACGCATGGACAGATGGACGCACGCACAGACGGACGCATGAACGGACGGAAGCAAGAACGAATGGGTGGACGGAAGCACGAACAGACTGACAGACGCTTCGCCTCACTAATCATCATTCAGTCCGTGAATATGCACTAATTTTTTGTAGGTCGAAGGCATCTGCAGCAAGCATGAAATAACGTTGCCTAGATAGAAAATTACAAGTAGTGTAATCGAAAGTTTCGCAAACCGATCTACAAATCTTTCTTACTTGACTTCTGTTCTTGTAGGTTTGTTGCTTTAACTTCTGCTTAATTATTCTCTTCGTGTTGTGGCTACGTTAATTAGTAAAACGCACAAAAAAAATTCCGTTTACTTCATGAAACTATCAGCAACAACCAGATGGCCACTTCGTCATTTTTTAGGGCCGACATAATTTTCAACCCAGTTAGCTGCTACCCCTTTCAACAAATGCATGCAGTATACGTTAGAAATGAATAACCTGCGAGTTTTTGGTGCAAAAAACAGTTATAACAGCCATATAGGGTAGTACATCTTCAAGCAAGCATGCTTGCCTATGTCTTACATCATATTAGGACCAAACGTGGAAGCTTCAACGTCCGGTTATAAGGACGTAAAACCGACTATCACTTAGAAACAGAGAACGTACAATAGGCTATAGCACGATGTTGGAAACGCTGATGAGAACGACAAATAATTGGGTGGCACAATGAAACGAATAAATTGGCGAGTATAAAATGGAAGAGGCTCGCGCATAGCAAGGGGGGTTCATACTAGCATTTCCCCTGAAGTGGACCTATTTATTAGGCTGATAATGACAACCTTTAAAATGACAAAAAATATTGTGACGTAAACTAAGCTGCAACTTCGACGCATGTTTTAAACACGGGGAGATGATTTGGACTCCAACCTAACCTTTTGAAGAAACCCGACGTTTCGGAACTGACTTGGTTCCTTCCTCAGGGGTGACTGCGGAGGCTACTAGCGGCGTCGTCTTCAAAGCATTCGAGGGATAGCTAATGACACCTCTCTCTCTCTCTCTCTCACGTTTTTCCGTGAATCGCCGTCCGGGTGAATACACTGGGGGAAGGGTACCGAGAGAGCGGTTGATAGTATGGGCTGTACTCTCTATGTGCGACGACTCGAGTAACAACCTTCTCCTCCAGTTCGGCTCACTTACAAGGATCGCCGTCGCTTTGAAATTTATTTTGTGATCCAACTTCTGAGCATGTTCGCTGAGTGCGCTGCGCTCTTTGTAGAAATTCCGCCCATCGTTGGCGTCTTGCTTCAGTCGTTCTGGTAGGTTTTTCGTCTCGCCGATATACGAGGAGGGGCACTCGGCACACGGAACTTTGTAAACGACACCGGGGCGCCTGTCCATTGTCGGCTGGTCTTTCGGGCGGGGTAGGAGGTGGCTCAACGTACACGAAGGCACGTGCACGATGCGAACCCCTTCCTTGTTGAAGATCCGCGCTAACATCTCGCTGGTTCCCTGAACGTATTGAACCGGTACGCGTTTCGGGGGGCTGCCAATTGAGGTTGAGTGGTGTTTTCGTATCCTCTGTTGCTCTGCGTGGCGGGTCATGGCTCGAACAAAGTTTTCTGGATATCCATTTTTTTAAGTCAGGAATTACGCGGGCCTCCTCTTTCTTTCGCTCGGTGTCATTAAAGCATGAGTTCCTAGCTCTCTCGTGTAGCGTGGTCACAACCCAGGCCTTGTGGCAGGCGGAGTGAGAAGAATTGAATTGAAGGTAGCGGCCAGTGTGCGTTTGCTTCCTATAAATGGAGAACTCCAGGCCGTTGCGCTTTCTTGCCACCTGGACGTCGAGAAAGGGCAGGCAGTGGTCGCCTTCACACTCGGTCGTGAATTGTATGGTTGGTGCGTGGAATTTAGGTGTTGTCTGAAGCTTTTAACTTCAGCCATCTTAATGATGCAAAAGCAATCGTCCATATAACGCAGAAAAAGCTTGGGTCGCGGCGAAAAGGAGCTGAGTGCTTTCTCTTTTATGCACTCCATGGTAAGGTTTGCTATCGCGACGGAGATGAAAGCTCCTATAGCGGTTCGACTGTTCTGCCTGAAAATAGTTCCTTTGTAGGAGAACTACGTATTGGAGAGGAGAACTCCAGTAGACGACAGTGTTCGCCAACCGCCAAATGAGTCCTTTCACTCAGGCTTACGTCCTCCTCAAGCGCAGCACGGGCAGCCAAGACGGCAAAGGGAAGCGGCACGTTGGTGAACAATAAAATGACGTGAAATGAGACCATGCTCTCGTCATCTCCGATGCTTACTTATGACGCTCACTGCACGAAGTCGCTGGCGTCACGGACATGAGGTGGTGTCTTCCAGGTAAGTGGGGCATAGATTTGGTCTAGAAAATTTGAAAGGGCTCGGCATGGGGAGGAAGCGAAATCCACAATCGGTCGGAGGGGGATGTCAGGCTTGTGAATTTTCGGTGGTCCATAAAAACTCGGTGCGGATTCGTTACGGCAGATTAGTCGCAGGTAAAGTGTTCTGAGATCCGGGTAATGCTTGAAAGTTTCCGCGAGTAGCTTGTTTAGCTGTGTCTGGGTCTGCTTCGTTGGGTCCTTTACTAGCTGCGTGTATGCGTCCCCTTCTAAAAGAGCTGAAACATTCCGATCATAGTCCCCGCTGTCCAACACCACCGTCGAATTGCCCTTGTCGGCAGGCAAGATGACAATGCTTCGATCCCGTCGTAGTTCCCGAAGTGCCCGGTTCACATTTTTCACATTTTAAGAAGTTCACATTTAAAGAAGTTCACATTTTAAAAGGCACTGGAAGAAAACGTGGTTGATCCCCCTTTTTAGGAATCGGTATAACACGAAAGTGAAATGTGTTTTTGCAGAGGCAGTTGAGCATTCATTGTGAATTGTAATAAATGCTGCAGTAACGAATCGCAACTTCACTCGAAGACTGGCAAGCAGTTCGAAACTTGCAGCGCACATCTCAAGCAGAAAGCAAGCACGAAAGGAGGACACACAAGACGAGCACCGACAAATGAATGTCACAGCTGGAAACACAAAGCGCGCTGCGCAAACAGAAAGACACCACTACGAGGGACACGATCCACACCCTAACAAGATTCGCCCCTGAGTGATAGAAGAGGATTTTAGCGACGGGATTGCCTCATTCACGCAAACCACGACTAGCTTCAATTTTACTGGACACACTTCGACAGCGAGAGTGACAACTGTGACAGCTGCATCCGTGGACAAGAATATCTAATGGGAATGTAGACGAAGACGACTTTGTAGACTCAGTTAAATTATGTAAACTGTAATATGCTGACATGGGCTCGTGCATAGCTCGCGCGTAGACACGTGCTTCAAAAAGTAAGTGCACCAATATCCACCACAAATAAAGCATGTTTTCACATGCTGCTGTACGCTTTTATAATACTTTAAAAATACACATTACATCTCATTACGATTCCTTGCCCAAAGCCTGGGTCCTTCACATGTGAGGTCATCTGAACAACGAATTTTTTATTATGAAATCCATAACGTTGGGTTGAAAAGCATACGCCACTCTTTCAAATTACAGAAGTTTAATGTAGGCATGCTTTCTCCGCAGATACAAATTCTATAATTTTTATGACTAAAAATATTCCACTCTTGCAAAGAAGATATACATACACATATCTTTCCACAAATGTCGTTCATACATTAATATTCCGCACGTCGCTTGCACACGGATGATAATTCCAAACTCACATGCAAGGAAATTAAACGTTTCTCACATGTCACCATTGTGAGAACGTAATGACGCAGAATGCGCAGCTCTTACAGAAACTGAAACACCCGGCGCACATGGCCGGACTACTTGAAACAGAAACACGTGTACATAAGCTCAGCCCGTGTCGCGCTTTGTAAGTGCTGCCAAAGAGAGTTGTCGCCGGTTATAAAGACACTAGATTCCTTGAGGAATACTCGTAGAACAGTGGCTTGAAACAGTTATTTTTTGTAAGTTTTATCTCTGATGAGTGTTACGATGGATGACCAGCATCTTGGAGTGGTTTTTTCGCTGTGAATTGTGCGATGTCTTGGTTTCAGCACTGATCGAGGAACACCGACTTTGTCGGCTAGTGTTCTATTCGCACCTATGTGCTTGGAGTTGTGAACGTTTCTCCCGAATGTTTTTGGGTGTCAGCGATAGTACTATTCCGCTATTTGGTCTCATGGAATGTTTCTATAAGTGCCAAACGTTTTACATGCCAGTTTGTGAAAACAGTCTTTCTCACCGATAATTATATTTCATGTGAGGTTTCGGCCCATCGACATACATGCTTCTATGCAACAGTCATCAATACATACACGAGTACAATTACATTATTTGGCCTTCGCTAGGAGTAGTTGAAGGTTTATATAAAAAAATATTACATAGCACTTTCAGCATATAAACGACTGTACTCACCAGATTTAAAAAATAGTCGCTCGCATATCATTTGCACTGCTGTGCACGGAGTGTATAAAAATTGTGTATTATACTGTTTTGGAAAAATGTATTGATGCTGTTGGTTGCCTATGGTAAATATATAGCTTTTGATAGAATGACATTGCGATTGTCATTCTGCTTTTAATGAGCAGTATCAGTTTATCAGAATGTATCAACTGATCAGAATGTATCAGTTTATTCTTTGTAGGTGGTGTACAGAGACATGAGCACACTCAATAAACGTATCAAGGTGTGTTTGAAGACTTGATACAAGTGTTCGAATACATGCTATTAAGTCTCGAAACCATGTCCTTTGACTGCGGGCGGTGTACTGGTTGACCAGGTCAACTTTCAACCATGCTAATGCGCATGCAATCGCAGTGAGGCGAAATATGGCAAGTTTTCATTTTCAGGAGTAAAGGAGGGATTACAGTTGAAAATTTACAATTACAAAACTTACCATTGCCAGCGGAATTGTGGAACCTCAATGTTTTCCCTATTCCAGTTGTGAAAGTTTCGAGCATCAAAATATTTCCAGGTTTAATAATCCAGACGGCAATGAAAAGCATTTTCAAAGGGGTTGTGATACGGCTTACAACATACGGCTAGCTCAAGTAGCATCGCTGCTAAATTAGGATAACGCAAATGAGAAGGCATGATCTAAAAGGAAAGAAATCAGTCAGTCATATAAAAAAATATTCACGCCTGCTTCCTAACAAACGTCCTCTAATTATATCTCATAAAGACCAAAGCGCCACCTATGAGCCACACTAATCTTTCTGCAATTTTCTGAAGTGGAACACTCAGCGCTGCAGTCATATCACACGTTTTGTGCGAAGCACGAGCTGTAGCCTGTGTTTTCTGCGGCACCGCTCACGCTTGTCCATATTCTTCTGCAACTGCTCGAACGCAAGAGTTGTTTGTAACCCAGTGGTTTCAATATAGTAAATGCAATGCTTCAAGCCATGCAGACTAATGTGTTGAATGCACTCTAGCCATCAAGATAATGCAGCGAGAAAAAGTCTTAGGACATTTGCTGGGGTCACCACTGTGAACGTTAGCACAAACCTATATCAAGTGTTGTTTCAACTATATAAGTAAACGTTTTGCCGGAACACAGAATGGCTACGAAAAAAAAATCGAAGAGGCAAGGCCCTTCTACACTGGGGATTTCACCCTCCACTTTTTTCAAATGGTTTATTGATTCGAGGCTGATTCTCTGCTTCATTGATTTTATTTCAAAGAAGCTGCATATAATGCATCGTGGGATCCCCTCAAAGTAAAACTCGGGTAAATGTTTCACTCTTCAGCATTTCGCTCATTTCTTCCAAATGCCTGTGAAATTGCATTAACGGCATTTTCGACTACTCCAGGAGGAATGGCGCCGGCACTGTTTGGTGCAATGATGAGCGCTACTGAAACGTAAAAAAAAGCAGTCAATGTGTGTTATGAGATATATATACCTAATGCATAGACACGCCAAAACCGAAAATTGAACAATATCCTACTTATTTCTTATACGTACAGTTTTTGTTCTGTTTTACAGCGCTATTATCGACGCTAAATATTTTGAGACGCTGAACTTATAATATTCCAGGAGGTTATTACTGAGTCAAACAAATATTTGCAGTGCAAAGCGTGTGTCTAATGCAGCTAACTGGATAGCGCCTTTTTCTATTTCTCTAAAGAGCTGGGTGGACTTGTTTGTTTGACTTTAGTTTTCTCTCTTTTTTTCTCGCTTACTTGCTTGACATGAAAGTGTTTAAGGCCGGGATTCAGTGACGTATTTTCGTCACGGATATGATGTCGTAGGCTAACACTAACAAATGCCAAAAACAAAAAAAAATTGACGAAAACTTTGCGTTCCTTTGCGTTGAGCTTATGACCCACTGCTCAGTAGCGTGAAGCTAAATTGGTTCGGCCCAAAAAAAAATGTAAGGATGTCAACTTACTAACGTCCGCTTAATTGCACACACCATTTACGCTACTAAGGGCTCGGTAACCTCAGCGTGTTTTTGTCACCACTTGGGAGTTGCCTCGAAGGGTGCGTCTTCTCTGACGCGTTTAGATGCCCGTGTGGAACTTCGGGGCATGACCACTGCTGCACGATCGCATATCTCGTGATGGGGTGGTTTGTGCCACTTGTTTTTCATCGTAAGTGTGCTTTGAAGTTACCCAGAGAGCACTAAAGGGTCTTCGCTCGCTGAAAGTGTTATGTTTGCGATAAGTGCACGCTGCTTACATTAAAACAAATAACAAACATCACAGTTATTATTTCGCCGTCGTCTTGTTTATACTTGCACGTTTGTTTGGTGCGTCCATATTTGTGTTTGAGTAGCGCGGCTTAAGTGTCGAACCGCGACAGTTAGTTCGCGCTAGTCCTGTGTACGTTCTTTTCGTGGGTAATGTTTTGAGGTACCTGCCAAAGTGGGTCCTCTTATTCGGGCTGCTGGATATTCTTAAGGTGACATGAAGTTTGGTTGCTATACCAATAATTTCTTTTCCCTTGTGGTGAAACATTGATACTGGTTGTGTGAAAAAACGATACTAAATACTTATGAAGGGAGGCAGGCGCGCCTAGAACAGACAACTGAATCAAAAAGCTGAGAGAAAAGCTCACTATATAAATATTTTTCTTGGCCAACGGAGGCTGTCTGAATATAGCTTGCAACGTGGTATGCATTCCTCGTAGTATGTTTGCTGTTAGGAAGGCTAGATGTTTTATCGTGGCAGCAATATACTACTTGAGGTGGACGTAATTTGTGTTATTGTTATACAATGGTGAAGTAGATCCTGTGTTGAGTTAGGAATGAGTGTTCACTTGACCAACCCCTATGAATACCTCATAGTTCTTATTTATATAGGAGCTGTGAACTTACCAAGTGCGGCAGCAAGCCCCAGAAGGAGGTATTTTGTGAAGATGCTGTCCATGTCTTCAACTGCAAAGATCAAGCAGATGTGTTATGGGCAATACTGTTTATTTGCAAAGTATGTGTTAGGGGCAATACTGTATATTTGCTAAAAATACAAGGCTTACGACGCTATCCTTGTACTACAGCAATAAAAAAAACGCCAGGCCTGCTAGGAAAGTGCAGCACAGTCACAGCGAAAGTTAGACGAGCGGTCTTTCAGAGCCTTTTCTAAACACTTATTAACTATTGCAAGCACACTAGCTTCATACCTGCTACGGCATTAATAATAAAATTTTTGGGTAGTTGGCCCGCATTCGCTACGCTATTTTTGGATATTCTTGTGAGAAGCATGGTACCCGCTAAACAGTTGCACGAAATTTTGTGCCAATTGTTCATGCAGTGGCTGACGATAATGAGTAATTATGCCTGAAGTGGGTATGCGCCCCAGTTAATAGTTTAACAAGAACAGGCTTTCCTTATAGGTTGGAGAATTGGACGACCCACTCGTTACGCTATTTGCATTGTGCGGCAACTGGTTGTTCTTTCGCTGTTTTAAAGCGCTCTATAAGTCCTAATATAGTGATTGCTTTTCTGACATCAACCCTCCCTAAGACAAGTTTGCCAAGTAGTTCCAAGCAACGGCATGGTAGTCCCAAGCAATGGCATGGCTGCAGCTGCTCAAGTGCGCAGTGTTGTTGAGATTTTCGACCCCATTCCGGAGTGGCTTCCCGTTCTTGACGCTTGTGTGTGTTTGCCTGACTTCTGATGAAGTATGTTCTGTGTACATTACCTGTGATAATTTAATTTATTAAAAACAAAAAAGCAACCGCATGGCTGAGTGGTAGAATGCTGGTCTAGCACACAGCGGACCCGGGTTCGAGCCCCACTGTGTCATTAGTAGTATATACTTTTTTCCAATTTCGTGCGATATGGTTACAGTCACCAGCGGCGGCGGCGTACAACTACAGTGCTAGGCATGACACAAGTTTTTATCTCATAACAGCTTAAGCTGTAAAACAAATTTTCAACACAATTAGCACGTCACAATTGTCATAGAGTTTGCCTATCAGCCTATTTAATATTTTCTAGATAGCCGTGTACCCGTATGCTCCAGGTTACCACGATTTGATAGATAGATCATAAATGTATTGTACACTGTGATACAATAAAGTTTCACAAAATAACAATAAAGTTTCGCAACCAACCAACCAACTGAGATAACCATACATTGTCAAAAGTACTTCAATATAGAGGTAATCACACACAAACGCAGCTTCAAGGTGCTAATGTGTAGTGCCCATGCTCTACTGCTGGTCACTGTGCTCCGTGCCCAGCCCCTAAGCAGCCACTTAAGGGCTTCGCTTGTCGGCGTCTTCTTTTGTCATGGTGTGTCAAGTAGTCATGGTCCAACACAAAAACAGGTACAATCAACAAATTTGGGTAAGCTAAACTACTCATCACTGATTAAATAGAAAAGCAGAAGTCAATAACAAATAGCTACCGGCATTAGTGGAGCTAAAACACATTTCTCTTCATGCCGTAGGAAACTGAAACTGGAATTGCAGAGAAGAAGACGCAGCTGTAGTCATAGAGGGAAAAAATACGTAAGGAGAAAGCATGACGCCGCGCAGCCTGCCTTGGCAAGGCATGCCGTTTTGAAACCAGCGTTGTCGGCCCAACACGTCATCTTCTGCGAAGGATCACGATAGTAACGAGACATGCCGATACTTCGTAAAATGGGACCTGGTAGTTTTGATCGAAACACGCTGGCTCAGCGTAGAGAGCCAAGCTCATGCACAAGGTTCATAAACGGAACACCACCGACGGTCGTAAAGCCTGCAGCACGCACTGACGTTCTCATCACGTGTTTGCTTACACAGTGAGCTTCATTCGTGTGACGCAAAGCTACCCCCATCTTTCTCTTCCTCCATACCTGGAGGTTGCTCCATTTTGCCGCAGTTTTTCGATGAAGTCTGCCAGCAGTGGCGTAGTGTCACCCTTTCCTACATTCCCTGTGCGCTTCGGCTCTCTCCAGCTTTCTTTCGAACGTAATTTTTTAGTATATTTTAAGATTAGGAAGTTATCAGATAGCGGGGCTTTCGTTTTGTTTTCGGGCTCATTCAATGATTGAAATTTCATTGTTGAAAGCCAGCGAAGGCAAAACTGGGCAATATATTCTAACTGCAAAGAAGCGCTACAAATGATTAAAAATTTTTATTTTTTGATATGGATAGTAGCATATTATGTGAAATCTTCTAAACAATTGCCATCGGTAAACCAGACGGCCACGAGACATGTTTTCAGCAGGTTCCAAGTCACGCAGGAGTGATGGAAAACGAAATTGCGGACACATTAGCGACTGCTACTACAAAAAAGGTCACTTGACACTAGTGCCCATTGATTCCTCAAAAAGCAAGAAGGTTCTTTCCGAACTGGGTCACAAATTGTGCAAGGACTCTTGCTTTGACGAAAATACAAAATCCTCACTCTGACATTAGGTAGATCCACCTATTCGTTCTTCAGCTAAGGAAAAGGTCGAGAGACCATTCGACATGCAACGGCACCGTCTGCTATTAGGCGTTGCATACACACCTCACTCCTTATGCTGCACAGGTAGAAGAACGTGCCTGGACGGTGACCACGGCAATTGTGTTGATGCGTCAGCAGAGCATATCCTTATAGAATGCCCACAATATGATTAAAAACGCGCTGAACTGAGTGGTCGCTTCAACCGACTCGACAGACGACCCCTTACAATCGGAAAAATAGTTGAACCGTCGCCACATTTCGAGTCAAAAACGTCCAGTGCGTGCCTTCCGTGATTATCTAAAGGACACAGGTTTACAGAAGTGTCTTTAGTTCATTAGATGTGACCCCAATTTATGAACAGGACTAAACTCATATATGCCGTACCTATTCACGCCTTAAAAGCCCGATAGGGTGTGTGTATATCAGTACACACCACATCTTATCATTATTTTCTTTCTTTTCTACTCTTAATTTTACGTATTCTTATATTTAGCTTTAACATTACTGTCATGACGTTAGGATAGCTAGCTCTAACACAGCCTATACTTTTCTATAATTCACCAAATATAAATAAATAAGGTAATTGAAATACACAATGCCATCAGCGCTTTGTATCATCATCGACATCATAATTTTAAACGTAAGCGTTATTCTGATCAAGATATATGTGTGCATCATGATCTTTTGCTCAGTAGCTGTTCACTGCGTAAACCATGCGCGCGCATAGTTGGTTAGTGCTGTGATCTTGCTAAAAGTGCGGTGACCAAGCTTTATCACGTCAGTAGTGTTCCTGACAAAAGGTGCGTCAAACGGCTTCCTAATATCGCCTTCTTCAACTAGCATGGTTCAGCGAAGTATTGCGAAAGGTTTTGGGCGGATACGCAGTAAAACCTACAACTGATGCAAAACAGCAACGAAAATATTACAAGCATCGCATCCGAAACAGAGAACACAAAATGCACTCATACAAATGAAATAGAATCACATAGGTGAATTTGTTAGAGAACTTCGTCAACTTTGAGCAAATATATATATATATATATATATATATATATAACTACTTAGCCCCGTTTGGCTTTAGCTCTTCTGGCCGTTTTGATTAAGGTCCGAACTTAGCACGGCAAAACATGACTGTATGACTGGTCTTTTTCACTAGTCGTAACATGAAAGTCACGACATGTATGTTATGAATGTTATGATTTACATTTCATGGTCCTCCTGCTATTGCGGTGGTTTTGTACACATGAAATGTTGCAAAACTAGTATAGTAGGACATGACTGCATGGCGAACATAAGTGACACACCTCAACGTAGAACTCATGACATGCATTTCATTATTTTCATGTAATGACTAGCCATGACTACATGTTGTGCTTATGGTGCGCTCTCAGTTATTTCGCTAGCTTCTCATATACCGAATTTAGTATTACGGGATGTGAATAGATGACAAAGGTACATAACTGGTGCAAACATGATAATCATGACATGAGTGTCACGTGAAAACATGACATCATACCAAATTAATGATGCGCTCGCGGCCCTTTCGCAAGCTTCACATGTAACAAATTTAGTATTACACGGCGTGAGGGATCGACGAAGGTAAATGACATGTACAACCACGATAATCATGACATACCTGTCTTGTAAACATGACTACATGCTACATTCAGAGCGCGCTGGGAGCCGTCTCGCTATCTCCACGTATGCCAAATTTGGTATCACGTGACGTGACGTGAATCACGAACGTGAAATTTTTCTCGTTTCAAGGGGCGTCCAAGAACCGAAACATATATAACTAGGTGAGATATGGTTGCCACCAGCAGACTGCAGATGATGCGAAATATTTTCTATCATATACACTTGAAATCTTGAAGACTGAACGAAAAGATATGATGTCACAAAAAATACGCACGTTTCAGAATATACGTCCTGATTTTTTTCAAATAGTTGAAGAAGACTATGTGTCCAGACAAGTCGTTCCACGCATCTCAAATATCTAAAAGGTATACTTCTATCCCCCTTTTACTTTTCTAATTAGAGTAGTAAAGCAGATGTTGTGCAAATTGAAGCAGATTGCGGCTAGAATGCAAGTTTTCAATGAAGACCAATGGTGCTGCTCGAGATAGGTCACCTTACCGCTGAAATATTCGATGAAATAGCAGTGCGATCTGGTAGACCCAGCGGTGTTACTAAACTCGCAGATCCTCTTGGCTCTTTTAAAGTGCTGCAGAACCTCTTTCAAGTACCTGCTTTGACGTATTTTGAGAGTTTGGAAGAGGGGGCAGAGAGTTGAGTTTTCAAATAGTAATTATTACCACGAGTGAACCTTGCTCTCAAAACTATACAGTCAGCCACTGCTAATCACAATTCCTTTCGCAGCTCGAACAATGAATGAGAAAGAAGACCAGAACTGAAGCGGCTAAACTACAACGCCAATGAGGCCAAAAGTGTTATGCCCGGGACCATTTTTCAATTTGGCTATGAATAGTGGTATTTCTATTCTGATGGGCACGTTCCATCATACAAGTCACGTAAGGCGAAAAAAAAATACTCGCCTGTGGATATTCAATGTTTCCCAAATGCCTTCATTATTACACTTCAAAACAGCCAACTTGTTAACGTTCATGTTGCAGTGATCGCCTTCGTATGGCAGGGCATGTCAACAGCATTGCAGTTAACCACAAACGACGCCGTCTTTGCAGACCATATATTTCAGTTCCCTGCATCTAATTATAAAGCACTTTCATACGCCAGAAAACGTAGGAAGATGAAAATGAGAAATGAGGATATGTTGCTATTCGTTCAGGAGTCATTCTAGGTTCAACTCTCTGTATTTTGCCCCGGCATAAATAAAGTGATATAATTTGTGGAATAGAACTTTCTGTTTAGCACAGATGATGTTCTTCTAAAGTGAACAAATATGTGTAACAATATGTTCAGTCGGTATTAAGATTTGATTGCATGGAACATAGGTTTATACTTTGAAACAAAAAACTTCGATTGTTCTTACATTTTTTTTTTCTAGGACACTTGAGATTGGTGGCGTGATTGTGACGTTCGTGCGAACTCAGGCTATTTGTGATGCATTATTGATTGAAAAATTTATTCAACAATAAAGCGTTTTTTCGGGGGATGTGGTTGTAGCTGAAACGTTATAGCACTTTTTAGATAAGAATTGAAGTAGGTTTAGGCTGTGGAGTAGGACAGAAGACTTCTGTTATGCAGAAAAAAGTTTTCTTCAATGCCAGCAGGCGCAAATTATTCCATCATGTTTCTAAAGTACAGTGTAATACCGTCTGTGCGAAGACGCATGTAATGCGATGGTGATGCTAAACTCTTAGTGAGCTCCAGGCATATCTATCTATGTACCAATCTATAAATCTATCTATCTATCTTTTTCTGGGTGCTCTCGTGGTCGTGTCTTTTAGCTGGACAGATAACAAAATTTTCATAAAAGGGAGTGTATATTGCGAAGACGATGGACAAGTTATTAAATAAACAACCGGCTATTCTTGTTGTGTACGTCAATGAAACTTTTCCTTCTGTCCTTTATGGCACACACCCGCATACCATGGCCTTAAGAATTCGGGTGTGATGCACTTGTGAAAAACGGAGAATAACTTCTGTGAAATGAGGAACAGAGACAAGAGACTTTCGAAAATATTTACGTAATGGCTTTATAGAGCTTCTTCCGCCGGTGCACCAGATATCAGTAGCGTTGTCAATGACAAAAAAAATTGTACGTAAAGAAAGTTGTAAAAATGTGGTGTGAGCCAGAATATGACCCGAGATCTCTGCCTGGTATTGAAGTATCTACCACAGAGCTGCACCAGTCCTCCAACCTTTTTATGAAGAAGGCCTCATAATGGCCTCATATCACGGCAACGTTTTCTGATGTTACAGTGTTCGCTATAAGCTTTGTAAGAGTGTATATACCAATACATATTTACTCCGATGAAATAATGAATGCCCAAGCCAGAGGAATGCGATGGAAAGCGTTTAATATTGTGTGCACATCATCGCACACTACCATGCATTTCATTTGGATAAAACAGACATCTGTCTCCTACGTCAGTACCACTTTTGCAACGCACCATTGGACACCTTTTAACATTACTGAAGTCGAGGTGCCTGGTAAGCCAACGATCAATCTAGTAGCCAAGTGGTGTAGATAAATAGGGCGATATGAGCCTCGTACAACTCCAATTTATTGCATCCTCGAACAGCCACCTCTAAAATAGCTGAGGCACTCAGTAAGTGGTTCCTCACCATGAAAAAGCTATCTCTTAATACGGTTCGGCCCGCAACATAGACACACCTACTCAAAATGCAAAAAAAATCGTTCATTTTTCAATGCTACAACTAAGGCAATAAGAATGCTACATAGAACACTATTACCTTAGGGCTTCACATGACTCCAATAAAAGTGGAATCTGGCGTAATATGGTCACGTGATTATTTCTGCAGCGAGACCGGGAAATACAGAATGCCATAATTGGGGCACGTTTTGTCTCCGAAAAAGAAAGCTGAACACACAATTGATCCATGCTTTACACTGAGAGAGGGGAGACCTGTCGTCCTCCGTCGAGTTATTTTCTCTCGATGGGAGGCGTCACCTTGCAGAACGCAGTCATCGAATTGTCCAGCGTTACCGCTGGGGCTGGCGTGAGCTGTGGAATAAAAAGAAATATTTAGATGTGAAGCAGCTCTATGACTAGCCTGTGTAACGCGGTCCTTCCGTCCGCACCGCCCCCACGCCGCAGGTGTTGGAGTGGTGCCAAGTATTTCATGCCATCCTAGCAGTGCGTGGTGACGTCTGTCTGCCTCGCCTGCCGCGTGCTCGCCGCGTGTCCGCTCTCTCTCTCGCTTCACCGTTTCTACCACTCACAACGCTCAAGCCCACTCCTCACGAGGGCATCATCTCACCAACACGGACTAAATTTCAAGACCGAAAGGCTGCCGCAGTGACGTCAGAGGGTGGGGGCCCAGTTACGCTGCGAACGCGGTGGAAAGCCTGTGTTTCGTTCACGTTTTAGGAGAACCAACTCTCCCGTTCTCGCAGCTGCTGTGGCTTGATTGGGCCGAATAAAAGATCCGGAAAAAAAAGTCTTACTGAGCATGCCCAGTTGGGTAACTAGACCCCAACCTCTGACGTCACTGCAGCAGCCTTTCGGCCTTGAAATTTAGTCCACGTTGATCTCACCCACGCCACCTCTCTCCATCTGTCGGCGAAAAGGAGCTGCGAGTCGGCGGGTGCACGCGCTGCGTGCGCCTCGAGAATCTTGCGGCGCCAGTGTCAAAAGCACACCGCTGTTTGCCGCTCCATCACGACGACGGGCGAACGCCGTTGCAGCATGCTTCCCGCTAATGTGCGCGTACCTTTCCCAGCTCTGACCTCTGTTGCAAGGGTTAGCGAAGCCGATCACGTTTGCGAATGGCGACGGCAACACCGACGAGGTGTGAACCGGGGAAGCCGAACGCAAGCGTCGGCAGTGGAAGACCAGAGACATCGGCGAGGTGCGAGTCAAGAACATCGATCATGTTCGATAATACAGATGGCGCGCGGGTGACCTCGACGAGACGTGAGCCAAGGAAGCCGAGCGTAGGCGCCCTCAACGTGTCCCGCCTCTCATGTTTTAGCGTTTATACGAAAGATTACACGAGTAAACGCTACACCGAGTTTCGCTTTAGATCGTTCTTTTAGCACCCGCGTCAATGCCTGTTTCAACCGGGTCAATGGCGTGCGCACTGCTGCTGATTCGCATCCCATCAGGGTCCCCTTCAGGGAGAAAAAGCGACAATGCATATTTTTCGAAAATGCACATTGTCGCTTTTTGTTAAGGCTTTCATATTTACATTATCGGCCCAGGCCCAAAAATATACATTGTCGCTTTTCATTAACGCTTTCATATTTGATATATCAATATCTGGTCATCATGTGAACTGAGAGACAATTATGTCACTGAAAGTTTAGAGGTCTCCATTCTTTGAAGTAATTGAATGTAATTGTAAAAACAGAAGAGTGGACGAAAAGATAGCTTGCTGTTGGTATGTACCAAATATGCCACCTTCAAATAACGCCTCTAATACTCAGCCAACTGAGTGGTCGCGGCGGCTATCCCCCCATGCACTTTGTAAAGTAGGTGTGCCCATCTAAACGTGTGAGCGTCCATCAGCACCGCCTGTTGCCATTTCGGTGTGTGTGGGCCACTGTGTGACCGAGCCTCGTCTCCTCTCGTAGAAAAACCCTCAGGAAGAAATCATGAACGTTCACAACGCATCGTACTGCTAAGCCTAACTTTATCATGAACATCCTCCTCCTCAAGAAGGCCTACCTCCCAAATTGTACTTGCGAAGTTCAAGGATGAGAAATAAACGTTATTTTTCGAAACGGTGTAGCAGTGTAGGTTCCAAGCCCACCTTAGGTGGGAGTCTCCTCATTCCAGGAACCCTCTGGCCTTCGCTGCCTCCTTGGCCCTGGTGACGAGACGTCGTTGTTGGTTCAGGTTCTCTAAGGCGAGCTTGGCCTCCCACGTTTCGAGAAGGTATTTGTTTTCTAGAACAGCGTCACAGGTATTTGGTGTAGGTGATAGGTTTGCATGTATTTTGTAAGAACACTCGAGGCTCAGGTGTGCCAACGTGTTAGCTACGGCGCATAACGGGCAAACATATTCATGTAGTGTTGGTACAACGGGTACATTAGTATGCCGTGGGTGTATGTTTTTGCTCTACAGTCTTCTAAGTATCGTGCTGTCCTCATTGTTGAGCTTCGAGTGTTGTGGTGAATACTCTTTGCTCGCCAGCCTATGGTGTTGCAGTATTGCAGAGTAAGTTTTAGGTGTTAAGCACTAAGTGTCAAGTGTTAAGCCTCCACGGACGCAGTCGTGGCGTCTAGAAAGCGGGAAGGTGCAGCCCAGTAGGCATGATGGCGGGCCTCGTTTTCCTCCAGGCCTTGGTGTACAGGAAGCCATGTCACACAGGTGAACGGCATCGGAGTGCTTCGGCGCTTCGATATCTGGATTGCTTGGGTAGATACAGGACCTTTGCTGTAGTTTCGCATGGCTGCTTGAGAATCTGTAAATATCACAGCTCCATCCAGGAACGTTGTGGTAGCTGGGGCAATTGCCGCCTCCTCTGCAGTTTCTGGGCTTCGGGTGCTTACTGTCGGAGATCTGTGCTCTGCGCCCAGAAAACCATCGACGCTCAAAGCGTAGGCGTCTCTACCAGGATACTTGGCTGCGTCTGTATATCTGGCGTCCGAATCTTGGCTGTGATTTTGGCGTAGAGCATTCACTCCTGCCTGCTTTCTTTCCTTGTGATGTGTGAGGTGCATATTACGCAGGATTCATGCAATACAGACAGATTCGCGGATGTTTGGCGGAATCCGTTCTTTTCGGTCTGCGTCCATGTCACCTAAAAATGTTTTGCTATAGTTCAGCCATTGTAGCACTGATCTTCCAGTAAGTGAGAGCTTTAGCCGTTCAAGCTGGCTAGCCCTGTGTCCTTCGCCTAGTTGCTGCCAGGTATTGCGCACGCCCATTTTCAGTAGTTTCACAGTGGAAGCCGTGAATGGGAGCCCTGAAGCGATTTCGGTGACCTTACGAAATATGATCATCCGCTTCTGTGCCTCTGAGTTCTTCAGAATCAGGTAGGGACTGCCATAGGTTACTCGACTGCTGAAGAGAGCTTGCATCATGCGCAGCGTGTCTTCTTCTTTAAGGCTGCTTCTACGGTTCGTGATTCTCCTCTGGAGATGCGTGAGTTGAGATAGCGTGCGCTGTAGCCAAGGGAGTGCGGACGCACCTGACCCATCTTTGTGGATGTGGAGCCCCAGTACTCGTAATGATTCTAATTTCTGGATGAGCTTTCCATTGAGTGTGACGCTGGGATTAGGTTCACTGTAGGCGGCTGGCCACCCTCTCGTTGTACATTTCAGGATGAGGTGTTCCGACTTTTCGGGAGCGCATTCGAGACCACATTTTCTCAAGTACCTCTTGATGATATCTACTGCTTCTTGTAAGCGTTTTTTTTTGCATTCCGGTAAATTAGGCCACTGTCCATAACGTCATGTCGCACGCGTAAAAGGCATGTCGCAGATCTCGTATAACGTCGATGAGGCTGGATAACTTGATCGATGCAACGCTAAAAAGACGGCAAAATGACCGAACCCTGCGGAGTACTTCTGCTCGGTAATCGGAAATTGTCGCTGCGAAGTTTGTAACTTTCCACTTTGCTCTTGCGCTGCATGGGCAAATTTCTCATGCAGTTGTAGAACTAAGGCCTGCAGTCCAAGTGTTTAATGTTGCAGAGGATAGTGTCATAGGTGACGGGGTCGAAAGCTACCTTTATATCAATGGCTACGATTGAAGATTTGCTTCTGTTGCTCAGCTGATCGATGAGGTCCTCCTTGAGCAAAAAGAAGATGTCTTGCGTTGATAGGTGTTGCCTGAATCCGAACATTGTGTTCGAAAATATTCCTTGTCTTCGAGGTATGGGGTTGGCCTGTTGTGCACCATGTGCTCGTATAGTTTTGCTACAGACGAGGTAAGGGAAATGGTTTGCAGGTTCTCGATGCTGAGGGCTTTGTTGTGTTCAGGGATCATAGTAACCTGTGAATGTTACCAGGTAGCTGGTATTTCTCCACTTTCTCACGATGCATTCAGATACTGGAGCAGGGCTTCGGTGGCCTGCTGCGGAAGGTTGCCGAGGTGCTTGTCTATAAAGTGATTCTTCCCTGGGCTGGTGTTTTTCGTGAGTGTAGCTAGTGCTGCACCTAGTTAAGCGAGCGTAAATGGTTCACCACGTTCGGGGTTTGGTTTTCCGTCGTAGGCTTTGCCGTGAGCCGTCGTAATTTTGGGTCCGTTTCCACACAGCTTCTTTTGGAGCTCTCGAAGGAGGTCCTCCTTTGATCTGGCGTAGTTGTGTATCAGCCTACAAAGATTTTTTCGCTGCTCCGTCCTCGTAGGGCCGTTATCGAGAAGAGCGCAAAGAATGTGCCACATTTCCTTAGTGCTTAAAGTTCCCTGTAGTACGTCGCAATATGCAGACCAGTTCTGTCTTCCTAACCTCTCTGCATAGTCCGGTGCTTGTTCAGTGAGCAGGGCGAATCTGTTCTTGAGTGTCCTATTTAGCTTCGGCTTCTTTCTTCTCTTGCAAAGAGATCTTCTTGCTTCCCAGAGGTGAAGGAGGTGCGTGTCAACGGCAGGTGCGTCCTCATTCGACTGTATTCTCTTGGTGCGTTGGTCCGTAATGTCCTCGCCGAATCTTTTACATCATCATTGGGGGTCTCAACATTTATATTATCTCGGAATGAACACCACTCTGTTATCCTCCTGGGCTTGCGAGTGTGAGCTTCGAATAATTGGCTGATGTGGTGGTAGCTTTCCAGGGTTTCTGGGAAGCAGCTCCAGTCTGCTGAACGCAGATTTGATGTGAACGTGAGATTGGGCTTTATGTCTCTGGCGACACTATTCCTTTGTTGTCTAGAGTGAATTGTTCCACAAAAATAGTGTGTGCTGCTGAGCCGTGTCGTGTCCTAGGACAACTTTATTTGTTGGGGTATGGTAGCCCCAAGCCGTGTGAGGGGCTTTAAAGTTTCCCATTATAACATCTTGATGGCCATCTGAGCGTTTCTTCAGTTCTTGAACCAAAAGGTCAAATTCTTGTAGTTGGTATTTTGGGCGGCTGTACACGCTCGCAACATTGAGTCTTTTGTCATTTCCTTTCCGGTATTACTTCCTTCACGGTGGGCTCAATAAGTGTGTTGACTGGTTCTAATTCCTTTACCGTGAGAGTCTTTTTTTAGGGTTGCTGTACGCTTCGTTCGGACGTGGGCATGTTATCCTTGTAGACACACGTGAATTTGTTTTTTGCAGTGCTACGAGGTCGGTTCGGTCTTTCTTGACAAACTCTTGCAAAGTAGCGAAACATGGAAGGTAGGAACGACAGATCCACTGCCAGATGCAGAAAGTTCAGAGCGTATTTGTTGTCTTCTGGTTGGGGACCGCCATTTTCAATCTGTTCAAGTCCCCGCTGGCGCCCGCGAGTAGGTGAAACTGAGCGAGAAGTACTTCGGCCTTTGGTTCGTGCCCGCGTTTTGTCAGGATGAACGTCAATTAATGAAGTGTCAAGATGCTTTT
This sequence comes from Rhipicephalus microplus, assembly GCF_043290135.1. Taxonomy (NCBI): domain Eukaryota; kingdom Metazoa; phylum Arthropoda; class Arachnida; order Ixodida; family Ixodidae; genus Rhipicephalus; species Rhipicephalus microplus. The sequence continues at coordinate 145,683,688 of NC_134704.1, read as the reverse complement.
TGTTGGCGTATGTCTTCTTCACGTATGCTATGAAATTGTTCAGCTGCACTGCAAGTTCATCCCACTTTGACGTCAAACGTGGTAATCGTTTTGTTTATGCTTGTGGTGAAATTTCCTATTGTTGTCTGTAACATGCTCTCTACGGTAGTGTCGATGTTTCTCATTTAAATTTCTTGAAGATCTGGAACCGGGCATCGACACTAGATTCCACATTTGTTGAGGAAAGGAGGGTACCCGGTTGTCCATCATGCTTTCGGATGATCGTGCATTTCTGGTGAAGCTTCTCTATCAGGTCTTTGTCTATCTGCTTGCTCATACTGTCTTGCTGTTTCTGGTGGCTATGTATCAGCTTGTCGATAATGGCGTGTTGGCTTTGTAGTTCACTGGCTTCATGCTGCAATGCACTTTCTTGACTGTGCACCCAATCTTGGAGCAATCGTAAGGCTTCATTGTCAAGTGACGAAGACACGCACTTGCTTGTTACTCCGAAGCTACTCGAACGAATTGCTGCGGTAGCATAGCTCACTCTTTTGAGTGAGTGGAGCGTGATCGGGATGGTGATCGTGAGCTTCGTCGGAGTATGGGCCGTGATCAACCTTGTGCAACAGTGATGCTAGCGCTGCTGCTCAAATTGGTCGTTTGGCTTCCTAGGTCTGGGAAGTCTTCGTCCCCTGGACGATTGTGGCATATTCGTGCTTTTAGCCACTCCCTTCGTTGCTGTCGGATGTGGAATGGTGGCGGATTGGGTTTGAGCCTTTTCTTGCTATCTTTTCTTACAGTTTCATGCCCATCTCCGCCAAGCTTACAGCCGGGTTTGCGCGCATGGTCTGATGGTTGGTTGATCTTTCCACATTTAGAGCAGAAATCTTGAAGTGGTCAGGGGCAGACATACTGATGGTGTGCCGTGTTGCCGCATGTCTTGCATTATTGCACCTATTTTCGATGGGGTGTGAATGGAAAGTTGAGACTGTAGAAACAGACGTGGTCAGAAACTTGCGGTCTTTGGAAAATTATCACCGCAGCTGACGATTCCCCAAGCATATGGGCGTGGAGATTCGTGCACCGCGCTAGTGCACGAAGGTCTGCCTTGAGTTTGGTTTCCGTTGTGCCAGGCAGAAGTCCATTATGACACCGCGAGAGGCGTCGTCCGACGTTCTCGTGTTGCTGTTTACGGTGAAGAAAGTGCCGCCAAATTGTATGCTGGCGACGCCTTCGAAATTTTTTGCGTCTTCTCATTCCGTCATACTTGCTTTATTCAGGTTTTCTTTGCGTTGCACTTCCACGGACAATTTATCGCCGTAATATTACTGTGACAGACCGCTGGCTCTTCCGATAGCATGCATGATGTCAGTATTGTTCAACTTTGCTAGCTCGAGGCCTGCTTGCCGGTGGTGGACGTTGGTAGGGGTGACATCATAGGCTTGCGACGGTGCGATCGGTGTTGCGTTGTCCTTTCTTCCTTGCGAAGTTTCGCTGAAGGCATCGTGTTTTCTCCTGCGTCCTTCTTGCCTTTTCATGCTTTCGTTATCTAAACGCTTTCACGTTCAATTGTTCTGCCACTGCTCTCGTCATACCACAATGAAGTCTCTGCGTTCCGCATTTCAGTCGCGTCCAAATGCGCGGCGTTTGTATCATCGTCCAGCTGGTCATTGTGCGTTTCTGTTGATTTTACTTCTTCTTGGCTCAAATTGGAAACTGGACGCCGCGTGGGCAGACACCGGTGCATTACTCCGAGAAGCCCTCGAGCGTCGCCAGCACGTGCCTCGCGCAAGCGGCACGTCTCTCAATAGGCTGGTGTTCGTTTTTAGGCGAGGAGGCCGCCAGGGGGCCAGGGAGTTCGGATGTGCCTCACATCAGCTCCGCAGAAAGTTCTTTTTGTCTGGTGGAAATTGTGCAGTTACAGCAAACAACTCCTAAAATCGCCTGCCTGAAGTTCTAGGGATCATCTAGACCACGACTTCAGGACTGTGAGTACGTTTTGGGGCATTTTATGGCTATTTTGGTGTCGACTGCGTCTCCGCCTAGCAAAGCCTAACGCTAGCGGTGAACAAACGCGGCGGCTCGGCGGTGGCCGACGCCCCCGGCGTTCGCTTCAGAGCCCCGTTGTGGAGACGCGACGGAAATGGAGGTGACCGTGGAGGGTATTGAAATTACCCCTGAAGATTTTAGAACCACGGAATGGATCGCGAAAGCTGGAAAACATGTCAAAGAGCTGCGGGACTCCACTAGAGGTGACAGACAGGGACGCCAAGATGGCAACGCCCGGGCAGAAAGTGGAGCCGAGCCCGGCGAAAACAGGAAGAAGACGGCGGCTGCGAACGCAGCATACAAAAATCTGGGGCACAAGATCGCGGACCACTCGATTGCGTCGTACCTACCGCGGTTGCCGGCGAACGACTACAAGATAATCATTCGTCCGAAGTGCGGGCTGGCGCTCACAAAAGTTCCGAACACCAGGCTCAGTGAGGCGGTGCGCATGGCAGCGCAAATTCCGTGGATTAAGGGACAAGAAAAGGAAGTGTTCATTGTTAATGACAAGCAAGGCACCCTGATTTTCAGCACACCAGACATAGACACTGTCTGGAAGGTGACCAGGATTAAGTCTATCAAGATTGAAGGCAAGAACTACAACGTCACGGCATACCTCGAGCCGCACGAGGATAGCGGGCGGGGTGTGGTGCAAGGCATCGACCAGAGATTGTCAGTAGAGGAACTGACAGAGGCTTTTAGCAACTCAAGGAACCCGCCGATACTTAAAGTTAGGAAGCTGGGGAACTCAAGTTCAGCGGTCATCATCTTCAAAAACGAGACAGTGCCCAGGTGGATGTACTGTTACGGCGTACCGCTGAAGTGCGGGCTTTATAAGAAACGATACGAGGTGTGCTACCGACGTGGCCAGCTAGGACACAGATCGGACGTGTGTATCATTGACCATATTCGCTGTCGGGGAGGCGGAATGACAGCTCCACCCGAGGACCATGCATGGAAGCCCAAGTGTAAGCTGTGTGGCAAAGGTCATCTGACAGCAGATCGGAAATGCAAGGAAGCTTTCAGTACCCTTATACAATAAAGAAGAGACAGTGGGAGGCCTGGTGGCGCATGGAAGGAGAAGAGCGGAAGGCGAAAGACGCCGATCCACAAACGTGCAGAATGGAAGAGATCAAAGAACGGTCCAGGAGCCGGTCGAACCATCGGAGTGGGTCAAGAGGAAGAGCAGGTTCCTTCCCAAGACTACCGAAAAGACAAGAAGGAGAGCTGCCGCCTATGACTGGCCCAAGTAAATGAGGTGACTTCCGGCAGTGCTGTGCTCAACAGTGGGAGACCCACGTTGCCGAACCGCAAGGTGGGTTGAGGAGAGAGGGCCTCCCAGGATAAACGTGATGAAGAAATGTTAACCATCAAGAAAGAGAATCGCCTGCTTAAAGAGCAGCTAGCAATGATGAGTCGGCAAATAGAGGAGCTTTAAATAGCTATTAAGTCGTCTAACACAACACCGGTTTCCCTACCACGAATGCCACAGAATCCAAATATAGAAAGCCCGGAGGAGCAGAGCACTACTCCGCCTCCAGCTAACAAGAGGGCAAAAGTAGCGGAAAAACCCATAATTGATGGGAACGTAGAAACTGATAGACATGAAACTAGCGCAACTGGAGGCAAACATTGAAGCCAAATCTACCCAGGACGATGAATTGCGTAAGGCCTTCGAAAAACGAATGTTCGAGATGTTTCAAAATCTGACACAGCAGTTGCAACAGCGGGATAATAAACTTACCGAGGAACTTAAAACAGAATTCGCGAAGAGGGATCGGGCGTATGAACAGCTCGCCCGAGAAGTATTAGGCAGGCCGATGAATCACCTTAGTGGCAATCATGGCTCACAGATTCAGTAAGAACACCGATTGGCAATGGAACTGCAGAGGCTTCACGCGCAAGCGTGCGGTTCTGCAGGAATTCCTGAGGAAAGGGGATCGACCGGATGTTATAGCTTTACAGGAATGTGGGAGAAAGGCGACATTACCGGGTTATAAATCCTATGTAAGCGAAGGCACGACTACGCAGGTGGCCACCCTGGTCAGGCGTAACGTTACGGTGGTGCAGCATGACATTGTTAATGCACAGATCGACCATGTCTCATAGAACTAATACACCAAAAAAAAAAGAAAAACGCTAGCTTGTTCGTAATAAGTATATACAGCTGTCCCAGACAAATACGATGTCACTTTGGGGATCTCTTCGCTTGTACCCGACGTAAGAGTAGGAACAACCCATTGCTGATCGTCGGTGAATTTAACACTCACCACACGGCATGGGGATATAAGCAGGCTTCAATTAAGGGCAGGAAATTGTGGGAAGACATGCAAACTCATAATCTGGATCTAATAACCAACCTGTTGCAGCCAACGAGGAAGGGAAATAGTGTCGCGGTTGGCACCACACCCGACCTTACTCTGACGGGGAGCGGCACTAGTGCCATGTGGTGCAACACAAACGGGGACCTAGGTAGTGATCACATGATCATAAAAAAAGTGGTTGAGGGAGGCCCGGCAACACCTCGGAAGCGAAGGGTAGAGGCCGTAAATTGGGACTCTTTCAGGGACCTCAGGGGCGACCCGACTCCCATTTGTGACATTGCCGAGTGATGCGATGGGGTGTTACGTGCTGTTAAGGAAGCCACTGAAGTGGTGGAAATCGAGGAGGACAATGAAGTGGTAGACAGGAGATTACTGAATCTTTGGAATCAAAAGAAAGCGTTGGAAAACTGACTCCAACAGAGGAGATGGGATAGGAGTCTCAGGAAACAAATAGCGGCTTTAAACAGGCAAATTGAAGAGCACGCCATCGCGCTCACGAAGCAAAGGTGGGGGAACGTCTGTCAGGAGATGGATAGGAATATAAGTACGGCCGGGACGTGGTGACTTCTTCGTCACCTTTTAGATCCGGAGAGCATGAAGACAGCGTCTAAACAGCAATTGGAACGGATGACGCACATATTTGAAGGCACTAGGAAGGAACTCTTAGAAGAAGTTCGGAGCAGATACATTAATCCCGCCGGATCCGAACTTCTCCCAGATTATGGAGGACGGGAAAACGCAGCCTTAGACGCCCCTGTCTCACTGGCTGAGGTGCGAGCGGAGATTAATCGGCTAAGGACGAGAACAGCGGCAGGGCCGGACAGAGTGACCAACAAAATGCTGCGTAATTTAGACGATAGGTTCATCGCTAACCTAGCAACGTACATGCGCGAGTGTTGGGAAAAAGGAAAGATACCGCAGGAGTGGAAACTCGCAAATGTAATTTTCATTCCTAAACTGAGTAAAAAACTCGGTTTCGAGAATCTTAGGCCGATATCGTTAACGTCTTCCGTAGGTAAGCTCATGGAGCATGTCGTTCACACGCGGCTTAATAGGTACATGGAGAACAATGGTATGTATCCGGACACCATGATCGGATTTCGGCCCGACTATCGGCGTGCGACGTGATGCTACAGCTCAAAGACCAAATTATAGACAAGCCAACGCGAGACGCAAAAGTTGTCGTGGGGTTAGATGTGGCAAAATCATTTGATAACGTGAGGCACGTATCGATCTTGGAGAATCTGAGCTCCCTGAACGTCGGAAAGCGAGTTTATGACTACGTCAAGGACTTTCCTTCGAACAGGACAGCCACTTTAAATATCGGGGAAGAATCCATCGAGGACATTCAATTAGGCAACAGGGGGACACCTCAGGGCTCGGTGTTATCACCCACCCTTTTCAACATTGTGATGTGTAAACTGCCTGAACAGTGAAACGATATTAAAAATTTAAATCACATCATTTACGCGGATGACTTAACATTATGGATGAACAAGGTAAGTGACGGCCAAATTGAAGGCTCTCTGCAAATCGTCATTGATAAAATTGTGGAGTACCTGGAATCCAAAGGATTTAAATGCTCGGCCGAAAAGTCGGAAGCACTCTTCCTCATGCCCGCCGGAAAACGGCGGCTCCACAACAAGCCTGAAGTGGGCATCCACTTGCATGTTAACGGCGCATAGATCCCCGTGGTCGACAGTATCCGTGTCCTTGGACTGAGGATTCAGGCGAACCGTAAGAATTCTGAAACCCTTGCTAGGTTAGAAGCCAGTTCTAATCAGACATGTCGTCTCATCAGACGAATAGCAAACAGGCATGCTGGGATGAAGGAGGTGAACGTTCTTAGATAAGTGCAGGCCTTCATAATAGGTAGAATAGTTACGTAGCACCTTATAAAATTAAACCAAGTGGAGCGGGGCAAACTCGACACCATTATCAGGAAAAGTGTGAAAGTCGCACTCGGACTTCCCACAAACACGTCCACTGACAGACTTATGAAGTTAGGGGTATCTAACACACTCGGTGAGCTGATTGAGGCTACTGTGACTGCACAACATCAAAGACTACTCGGATCTTAAACAGGGAGAGCAATATTAAAGAGATTGGGCTATGAGCCTACGCGTGAGCAAGCGCGTTCAAAAGACATACCGATACAGATCAGGGACAGGACAATGATACCTCTGCTACCCAAAAATATGAACCCCACCTTTCACGAAGGCAGGCGTAAAGCCAGGGCAGAGGCATTACAATCCAGGTACACCGGTCGACATGACGTCGCGTATACAGACGCTGCGGAATATGAAAGCAAAATGGCACACACAGCAGTGGCGGTCAGTGAAGATGGTGGCCTGATTGCGTGCTGCACAGTCCTTGGTGTCGAGACTGTAGAGGCCGAGGAAGTGGCCATAGCTTTGGCCATCAGCCAAAAGAGGGTCAGGGTGGTCATCAGCGACTCCAAAAACGCCATGCGAAATTATGAATCGGGAAGGGTGACGGAGACTGCCATCCGTATGTTAAACATTGTAGGAGTACCCAAAGAGCAGGTTCTGCTTGTCTGGGCTCCAGCTCACCAGGGACTTAGAGGGAACGAGGAGGCTCATTCGGTCGCCCGAGGTCTCACTTACCGGTCGACCCCTGGAGCCTTTCAAGTTACCGAACAAAGAAGGGAGGATATGCGCACATATCATGAAATCGTTGCACACTACAGACTGAATCGGCAAGTATACCCGAGAGCGGACAACTCACTGGGTAAGAAACACGAGGTTTTGTGGCGAAAGTTACAGAACTGAGTTTTTCCGAACCCCGCGCATACAGCAAGTGGCACCCCGCAGTTTTCCAGTCCCAGTGTAAATTTTGTGATAAGGTAGCGAATTTCGTCCACATGGCGTGGACATGTCGAAGTAAAAACGATGGTTCTCATACTGTAGAATCCTGGGAGGCCCTGCTCCGCAGCGAAGACCCCAACGTCCAGCGCGACATCACCAGTCAAGCCCTTGCTGCTGCCGCGTCCCAAGGGATTCCGGCCGACAGCTAGGGGCGACGGGCCATGCCTGAACAATTGACTGACTTTTTAAAAAAGTTTTCTTGCTCTCTCTCTCTCTCTCTCTCTCTCTCGTTTTTAGGCTTACCCGGGCGTGTGTATGGCCTCGCAAAAATAAAGAAATTGGAGAATAACTTGGCGGTGGCTAGTGTGCGCCGATTGCTATCATATTGCCTGTTAGGCGGATGCAAAAATGAGGGTGGTCGTGAGCCGTGACGCTAGTTGAAAAGCTAGGAAAGCGGGAGCCCATGTGAAGCAAGTCAGCACTTCACAGCCCCCTATCGGTGGTGTGTGAGGTGTTCAAGCAAAAATTTTCTCTTAGGGTGAAGTCATGCGAGATGGCGTTAAAAGTCTTGACAAGTAACGTGCAAGAATGCTCCTGAAGTATTTGGTGCACAATTCAAAAACGTGACACAAGCAGTAAAATATCATTTATCGCAGAAAGACGGGCTGTAACAATACATCATAGTAAATTGTTACAGCCCGTCGCGCTTTATGTGCATCGAGATCCTGTTTCGTATGACTAGCTTGTCAGATCTATATTAGATGCAAAATATTTCTTGTGATCTTCGGTGACTTTGATTGTATCTATCTATCTATCTGTCTATCTATCTACATCTATCTATCTATCTATCTATCTATATGTCCGCCTAGGACTTTTTGCTCTCCTGGCCGTTTATATTATGGTATCAATACCAAAATTGGTATAGCATCACAAGACACTATGAAGAACATAGTTAATTTGTCATAACATCAAAATCAAGACATGTTTGTCATGAATTTCAAGATTTGCATTTCATGGTCCTACAGCTCTTGCGGTGGTTTCGTTCACATGGCAGGTTGCAAAACCGCTGTGGTATAGCATGATTGCATGGAGAACACAAGCGACAGACGCTAACATGAAAATCATGACGTGCGTGTCATAAAAGAACATGACTACATGCCACGGTCATGATGTTCTCGCGACCGTTTCGCTAGCGTCACATATAACAAATTTGGTATTATGGTACGTGAATGGATGACGAGGGTTTGCGACTTGTGCAAACATGATATTCATGAGATTCGTGTCATGTAATAACATGACCATGCCACGCTCATGATGCACTGGCGGCTGTTTCGCTAGCTTCAATTATACCAAATTTGGTATTGTGGGACTTGAATGGATGACGAAAGTGTGATACTGGTGCAAACATCATAAACATGAGATACGTGTCATATAACAAGATGACTAGATGCTACGTTGATGATGCGCTCACGGCTGTTTGGCTAGCTTGACATGTACCAAACTTGGTATTAAGTGACGTTAACGGACTACATAGGTAAATGACATATCCAAAGATGATAATCACGACATAAGTGTCGTGTAACAATATAACTACATGCCACACTTATGATGCGCTCGAGGCCGTATCGCTAGCTTCTACTATGCGAAATTTGGTATTACGTGACGTCAATGGATGACGAAGGTATGTGATTGGTGTAAACATGAAAATCATGAGATGCGTGTGATGTGAGAGCATGACTACATGCCACAGTCAAGGCACCGATTTATTTGACGTGACGCGGTGCGCGTGCTCGCCGGCGTTCATTTCGACGCGTAACGTGAGTGTTGCAACGCCAGGCGCCGATCCTGCTATTACTCGCTGGCGCGCGTCGCACTGCCTTGCTTTGACGCATGCGCGTTTCAGCGCGTCCGGCGTCCCTCCTTCACGAAAAGAGGTAAACGCAATGTTGTCCGGGTAACGCATCGGCGCGAAATGCAGCATGTCGCATTTCGCGCCGTTAGCCGTCGGGCCGCGCCGGTAGTGTGCGGCGTCAGACTATAGACTGCTCACGTTTTGCTAACGTAGCGTCGCTGTGCTCAGCGTGCGCGCGCGTTAACGCTACATTGGAGTATATCGGGCCCTTCATGATGCACTCGCGGGCTTTTTCTATACCAAATTTGATGTTACGTGCCGTCAATGAATGACGACAGTATCCGACTGGTGCGACCATGATAACCTGAACCACGTGTCATGTAAGAATATGACAACATACCACGCTCATAGCGTGCTCGCGGTCGTTTCGCTGGCTCCACATTTACTAAATTTGGTATCACGTGACGTGAACCGATGAGAGAGGTAAACAACACATTCAAACACGATAATCATGGCACGGAAGTCACGAAGGGCATTATTTACCTCTACCTCGTAACGTTGTGCTGATTTTAAATTGACATAACCTTTCTCCTTCGTGCTTCAAATATCTCTGATTCCCGCTGTGCGTGGGATCTGTCATTTTTCTTTTTATTTGCAATATGCGAGAAATGTACCGGTTGATTTCAAGGCTTCAGGTAACAAAATTATTAAAATAAAATAAATACATTTTGTTAAGAAACGTGGTACATTGCTTACACCAGCGCATCTAAAATATTTGATAACCTTGCTGCGACTTACCCGCTTTTTTTTATTTATTTTTCATTGTCACCACCAAGTGCAAACGCAAACGAAGAGAAAGAAACGGATCCAGAGGAAGTATTCGCAGACCTGTAAGATGCTTTGCTGGTGACGCAAGACCCTGAAAACCAGCTTTGGCTGGTGAACCGGGCTAGGGTGGCGGCAACAATTTATGGCTGCCTGGACTGAGGAGGCCACCCACCTTAGGGCTCATCTACAAAAAGCCTGGTTCAAGTAAAGTTCATTTCATTCATTCGTTGCTCTTTATTTGCAGGACGTGCGGTGACAAATAAATACTCACAAACGAATTCGGGGCTAAGTGCTACCACGTTTTATAGATCTGATGTACAAAAGTTTCAGTTTTCTTCGGCGTATAGCCTGTGATAGCTGAATTTAAATCCGTTGTCATTCGATAAACGAAGCATTATTACAGTGAAAACTTATTTTCAGCTATAAACCTCCGTGTCATCGCTACCTTCCATCTGTGTTGCTGATCTTTCAAAACCACTAAATAAAATAGCCTTTTATTGTTCACTATGTCACTATGGTTTAACACTGACACTCTATCTCAGTAATCTTCTTGACAGCAGCTTCGCACGAATCGTCCTTATGACATGCGCGTTTATTTCTCGATGTTAATTTGTTCGACTTGCAGCGGAAATATTTGTTAGGGACGCTCGGCACACACCAGATTAATAACAATAAGAAGAGTGGTTTCAGGACCCAAAATTGTCATACGATTACGAGAAACGCCGTAGTGGAGCTGGCTCCTGGAATGTCGACCATCTGTTGTTTTTTAACATGCACTCACATGACAGAGTTAACGGTCGTCTATGATTTCGCCTTCATGAAAATTCGGCGCCCACGGCCGGAATCTCACCCGCGACCATCGGCCCACCATTCGAGCACCCTAGCCGCTAATATACCAAGGGGGATGTGGGCGTAGACCATGCCACAACGTATGGGATACTGCACGACCGTTAGAGAATGTTTTGCAAAGGTTACACGCAGGACACAAATAGACCAGTTTATTTCGCAGCTGACGACAGCTAGAGCAATTAGCTGGTGACTGCATTTCACAAAGCGACGCCTCCCATCGATCCAGATATTACTGAACGAAGGACCACTGTTCTCCCTCTTTTCGTATATAGTGACAAACAATTGCGCATTGAGCTTTCTTTTTCATGGAAAATCTGACCCAAATACCGCGGTGTGTGTTTCCTAGTCTCGCTGTAGTAAGAACCACATGACCAAATTACGCCAGATTCCAAATAATCTGGCAGTCATGTGAAGCACTAGAGAAGTAGTGGTCTATACAGCATTTTTTATTTCCATTATAATATAGCATTCTTTCATTTTTTTTCAGAATGAAACGAAAAAATTACATTCTGGATGATCTCCTGGGCTAAAAACTGTAATGAAGCAGCTTGACCAGGGCCCCAGAAGACCAACTACATGGCAACAAGTTACAGCTAAAAATATTTGCACCAAAGGTACAAGTCGAAATCACACATCGTAGAAAAAATATTTACTGAAACAAAGAATATAACAATACCTGTATAAGCGTAACGAAAAATTATTTGATAATGGCCACGATTCTACATACATATTATAACACAATGCGCAAACATATTTACAGAAAATAATTTGTAATACTTCAAATACAAGAAAAAACAGCAATAGTACCCCTGTAGTCCTCGCAGCAAACTAGACGAAACTACATTATAACACAATACAATAAAAGAAAAGCTTGATAGCTAACCATACACAAAGTTATACAGTAAAATGTAGTGCATGAAGAAATAAAATGGATTGTATGAATAAATTGGTAATTCAGAAACATTTCACGTTACGTCTTTAGCGCAAGTTTATGTAAATGTTTATGCTTATTTAGAATACATAGAAAGTTAAGTTTCAATGACTGAAGTTTATAGAGAGTGCAAAAGTGCGGTATAAGCCAGCCTCCTACACTCCGAGTACTGAAGCCTCGATAGCGTGAGTGTTGCGTTGCAGTGCAGCTGTTAGCTCGATAAATTGTTTAAATGAAAAAGAACATATAAAATGATCGCAGGACGCGGAAATCATGCAGGTATTGAACTTTAATATATTGTATTTGCAAAAATATGTCGATGTCTGTGATAAACAACCAGCGTTGGCAATGTGACGGACAGCTTTCTTTTGAAAAAGCAATAATCTGCTGATGTTGCGTTAAGTTGTAGTAAGCCAAACCAGACTGCGGTAATTTATATGTGACTGAAACAATTCTGAATATATGCGGACTTTTCTTCGTGTAGGGAGAATTTCTCAACAACGCGACAGAGCTCCCTTGTTACTTGAATCACTTACGTGAGACTTCCAACTTGGATTGGATGAAAATGTCACGCCGAGAATTTGAACTTCTTCTGCACATCCATTTTTTGGTGTGCACATATCAAATATTGTTTAACGTCCACGATTTTATTTCTAGCTCTGAACATTATTACTTTCAATTCTTTAGGGTTAATTTTATGTTTATTTGATAGTGACCATAATTTATTTAAACAAAAGAACTGATTACAACTTTCTATTAGCGTATCTGTATCTGCACCATAAAACAAGACCATGGTATCATAAGCATATATAATACATTTCACCGACTTGTTGATATTAGGGATATCATTCGTAAAAACATTCAAAAAAAGGTGCCATATTACACTTCCTTGTGGGACACCTCTACTGACAAGCAATGAAGATGAGTGATCGTTACTTAAACACACACAATGTGATTGCTCTGCTAAATATGATTTTATTAAAGCCAGGGCAGTGGCGCGAATGCCACAGCTTTCCAAGTTAAGAAGAGAGAATAAAATGAGGGAAAGGCAGGGAGGTTAACCAGAAAATGGAGCATCCGGTTTGCTACCCTGCACTAGGGAAAGGGGGAATGGGGAAGAAAGATTGGAAAAAAAGCGAAGAGGGAAATAGACGCGCGCGAAAAAAAAAAGGGGGGGGGGGAGCTGGGGTGCTACAGTCTATACAATAGGCCGCTGCCACGCAAAAAGTTCAAAAAGGCCTTTACTGATTTTCTGTGAGCACACAAATCATGTTGTCTTTCCAGCACTGATTGTTCAGACAAAGGTCTGTTGTCAAGGCGAGCTAACGCAGCAGCTAGTTGCCGTCTTTGCACGCTGTAACGAGGGCAGTGACAGAGAACGTGATCTATCGTTTCATCGCTGCCGCAATGGTCGCAAGCAGCACTGTCTTCTATGCCGATTCGGAAGGCGAAAGCTTTGGTGAAGGCGACACCAAGCCATAGTCGGCAAAGCACCGTTGTCTCGAGTCGAGAGAGTCCATACGGAGGCCGGAGTCGATGAGACGTGTCCAGTCTACGCAGTCGCGTGTGCCGTAAGCACTCGGTGTTCCACAGAGATTTTAATTCTGCATTAGCGATTTTTCGGATGGTCATTGCAGCAGCAGTCCTTGAAAATGGTATAGATTTTTCTTCACCATCTTCGTGTGCTGATCGGGCAGCTGCATCGGCATGTTCGTTGCCCAATATGCCACAGTGACTTGGAAGCCACTGAAACGTGATTCTGTGTCCTTCGTCGAAGAGGTGGTGAAGCAGCTCTCTGATTTCCAGCACTAGTTGTTCATGAGGTCCCCGGCGTAAGGCGAATATCAAACACTGTAGTGCTGCCTTAGAGTCCGTGAACACGCTCCATTTCTTGGCTTCTTGGTGTTTAATGACTTGAATTACGCTACGTAGAGCAGCAAGTTTTGCAGCTGTCGATGATGTCTGGTGGGATAAACGAAGCTTCACCGTTGTCGCTGTTGCAGGAAAGATCACCGACCCCTCAGACCCAGTCACTTTAGTTGAAGCGTCAGTATATAGATGAGTATGCTCACTGTATTTCTTATATAACAAGAGAAGAGAAAGCTGCTTTAGCGCTGGAGACGAGAGCCGGGCTTTTGACCCTATGCCTGGAACCGTGAGTTCAACATGTGCATAGGTCATACTGCATGGGGGAGTTGAAATCCTCGATGGAGTTGTATATCCCGTAGGAATGCGTGTGCGATATGACAAGACTGTCTGGCAAAATGAGGCACGAGGTCAGGCTTCTCGCAGTGAAGCTAGATGATGGGCAGGGGCACGAGTAAGATGCCTCACGTGTGCTCTGAGCACCTCCATCATGATATGCGTCTTTAGCGGGTAGTCATTAGCGATCTCGATTGTCTCAGCTGTTGATGAACATCGCGGTAGCCCCAGACAAACTCGCAGAGCCATAGCCTGGATGCTTTCGAGAGCCCGAATGTTGGTTCTACAGGTGTTGGTCAACACAGGCAAACTGTAGCGCAAATAGCCAAGAAAAAGCGTCTTGTACAATTGCATCACCAAGTTAAGAAGTAGCGTGTTATGGTCAACGAAATTGAAAGCCTTGTTGAACCATTTTTTTGCATATTAAGTAGCTGTGTCTATCTTGCGGGCTGGCCCATATCAAGAGATAGTTTTCTGAGGATGAGGAGCCACTTATTGAAAGTTTGAACTGTTTGATAAAAGGCTGTTTGATAATACAATAAAATGAAGCTGTAAGAGGCTCATATCACTCTCCTCCTCTCCGTCTTCTTGGCTGCTGGATTAACTGTTGGCTTATTGGCCACCTCTACTTCAGTATAACCCAAATGTATGCGACGGTACGATGCAACAGGGGTGCTCACATTGAAGACCGATGTCTGTTTTATCCAAATGAAATACACAATAGTGTGCGATGATGTCTACAACACAATAAACGCTTCCCATTGTATGCTTCTGCGTGGGGCAATGATTAAGGCGTCAGAGTAAGTATATATTCTTATTTAAACTCTTAGAGAAGCTTGTTCTGAACACTGTAACATCTGCAAACGTTGCCGCGATATGAGGCCATTATGAAGTCTTTTTCATGCGCAGGTTGAAGCACCGATGGAGCTTTGTGGTAGATACTTAACTACTAGGCAGAGTGCTTTGACTAGATTCTGGCTCTCACCACAATTTACCATCTTTATTTACCTACAAGTATTTCCCGACCGACAACGCTACCGATGCCTGCTCCACATTTGGTACAAGCTCTATAAAGCCATCATGTATATATTTTTGAAAGTCTCTTGTCACTGTTTTTCGTTTTACAGAAGTGATTCCCCGTTATTCACAAGTGCATCACACCCAAATTCTTTGCACCATGGTATGCGGGTAAGTGACACAAGGGATAAAAGGATAAGCTTTAAATACGTACACGACAAATATATCAGGCTATTTATTTAATGACTTGTCCGTCGTGTTGCCATACACTAATACCCTTACATGAAAATGTTGGTATTTATCGAGTTAACGTACATGACCACTAGAGCACCCAGATATAGATAGATAGATAGATAGATAGATAGATAGATAGATAGATAGATAGATAAATAGATAGATAGATAGATAGATAGACATACAGACAGACAGACAGACAGACGGATAGATAGATAGATAGATAGATAGATAGATAGATAGATAGATAGATAGATAGATAGATAGATAGATAGATAGATAGATAGATAGATAGATAGATAGATAGATAGATAGAAAAGCCTGCAGCTCGCTAAGAAGTGCTTCATATTTAGTACCACCAACTTCAATTGAAACATGGTGGAATATTTCGCGAAAACTGGCATTGAAAAACTTGCTTTGTTTATTAGAAATCTCTTTTCCTTTACAATTACCTTAACTCAGTTCATTTCTCATCTAAAAAGTGCCATAACTTTCCAGTGACAACCATACCCCCCTCCCTGGAAAAAATGCTTTAAAGCTGAAATGATTTTTGAACAATGAATGCAATACAAACAACCAGAGTTTACCTAAACTTCACAGTAGAGCCAGCAATCCCCAGTGTCCTAGGGAACAAAACCTAAACTAACTGAAATCGGTCTTAACGTACTAAACTGACGTTTCATATGATGAATAACGACAGAAAGTGTGGTTGATCTAGATTGTTCACTTCAGGACAACCTCATTTGTGCTGAACAGACAGTTCTGTTCTACAAATTACATTGCTTCATCGTTGTAGTGACACGATATAGAGAGTTGAACTTATAGAATGACGCATGAACGAACAGCATTCTGTCTTCATTTCTCGTTTTCACTTCGCTACGTTTTCTGGTGTTATAAAATGTTTTATAATTAGGTACAGGGGACTAGTTGAGGATCTGAATTGTAACTTCTGCATTGCCGGCGTAGTTAATGGTGAACTGTCATGGTCTTGACACGCCTTGCGACACAGGGGGATCACGCCTACATCTACTTAAACAACTTTGCAGTTTTGAAGTTTAATAAGACATTTCGGGTATATTGGATATCCGCCGGAGGGTTTTAGTTTATCGCCAGGCGTAGCTCGTATGATTGAACTTACCCCTTAGATATCAAGTACGACTCTTTACAGCCAAAATGAAATACGTCATAGGCACATCACTTTTGGCCGAATTGACGTTGTATTTTTGCCGCGACAGTTCTGTTTATAGCTGTGAAAGAAACTATAATTAGTAGTGGTTGACAATATGGTCTTCAGAAAAAGGTTCCTTGCTGATAATATTTACTATTTCAAAAATTAATTCGCAGACCCCTTTCCCAGCCTATCTAAATATGTCATATCCAATACTTGAAACTACTTCTGCAGTACTTTAAAAGAGCTGAGTGGACCGGCGACTTTAGTTCCATCGCTGGCTCTACCAGTTCGCACTGCTGTTTCGTCAAATACTTCAGCGGTAAGATGACCTATTTTGAGCAGCACCTTTGATATTCATTGAAAACTTGCACTCTAGCCTCAATCTGCTTCAATCTGCACAACATCTTCTTCACTACACAGAGTCGAAAAGTAATTTGAGAATACCAGTATATCTTTTACATATTTGTGAGGCCTGCTACGACTTGTCTGGACACATGGTGTACTTCATCTATTCGAAAAATATGAGGACTTATATTTTCTAACATGTGTATCTTTTTTAAAGACGATAGTCTTTCTTGGGGACCTTCGACGCCAAAATTTTGATCTGTCTGTCTATCTGTCTGTCTGTCTGTCTGTCTGTCTGTCTGTCTGTCTGTCTGTCTGTCTGTCTGTCTGTCTGTCTGTCTGTCTGTCTGTCTGTACACCCTTAACAGTATCGGGCACTTAAAACGGCACCGGCGAATACTCCAAACGACCAACCCAACCCACATCGCCCACCAATGTTGCTCAAGATTCAGCGTTCATACGTGTGCGATTGTCCATTTAAAAGCAATTATCGCGCATAAATGTGGCACCATAACACCACGTATATATCCTGTATGTGCGTCTTTTACTACAAAAGACATACATAAGTTATTGTAAGGACCATAGCGTTTGTCACACGGCGCTGACCATGCAACAGTTGCACGAAAAAGAAAGGGTTTCCAACGCATATCTATGACGACACGGTGGTGACACCTACCCGTCATCTTGCGTTCTACACCTTATCACCTCTGAGACCGGCACGCACATGCGTCTCAGAGCCGCGCGTTTCGTTTTCCTAGATAACTACCAGATAGCACTGATGTCTCGCGTGTGACGTGACTTGGTGCGCTCGTTCACTTCGGCTGCACGCTCGAGGCACTCTAACGCAGCGCCTCTAGAATACCATTCACCAATTTTCTTGCGCAGAACATCCAATAAACAATTTGTTCAATCTCTCCTGACGCAAGACTATCGTCTTTCGACGACACTTGCAGAATAATATGCATATACGGGGCCTATTTTTTTGTGACATCATAGCTTTTTGTTCAGACTTTAAGAATTCAAGTGTATAGAATGGCAAATATTTCGCATCATCTGCAGTCTGCTGGCGGCAAAACTACCTCACCCAATTATATATATGTCTCTGTATTTGGACGCCTTTTGAAACGAGAAAATTTCACGTAGACGCCAATGGTGTCATCACGAGGTATGCCAAAAACATCATCGTGCTATCACGTAATGGTCAATATGGAACCTAGTTCGCATGACATGAACACTATATGAGAAGATGAATACGGAAGGCCTGCACATTCTTCATTTATGCAATACAAAACGAGCAGTCGTGTGCAGGATCGAGCTGTACAGTCGTCGAAGAAACTGCAGCTGCCACGTGCTGAGAAAAGTTCAGATGCTCTTAATATGGGCACTGCCAGGATTATTTGCTATTCTTTGTGCGAAGTGGAGAGGCATATTTGATCAATTTCGTAAGCGTCAATCACTGCTGAGTTGCTCACAGTACAGAGCTGTCGAATAGCAACTGGCGAGATACAAAACTGTCATCTTGAGGAATACATACACGCTGCGCAATTTTTCGCGCGGTTAGTTTAAAAAGCCCCTGTCACATAAAATACAATCGACCCCCGATTAGAAGGACATCAGCTACAATTCATCGTCTGCCACATAATAAAGATTCTCTGCAGCAGTGTCGGTGCTCATCGTGTATGCGTGTAGTAGACTTTTCACAACTGTAATGTAAATAAGTGCTTAGAATCGTTTACTGTGGTCAATGTCACTCGAATCAATTTTTCACCTGTCTGAGAATGGCATGGTGTGTCTACTTGGAGACAGACAGTGCATCTTGCTTAATTACAGTGCACTGCAGCAGCAGAGGATAACCCGTGCCATCCGACCGTTGTTGAGCATGTTAGGTGAATCAGAAGACAGTGTGAACGGAACCTGAGGTGCTACCCTGTCTCACTTCTAAAAACCAAGTGTGAGCACACTGCAAGCTCTATAATATAAGATGAAAGGATTTTCTCATTTGTACGTAGACAAACTAACTTGAAATGCAACATCATCTAGCCCGCCTATATGACTGAATAACTGAAATTCACATGGTCTTGAGCTAGGTGGGCCAAAAAAGCAATATGCGTATCCTATAAGGAAAGGCTACCAATATTCACCATCTACGGTATATAGCTTAGTGTGCTAGAACACACTTTGCTTTCTTACCTGAAAGAAGGTACTTAAAGGTCGTAGAATACTTTACGAGAGTTATCTGAATCTGGCGAAGAAATTCAGATAAATCTCTGCGATGGTGCAATGTTCCCAGCTTTATCAGGGGCAGACAGCAGACGTCGAGTGCAATAATGCATTCAAGCCTATGTGTATACATTTGCATACTACCCCAGAGGAAATGGGTCCATACTTTTGTTCCAAACAAACGTTGTTCTTCAGAAAATATCTGAGCTGTTGCAATAGCGCTGGGAGGGTCTAACTGTCGCTTAAATAAATGTGGCAAATAGAACTGAAGCTTAGGAGTTTCGAAATAATTTTCACGTGCTAACTGTCCTTAGATAAATTACCTCTATTTATTTTATATAATCTTTACATGAAACCTACTAAATGATGCACTGAATTTACAGCAATATTTATACGTCTTTCTCTCTATCCGCCGTCAGTAGCATATTGAGTAAATTAGTAATTGGATAACTTGCAATTGAGTAAATTAGTAAATTTTCATGCAACAAACCAGCTTGGACTTTCGGTCATTTGTAGCTGGTTTATGCTTTCTCAGATTAAACGTCAAAATACGAAGTCCCACTTGATTTCTGAGGACACTATTCACGTAGTGCAGTAGTAGGCGACAGGCACTTCACAGGTTTATGACGAGCAGTTCACGGTTCACACCATGCTTGATATGTGTGATCACTTGTTTGTGCCATCATGTTCTGAACGTCTTTCTTAAAAATCCACACTGGCCGGACCAGGTGTACTACAAACATAAAATAAGAAGATTAATGAATGAATAAATAACCATGTCTTGATACTCTAGCGGCTTCTCACGATCAGAACCAATCCTTTTTTTTACAATTAGCTGTTCATTGCATGTTGCAATTTAAACTATCTTGGAACTTGAAGAATGAGTTTGATTTATACCAGCAATGCGGCACATGGGCACGTGTGATCGCTTGACGCATCAAATTTCTGTAATGGGATATTCCTTAACAAACGTGACACTAAAGCACTGTATCACATCCACTGTTCTTATTTCAACCCGTTCACTGCAATAAATTAATACGGAGTCAGTCGCCAATTGATCTCTACAATCCTCTAACGACATTTTCGTAGCACCACCGCATTTATCAAATAATTTCTTCCTATTGTCATGAAGGAATAGAATGGCTTACCGGAAGCTATACCATCTCGGTGTGTGACTCGTGCCTATTCATGCAGCTACTAACACCTTTTACACTTAAAAACGCTATAACGCTCCACCTATGTTGCTGTGTTTCATTTGTACGAGTCAACTTTAGTGCGTACATTTCTGATGCCACGCTGTTGTTCCCTCCATACTTTTATGACTCTATTTGTTTCTTTGTTGTTGTTGTTTTTCATCAAGTATATGTATTACTGCTTGTCCGCACCACGCCTTTTGCAACACTCCGATAAATCCTGTTACAATAAAGAAGCCAATGCTCCGTCGCGGTGGTCTAGTGATTATGGTGCTCGGCTGGTCATCCGCAGTTCAGGTGATCGAATCCCGGCTGCGACGGCTGCATTTTTGATGGAGGCGGAAATGTTGTAGGCCCGTGGGCTCAGATTTGAGGGCATGATAAAGAAGTCTAGGTGGTCGAAATTTCCGGATCCCTCCACTACGGAGTCTCTCATAATCATAAGGTGGTTTTGGGACGTTAAACCCCAGATATCAATCAATTAGTTATCAATGACGAAGCCGTTGTTCGGCAGCCGTTTAATGCATCATATGTCACGAACACTACACACTCACAAGGCATCGCTTGGTCGCTGCGCTTTTAACAAGATGACAGCGCCCACGAACGATGCGCTGGCATTATTACGCACTGAACAGCTAGAGAGCGAATGATCATTACTCGCACATTTCTCTTGATCGCAACAAACTCTGGAGCTTAAAGTACATGACGACTCAGTGGTTGATGATATAAAAGTATCGATAGCAACGTGTATTTGAATTGGAGAATCATCGAATAGGCACAAAATAAATAAGCAAGCGGCATTGATTGATAACTTGATGAGCTTGAAATATGAATAAAAAATAACGTTCGAAAAAAACTGGGGAGGGGTGAAGCACACACGGTATGCAGAAAAGGGTGCGTCTGTGACACTGGCGTGATCGAAAAACTGCAGTGAAATGAAACACGCCTTTAGGCATGGAGGAAGAAGAGAAAGCAGGGAGCATAATGTCACACGAATGAAGCCAACGGTGTCGGCCCAACACGTCATCAGAACGGCACAGCGTGCGGTTAGTTTCATTACTATCAGTGGCGTTCCGTTTTTGAACCTCCTGCGTGAGCCAGCTGGTCTGCGACGAACCAGCGAGTTTTGATCAAAAGTTACCGGGCCTCATACTACAAAATAACGGCAACTCTCGTTACTGGCGTGATCTTGTGCAAAAGGTTACGTGTTGGACCAACCACGCTGGCTACAAAATGGCATGGCTTGCCAATCCAGGCTGCGTGACGTCATGCACTCTCCTTTTTTTTGTTTCTACATGCCTACAAGCACGTCTTCTTGCGTACACATTCATTTTAACTTTCCCACGGCTTGCAGGGAAGGATGTTTTAGGGTCACTAATGCCATTGGCTATTTAATATTGTCTTCCGCGTTTTTATTTAACTAGTGAGAAGTAGTTTAGTTCACCAAAATTTGTTAGGCGTACCTGCGTTTATGATGAAGCATGACTTCTCGACACACCGTGACAAAAGAAGACGGTGAATAGCGAAGCCCCTAGGGTGCGTCGGGGCTGGGCCCCCAACCCATTGTCCAGTAGTTGGGCTGCGCAGTATTCGATAGTACCTTAGAGGTGCTTTTGTGTGTGATTACTCAAGTAATAAAGTACGTTCAAAATGTATTTTTATTTGCGGTGTGCAATACTTTTACGGTCGATCTATTATATCGCATTATTCTACAGCACACGGGTACACGGGTATCGGAAAAATCAATGTTATGCTGATAGGGATATTCTATTGCTTTTTTGACATGCTAACTTTGTTGAAAATTAGTTTCTTGTTGCTTGAGTACAAGGACAGCGTGTTAAGGCTTGCCGAACCTAAGTACTTATCAAATATGCGCAGTTTTGCCCATAACACATTTTCTGTTAGATCTTTGCAGTTCAAGACATGGACAGCATCTTTGCCAAGTACTTCCTTGTGGGGCTTGCTGCTGCGCTTGGTAACTTCACAAATTCTATATAAATAAGAACTATGAGCTATATATAGGCATATAGACAAGTGGACATCCCATCGTTCCTCATGATGTGATTTACTGGAAATGTGTACAACAATATGAAAAATTCCGTCTGCCTCAAGTAGTAAATTGCACCCACGATAAAAAATATATTCTATCCAAAAGCTCACACTACGAGGAAAGCTATATTTATACAGCCTCAGTAGGTCAGGAACGAGCGGAAAACTTTTCTCTTGGCTTCTTTGGCTGACTGGGTAGACAGCGCCTACAGCTGTCCGCTGCAGCCACTGGCTGCCTTCACACATGTAGTTGCGCCTGTCTTCACACAGGTACGCAAAGTTTTTTCATCACGAGAGATAAGAAATCAATGGTATAGCGAACAATTGTCATGTCACGTGAAGGACTGCCAGCAGCCGGAAACTCGCGAAGCAGTGCGGCAGGCATTTCAAGAAATTACGCACGAGAAGAACCTACACAGCACGGGCGCGAACTAAGAACTGCCACAGTTCGACACTTAAACCACTCTGGTCGTACACAAAAGACGCACCAAACAAACGCACAGGAATATACAGGACGAGCGCGTATTAACAACCGTCATAGTCGTTATTTCTTTGAACGCGTCTAGCATACTCATATTGCAAACATGATAGCCGCAGCTAGCGAAGGCACTTTTGCACTCTCTGTGTAACTTTAACGCGCACTTACCATAAAAGTACTAGTGGCACGAACCGCCCCATCACGAGATAGCGGCTGCGCAGCAGTTATTATCACTTGCACTGCAAGACGTGGCGAGACAATGCACTTTCCGCGCCATGTCGCAAATGCTGCGAAAAACACGCTGAAGTTCCAAGTAGCCTGAATGGTGCCTACAAATAGCAACCCAGCTCTTTAGAGAAATAGAAAAATGAGCTATCCAGTTAGCTGCAATAGACCCATGCGTTTCTGGGCAAATTCTTGCCCCACTTAGGGAAAACTGTATGCATTGTGGTGAGTTTAGCTTCTCAAAATATTTAGTCTTAGTTACAACGCTGTCAAAAGAGAATAGAAACTGTACGAATAAGAAAGGAGTTGGATGTTGTCAAAACTTTCGCACTTGTTATATATATATATATATATGTATATATATATATGTATATATATATATATATATATATATATATATATATTAGGTGCCCAAATCACGTGACTAACAATTACTCCTTTTTTTGCGTTTCAGTTACGCTGATCATTGCACCGAACAATGCCGGTGCCCTTCGTCCTGGAGTAGTCGAAACTGCCGCTAATGCACTTTCACAGGCATTTGGAAGAACCGAGGAAAGTGCGGAAGAATGAAACTTTTATCTGCGTTATGCCTTGCGCTGGTCATACGTTGCATTGTACATTGTATGCAGCTTCATTGAAATAAATAAAATCAATAAATCAGAGAATCAGCCTCGAATCAATAAATGATGAGAAAACAGTGGAGCGCTGAATTCCCAGTGTAAAAGGGTGTTGCCTCCTCTTATATTTTATCTTTCGAAGCCGCGCTGTGCCCAGGCAACAAATATAGTTAAATGTTTGCAAAAACAAATGACATGGGTGCGTGCAAGCTTTCGCATTGGTGACCTGAGGACCCCTGCTGATGTTCTAAATCTTTCTCCCGTTGCACTACCTTATCGCTTGAGTGCATTCAACACATTAGAGCAAATAGCTTGAAGCATTCCTTATGCTATATTGAGAACACGGGTTCCCGAACAACAGTTCCGTTCGAACAACAGCAGGACAAACTGCACAAGCGTAAGCAGTGTTGCAACAAATACAGGCTAGGCAGCGACAGTTCGTGCTTCGCGCGAAACTGGTGATATGGCTGCAGCACTTCAATAAAATGTAGAAGAATCAGAGGGGTTCATAGGCGGCACTATGGTTGTTATGAGATGTAATTTGTGGTGTTTCGTTAGCGATATGGCGTGAATAATTTATTTCACTTGTCTGATTGATTTAATTTCCATTTAGGTCATGTCTTCTTCTTTGTGACACCCTATTTCAGCAGCGATGCTATTTGAGCAAGCCGTATGTGGTACGCCGTTTCACAACCCACCTGAAAATGGTTTTCATTCCAGTGTGGATCATGGAACCTGAAAATATGTCGAGGCTCAAAAGTTTTTTATCTAAGAATGGCAAAATACCCATGCTCCATAATTCCGCTGGAATGAGACGTTTTCTCGTTGTAAATTTTTAATTGCAATCCTTTTTTCCAACGGTAAATGAAGGAATTTTCATATTTCAGCTGAATGCTACTGCATGCGCATTAGCATAGTTCCTACGGGAACTGATCGTTCAGTGTACTGCCCACACTCAAAGAGCATGATGATGAAACTCGACAGCTTGTACTTAAAAACTTTTATCGAGTGTTGGAACACGACTTCAGGCGTGAATTTAGTGGGCTCATATTTTTGTACGTTTTTGTATGTATCCACGCTGGCGCACATGCTCTGGCTGTGGCAGGCAATGTACACTAACCCCGACACTACTTCGGTCAGGTGGGAAGTGGTCATGCGCAGCTCCGTCCTGGCCGACCAACTTTGGACCGCCCAGCAGGCCCGCGGAGTGGCCGATAGGCTTGGCCTAACGGTCCCGACGTAGGAGTCGCTCTATGCGCACTCACGCACGCCTTGCAGGACTGCAATAAAGCTTCGCAACCAAACAACCAAACTTCGAACGTCAGTTAACGTTAGAACCAGATGAAACATGAAACACAATTCTAGCGAAAGCTGTAGTTTTACCAAATCACGTGAACAGCATCAATACAGCTTTCGAAAACTGTCCAATACGACTTCGTCATACCTTCAGTGCACAGCTTGCCCCGCCGTGGTGGTCTAGTGGCTAAGGTACTCGGCTGCTGACCCGCAGGACGCGGGTTCAAATCCCGGCTGCGGCGGCTGCATTTCCGATGGAGGCGGAAACGTTGTAGGCCCGTGTGCTCAGATTTAGGTGCACGTTAAAGAACCCCAGGTGGTCTAAATTTCCGGAGCCCTCCACTACGGCGTCTCTCATAATCATATAGTGGTTTTGGGACGTTAAACCACACATATCAATCAAATCAATCAATCAGTGCACAGCAGTGCAAATCAAAGGCACATGCCTTCTGGTAAGATCTGGTGAGCACTGCTGTTTATATACTGGGGGTGTTATGTAACGATTTTATATCAAGATTCAACTACTCCAAGTAAACGTCAAATAAGTCGATATCACACATGTAATTATTGGTAATTGTCTCATAGACGCATCTGCGTCAATAGGCAGCAATCGTTGCATGGCACAGGATTAATGGTGAGAAAGCTTGTTTACACAAACTGGCCTGTAAAACACTTCGTGCGTATATAATCATTGCATACAACCAAGAACCATTATTGATTAACTCACTAACATTGGCGAAAAACGTTTACTAACGCTATAAATACTTAGCAAGTCTAGCAGGTCTGCAGAGAATATCACGCTCCCTGCAATATTGACGAAGGATAGTATGGTGAATGCAGGCCTACTACACAAAAATGTGATTGTTTATGGAGTAGTGATTACCCAGTAGGTGGCAGCCGTTACCCCAAAAAAAGGCCATGAAAGGCCCCTCTCAGAACTGACACTCTGACTGTGCTGCGCGTTCTGCGCAGGCCTGGCGTTTTTTTTTTTAGTTTACTGGGTGCCCTGGTAACACCAGCCAAAGCTTTAAAATATACCTATGCAAACAAATGACTGCTTATGCCCATTTATTGGAGACACTCAAGCTAAATTTTTATCTTGTTTAATTATTCAAGAGTACCCAACCAGCTTTGAAGACACAATGCTGGGAAAAAATTAATTGAAAAATCTACAGGTACCAAGTATTATTGTTTTCGTGCTGACTCAAGTACCTGCAAACTACAGAATGCAGACAGAAACACGTGATATGCCCGCTTGCGCGCTCGCGATTGCAGTGCTCCCTACTAAACAGCATGAAAACGACCATAGCATTTGGCCGGGTATGCTGCCACTGAATAGGTGGGTTTTGGTGCTGCTCTTGGTGGGGTGGTTTGCTGCTTAAATCATGCTACTGGAGGCCTATTAGTCAAACTCTTTTAGTCATTTGCTATCAGTCCTAGCACATCGCTCGCTAGAGCTAATGATGTGCCGCGTTGTCATTCACACATATCAACAACGCAGTCCATCGCGTTGTCAATGTATGTGCAGCATAGGCTTTACAAGCGTCATGTGTACAGATGCATGCAGTGCACAAACAAATTAATGACCGCAAAGCGTTCAATGAAACGAAGCATTATAGGAGTGGCAATAAGAGTTTAAAACATAGACCATACAAAGGTAGCCTATTTTTATCAAGTTAGCATAAAACGTATACCGCTCCGCAGGTCATGTAATCAGAACAGACAATTGATAATCAGTTAAAATGCTGGGGCAGAAAGCACTGGCGAAGATGACAAAAGGGTAGCTAGAACGAATAAATCGAGAAATTTGAGAGCATAAAATGGAGGCATGCATTTCACGCAGAGCAGAACGTGTTGGGTGTTGCGACCTGGGTTGACACTATCCCACTGCTGCCATTCAGTTGTTGCGACTCCGGGTCCTGCGGGTCTCAGTTTGGTAGCGGGCCCCCGTCCTAGGACCCATCGTCGAACAAGTCAGATGAGGCGCTCGTAAAAACGACAACATTTATTTACATGATTAGTAACTGAGAGTTAGAAAAGAGCTGATCAAGTGATCAAGTAGAAGTCAGGAACTGTACATGAGAACTATTGAACTGTAGAACTTGAAATATACAAAAAGCCTTCGGCTTGTATTGCGCCTCTTTGCCAACCCTGGTCGCATTATCCGCGGCTTCCGCCAATAGGACGCTCCATGGTCTAGGTGCTCAACCCACGATGGTGCTCCACCCATGTTTTCTGCGTTAAAATATCCCATCATTGTATCAGAGAGTAAGTTAGCAAATGTAAATCAGAATTAACCATTAAGCAGAATGACACATGTCTCCTAATCTGTGTATAAATACTGCCCTTCAAACTTCTGTTGAGTATTTGCAAAAAATAATGACAACATTGTTAGAGAACTCTTTGGTTAAAGAACGACTGAATACCGAGCTTTGTTATATATCACTTGGCAAACGTTCGTGACACATATATGTGTTGTGCTGTGTGGGCGGGTAATGCGTCATGGTATTTTTACCATATATTGGGAATTCACTCTGTTAACTACTCACAAAACATCCAACCAAAAAGCGTAGAAGACAGGAAGTGCTACTGGTAAGAGCAGCGTCTCGGACAACAACACGTATGACGTGGATTATTGTAAGAAACAGTGTTTTTTGAACTGTCACCAAATATAAAGGGGGAGAGAGAGAGATATTAATGGAAGGGGAAGAAATAAAAAGGACTTTATCTTCTGCCTTCCATCAAAGGACACAGCTCAGCACCTTCAGACATGAGGAGAGAACGTCAAAATGATGGAAATAAAGATGTGGAAATCGAAGTTTTTTTCCTTCGTGAGGATAGACTTTGCCTAATTAAGCTGCCGTCAGTGCGTATGCACTGACATGGTATCACATTGCCTCCGTAAATGACCGAGTAATGATGCTTTACGTTGAAATTATTCGGAAAATGAGTTGGTTACTATGATGACCCATTAAAACTGAGATATTTTCGTTGATCTCGTGTATGCTTAGCGTGTCAGGCTCTCGACTAATTTGTGAGGCAGTCATAAAGCACAGTAGGTCTAAGCGCCAGGCTCTCGACTGTTGAAAGATATGTGGGGTTTAACGTCCCAAAACAACGGTATGATTATGAGAGATGCCGTAGTGGAGGGCTCCGGAAATTTCGATCACTTCGGGTTCTTTAACGTGCATCCAAATCTGAGCACATAGGCCTACAACATTTTCGCCAACATCGGAAATGCAGCTGCCGCAGCCGGGATTAGATCCCACGACGTGCGGGTCAGCAGCCGAGTACCTTGGCCACTAGACCAATGCTGCGGTGTGGCATTCGACTGTTGTTCTTGAAGAAGCAAATTTTGTGGGTGAAGCTCCTTAGGGTTTGGGTCGTTCCCTCGTTGTAGTATAGTTAATATGTTGTAGTAGTAGTAATTGCTAGTCAGTTTTAGGAATCGCTCACTAGATAGAGTTGTGTGTACATGTCCTTGGAAGCAATATTACTAGATGGCATTAGTAGTTTTCGTGTAAAGTTTAAAAGTATATGCATGGACTGAATGATGATGAGTGGGGCGAAACGTCCATTCGTCCGTCTGTCCATCACAGACATTCAGACAGACAGACAGACAGACAGACAGACAGACAGACAGACAGACAGACAGACAGACAGACAGACAGACAGGCAGGCAGACAGACGGCCGGACTGACGGACGGACGGACGGACGGACGGACAGACAGACAGACAGACAGACAGACAGACAGACAGACAGACAGACAGACAGACAGACAGACAGATTGATGAACGTACAGGTGGACGGATGGACGTTTCGCCCTACTCACTACTCATCATTCACTTTGTGCATAGGCTGGTTGCTTTTTGACAGCGTGCGCACTGCACTTTCCTTGTGACACATTTCGAAACATTTTATTCACCCACCATGTGTGTGGATGAATAAAATGTGTGGGTGAATAGAAATATTCACCCACCATGGCACTATGACACTGGGAAAATCATCGGGGTATCATAGAAGTGTGGCGCACTTGTAGTTACCCAGAGTCATTGTCATCCTTGCTGCGATGCACAAACAAATGATCAAGGGTTTCTCGTTTTTTAACGTATTTCAGTTCAGCCCTCCCTTAATTACACATACAGAAATATTCAACGAGTGGACGCAGCACAATTAAATCGACTAAAAAAGCTGCTCAAGCACTTGATATTTCTTTCATAAGGTAACGTCATTTAATGATGTCATATAATGTAGTTGCATGGCTTCATTCTATACTAGCATTCTTCAAAGAACTGAGATATCTGTAACATGTTTTTGTTGTTGCTGCTGCATTTCATTCAACCAAGTTTATTTCAACTTGACCCCAGACTGAATTCGGAAAAGGGTGTCCCCGAATTTCCAGTTTAATTTGCGTGAAATCACTCACTAATTTGTACTATAATGCGTGACGTCATATTCCAGAAGGAAATGGGTTTTAAATGTGAAGCCTTTCTTAGCAAACTTCGGTGACTTTAAGCGTATCTATCTATATATCTATCTATCTATCTATTTATCTATCTATCTATCTATCTATCTATCTATCTATCTATCTATCTATCTATCTATCTATCTATCTATCTATCTATCTATCTATCTATCTATCTATCTATCTATCTATCTATTCAGCCACTTACGTTTAGGTGCTCTCGTGATCACCCCTTTAACTTGGCGTGAACGGAAATTAGCATGGGCGGGTAAGATGGTTGGTCAAAACATGAATATTGTCACAAACCCGTCTCGTACGTCGTCAAGCACTGCTACCCAGACAGCGACACACACACACACACACACACACACACACACACACACACACACACACACACACACACACACACACACACACACACACACACACACATATATATATATATATATATATATATATATATATATATATATATATATATATATATATATATATATATATATATATATATATATATATATATATATATACGTGCGGCTATGAGGCATTCGTACGCGGGTATGTGCACAGGTGATTGACACTTAGTATCTACCCAGGAACGACGAGAACAAACATGGGTAATTTGAACGCACGAGCGTCAACGACTACCCGACATCGGTAGCATTGACCCGAAGAATCCAAAGTATAAATGTAAGGGTCCCAGCTGGAATCCAACCCAAGCATTCTGCAGGGCAACGAAGCATTTTACCATGTCTCGGAACTACTTTTCAAATAGACGCTAATGTTCTTGAAACGTCAATAGTGGCTGCAGTGCTGCCTGCCCAATTTTATAAACATTATATATGTACTCCTTTGATACAGCCGTCACGTCGGGTTAACGTAAATTGTGTTTAGTTGTCATGCACTGAAGTTTATTTATGTAGCAGGGTCCGGGGCCTGCATCCTCGCGAGCATCGGTGCTTCATATAACTTTCCTGTGTTGTTAATACACCTGTTCTAGTTGGCATCGTTGCGCAAGTGCGAGAAATGGTTACATAAACATCTTCAACTCTTTGACATATGTCTGTACGTGCAACATTTGTAGATAAATTCAGCTTAATTTCATGACGTGTGGCTCTTTAAAAAATTGACACGGTCACCTTCCTTCCACATTTTTCGCATAAATTCAATTCCCAGGTACATGTGATCTGCCGAATTTTTTCTTTCGTTTCTTAAATTGTTCATCTTGTGCTACGCCGCAGATGTCGCTGTATGCTCACAATTTTTTTTGCCACAACGGAAAGTAGGAGTTTGATTCGAATAGCCGTGAATACAATAGATCAATCTTTTATTGCTCAATTGGCACATAATTAGGCTATCATTCATCTGGTTAGGTTCGGGCATGACACTGTGCAATGGGCCTCTCGTCTATAGCCTACACCAAACCTAAAATACCTAGCAGTTGTGTTGACTACATTCATGGCTCTTCATGTGGATGACTGCACAGCAGTCGATTGGTTTTCACTTTATTGTTGGTGAAATGTGAAGCAAAGTGGTGTTCCGCAAACCGTTTTATACTCATAAGGGTTGTCCAAGCAGCCCTTTCTGTTTTGATACGGACGTTGTCCGGGGCTTGTTGGTGATCTGAATGAGTTTCCGCTGGTCAACTTGATGATGCAACAACTCCACAGCTCCGATAATTTAGAGCAGCGCACTGACCTTTCTGGCACTACTGTTACGTTCACTCCGTCTGCCATTTTCAGTCATCGCCATGGCACATCTTTGTCATATGCCATTCTGCCTCCCAATGATGATGCAACGGGAATCATCATCATCATCATCATCATTATCGTCATCAGCCTGACTACGTCCACTGCAGGACAAAGGCCTCTCCCATGTTCCGCCAGTTAACCCGGTCCTGTGCTTGCTGCTGCCAATTTCTACCCGCAAACTTCTTAATCTCATCTACCCACCTATAACCTTCTGTCTCCCCCTAACCCGCTTCCCTTCTCTGGGAATCCAGAGAAGGGAAGCACGAGAAGGGAAGCAACGGGAATACTTGTTCGCAATCCCAGATTATGTCCTCTCACCTTACGCCATCACGAGACACTTGGTCGCGTTCACCCAGTAGACGAACGCTCTATCGTGCCTATTGAATCCCATGACACTGGCCCAAAGCTTCAGTTGGATGCTGTAACTCCTTGTTTCCATCCGGATGACGTCTCTCTCGATGTAATCAACTGCTACATCGAATGCGAGCTCCCTCGGGATTAATGAGCACGACAAATAGCGCTTCTTCGGGAGTTTATACATTAATTTGTCTTTCCACAGAAGCCACTGAGTCAAACCAACACCATCACTCACAGTATCTACACGGTAACGCATACTCCTTTGCGGCAATGCCCCTACCGTGCACCAGCAACAGAACGCAATATCATTGCGGGGAACGTCAATAACATGCTTCGCCATGATGTTATCTCACCCCCTTCAAGTCCCTGGTCTTCGCCTGTAGTGCTCTTCAGAAAAAAATGGCAGCATATCCACGGAGTGAATGATGGAGAGTGGGGCGAAGCATTCGTCCGTCCATGCGTCCGTCTGTGTGACCGTCCATGCGTCTGTTTGTGCGCCCGTCCCTGCGTTCTTTCATGCATCTGCCCCTGCGTCCGTTCATGCGTCCATCCATGCATCTGTTTGTGTGTCCGTTCGTTCATCTATTCAACACTCCAAGTCCCACCATCTCGCATCTTTTTATCATATATTCCCCATATAGAAGCACCGCCATCCAGCGGACATTCCGAGGACTAAACGAGAGGTGGCACACGCACACTTTCTTACGGCCTGCGCTTTGGGTCCACCTCCCACCTTTAACCACCTCGAGTTCATGGTATATTCTAGTTCACTGTATTCATGGCACTGCGACCAAACGCTCGCTAAACCTTTCGAAAACCAAGGAGGTTACGCCCAGCGAGTATAACGTAGCAACCTTTCCCTGTCAGATAGGGCTCAATTTACATGCCAATGGCTGCTAATGAGAAATGAGAGACAGGAGAATTCGGCTTTTACTTTATTACGGCTTGCGCTTCGTATCTACTTCTCATTTTTAACCACCTTGAGTTCATTCATGGTATATAAATGTTCATTGTATTCATGGCACTGCGGCTCAACGCTCGCTAAACCGTTCTAAAGCTAAGGAGGTTACACCCAGCGAGTATAATGTAGCATCCCTTTCTTGTCCGATAGTGCTCAATGTACATGCCAATGGCTGCTAATGGGGATCGCAGCGTGCGCGTTGTCTAAAAGCCGAATGCTCATGTCTCTCATTCCCCATTAGCAGCCATTAGCATGCACATTGAGCACTATTTTTTATTGTTAAACAACGCACAGAAGAAATCTCTCACTGGCACCACCTTGGAGGTCAAGTGTTATACCTATTTCGGGCATGTGCCACTGGTGGTTACGTACGAGGGACGCCCAAGCCACGCCATAAGGAGCTTCGCCCCTAAAAAGATGGTTCAATTAGATTATGTCTGGATTACAGACGACTCAACGATATTACGCGTTAAAATTTGTACCCTCTACCCCGCATCTCCAACACTATAAAACGAGGTTTATTGGCGTAAGTAGCACTTGCAAAGAATGGTATTGATACTGAAAGCGGGCGGCAGCAACCGACATAGAAATCACAGCGCTAGGGCCAACCGCTCGCGCTGAATAGACTTGCTGTGCAAGCGCTATATATTCACGTCAATAAACCCCGTTTCACCTAGAGATATATGCCAGAAGGTTTGTTCATCGTTTTTGCTTGAACTCGTCAGTTACAGTTTTGCAGTGTTCAAAATGATATGGTCAAGTCGACATGTCTGTTTTCAAAAGTAACATGAAAATGACCCCTTCAATTGCTACAACTATGACATGGTGTTCAATTTAGTGTTGTAGGCATGATTAGATTTTATTTCAAGTCCAAGGTAAGAATGCTTTCTCTAGGTCCACATTTAGTCGGCCAGAACCA
Organism: Rhipicephalus microplus; assembly: GCF_043290135.1. Taxonomy (NCBI): domain Eukaryota; kingdom Metazoa; phylum Arthropoda; class Arachnida; order Ixodida; family Ixodidae; genus Rhipicephalus; species Rhipicephalus microplus. The sequence goes on along the minus strand of NC_134704.1, from coordinate 145,650,547 downwards.
AAGGTGGGCGTAGTATACAAGTGTGGCCGACCTGTAAATTTGTAAAAGAGAACCCGAGGCGTGAGGTAGGCTATGAACCGGAGTTGTTACTGACGTTCGAGTAAAATTCGCCAAACGATGAGCGATAAGTCACCAAAAGTCGCCATTTGTCGTCAAATTTCGCGAAAAATTCGCTACTTTACATATGTATGGCCAGGATGGCTATAAAAAATACAGCATCATGCTTAACACCTCATATTATCTTGACGTTTTTCAATATCAGAAGCATCAGCCGGTTCACCATGGGGGCACAGAAAAATGACATGCATGCTCCAGCAGCGTTTTTGAATGTTAGCGCCTCGATAACAAAAGTTTTTGATGGTTTAGATTGTAGTGAATACAGGGCGACGCAGTCGGTATAACAACAAGGAGAGGGCGCGTGTAGCATTCGTGCAGATTTGAAAATTTTTGTTGCAGTCGAATCATGCGCCCGGTAATCGAGCAACTTAATTAAGAAAACAACGGAAATAAATTCGGAAACGCATTAGCATCAGTGCAGCTTCTGAAGTTTCTGAAGGGTGCCTAAAGAAGCTAATTTTTTGATCGGCTGAAATAGTGTGTCAATAAAAAAGTCACAGCTTTGCCGCAAAGTCGAAGCATTGAATGCTATTGCAACAAATTGGAAAGTCGCACGAAAAATGGCAAGCAGATTGAGAGTATACTCTCAATAATATATGTATTACATTGTATATTCAATTTTGTAGTTGTTGATGATTGTATACTTGCGATTACAAATGGTTAACACTGTTATTTCATGAGCCCTGCTGTGAAGCTGCTGTCACAGCTCAGTCAAGCTGTGTCTGAGAACATGTTGTGCGCTTCCGCTGTCTGTAAATGTTCAAAGCAGGGAATAACGGATTTGACTTAAATAACCAAATCTCAGAATTCTTATATTTACGGCCGCTCTAGACGTGTGTCAAAGCTTTGTATTCTTGCACAGTACATTTGTCAGCAGAAAAAAGTGCCGCCATATCCACGAAGTGAATGATGATGAGTGGGCGAAGCTCCGGAGGTAAACCTGGTAAACCATGAATCCTCTGTACATTTTGCCCACTCGATTTTATTACATCGCTCCCCCTAGCGTACGTCGCCGCACTAAATCGAACGATTGCCTTCAACCAATGACACGCGCCATATGTGACATCATTCCTATTTTATAAGATCTCGCGTCTTTCATCAACTACAAGTACCGCTTTCTAGTTTATAACATCTTGCATCTTTTCATCATCAGCTACAAGTACCACCATCTAGTAAACACTACAAGAACTAAACGAGAGGTGGCTACATACAGGAGACGGTACCGCCATCTAGTGAACACTGCAAGAACTAAACTAGAGGTGGCTACATACAGGGGACCGTACCGCCATCTAGTGAACACTGCAAGAACTAAACTAGAGGTGGCTACATACAGGGGACGGTACCGCCATCTAGTGAACACTGCAAGAACTAAACTAGAGGTGGCTACATACAGGGGACGCACAGCCCACGCCCTAAGGAGCTTCGCCCCTAAAATATTTTATGTTGTCATTTTAACATTAACACTTTTAATCTTAATAAATATTAAAACACCAAACTTCGTTCATACATGCTGACCATGCAATTATTGTAGGTAGCGAAAGTACGGCCCTTGTGAGAATTGGTAGGGTGGTTGTACAACACAAGATATGTCATTAAGATATTATCTCTCGACTAGACCTGTGCTTCGTTCCCAAATTCGCCGGTGGCGGTGCGCCGGTGTTTTTTTTTCCAGTGACGGCGCATCAAAAGCGAGAGGGAGAGTGGGGTGGGTTCAATATTTGTGTGTCCCGTGAATTTAATAAAAAAAACTGTCTCCCTGAAAGGGTGAAACCGTGTATGCGATAGCAACAAGTCTTAATGTTATAACGATCTAAGGCGAGCAGCTTAATATTTTCATACGATCTCTTCATACGTGTCTGCGTTTCACGCTTGTATATTGTTCCAAGTTCTTCAGTGCATTTACTTCTCCCTTATTTACGTACTTCATCGGGTAAAAAACTAAAAGGATCAAAGTGCATTAAGTCCTTCCAGGCTGGAGGACGCCGCAGTGTGGGGACAAGCAATGCCCTTCTGACTTCTGGAGAAAAGTACGTTGGGAGCTATTCTCGATGTGTCCATCTAAAGAAGTCGTCCACAATCCATTTGAGCAGAGGACATTCATTTCGACTAGAAATAGAAAAGTGGTGAGCTGTAACGTTTGCTTTCGACCACGTCCAAGCACCGAACCCACCAGCACATTCCAAGGGTAAAAAGAAGGTGTGCAAAATTTATAGAAACGTGAACTTGTCAAGTTTTAACTTGCATCTAAACGTGTCCCAAATGTTTAAGAACGATGCAGGGAGAAGGTATCGACCTTCACAACTCTATTAGAGTCCAAATTAACCGTGTCTTCGATCAGAATTTATGCACGACCTCTGAGATGTACGCCCAAAAGCGGACGTCTGGGCACCTGCGTTCATTGCGCTGAAGAGCATTAGTGTCGATATTTGTTGAAACTTCCGGACATCGAAATGAAGATGAAAGAACCGTAAACAGTGATTGTGGTGATCGCTGATATGCTGCTAACCAACTGCCGCCGAAACGGACAGTACTCCAGCAGGACATATCGAGTATAACTTCACAGTCATAAAAAGAAAATTAGCACATCCCACGTATTGTGGGCATCGATGATTTTTTGGAGCACGAATGATTAAGGTTGATATGTCACTTTAAAATGAGCACAACGTTACGAGGCGGACGTAAATTATAGCGTTCATGACACCCATGCCATGATTATTATATTTGGATGTGTCATTTACCTTCGTCGTATATTCACGTTACGTGATACCAAATTTAGCATCGCGTGACGTGATATGCGTAGCTTGCGAAACAGCCAAGACCATGCTACGAGCGTAACATGTAGCCATGTTTTGCATCACACGCATATCATAACTATCATGTTTGGACGTGTCATTTACCTTCGTCGTCTACTCACGTCATGTGATACCAAACTTGGTATATGTGGAGCTGGCGAAACGGCCCCGAGCACGCTATGAGCGTAGCATGTAGTCAAGTTTACAAGACACGCATATCAAAATTATCATGTTCGGACTTGTCATTTACGTTCATCGTTTATTACACCGTATCACAAGATACCAAATTTGGTATTTGTGGAGCGAGCGAAACGGCTGCGGGCGCGCTATGAGCGTAGCATGTGGTCATGTTTTACATGACATGCATGGGACGATTATCATGTTTGCACCAGTCATATACCTTCGTCATCTAATGAGGTCACGTAACACCAAATTTGGTATATGTGAAGCTAGCGAAATGATCACCAGCGCATCATGAGCGTGGTGTGTAGTCATGAATAGTCATAACATGAAAATCAAGACATGCGTGTCACGATTCTCAATTTATGGGTTGTCATTTATGTTCGCCATGCAGTCGTGTGATACTATACTCTTGTAGTTACCGGGCACACGATGGTGATTGCAATCATTGCAGTCTTCGTTTGCGAAAAGCGCGCGCTTTTCAGACACAGCGAAGTAACAACTGAGACGCTAATTCGCGTGCATATGTACCTGTCAGTAGGTTTCGTGCGTCATTTGCACGTGAGATACGCGGGGCACGTTTCAATTTGATTTCCATTCTGTGCATGATCTTACAATTTGTTGCTATCACATTCATTTCTTCGCCTTTGCGGCAAAGCTGTGACTTTTTTTTCATTCCAAAAAGTTGAAAGAATTGAATTGCGACAAGTTGTAATTCCCTGCAATCTATTAAGAATAGAATTAAGGCACCCATTCGGCAACATTGACGAATTAATATTATTATCACAAATGCTTGTACTCGTTTGCTCAATTCCTGGGGCGCATACCCACAAAGTAGTTGTTCTTTCTTCCAGATTACACTAACGAAAAATGAAAACATTTTTGTTAGTGTAATTCTAACACTAACCCTAACAAAAAATAGAATATTGTTTTGTTTGAAGTAGTTATGAGACGCCTAGCAAGTTCACAAAAGCGAACAAAGCACCATAGAACAAGATTTTGGTGGATGCTAGTACAGATTCCCTACACCGCACAAGATAACAAAGCAGTACCAATACACATTGCAAAAAAGGTACGATTCCGCTCTCAAGAAATGAAACATGCTGCTTGCCATGATCAGTATTGTTCATAATACGCATAAAACACTGCATTACCAAAATTATAACTCCGATCCGCCTATTCGATGCACCATCCCATTACATGTATCAGGAACACTGATACATTCTTAACAACAAGGCTACCAATGAAGCAACATGACAATATATTAATACAAAAATATGAAGGGGCTTTTTACATGAATAAGGTGAAAGCGCGTCATTCCAAATGCAACATCTCTCCGAAGCGTAGGACCCGTCTTTGGACCCTGCGGCTTCTTTTGATTTTAATTAAGGTTCTACGTTTCTCCCAACTGTATATAAACATGATTTGCAGAAATAATAGAATATATGGTCTGAAATATATTTAAACCGTTGTTTACTTGATTAGTTTAACGTAGCCGGGGACACCGCAGGCGATCATGTAGCCCTACAGCAACATCATAGAGGTGATGCGACTTCCCTCCCAAGACCAGAAAATGAATGCGCTGCATTATCTTTGTATTTATGTTCTCTTTGTTTATGTAATTTTCGCCGTAGCACTTCTGAAACTTCGAAACCTCACGGCTGTCGGTTTATTTACCTTAAACCAGGTGGTAATCAAGCAGGTGATACATACCAGGATTTCCAAACGTCTTGGTTGTTGAATCGTTCAGTTCGGCTAGAAACGTTGGTGTGACTTTGATGTACTCTGCGGGCTTTCCACAGAGTTTCCAGTGCTTTGTGAAGGGCCGTTCCTGCTCTTGTGACTCTGCAGGGAGGTCTATGCGTACGTCGCCCTTCTCGAATAAACTAGAAGACAAGCGGCGGGCACTGCTTCTCTTTGGCCACGTGTTCGGGAAGTCGATGGTCACGTGCTTAAAGTAGACAAGTCCGTTGGTGGCACGGTGGAGGAACTGAGACGAAGACCTAAGCAGGCTCTGCAAACATGTGAGTAGATTTAGTCCCTATTTTTCTTAAGAGTCGGTTTTAATTGACAGGTGAGAGGAGCAAACTGTGGAATACCTAGCGAGAATAAATGGTAGAGAAGGAAAGTGAAAACGCTTACCCAGTTCAGGATAACCAGTTTGCTACCCTGATCACAAGATGAATAAGATTGAAAAAGAGATACAAGAGACTGAGAGATAGCAAAGCTACACACAAGACCGCAATGAGTAACAGTCGCCCACTACTGGTTGCTGTTGCTGCAAGCGGCTGTTGCCCCCTTCTGCTGACTGACTGCTCCTATCCCTATCGTCTAATTTTTTACTCTTTCTTCCCCTTCCCCATCCCACTACAAGACGCTGCGCCGTGCTCCCTTAAGGGCTGCATAAATTTGGCGTATTTTTCTTGCTCTAACCTTAATCACCACCACTATGAATCGGGCGTTGAACACGATATGACTGTCACAACCACAAGTTTGCGCAACAGTTTAGTACAACGAAAGCCTCAGTTGTCGATACTTGGAAAGCCTTGTGAAAGCTTCTTCGTTGAAAAAAAAATTATGATCGATGCAAAAATGAAAAAAAATTCCGGAGGGTCGAGCCAAAATTGTAACCAAATAAGGCGTGGCAATCAAGTATTCTGACACAGGTCCACGAAACTATTTCAGAAAAATGACCATCTAAGTGAGGTCAAGTACTGTGAAGGGCGACGCTGTTCTATTTATATTGCGTAGCAAAAGCACAGGATATCAGCAAGCCTTACACAGTGTGGATTTCTTAACGATTCGCTGGTTCAAAGCTCTCTTACGAAAGGATGAACTATAATTAATCCGCATTAGGCGTAGCACCAACAACAAGCGCAGCCACAGCACCACGGTATACCCTGATTTCTTGTTGTGGTCATGTGAGCTCTTGCACAGCATGCAACGCTTATGGCAGAAAATAAGATACTACCTTCTGAGAAGACAGGACACGCAAGCATGGACCCAAGTAGGAAGTCGGGACACCTCAGACGCTTACTAACAATTGAAGATGCGCTCAATGACGAAAAAGCAATAAGGCATAGAAATTTATCTGCACATGTCAATACAACTGGCGAACACGTCAACCTGGCATGTGTGGTGATCTACGTTAAGCACAACACGAGTATTAAGGCATTTGATTTCATATTTGTGCAAGGTAATGAACGGTTGGCTTACGCATGCGCTACTACTACTATCGATATATCATGCTTCAACCATCAGACATGTTTCTTCATTCCTATGCAGGTACAGAATAGGGCATTTGTTGAACATTGGCGTGCACTCGCAATAATGAAATGTAAAGAAAATTTAGAATGCCAGATTGAGAGGTTCGCATATTGCATGGGCATCAGCAAGTAAGCTTTCATCAATTCATTCATTTTAGTTGCAGAAGAGACAACGCTTAACGTATACACCACCTAGTAAGAAATGGAATGAAGCAAAGTATCACACCTGTAGATGAGAGTACTTAGAGTCAATAACAAAATTGGGGGATCTTCAGCTTCGCCTTTTAAAATTGAACGCGATAGCGAAATCCAGCCCCTAGTGCGCCCTTCAACCGCTAAGTGCATACTTAATAATAAGTTGTGTGTGTGTGTGTGTGTGTGTGTGTGTGTGATGCGTTTCTCTCAAGCGCCTGCATCACACACACACACGCGCGCGCACACACACACACACACACACACACGCACGCACGCACACACACACACACACACACACACACACACGCACGCACGCACGCACGCACACACACGCACGCACGCACACACACACACACACACACACACACACACACACACACACACACACACACACACACACACACACACACACTGGAATTGCGTGAATATCGCGTCTCGAAAAAGCAGGTGTCATCGAACGAGTTTCAGCATCACATTGGGTCTCTCCAACGGTCGTGGTGAAGAAAAAAGAACGGTTTCTTAAGACTTTGTGTGGAAATGCGTGAACCAAACAAAGCTCTCGTGGTTGATGCGTTTCTCCTACCCCACATCGAAGAACTTCTCCAGCAACTTACAGGGGCTGTTTACTTTTCAAAGCTAGATCTTGCTCAGCGTACCATCAGGTTAACTTGTCAGAATCAAGTAGAGACCTAACTTTCTTTGTAACACATGGTTTACTCAGATTCCGTAGAGTTCTTTGAGCTTGCATCTGCCCGCGCTGCTTTTCGTAAAGTTTCAGACATCCTGAAAGATTGCTCTAGATTACTGTGCTACGCAGGTGACATTTTGGTCAAGGGTCGAACGCGTGCTGAGCATGATGCTAATTTAAAAGTTGTACTAAGACGCATAAGCAACACAGTAATGAAACTGATGACAAATATGTCTGCCGTCAAGCAAATTCCAATTTGAGGACACAATGTTAGTGCCAGAGGATAGTCTCCTCTTGAATCCAAAGTGCATGCTATTGTTAATGCATCTGCAGATTGTAAATTCTTGCATTCATTTCTTGGTCTCGCTGGCTATTACTCAAAATTCATTTCACATTATGCTGATGTTGTTGAACCACTGCGTTCTACGTTGCGTAAAGGCCAAACATTCAATTGTTCCGGAAGCTAATGCCCCTGACACACGGGCACCGTGAAGTCCTTTAGACAAGGGGACACCTTTCGGAAAGGCGTTCAGGCGCAGTGACACACGACAAAGGAGTAACTCCTTTCCGGCAAAGATCCTTTTCGCAAAAGCAGATCCCGCATCTACTTTTCTGGCAGGAAGGGAGTATTCTCGCATACAGTGTGCATAATTTATCAATTGAAGAAAACGTGTCGCAACACTGCGGGGCCCTGTCAGTATTTTTTTGCGCTGAGAAAATGTTTTCATTTTCAGCAGCAGTGCGATTTGTTGAAAAGTGAAGGCCTATAGTCTGTTCATACTCTCAAACGCCTGCATTACGTCACTAGTGCGATCATGTTAGGGTTGGCAGCGGCAGTTGCTGTGTCGGTGACGTAGTATATTGTAACAGTGGAGTCGGCTCAGTCCGTGAAGAAAAAACCGCGCGTTCAGTGTACTGAAAAGGAGACCTGAGCGCTGATAAAGCTAGGGGAGGACCATTTGGACGCCTTGCAAGGGCAAAAGCACAACGGTGGAGTGTACCAGGCGATTGCCGAGAGCTTCACCGACGCCGGTATTCCCCGTACACGGGCGCAAATTCACAGCAAAATTGCCTTCGCAGCGTTTAGCTCATCTTCGATGGAGCCGAGGGCGACAAGAGTCAGGCCCACCTCAACTGTTGCTTTATCTCTGTGTCTGCGCTGAGACATCGCAGGACCACGATGAAACGCGGCACGCCGTCACTGACCCAGCTGAACGCAGCCATGTAAAAAGCACGACAAAAAACAAAAACAGCAACACACCGACTGTTCATAGTTGCCAGACGAACTTAAGTTGCTGCTAAAAACGCAAAAAAGCGAAAGAAAATTACAGGTATGCGCATTATAAGCCACCAGACAATAAACAAACGGTTTTATGCTCCGGCGTCGCTAGATGTGATGTACATGCGCAGATTCTTTTTGATATTTCCAATCTTGCTGCTTCCACAAACAGCGTCATTTTTTCTGCAGCGTTCTTCTGAGGCACCGCCTAAAGCAGTAGTCTGGTGCCGTGTGTCATCAGCGCCACTCCTTTCTGCAAATGACCCCCTTAGGCGACAAAAGGGGTTTACTTCAAACTACTTTACTTTTGCCCGTGTGTCACGGGTATAATTCGGCTTTCAACTATATCAAAGAAGTACTAGCTGCAAATCCTGTCATTCAACTCTTTGACGAGAAGCTTTCAATAGTCATTACTACTGATGCGCCATCATAGGATTGGGTGTCGTGTTTGACATTTGTATCTATGGGATATACATTTTACACAACGCACTGATCATCAAGTTCTTGTTACGTTACTTTCTGCTGTATCAGAGGGCCGACGCCCATTACGCATTTCACGCTGGTGTGCCAGGCTGTTATACTACAAATTCACTGCATAGTACTGCAAGGGTGCACATAACGTTGTGACGGATGCACTTTCTCGTTTACCTGTACAGCTTCCAGTCTGCCCAGAACTAGAAGAAGTAGTCTCTCTCGTTACTCCTTGCATAAGTAAAGCGGACCTACAGGGAGGAACTGCTGAAGATGCTGCATTACAACATGTGCTTGCATTCGTTGCCAATTGCTGGCCAGGTAACAAATCTCTGCCACCAGGATTACTGCCCCTGTTTGCAGTCCGATTAGAGCTGTCCTGTGAAGAAAACTTAGTTTTCCGCACAGATAGAGTCACAATTCTTGCCTCAATGTGCGGTAGACTCGTGAAATCGGCTCATGAAAGCCACCCAGCCATTGTCAGGACGGAACAACGGTTTAGAGAGATATACTGGTGGCCTGGCTTGGATAGTCTAATTGAACGAGCAGTTCGCAACTGCATCGTATGTCAAACAACTGATAGATCTGCTAAAACTATTTTTGCACCCCTCCAGCCTGTTCGGTGGCCAAGCAAACCGTGAGAAAAGCTAGGCATGGACATTGTCGGTCCACATGAACGTGCTCCATGTGACTGCAGATTTGCAATTACATTAGTTGACTACCACTAAGTTGCCCGAAGTTTGTTTTACTCACGCAGTCACTTATCAAGCGGTCATGACATTCTTGACAGCACTTCTTAGTAGGGAAGGCTACCCTGAGGCAATTGTTACGGACAACGGTCCTCAGTTAAAGTCTCAACTATTTGAAACTTTCCTCTCAGAAAGAGGTATTCAGCACCTTTGCTCATCGAACTACTATGCACAAGGCAACAGCCAATTTGAACGTTTTAAAAGAGTTCTGAAAGAGCAAATTTAGCTCACTCAACTTGAATGCCGCCAACTGAAACTTTCTGTTACAGAGTACTTAGGCACATATCACTTAACGCCTCAAGCTACTACAGGGTTTTCACTTGCACAATTTTTGCATATTCACCAACCCCATTCTGGAATATACATTGCAGGGTTACACCCACAGTCTTCTGCTTCTTTGCCAACGTTGCATAATGTGAGAACACGAGTATTCAATAAGCAACAGGCAACTAAGCAACGCATTGATTCAAAGCGTGAAACAAAGCCACGTAGGCTACAGGTGGCCCACATGGTCAAAGTACTGCTTCATGCAGTGAAAAAGTAAACTGCACAGCAGAATTCACTTCCTCTGCCTAATTCTTCATTCATGCAACAGAATTACTCCCCACCTCCATTCTTCTGCAACGACCCGGTTAGTGACACTTCCAGAAACCATCTTACAGGCATCTTCACAAGAAACGGCTAATGTGCCCAGGCCCAGTGCAGAGTGTTTTGAAGGGGGAAAGTTGTCTCAGGTACTGATGTGTCATGTACGGACGCTCCAGAATCGCTACAGCTCTCCGAGGATGAGCATGTAGGTGAGCCCCAAGGCTAAATATCTTCTGAGATCGAAAAAGCTCCATCGGTAAATCCTTCACCACATCCTCCTGCATGCCGTCATTCCAAGCTACGCCGTAAAAAACCGGCGCGTTAGGGCCGGTTCACGCTAGCGGCAAGCCTGCCGCAAGACCGGTGCCGCCCGCAGAAAAGCCGCTCAAATTGCACGGCAAGCTCCCCCGACAAACATGGCTGCCCTTCCGAACGCAGTTGTCGACCACCTCGAGTCTATCAAGCGGATCCGTGCTTCTCGTAGATCATAAGCTCCGAACTGATGCTTCCATTTGCGTTAGACTCATAACTTTGAGCTTCGACATTACAGTACTCGAATCGATTCGGCACCATTTTGAGAACCATACACAAATAATTGATTTTCTAGGCTTCAGCAAGCCTTACCGAATTTCAGAGGGCATACAATACACGTTTGTTTGTTGTTGCTAACGCTGAATAACTGGCGTCACTTGTCCAAACGCCTGCTTTAGGGACGTCATTTTGAATTGCTATGCGATTTTTTGAGTACCGGACAGGCGAAAAAGCTCTACTCGCTGCTGGAACGTAGTCTGGAAACGATACGTACGACATATCGTGAACACCGCGGAGCAAGAAGCAAGCAGCTCGAAGTGTCCCGCGGTAGACGCAGACAATGCGGAGAGGCGAAAGCAGACGACGCGCCTCAGCCATGTCGCTCCTCCATCACTGATTGGCTAAACCACTCTCCGGCAAATGGCAAACGGCACGAAAATGGGTCTCGGACGCATTTTTCGAACGTCGAAGAACGGCAGACGTGCGCGAAGCAAACAGCCGTGCACGGCTGCCTGAAAACATGAAACGCCATACGGTGAGGTATTCTTGCCACTAGCGTGAACCGGCCCTTACAAGGATTATTTACCTTGAGCGTACTCATTTATATTACTCTAATTCCTACATGTGTTAACTATTGCATAATGCTGTTTTCTTACCGATTTCTTACCACCGTCCACAATGGGTGTCGTAAACACTACCGATGGGGAAATGAAGAGGTAATAAGTGAAGTCGAACGCTTTTCAGCAGCGGCAAGTGGGTGCTGCCTGATGTACTCAATTTCGTCAAGAAGAAGTAAGTTCAATATATTATCTTGACCTACAGCATTCTCGATAGTTTTGTTGTGTTGAATCCGCAAAGCTGAACGGCAGTCGCTGCTTCGTTTTTCTTTGCGCTAAATAAATACCACACATGGTACGTGCTCATTCTGCACTTCTCCGAAGCAGCGTAGTGTGGTGCACGTGCAAATAGGAAATGTAAAGCGTGGTTCACTGTCAGAGAAAACACGCAAGCTCGTGGCCGGCGGTCCACGTGGCGCAAACTGGCGGCGAGATTTTTAAATACGGTGCGTGTGCAGTGAATTGTGATGGCGGTGCGCACCCAGTTTCGTCTGCTATTTCTCCGACTGCGCGCATGAAAGCGTAGGAAAGGGTTTCCGTATTTTGCCATGCAATTAATCTAGCTTTCACATTGCCTGCTGCTCGTCGGACTTTCAGCAAGAATCAAAAATCTATGGTTTTAATTTTATTGCTGCAGTTTTTCGCAAGCTCTCACCGTCCAGGCTGTCATATTATTCACGTATATATACTGCTCGCTCCATCTAGCCGCTTTAGATAACAGATAATGTTACTCAAGACTGATGAAGCAGACACTCCAGGCTCGTATTCACCGCCAAGAAATATTGGCTTATTTAAGAATTGAGATGCCGAGTTGGTTTCAGTTAATTTACAGTGCGAAAGCGAGAAGCGCGAAGGGACATCGCTTGCTATCACATGCCGAGTAGATGGGCAGTGAAGTAGCAGGCGACGCGAGGAAGGCTTCACCTTCATGGAGCAATGCGCATGCGCAGCATTTCGAAATCTCGCCAGCAGTTAGCGCTCCGCAGACCGCCAGCCACGTACTTGCACGTTCCCTCTACAAGTGGACCGTATTGTAAATGAACGCACCCTGTACCACGGCGTTACGAAAAGGAAAACAATGTACACTGTCAAATAGTTGGTCAGGAGCCACATGCTGGAGTTGGTCTGGAGCCAATGAAGGCAGATAGGTTGCCATTGCTTAACATTTAACAATGACCTAGTTCCCACAGCAACGATGAAATCAACAGGCTGCCTGACAATGTGGTGAGCGCGCACCGCTGTTGCAGAGAGCAATTTACACTCACGGCCACCTGAATTTCAGAGATTTCGGCCTGGATCGTCGCGCACAACTCCGCACGCGCCCGATCCACGTGGCTGTCTCACACTCTGGTCTTCACTACACTCTGTTTCAGAAGTTACCTTAAGCACTGTGGAGGCTACAGGGCCCCCAGCCAATAGAAAAGGCAACTAGCCCCTTCACATGTATTCATCCGCGCCGTGTCGTAAGCTCGCCGTCTTCACAGCGTCTGCTCTCTTAATTGTCCTTACACGCTCATTGAATAAACCACGGGTGCTTTATTTAATAAATGAGTAAAGCTGTCAAACAAGTCATTACACTGCAACTTCAGTAAGGTTTGGGCACTTGGGAAAGGAGGGTTGGACACTTCGGAGTGGATATTGAGAAGCGTGTTGCTACTTTAGTCCCGGCTAGTCCAAGCAGTTACACTATATGCTACCTTTAGCTTAGAGAGTTGCGCATCTCCTTACCACCACCGCTAGCGACCATGCACTGCGGAGAAGCTGATGCACAGGCCGCGCCCGCGAAACATGGCCGCATCGCTGAAAGCAGTCATCGTCCACCTCGAATTTATCAAGTGACCGTCGTGTGCTTTTTAGCTCGTTAGCTACGAACTGGTGCTTCTATTTGCTTTAGATTCATGTCCTTAGGCTTCTACGGCAAACAATTAGCGTATATTCGGCATATATCTTCGGAAGCCTCCGCCACGTCAGCAACGGCGTCATGCAATGACGACGAAGGACGATGTCGGCAGCGGCAGGAATGGCGAAGCTCATGAATGTTGAAATTTAAAGCATGGGCGAAACGTGACAGACCATCAACTTTGGCGCCGTATGACAACCAAGTAAGATCGACCCAACAACTCGGGGGCTACAAGGCTAGAGTTGTCGGACCAGGGATAAAGATCGGCAGTTAGAAGAACATAGACAGATTAGTTTGGACATGCAGGCATTTATTACTCTTCCGTTTATTTTGAAGACGACAGTCTTTCTTGAGATATTTCAAAGCAGAAATTTGGGTCTGTCTATCTGTCAATCGATTGAAACACTTGAGCGAAAGTTAAACGCCTTGCTGAACGCCCGCCTATCTCGATATCCCTGCTGTGTTCATACTAGTGAATATTGCCAATAAAAAAGCAAATATTGCGCATATTGTGCATATTTGAGCGCGACAACACTGCGTGAGTATTAAGTAGTGACCACCGAATCGGCGGCTACATAATGCGTCCGCTCCCAACGTGGGAGGTGGCGGGTACGATTCTCAGCGCCAATCATGGAACCCATAGATTTTTCCCAGTGGGTAGAGGAGTACACCTACCTAGCGCTTGGTTGTTTCTGGGCACTCATCTCTAGAGGCAGCCCATAAGGGTCTGCAAAGGCCCCTGGGCGTAACTTAACCCGCCACAGCACAGCCTTGGTGAAATGGTTGAGCATCCGCCGCTGCTGTGGTAGGCAGTGAGTTGCTGCAGCCTAGTACCATCTGGCTAAATAGGTACAATCGCACTTCCGGCGTAATGCTCGGCAGAACGGAGTTTTAGTCGCTTAGAGGGCACCCACCCCGTCGGAAATCGGCGGCATCGGACTGTCAGACCTTAAATTAGGCGATCTTTTTTTAAAAAGGCTACAGCATATGATCCCTGAACTCTTGATTGCACATACCGCAGTTCTCACTATAGCATAAGAAGGCCGTTCAGTAATTGCGTTTCAAGCAAAATACACACATACCTAGTAATGATTCAAAAATAAGTTTCCTTTCCCAATGAAATCACACAGGTTTTTTTGTGAAAAAGTGGCGTGTATAAATGTCTGTCGCCTTGCGATTTAGTGAGTTGTACTTGCATGGTTGTTATTTAGGAAGTCTGGGTATTTATTTCTACACATGCCTTGTTTTTGTGTCTAAAAATATTACACTACACCATTTCTATAAATAAGTCTTACGGACAGGCCTCGAAGCATCAGTACTTTTCTAGCAATTTTTTAAATCTAGTATCAAAAGTGTGAAGCTGTCGCTACTTCTTTTATTAAGATTGTTTACCGTATGTACATTACTGCTCCCCGTGTTTATTATTGATTGGGACGGGTGACGGAACCTTGTCAGACATTAGTTTGCCTTTTTTCCTCTTCTGTCCCTAACTTGTCAGTGTGTACTGTTTAACTCATTTATAATTGACTGAATGAAAAAAAATCCAGATTTATATTTGTATTGATTCGTAAATATAAAGACCACGGTATTTGTATTCAAATTGTCTGCATTTTCTGTTCGTGTTTCGAATGCCACGCGTTTGTCTTGGTAAATTTTTTGTGCCGGTAAGCATGTCTAGTTAGTTCATGTTAACTGCAGCTGCCTGAATCCGTGACACTCACGCATGCTCTCCATTATTATCGATATGTCGTTTGCCTCAGTCATCAGACGCGTTTTTAATTTGTATGTCGGCACAAAAGAATGCATTCATCCAACATTGACATGCACTTACATTTTCGAAAATGTAAATAAAGTTCAGAATGCCAGATTGATAGGTTCGCATACTGCATGGGCATGAGCAAAAACGTTTTCAGTTCAGTTAGATAAACTTTCATCGCTTAAGCCATTTTAGTTGCCGAAGGGATGACTCAAACGTATACAGCGCGTAGTGAGAAATTGAACGACACAAAGTAGCGTGTGTGTGGATAACGCGTACCCTAAAGGTATGCTAAGACTGATCGGTGTCCCACGTCGTCATCCGCGTTGATGGCGTCAACACGAATGATAAAAAAGGGGGATAATGGCTCCATAGAAGGTCACCATATGACGTCATTATGACGTTCCAAGTCGGAAAGGGTGGGAAGACATTATGTTGTCTTTGACGTCATCACACCAAATCACTGCTTGCTCAAGGAATGTGGTCAAGGGTGTGTTGATCTCGAAGGCAGTGCTAAACGTGTTGAGGTGAACAACGTTCATCATGCCGGCGATCCCAGAGGTGTTGCGAAACCACGCTATTTGCTGGAAGCTTCTGGAAGGGGTGCTGGAAGCTTCAGTACATTCAATAAGAAGAAAATAAAGAGGGCTTTCGGCTGAGGCCGGGGATTTTGTGAGTTTTCTTCTGCCTTTAGGACAACACAACCTGATTTAGGTTCTTGCTTTTGCCAAAATATATGTATAAATTTAGGGAATATGTTACATACCTTGATGTTCAAAACGATGGTCTCGTTGTACGGTACATTCTTATTGATCGAAATCAGCAAGTCTCTGTAACCTCCGTCGCTCTTGTCTATCTCCAAGGTGCTGACACAGATCAGCAGGCACAGCAGTGCGGTAGCTACAGGCATTGGCGAGGTCATTCTCAGATAACACGCTGTTGAACAGAGTGAAAGACAAATGGTATTTACTATTCTACAGCCAGCAAATGCACGGTAACGACCAAAAAAGTGTTTCATTGACTTGTGTCTATAATAACAGCTTTCGTTGAGGCAGTTGAGCGTCGGCGCCCAGAGCGCGCGAAAGTTGCGTTCATTTCCGGTGCATTTTACAGCATGCAGTAGAAGAATATATGAGAACGTAGTTTTGAAGCATGTGCTTATCCATTGAAAACAACTTAACGAAGCGCGCTCGTAGTCATTTGCCTCTCGCAACCCGCCAATCTGAATTTGCCCGATTACTTATTTCTTTATTGAATTCATTTGCACAGACAGATACACAATGACACTGACAAAAAAGGGAGAAAGAAAGAGCGAACATGTTTTTGGTCACGTGGCGAATGGCTGTGATGCCTTGAGAGGGCACACGCCATCGATGAAACGATACAGCCGCCCGGCGAACTCTGTCATCAAGACACACGACGCGAGGCACATCACCTCTTGTTTCGAATAAATTTGGACCCTGTCTAGGGATGGTAAAATTGAAGAATTACTCCATGAATTGTGCCTAATTAATCAAAAAATGTTAAGCGATTTCTGGGTTATATATAATTGAAATAATTGATTAAAACTCTTCGAATAATACATTGTGGCAACCACTGTTTCCCCACCTCCCTCAATACTGCCCCACGGCCGATGCGCATGAGCCGAGGTAAGCTATGCCGAGACGCAAAAGACGAGCTCACGAAGTCTGTTCTCACTGCAGCGCATATTTGTTCGCTAGTAAAGTGAACCAAAAGATGGAGGCGGTCCTACGTCATAGAGGCAGCGATGAACTCACCCTGGTCTCCGTGGCACACGGCATCCACCTCCAAAGCTCTAAGCCTTTCTCAACGCTTCAAGCGCGAGCAGGAAGTGGCCCCAACGCGACGTGGCGGAAATGCACTTGCCCGCTTCTGAAGAAGAAGAAGATGATGATTATGATGATGATGACCTCATATGATGACGACCCACGAAGGGGGATAAGGCAAGAGCCGGGTGGCAGGACGCTTAAATTTATGAACTGTGAAGATAAAAGCAATCTGAGTAACTTCATTCATTCATTCATTCATTCATTCAAAATACCAAGTTCGCAGTTAAAAGTATGCAGACGAGGTTCCCAAGTCGAGTGACTGCTGTGGGACCTGTTGTGTCGTGCGTCGGACGCTAAGCACGGGGCATCAAAGGGGGCTTGCGCCCGGAGCGCGGGCCGCGAAGAAGCAGAGAGCAGGAGCCGAGACCCAACTGACACTCACGAAACCCCTTTCATTCACAAGGCGCCAAAATATATACAGCAGCACAGCGCCCCCTAACATATGTATTGAAACCGAAACCAAAACCACTATATATCCTTCCCCCCCTTTTTAGAGGGGAATTCTTATATAAAAATGAATGAAACCAGTATACAAAATAAATGCATGCAGGCAACTCGAAATCTGCAGCGCAACGTATGCAGTCGCTAATGCTTAGAAAAATGATAAAGGATATTTTTATACACTGCCTCTGAACCTGCACCATTCAGGGCATGCCATTATACCTTCCCTCCCTCCGGGAAGAATGTTGCCTTGCCGGTGCGACATCAGAATAAAATTACATAATGCAAGGCATACCTATATATTGTTGTAGAACACTCACAATATACGGAATTCATAGTATAATGACCTTCGAACGGTCTGGAGGCTCATGGCGTTCCAACGGATGGTACGGTGGTATGCATGAAAGAATGGCCTCCGCCGACTCGCGTGAACACCCTTCAGACGATGATGAATCCATGTATCTTATGCACATTAACATTGCAAGACAACGTAGCTGACTTCTGGCATGGTACCACAGATGGATCTTGTACTGGTGCCGGAACTGACGTACGTAATGCAGTAACACGCTCTACAGTAGACGCGAGCAAAGTACTGGCACTAGGCACAACCGCATTAACTTCACAGGCTACACCACGTACATGAACTGTATGCGCTTTAAGCCCGTTAGAAACACTTTGCATGCACCCGCGGCAATAAAACAGTCGCGTCGGTAATACATAAAAACGATGCAGCATGGTAGGCAACGGCAACGGATGCGGCTTAACATGGCTTCTAGCAAAGTCACTGTGATTCTCATGCATCTCAGTCACTTCAGCATCGCAGTCGAATGACCTCACTGCTGTGTTCTGGGTTTTCGGTTTCGGTTTCAAAATGACATGTGAGGATGCCAGGTGGCGCCGCTCTGGCATCTAGGATAGGGACCTTTATCTATGATTTCAAGGCGACTGTAAAATAAAACGAGTGTGTGTTGGGTAACCGTGGAGTGCGGTTGTTCTTTTCTTCGGCGCTTCGCGCCAACGCGCGTGTTTGGGCTGGTCGGCGTCCCCGCCGGCCGCGTACGTCTCCGTCGGCCGTCTCCTTCTTCTGCTTCGTCGGGACCAGCCAGCCCCCAATACAGCAATGGCGACGAGGACCTGTAAGAACCCATTTCGTTCTCCGTGTTCGTCTTTTTCTCGCTTGTAACGGACCTACCCTGATAACTCTAACGCTCTTTGTTCCCAGCAAGGTGGCTGCTGCGTGCTGCGTCGCTACATTTCTTCTTCATTCAGCTACGCCAACTCTGCCTTCGTCTTCAAACAGTGTACTGGCGTCATTTTCTTCTCGTCTGCACCTCTCCATTCTTCTTGTTTGAAATGGCGTCTCCTATTCTACCTCCCCTATTTCTTCATTCGCCCGGAGACCCGCCACTTCCGTGGGCGGACTGGAAATTGGTGTTTCAGGCATACGCAGACGCGGTCGGGGAGGACGCCAGCTAGCCCGAGCGTCGCAAGGCCCTGCTGCTCAACGCGTTGGGCCCTGCCGGGTTGAAGCTCTTCTATACTTTGGAAGCCATCAACGCGTCGGCGACGCCAGCGTCGGGCGATGCCTTCAAGAATGCTGTTGCTCTTTTCGATGAGCATTTTAAAGATGTCTCGTGCGATTATCTCGCGCGCGTAAAATTCCAAGGAAGGCGACGATTGCCTGGCGAGCCAGTCGCCGAGTTCATTACTTTTCTTCGAACGCTCGCCGCGTCGTGCGGCTTCGGCGCGCTCGAGGACGATATGATCCGCCATCAGCTTTTCACCGGGGTAGCCTCGCAAAACGTCCGCTGCCGCATGCTTCAAAAAGGCTCCTCGATTTCATTATCCGAAGCCTTCTCGATTGCGCGAGAAGACGAGGTTATTCGCTCCCAGTTGGAGCAATTCGCTCTGCATTCAGTGCAGCAACTTTCTGCTGCGGGGGGCCAAAGCGGCGGCACTGTTTCACGGGACGCGTCAACATGGCGGCCCTTCACCTTCGTATCGGCGCGGCGGCCAACATGGACGCCTGCCTGCACAGTCCTTCCGTGGCGCGCAACATGGCGGCCTCTCTGCGTCGCGGGGGCGAGGAAGCCGGCAATATGGCGACCCCATTTCGCCAAATTCTGGTTTTCAGGAACTGCACCGAGCTCCTAACTCGCGTTCGCTATTTCTTCTCCAAGCGCAACCGCGCATTGCTTTCGTTGCGGATCGGCTCGGCATTTAGCCGATTTCGTGCAGTGTCCCGCGAGAAACCGCACTTGCCTTGCGTGCGGAAAAATCGGACATTTTCAGTCCGTATGCAATTCCCGTCCAGCAAATCTTCCTGAACCACTTTCTTCTCCGCTCCTTCGAGCACTGCACAGACCAATACGGTCACTGTTTTAAATGTGAATGGCCTCAACACTACGTCCGAGCCCAGCATCGTAGCTTCAGTGGGCCATGTTCCCTTGTCATTTCTCGTGGACACTGGTGCCTCAGTCTCTTTAATCAGTGCCGCTGACTTTCATAGTCGTTTTTCCAACATTCGGCTTTTGCCTTCACACGTCGTTCTATAAACATATTCCAAGAAAACGATTGATATATTAGGTAATTTTACAGCTCAGGTCTTCTATCACAGTCGCACTGCTTCCATTACTTTTTATGTAACTGCCAATGGCAGCTCGCTTTTGGGACGTGATGCCATCAGGGCTTTGTCCATCAACATCGTCGGTGCGTCTATGACGTGTGCTCAAGTCGACGTCCAAGATGATCTTCCGGCCAACGTGCCTTCTGAATTCACCACCTGTTCACCCGTGAACTGGGTTGTGTGCGCGGTTTTGTGCATAAAGTGATGCGTCGACCAGGTGTCTTGTCTTGTCTCCTAGGAGATTTTGGCTCATACCCACATGGGGGAATGGCCACACTGTACCTCTTGATAGATCATTTTTTATAACGCTTGCTAAAAAAAATAAAGAGAAATTAGATAGAAACAATAATAATGTTCCTTTGAAAAAAACGTAAAATAAATTGCAGGAGAATACGATAAACCAGAATATATAAAACAAATTAACAAGAATGAGGAAGGGGAAGAAAGAATTGGATATATCTGGCAGTACCACTAGCAGCGTATCCTTCCGGTTGCCTGAATGAATTTATGTAGCGCTGACAGAATAGCACTGTGGCCCACACCCAACTGACTGGCTCCAAACGATAATAGGGTGGATGTATTGACTGGCAATTCGAGCATACCAATCGGTCTTTCAAGAATTATTCGGCGCAGTGAGGCGAAGCGGCGGCATGTGAGAAGAAAGTGATCTATTGTTTCCGGTTCATTGCAAACTACACAAAGGTTAGTTAATGAAAATCCTGATTTGTTGAGATAAAAATTTAACAGAGGAACTCTACAGCGAAAGCTTGTGAGGGTCACCTCACATTGACGGGAAAGGCATTTTGCGGTGTTCCATGTGAATTGCAAGTGCCGAAATTCTTCAGATTGTAGAAGCGACGTTTCGTTCATTTTTAAGATTAACAGGCGTTTGAATCGTTCGGCAGTAATAAAAGGAAACTGTGGAGCTACTAGCACCACCGGGAAATTTAAAGATGCCGAAGCGAGCGAATCAGCAATTTCATTTAGTTCAATTCCAGCATGCCCGGGGACCCAAATAAACCGAACTTCAATCTTCAGCCGGGAAGGTTTTGCTGATGCCATAGTTACGGACAATGGTCCACAGTTTCAGTCCTAACAATTCGAGGCTTTTCATTCACAACGAGGAATCCAGAACTTGAGGTCATCAGTTTTCTATCCCCAATCAAATGAGCAAATCGAGCGCTTTAATCGCGTTCTGAAGGAACATATCCAGATCGCCCAATTAGAGCACCGTCCCCTCAAGCAAGTCTTGACAGAATGTTTAGCTTCGTACAGGTTCACACCACAAGGCACCACTGGAGTGTCTCCTGCTCAACTTCTCCACGGTAGGCAACCGCGAGTTGCTCTCGACATAGTCTCTTTGCCTCGTAACATAGCAGTGTCTTCTCCTGACGAAATCCGTACCAAAGTTTTTTCTCATCAACAAGCAGTGAAAAAGTATTTCGACACCTGTCGAGGTGCAAAGCTGTCCAAAGTTCGCACTGGCGATCTAGTCAAGGTTCGTGTGCCAGGCAAGCGCCCCAAGTATTGGGGTCCTTACAAAGTCTTGGGCCAGGTTAGCCCCACTTCTTTTCGCTTAAGTGATGGTAACATCTGGAATGCTTCGCGCCTTGTTATTTTTCATACGGATTCGCCTTCAACACCTAAAGGTCTTCCCCATCACGTTCCGTCCACGCCTTTCAACTACGCATCAGATTATTACATGTGGCTTCCATGTACAGGCATTTCTTCAAGGGGGGAGGAATTACCAGTCGGTGTCGCTGGTTCAAGTACACCGAGTCATACGGTTCACTTCGAACCTTCAAATGGTCCGCAAAATTCTTCCGAAGCTCATGCTGCGAGCTCTGATGATTCTACACCCAAAAGGGCCCGCCCTAAGCGGAAGCGGCAGAAGCCGCGTCGGTTCGAAGACTACGTGACGTAGAACTCTTCTTCATTACTGTTGTGAACATTATTGTTCTGTGAAAATGTCCAATACATTCAAATCAATATTGTACTGAGTTGTATACAATTTTTAGTCCATTTTCAGGACTCTTAGTGTGTGAGTTCGGTGTGCCGTGCTCTGAATTTTCATGTGTTTTAATGTACATATTTTGTAAGAAATGTTGGTATTGATCATGTATAAACATAAACAATGTATAGGTGAACTTTTTTCGAGGAGGGGATGGTTGTGGTGTTCTGGGTTTTCGGCTTCGGTTTCGAAATGACATGTGACGATGCCAGGGGGCGCTGCTCTGGCATCTAGGATTTCAAGGCGACTGTACAATAAAACGAGTGTGTGTGGGGTAACCGCGGAGCGCGGTTGTTGTTCCTTTCTTCGGCGCTTTGCGCCTACCGCGTGTTCGGGCTGGTCGGCGTCCCCGCCAGCCGCGTACGTCTCCGTCGGCCGTCTTCTTCTTCTGCTTCGTCGGGACCAGCCAGCCCCCAACACAGCACTCACCCTCTTTAGGAGTCCAGCTTCCTCGAGCCGTGCAAGGTCATCGGTCACTTCATTAGGCAGACGGAACGAGCGTTGCTGGATCTTCGTGGAATATTCGTGGCCCGGCCGGTGATCCCGTCGGTGCGCCGACTCCTGTACTCGACGAGTGTCTGGTTGAACTGCAGTACAGGTCAAAGTCTCACCAGTCATCACCAGCTGAAGCGCCTGAATTGCGTCAAGCCCAGAAGCGACATGCCCTTTTCAGGGACAAAAACGTCACCGGCGCAGTCTTCCCTTGGTATTGCACAGACGCTTAGAAGAAGCCCAAGTTGTCAATCACCTGTTCAGAATGATTGTGGATGTTGAAGTGCGATTTCAGCAACTTGACCTGCGAAAAGACCTTCCGGTAGTCCTGGATGCTGAGCAGTGACACGACGACTCCAGTGTCGACGAGCCATTTTATCTGAACGCCATTGATGAGTACGTGAACGCGCATTAATTGAACGCCGTTGACGACTCCCTGCACGCTGAGGACGGTGATCGCGTTCGTCACAGTACGCCCTTGGCCTTCTTCACCATCCGGTGCAGACGCTGAATCACCCGACGAAGGGCACATCTTAACTGACATCGTTGTCATGAATCATCTTGTGTAACTAATTATCTTGTGTAACTAAATTCTTGTGTATTTAATTAAAATACAACACAATTAAATAATAAAAAGGAGAAAGAAAAGATGAAAAAGGAGAGGGGAAGAATATGCAAAAAAAAGATAATCTAAATAAGGCCGGCGATAAGGGCTGCTTCATCCCACTTCTTCTTTCTCCACTTCTATCTCTGCCTGTCCGGCTTGGCTTCCGATCACGACTTCGTCTCCCAACCTCCCTTGTAGTCGTCCTCATCGACGCACCACAGAACACAAAACCACAACCACCGCACACCTTACGAAAGTACCGCGCACAACATCACACTCACCTTTTCAGAAGTGCCACGGACATAACAACTGAAGGACTTGCCACAGCCGTATTCTGAATGGAAAATCACGCAGCTTGAGCATTCTCATGGTACTTACATGCAGTGTTTGAGTACAGAATAACTAAGTGAGTTGTGACGAATTGTATGATTGAATAAGGAACAGATGTTCCGGTAGTAAAAAGAAAACAAGGAAGCGGTCCGGATGTACATGTGTTGCCGAGCCCCGGTTGTCGAACTGGTTGTCAGAAGTTAAAAATGTAAAGTTTGAAATTTAAGACGGAGGGCAAGCTCACAGTCGTTTTCTTTGTGTATTATTCGCTTTGAAGCACCGAAGGTAAGTATATTGTCAACTGTCAAGTTCCGCCACGGCTAAGAGAAAGGAGCAACAAAAAGTCTTCTTTAGTAATCTGTACCGGCGACATGATGAAAAATAATGTTCTATTGTTTCGGTTCTGAACAAAAGTGGCATTCAGGCGATATAACCAGACCGGCCCTGTGTGAATACAAATTTAACGGCGGGACACGACGCGTAATCTAGTTAATACGACTTTCAATAGTATAGCAGGTGTTACGACTGTCATCATTATTGAAGTTTTTTTGGCCTTTGTGAACGGAACGAAAATATTTTGACGCATTCCAAGCAAAGGTGTGCCATCAGAACGGCTTGATTTCCTCTCGGCGAAACCTGAACGAGGGGTTCGCGACTGGTTCGCGCAAAGAAAACGCACGAGCCAAGAAAGGCCATTGTGTTTGCTGCAAGCAAGGCTTTCGAGGCAGACAAGGAGGCAGCTGGGCCATTTTTGAGGTTACCGATGATCTGGAAATCTCGGAACCAGCATGGTACGTGCAGTTTAGGCTGAAAGCTAAAGCCAAACTGGTTGTGGCTGCATCTTGTGAGGAGCATCGGAGCCCGGGATATGCGCAGCAAAGCCACAGTTTCTAGCAAACAACCAGGGGGCATTCTCTCACCGGATTCGCTCGCAGGATTTCAAGCTGGACGGTTGTGCCCTCGCGATCTCCGACGCCAGCGTAGCTCCTGCCGACTGGTTCGCCCTCCGCGGTCTCCTGACGCCGTGCAGCTCTCGCATGGTGGCGCCCCGCCCTTGGACTCCTTCGACCGGATCCCCACTTTCCTATCTCCTTCTTTTTTCCGTCGCTTGCCTGTCTTCTTCTTCGTCTATTTTCCTTCTATTCTTTTTATCCCTCCTTCCCCCCACTTCTATAAAGCACTGCGCCGTGTCGCCTGAAGGCAGACAGAAATTAGGTGCCCTTTTCCTCTTAATTCTAACCACTACCACCACCACCACAACCAGGAATGGAATGTGGGGTTGAAGGAAAGAAAAGGGCACTATCGGCTGTAGCCCTTGCGGGAGCCTGCCTCGACGACGAGGGATTAGCCGACCACTCCTCCTTTCCCCTTTCTCTACAAGATCGGCTGAATGGGGTGCCATAGTTTGACGAAATGCTGGCACACCACTATATTGTCCTGCTCAAACAGTCAGGCAAGTTTGACACGTGTACTGGCAGCCGGTTTTTTGAACCTCGCCCAACTGCCAGAAGAATCTTGGAAGCCAATATCATCGGACGTGAGCGAAACTTGGTGACGTGTGCGAAAACGTCGGTGCAGTGCGTTTGTGACCATATTTGGGCACCGTGTAGACTATGCCCTCTCCGCATGCATTGTGTGGTGTCTTTCCTCTCCTACGTGAGTGGAGCACCTAGAGCAAGGAACGCCCTATTGGCGGAAGCCGCGGACATTGTGCCCAGGGTTGGCAACGATGCGCTACATAAGCCGAAGACTTTAGTGTATTTGAGATTCCACAGTTCAACAGTTCTCCTGTACAGTTTTTGACTTCTCGTTCTCCTTCTCAGTTACTAACCATGTAAATAAATTGTTGTCGTTTTTAGGAGCGCATCTTACTTGTTCGACGATGGGTCCTAGGACGGGGGCCTGCTACCAAATTGAGACCCGCGGGACCCGGAGTCGCAACACAGGGCACCACTGAATTTTCAACGTACTTTGAATACGTAAAATTTGTCCATTACGATATTGATTCCATGGCATCTTTACGAAGCGAAACTTTTGTGCATGTTAATACAGTTATTGTAGCCATTTCAGCAATGAACGAATGTATTGGACCACTTAATGCCGCTTGTCCAAGAAAATGCGTTACTACCTTATTCTTTCTTCTCCTCCGCACATGGCACACACCCTGCCGAGTAGAAGGTGAATAACACAGTGCAGTTGCCGCCTTTTAATCTTCGCTGAACAACGTCCAAATCACACTTCTTTTCAAATTGCTCCTTATTCCGACAAGACAAAGGAAGCAGTATGCACGCCAAAATACAATAATAACGTACTCCACCACGCAAGAAATACACGTGCTTTGCCCACGGGTAACCGGCACAAGATAGAGGAAAGCGGAGGGGGCAAGACGATGTGAATGCAATGTGAAATAAGTGAATTTCTATTGCATAGATTTAAAAATTTTGAGCATATATGGCACTGATGGAAGGAACAGTGGGAAGTTTTTGTACCAGATTACGCTGTGAAGTTCAGCAACTGAATTATTCCTTTAACAATGCTGGACTCAAGGCCTCCTCGTGGTGGATCTTTCGCAACGAAATTGAAACAATTATTTTTTTTCAATCCTGTCGTTGCTATGACTATCAGAAATAAAATTCCAAGAAGCCCCATTTCAGGAGTTAGGAATTGTAGTAATTGTTTCATTATTTTATCTGTTGGCGGCACTTCGTTGGGTTCTTGCCGAATCGGTTGCTCTACTTTATTTGAATACAGCAAAACGAAAAGATTACCGTGTTAGTGTATTCTTATTTATTCAAATCCTTGGTTTGTAATACGTCGTTTCTATCAGGTCTGACCACTTAATCAGTAGGCATTCTTATTCATTCGATCTTTTATCTTTAATGCTTACTCTAATGCATGCGACTATTTCCATGTCACATAAATCATTTAATACTTTGATCAATAGGCTTAACAACGAACTGACCAATGTCGTTAAATAATGTCGTATGAACAACTTGATTTTAAACCATCTTAAAACTCAGTTCATAATTTTTAAAACCTTTCAAAAAATGCTTTCGTTTATGCCACAAGTGTCTATTCACCATCTCTTCATTACTGCATTCGACTGTGTGTGTTTTCTGGGCATACATTTAGACCCTTACTTCAAGTTCAATAATCATATACTTTATGTTAAACAAACAACAGTATTTGTTATAAGATCACTCATTAAATCTCGTCCGTTTTTTTACTTGAAGGCTTATTGTCATTATTCTTCACCTTCATACATAGTCACATCCCCTATGGCATACCTATAAGGGTAATACCTATACAGGGTAATACCTATAACACTCATTGTTCATACGTACAGCTTATTCAGAATCAGGCCATTCGCACTATTACAAGCAGTTCACTTTATTGCAATGCTGCTCACTCTTTCAGGCTTACCACATTCTTACCATGTCTGGCTTGTTTCATTTTCACTTAGTCATATTTTAATTGAAACACTGAACAAACAGCTTGTATTTGATTTAATCGATGCTATCTTACTCACTAACACCAACAGCACTACGCTCGCTCATAATCACAACTTTATTTCACCTAAATATATCACCAGCTATATAGCGAAATGACTTCCTCATTCACGGTGATTAAAGTTTAACGCAGTAGCGTTTGAGAGCTGGTGTCGCAGAAATCTCGCCGTCGGTGTCGGCTCAGTTGGTTGTGGGTGAAAAATCGTCTGTGTGTCTGTGACCAAAAAATCAAGTTACCGAGGTCGCCGCGAGAGGCCGCTACTTGCCCACGTGTGCGCACGCGATCACACTGAAAAAGCCACGCATTCGAAGAAAAAACGTTTTCAACGTCACGAGGCACGGTAGTTCTTTTGCCCCTACCACCCCTCCCTGCCTAGCTTCCAGCGCTTTCGTCGGGACGACAGAAGAGAGAATGCAATTGCAGCATGCGACGAACCTTTGTAACTCCACTCGCACTGGACGAATTGTTAAATTTTTTGCGGCGTTGAATTTGAGAGACAATTCGATATTCCAGTGAATTCATTCCACGATTGCTTGAAAAAGTGTTTCAGGGCCCCTTCAACGCATTCTGTTCGAAAGGTTTGACGACGAAAATGAACCCATTTGACGATTGTGTGTAGGCGCATTTGGGAAGCCTCAAACTACGTCGATATAGGCCAAGTTAGTGCAGTAATCGTTGCTAAAAACACACCGAAACTTTCAAACACCTCTAAAAACGGACAACTGTGCCCATCTAGTGAAAAAACATATCGTGCCTTTCCAGAGGCGTTGATCAAGCAAAGCAGAAAACGCTAGATATTGTGATGCTATCTGTGAGACATTATGAGACTCTTTATGGCCCCAGAGACGGCGAGCACGCGGCTGTATCTTGGAGGCCATGCGACTCTTGTTTTTTTGTTTTAGATTAAAAATCTGTTTGCACCATTAACGCGCGGGCACTGGTACGATCTACTGTGTGTGTGTGTGCGTGTGTGCGTGTGTGCGTGCGTGCGTGCGTGCATGTGTGTGTGTGTGTGTGTGTGTGTGTGTGTGTGTGTGTGTGTGTGTGTGTGTGTTGTGTGTGTGTGTGTGTGTGTGTGTGTGTGTGTGTGTGTGTGTGTGTGTGTGTGTGTGTGTGTGTGTGTGTGTGTGTGTGTGTGTGTGTGTGTGTGTGTGTGTGTGTGTGTGTGTGTGTTTGTGGAGAGAGAGACAACATAAGAAGTATGCGCTTAGCGGTTGAAGGGCGCACTAGGGGCCGTATTTCGCTGGCGCATTCAACTCTTAAAGGCAAAGCTTAAGGGTCCCGAAATTTTCGGTACTATTACCCTACTCACCTAAATCATTGTCTTCGTTACATGCATTCAAGTGTGAACTTAAAAATTTAATCTTGTATTACTAGGCTGACAACAATAATAATTTTTAATGTAAAAGTGTAAGTGATTACAAATTTTGCGCTGGGGTTTCTTCTATGGTCTGCTTAATACACTTGTGTGACTGTTTATTATGTACTTGTATTGCTTTACCGTGTTTTTTTCTTCTTTCACTTGTTTGTTGTAGCTTTTGGTACATCCACTGTTCACTTCCACTCAAGTTGTGTAATATTTCATGCTGTTAAAATCAAACCCTTTATTGTTAATGTTAACCGAGGGTCCTGTTGTATAGTGGTTTTGGTTTGGTTTCAATACATATGTTAGGGCGCACTGTGCTGCTGTATATATTGTGGCGCCTTATGAATAAAGGGGGTTTCGTGAGTGTCAGCTGGGTCTCGGCTCCTGCTCTCTCCTTCTTCGCGGCCCGCGCTGCTTTCGGCGTGTTTCCGTATCGTATACCAAGGGATGTATGGGGAAAATGTGGGGAAATTGCGGCGCCGCTGTTGGCTGGAGGGACTCGCTCGCTGGATTCCGTGCCGACCGGTTGTGCCCTCGCGATCTCCGACGTCAGCGTAGCTGTGGCCGACTGGGCTCGTCCTACGTCATCTCCTAAAGTTCCTTGCCTGGTGTTCGACACCACGCAAGGGACTTCCCGCTCCGTACAGAAGAAGCCGTCCGTGCACGGCAGGCATGACGGACACCGAAAAGTCCGGGATTTCTGTTGCCAAAGGTTTTCGCGGCTGTTGGCAATGTAAACGCGGATCTTCTTACGATGAACGACATGGCGTATGCGCGGATTGTGTCGCGATGGGAGAATTAATGCACAACATAAATCCGGGAGCGTGCGCATGCCCCTTTGGCGAAATATTTATCAGGAGATCATGTGTTTGCCTTGACGCAAGAAACCCTAGGACTTAATTTTGCTCGCGTATGAGTGCAATCGTATTCAACTACGGTGTAAAAAAAGACGTTAGGCGACTTGTGAATATTTGTTCATTTCTCACAACTCGGCTGGATGCCATTGCAATTAAAGTTGATGCTATAGAAATGTAAAAAAAATTATTTCAGGAACATCGTCATTGTAAACTTCTAAGCTGCTGCTGGTAAGTGTACACTATTTTGCAAAAGGCAGGGAGCACTCACCTCCCAGCCTTTCATGTGAACTAATCTAATGTTATTCGGAGCTATGACTTGAGCATGTTATAAAACACCCCAAATGTTCACGTGCAATGCATCCGTCACAGTGAATGAGGCATGCATAACCATGTAGTAACATGAATAGATTGCCCATTAGGACTATAGCGTCGAAACTAAAAAAGTAAACGCACATTAAAGGCTTGTTTTCTTTGTTAGACACAATAATGAGATCGAAAAGGTAATCTTGTCAAACAAAAAAGTACATTTAAGGGCTAGTTCCTGTTTTTGCTAGACAGAATAATATTGAGATCTAATGAACAATCATGCTAAATGCCATGATGGTCTGTTACATCTCATTATATTGTGTCTAACAAAGAAAACAAGCCCTTAAATGTACTTCCTTCCTTCATTCATAACGAGGGAGTCGTTCTGACGGTCTTGGTGCCTTCAGGTAGTATATGATGAATTATTGGTCAGCGGCCAACTCATAATAGGCTCAGAAAATACGCGACGCCAAACAGACACAAAAAAAGTGTTTCACACTCGTCGTCATGGCTACTGGCCATGCTCTCACATTTAATTTACATATACCCCATTAAGTGAATGGAAAGGTGGCCGCCGTGGTAGCTCAGTTGATAGAGTATCGGACGTGTTATTCGAAGGTTGCTAATACGGTCCCTGCCCACGGCAAATTATCTTTTCGCCCAATTTTCTTTATTCACATTTACATTTACAAAGCCAAAACAAAACATATTGTGAAATGAAGGATATTTAAGAAGCTTAGCAACGTGGGCAGGAAAGAAATAAAAAAAACAGGAATGCCACGGCAACAATTGGCAGGCGTGGATTCACGAAATGTGCCTGGAGAATATACCCATATTTTGTAAGGTCCTGCAATGTCGATTGTGATTCACGGTGGTTGGAACATGTTAGGTGTAAGAAATATCTGAATATGCACGTCTAATACAACTAACCCCCCCCCCCCCAAACCTCCAGGAATCGCACAGATGAATGATGCGCATACTAAGTGGACTCACGGTGCCGAAAGACTGACATATGTCATGGTAGTTGAGCATGGGCTCTTCTCAATCAATGCAATGTGTAAGGTTCTCTAATGACATCAATATAACAATGCTAAATCCCATGCCCTCCACATAAAACATTTGTTTTTTCTTTAAACTTGTCTAACAGAAAAGTACATTGTTTATTTAGATGTAATTATTACTTGCCCAACAGGACACACTTCTTAACTAGATCCAATGACAGAACATACATTTCTTAACGCAAAACCTACAGCTTCTTTGATATGTAAACTTCTGCTATTTTTCTCTATAATATATTTGCCATTTAATTGAATACTGCTTCTAGTTTTTCATCAGGCTAGCTCATTACACCACAAAGTAGATTGCTAATACAATATTGTTAACTAAAGGCTCAATACTTCATTAAAGATGTGCTGTTAACATATAACAGCTTCTTGATGCAGGTCAAAAGATCATTGAAGTTGCTTGAGTAAGCTATTACTGTCTGTTATTACAAAATAAGCACCTGTTTTAAAAGTAGGCAATCAGTTAAATAAATGCTATAGTAACTTTTAAAAAATGTTGACAATTTCCGAACAAAATGAACCAATATGATTAACAGGTAAGATAAGCTCTTCATTGAATAAATTACGATACATTTGACATTACTTCACACTAACCAGTGCCTTAAGAGATATTTGTGTATGAAGGGTTTTTAAAAGGCATTCGTATCTTACACAGATAACAAGCTGCTGTATAATTGTCATGGTATGATGAACAATCAGTATGCATTAAAAATGCTTCCAGATTTTATATATCTATGTTACCTGTAATGAATTGGACAACAATATGTAGGGAGAGACAAGTTGGCATGAGCAATACAATAGCAGATCTGAGCTAGTTGGTTTGTCTTCCTGTTAGTGCCATCATCTCGCACCACCATCTCGCATCTTTTGAAGTACCACCATCTCGCAAGTACTACCATCTCGCATGTTTTCATCATATATGCGTCCGTCTGAGTGACCATTCGTGTGTCCATCCACCCGTCCGCGCGTGTGCCTGTTCCTTCGTCCACACGTCCATCCGTGCGTCAGTCCCTGCGTTCGTCCATGCATCCGCCCCTGCATCCGTCCATGCGTCCATCCGTCCGTGCAGCCATACGTGCGTCCGTCCATGCATCTTTCTTTGTGTCCGTTCGTCCATCTAGTCAACACTCCAATTAACACCATCTCGCATCTTTTTATCACATATTCCGCATATAGAAGCACCGCCATGCAGCGGACATTCCAAGGACTGAAAGAGAGGTGGCACACGCACATTTGCTTACGGCTTGCGCTTCGTGTCTACTTCCCACCTTCAACCACCTCGAGTTCAGGGTTTGTACTAGTTCACTGCGACCCAACGCTCGCTAAGCCTTTCTAAAACCAAGGAGGTTACGCCCAGCGAGTATAACCTAGCAACCCTTTCTTGTCAGATTGTGCTCAATGTACATGCCAATGGCTGCTAGTTGGGAATGAGAGACAGGAGAATTCGGCTTTTAGTTAGAACGCACGCTGCGAATTTTTTTTTGTTCAATAACGCAGAGGCGAAATATCCCGCCGGCACCACCTTCCAGGTCAAAGCGTAAGACTGACTACGAAGAGGGAAGAACGAACGCGCGACGAGGGATGACGATGGACCCAGTTTTGATTTCTTGACCACAAGTCTAACGTGCCGACAGCATTCGCATCCCCAATGACTGGTTGCATTTAGTTCTGAATGCATGTATAGCGTACATCTGTCATGAAGCTTGTGCACATAACCGTTTGCAATGCATACTTGTTTGAGATTCATCTGTATTATTGTGACGTAACGCAGAACGGTACACGGACACGAACATGCACAAGGACACCACACAGTTGTGAGTGTCCAGATATAAACTTCCAGAGTCCGATTAGCATTTTAACGTCTATGCGTTAAAGAGCTTGTTTCGCAGAAATTCCGGCGTTGGCTTCATTGGTCGTGAGCGAAAAATCATCATTACTGCGGGACCGAAAAATTGCCAAAGATGCCGATAAAAAAATGGTTCCAAATCTGTATGTTACACCGCAGATGTAGTCGAAAGACGATAGTCTTGCGTCTGGAGAGAGTGAACAAAACGTTTATGTGATGTTCTGCGCAAGAAAATCGGTGAACGGTATTCTACAGGCGCTGCGTTGGAGTGCCTCGAGCGTGTAGTGAAGGCGAACGAGTGCATCGAGGCACGTTAGACACAAGCGCCATCTGGCAGTTATCTTCGAAAACGAAGGCGTGCAGCCCGCACGCCTTCGTTAAGGTGATAAGGTGTACGTGATAAGGTGATAAGGTGTAGAACGCAAAGCGACGGGCAGATGCCAACACCGTGCCGTCGTAGCAAAGCGTTGGAAACACCTTTTTGAGCAACGCGTTACACTGTCAGTGCAGCGCAATAAGCGCTACATTCCTCAGAGTTACTTGCGTGTGCCTCTTCTAGTATAAAGGCAGACATACGAAACTTTGAAGTGTTGTTGTGGCGCCTCAGATATGCGCAATAGTTGCTTTTAATTGACAATCGCACAACTATGAACGCTAAACCTTGAGCAATATTGGGGGGCGCTGCGAACAGTGTTGCCCGTTTGATGCCGTTTGATGTATCGTTCGGGCGGACAAACACAAAAATGTACAGAACGACAGATAGACCCAAACTTTTTTGTCAAAGGTCCCCAAGAAAGACTATCGTATTTAATAAATGCGAAATTCTCTGTGAGTGGGCATTGAACATGGGTCATATTGCATGGTAAGAGGGGGTTCTACCGCACAGACATGCTTCTGCTTGTGAATACAATGAAAGTAACTTCCTCTGCTTGGCAATGCTGTGAAAGTAACTGACATGTTTTACTAACACCCACGTCCTATTAATCCTTCACCATGTATGCTTATGCCACAGGAGCGAAAGAAAGACACGCCTGAACGATAACCGATGCCAGCCCGGAACGTGAGCCGTGGCTTCACGTGCCACCGCCTAGCGCCTTCTTTATTTTCTTCTGTCGCCATCGCGCGCTCTCCGGTTTGCGCGCCGCCCGAACGAGGGCGCTACAGGGCCCCCCGTGTAGACTGGAAGTCGGAATGTGACATGTCGTTTGTGGTATTCCAACGGAAGATCAGTCGTAGATGAGAGGCTTTCTAGGGCGGTCTCCAGGTACGCCGGCTTGAGTCGGTCCAAGCTGACTGTCTCTTCACGGCCGTTCTGAAGTAGAGTGGCAGTTTTGGGGGTGCGGTGAAGGACGCGGAATGGTCCGTCGTAGGCTGGTGTCAAAGGTGGTCTGACCGCGTCGTGGCGCACGAAAACATGTGTTGCAGTGGCCAGATCAGGGTGGACGAATATGGTCTTGTGTTCGGAAGGTCTGGGTGGAGTGGGCCGGAGGTCTTGAACGCAGTCGAGGAGGCGTTGTAGGAATTGCTGTGGCTGGTCTGGTAGCTTCGTTGACGTGAATAAGTCTCCAGGATGCCGTAGAGAAGTGCCATACACCAGCTCTGCTATTGAGCACTGCAGGTCTGCCCGGATGACAGCTCGTAAACCTAAGAGCACCAGTGGCAAGGCATCAACCCAGGTGGCTCTATTGAGGCGGGTAGTCAAGGCGGTCTTCAGTTGTCGGTGAAGGCGTTCCGCCATGCCGTTGGCGCAGGGATGATAAGCCGTGGTACGGCAATGTCTGGCTCCGAGGATGCGATTAAGGCAAGTAAACAGCGAGGACTCAAACTGACGTCCATGGTCTGTTGTCACGGTGCCAGGACAGCCAAAACGGGATACCCACGTAGAAATGAAAACGCGGGCTACTGTCTCGGCTGTGATATCTTGAATTGGAACAGCCTCTGGCCAGCGTGTGACGCGATCGACCATGGTCAATATATAACGGTACCCCTGAGACACTGGTAGAGGGCCCACAATGTCTAGATGAACATGGTCGAAACGACGGCCGGGTGGAAGGAAAGGTTGGGACGGCGTCTTAGTATGACGGGAGACCTTTGTCATCTGGCAGGGCAGGCACATGCGCGTCCAAGCGCGCACATCACCGTTGATTCCGGGCCAGACATAGCGCTGGGTGAGAAGACGCTGAGTAGCCCGAATGCCAGGGTGACAGATGTCGTGTAAGGAGTGGAAAACGGTGCGTCGTAATGAAGCGGGAACGAAAGGGCGGGGAAGGTCAGCTGAGACATCGCACCACAAGCGCTCAGATGATAATGGATGAGGCACCAGGCATAGTCGGAGAGAACGGGGGTTCTCCCGAAAAGCGGCAAGCTCTCTATCATCCTGCTGTGCCGAGGAGAATGAGGCCCAGTCGATGGTTGGCGGTGGAGAGTCAACCGCGGCTATACGATAAAGGGCATCTGCGGCGGTGTTGTCAGCTCCTTTCACGTGGCGGATGTCAGTCGTGAACTCCGATATATAAGCCAGATGGCGGAGTTCACGGGGCACGTACTTGGATGAGTTAGTGCGGAAAACATACGCCAGTGGCTTGTGGTCAGTCAGCACGTAAAACGAGCATCCTTCCAGGAAATGCCGAAAGTGCTGTATTGCAGCGTAGATGGCTAGTAATTCCCGGCCAAAGACGCTGTAGCGGGTCTCAGCAGGAAGTAGCTTCCGAGAGTAAAACGACAAGGGTCTCCACTCGGAGTTAATGCACTGCTGTAAGACGGCTCCGACGGCCACGCTGGATGCGTCCACCATCAACCGAGTAGGGGCGTTGCTGCGTGGATGAATGAGAAGCACGGCGTTAGCGACCGCTTGCTTAGCAGCAGCAAAGGCGGCCTGGGCCTCTGACGACCAAGGAATGGCGGAGGACGGGCCGGCGGTCGACCGAAGGAGGTCGGTGAGCGGTCGTAGCAGTTCGGCACAGTGTGGTATGAAGCGCCTGGAAAAATTCACAAGCCCCAGGAATTGGCGTAATTGGCGCAGTGTTGTAGGCTGAGGATAATCCTGAATTGCTTTAACGTGGGACCGGAGAGGGCGTATTCCTTTGGATGATATGTGATGGCCCAAGAACTCGAGCTCAGATGCGCCGAAAGTACACTTAGAGGCGTTCACAACGATGCCGTACTGCTGAACACGTTGGAACAGAGCGCGTAGATGGTGCTCATGATCTTCAGGTGTGCGGCTGGCGATGAGGACATCGTCAAGGTACGCAAACACAGTAGGAAGACCCCGTGTGACCTCAGAAATGAACCGCTGGAAAGTTTGAGCCGAATTGCGGAGTCCAAAAGGCATCCGCACGTATTCAAACAACCCAAAGGGCGTCGTGATGGCGGTCTTAGGTATGTCGGCGGGCTCGACAGGAATCTGGTGGTACGCCTTAACAAGGTCCACTTTGCTGAAAATTGTGCAGCCGTTGAGGCGCGATGTAAAATCCTGGATGTGAGGTAGAGGATAGCTGTCGTGGACAGTCTTGGCGTTCAACGCTCGATAGTCCCCACAAGGACGCCAGTCACCAGGATCACGCTTTGGCGCCAAATGCAGTGGGGAAGCCCAAGCGCTTGACGATGGGCGGATAATGCCGAGCTGCAGCTTGTGGTCAAACTCCCGTTTAGCAATAGCTAGGCGGTCTCCGAACAGGCGGCGTGGTCGAGCGGCTGCCGGTGGACCCCGGGTGACGGTGTGGTGTGTCACCGTATGTTTAGGCGGCTGAGTGAGGTTGCACGGTTTAGTTAACTCCGGGAAACTCGCCAAGATTTTTTCGAACGGTGAGGAAGGTATCAGCATGCGGATGGCCATTGGAGCGATGTCGGACAGGACTCCCGAGATGGAGAGACGAGTCTTACCATCTATGAGGCGGCGCCGCCGCACGCTGACGTCCAAATCGAAGTATGAGAGGAAGTCCGAGCCGATGATCGGTTGAACCACGTCTGCGATGACGAAAACCCACCGGAAAATGCAGCGAAGGCCGAAGTCGAGGGTGAGAGATCGGAGCCCATACGTTGTTATAGACGAGGCGTTGGCAGCACGAAGCACTTGCCCCTGTGACTTTGAACGATCAGCCTTAGTCGGGGGCACAACGCTAATTTCCGCGCCCGTATCTATAAGGAACCTGGCACCCGATAGCTGGTCCGTGACCATGAAAAGGCGGCTGGGACGAGAAGGGAGATCACACGCCGCCGTCAGTGATCCCGGCAGGCGTTTCCCTGCCACGAACATGGGGGTGTACACTTCGTGGCTCGGTGTCGGAAACGCCGGTGGTACCAGCAGAGGGGTGGAGGGCTGGGACTCCGAGCATCTCGTGTGCGTGGAAGAGCTCGACGACCGGAACGAGGCGAACGAGTCTCCTGCAGGGGGCTCCGGAGTGCGGCAATGGAGGCGGCGAGTTCGTCGATGCGGGCCTCAAGGCGCGAAATCGCTGTGTCTGCTGGTGGTAAGACAGCGTTGACAGATGGGGAGGTTGCTTCATGAACCTGATCGGCGAGCTCCGCCAGGCGGTCGAGATTGACGTCGCCGGCCGCCGCGAGGACGAGGCGGATTGGCTGAGAAAGGCGTTAGAGGAAGAGCTCGCGAAGCAACGCTGAATGGGCAGAGACGTCGTGTTTCCCAAGAAGCTGTCACATTCGGCGCAGTAGTTGGGAGGGGCGCCTGTCGCCAAGGTCCCCCTCTGCAAGGAGCTGCTGTAGGCGGACGCGTTCCGAAGGCATGAATCGTTCCAGCACCTTGGTTTTAAGGTGCTGATATGGCGTAGTGTCCGAGGGGTTGGAGAGGACGTCGGAGAGCTCGCTGGCAACGTCAGGAGGGAGGACGGAGGCTACGTGGTAGTAGCGGGTCATTTCCGAGGCGATGCGGTACAGGGAGAATTGCGCCTCGACCTGATGAAACCAAACTTGCGGGTCCTGTGGCCAGAAAGATGGGAGACGCAGTTGCACGGCCGAGACGTCCTGCGGACGTTAGGCTTGTTCGGTTGAGGGTGCATTCGAGTCAGTCATTGTCTTCGTCCGAGGTCACCACTTGTAGGCTTATGCCACAGGAGCGAAAGAAAGACACGCCTGAACGATAACCGATGCCAGCCCGGAACGTGAGCCGTGGCTTCACGTGCCACCGCCTAGCGCCTTCTTTATTTTCTTCTGTCGCCATCGCGCGCTCTCCGGTTTGCGCGCCGCCCGAACGAGGGCGCTACAACCACATGAAAAATATTACCGTAATATTGCATGGTTCCAGTGTTTATTGTCATCTGGCTTCCGAACATAGGATTATTGTAATGACTTCATAGTCTGAAGTTGCTCACCCTCTGCAAAAGGCACGCATGTTAATGCACTCTTAAGGCCTCAAGGTGTTTGAAGTAAGCACTAGGAAAGGAATATCGCTATTGCGTTCAACTCTTGAAGGCAAAGCTTGAAGGGGTGCTGCAACACTTTTTGAGCATGGTCAGAAAATGATGCGGACCAGTAGTAGAGGCTCCAGAGAACACGTAAACCAAATGTTATAGCGCAGCACGTGGTCTGTATTTCACAATAAATTATCAAATTCAGCTAAAAACAGCTAAAAATTGATTTCTCTTTCCTTGACGAATGACGGAAAACGCTCGAAAATCACACGCATATTACCTATCCATCAGCCATTGGCTAATTTGAAAATGGCGGGCACGCTTGGTTGTTACAGAGATTGCCACGAGAGGCCGTCACATGTTCACGCGTGCTAGGGAGCCTACATGAACGGCCGTTTTTAGGGTGGAGACATATTAATAAGTGCCTTCAAGAAACTCAGCCAAAACCAGCGGGCAACGGGGCACGCTCTTGTCAGCTTCCACCAAATTCAGCATAGTTTTCTGTGCGCCGCCATTTTGGAGCCAGCCGCCGCTCCCTCCAGCTACGCGAAATACGGCGCAACAAAAAGGAGCCGACCGAGTGACAGCGGCGGTTCTCAGGGTCGTGTAAGCGACCCAGTTCTCAAAGTGAGCGCACGAAGAAATTCGCAGCCCATACACAAACATTTGCGACATAATACTGAGGTTACGCTGACACGACCGCAAGAGTGGCAACAGCTCAGACTAGCGAGCGCGTCTCCGTACGAACGCGCGGACGCGTCCCGTCTGTGGGCTTCCTACTCGCAATGCGTGGACGCAGCAACGACAACTTCGGTTATCTACTCATTCGCGAACACCGCGAAACACATATACGTGTGCCGCAGGAAAAAACAGTGAACGAAATACGCAGTACTCACAGAGCAAATACGAGACGCACTGGTGGGCTCCCCGCCGTCTCGCTTCACTTGAGCCAGCCATAGTTGTCGTCGGCCAGGGCTCGCTGGGAAGCGGAACATTCGCACCCCCTTTCCGTTGTGGTTAGTGCAGAGCGGTACGCAGCATCCAGGCATTCTAAGGCTTCACCGGCAGTGTTTAACACGCTACCGCAACGTTCGACGCCGTATTATTGAAAACTAAACGCAACCGGGCGTAGACGCAGTGCAGGCACCAAGATGGGGCGACAGCGTGGCGTTGCTGTCTGGCAACATTGTGTTTTGGCGGGCGGCGGTGCGTTGGCGGCATGTAGTGGTTCAAAGGCTGACATCACCCTAAAAACGGCTGTTCATGTAGGCTCCCTAACGCGTGCACATGCGATAGCACTGAAAAACCGCGTATTCGAAGGAAAAAAGGAAAAAAAGCTGAAGGTCACGAGGTGCGCGTGACGTTTTTTGTTTGCACCTTCCATTTCTCTCTGCTCAGCTTCCCGCGCTTTCGTCGGGACGAGAGAAGAGAGAATGCGATTGCAGCGTGTGACAAATCTTTGTAACTCCGCTCGAACTGAACGAATCCTTAAATATTTTTGCGGCGTTGCTTTTCCAGTGAATTAATTCTTCGTTACTCAAAAAAGTATATCAGTGCCCCATTAAAAACCCGCCAGTTTATTTTGTATCTCTTTATATGCGCATTTGGTTAGGTTGCAAAGCTCTGTCCAACAGCGTCCATTCCACTATGCGGGAAAATTAAAAGGTTACACATCTACCTGAATGAACAAATTTCTGTGCCCACGCCAGGTGCCTAGCCTGGGGGGGGGGGGGGGCTCTGAGCTCGCACTTTTCTCTTTCACTGAAATTCAGATGGAGCTGGGCGTTTTACCGTGAACAAATAATAAGAGTAGGTGTTCTTCAAGGCCTTCAACATGTGCCGCCTTGGTCCCCACCCCAAAACATTTTCCAGTATGCGGGCCTATTGAATATGTTTATAGAAGCTTTCTTATAATACCGTTTAGCATTTCTCAGCTCTGGTGACTTTCAGTGCCGAATTTTAAAAAAAGAAACTCATGCATATAATTATGCGATAGCATCCTCTTTCTCATGCAAGACGACCAAAAGCGCACAGCTTATATTTCCTATTTTTTCATGGTTTACTTCTGGTACATTCACACCTGCACTAATCTGACGCAATAGTATCTGAACGCTGTTTCACAGTGGGACTATAAATATATTACCCGACATATACGACTGGTTGTAATGCTGACAGTAGTAATATAAAAATAATACAAAAATAAGTAAACTGAAAAATGTGTGAAGCTATGGCACTTCCGAATCGGTGACAGGGTCAGATGAAGGTTGACCACCCCGCCATTGGCCGACCAGAGGACCGTAAACGCTGTCGGTTTCCGCGCTCGATCTGAATAGCACGATCAGCACAGCCACAATCACGATCACCACTGTGATACCAGTTACCAGGAACCACACCCACACGTGCGACGGTCCACGTGTGGCTGCTTCCGTTGTGTTTGATGGCGTTGTTGCCTCCGTAGTTGTAGCCACCGTATTGTTATTGGCCACTGTGGTCATTACAGGAGGAGTCAAGTAAAGCACACGTCTGACGTTAAACCTGTACGAGTTGAGCCCGTCGCTGTTGACTACGCGAGCCGCCAGGAATATCATCCACCATAAGGCCCCGCTGGGTTCACGTTCTGCCCACTCGCTTGAGAACACCAAGGTGACTTCGTGTTTGCTGCCCGCAGGGAGAGGTTCGAGATTACCTTCGACAACATCTGCTGCTGTCATTCGTTTCTGCTTTTCGAACTCCTTATCTAGCTTGGCCGCGTCGTTGCTGACTCGAATATCCACGGCTGAAGCTGAAAGAATAATAATTAAATAAATAATTATTCATATGCGAGGTTTAACATCCCAAAACCACCTTATGATTATGAGAGGTGGCGTAGTGGAGGGCTTCGAAAATTTCGACCACCTGGGGTTCTTTAACGTGCACCCAAATCCTATAACATTTCCGGGCCTATAATATTTCCGCCTCCATCGGAAATGCAGCCGCCGCTGCCGGGATTAGATCCCGCGACCTGCGGGTCAACAGCCGAATGCCTTAGCCACTAGACCACCGCAGCGGGATACTCTCTCACCAGCTAGCTTGATTGAGAGAAGGTCAGTAGAACATTGAAGGGGTCCTG
This sequence comes from Rhipicephalus microplus, assembly GCF_043290135.1. Taxonomy (NCBI): domain Eukaryota; kingdom Metazoa; phylum Arthropoda; class Arachnida; order Ixodida; family Ixodidae; genus Rhipicephalus; species Rhipicephalus microplus. Next base: position 145,609,637 of record NC_134704.1, on the reverse strand, counting down.
CAACACTTCTTGAGCATGGTCAAACAACGTTGTAGATCAGTAGCCGAGGCTCCCAAGAACACGCGAGGCAAAGATTATAGCGCAGCACGTCACCTGATATTCAGTCGATTTTGTCAAGAGCGATTCCCCTTCTGACTGCTTAGCTGTCAGCGCGCTCGCGGGTACGAGTATAGCTGTAACTATGAAAGTCATTTATGTAGTCTAAATAGTTTCGCGGCATGTTGTGCGCGAAGCGTCATGTGGCGATAGTGAGGCTTTGTCGGTATAACTCTGACAGGTATTGCAGGGCCCCTCTCAACTAAGTTTGAAAAGGTTCGTGGGGAGCAGCATATTACAAACTACTGTACACGCTTACCAGTTCCAAATGTCATGTGAGCTCCGGGCCAAGTCCACGAGAACTTGACCTCCAACATGTCGTTCGCTCCCGGGCGTTTTTCGACCGCTTCAAAATTCCAGATGTTACCTGGGGGCACATCACTCTGCACGATATTTTCAGTCACCTCGAAGGAGCCGACGTACACCACCCTCTGAAAGGCGCCGGTGGGCTTGCCTGCCTGGTTTGTCATTTCGTCGGGCAAGTCGACGGACTTGAAGCGGCTGACCGGCCTCGTGGTCATAGACTTGTTTGCATTCGATTCATCTGAGAATGCGTTATGATTTCTATTAGTTTGAAGTCCGTCATATTAGTGCCATCATTATAGGACACATGTGGTCAAATGGCTGCATTTGTAAGCGCCTTATGCAGAAACAACCTTGCATTTAAATTTTGGTGGATGTTCTAGAATCCCCCAGCAGAACGGCGTAAATAATGGGATAGTGTAAAGGAGGGCTGAGCAATTTGGCGTATATTCATTCTAAAATACAAGGCGTGCAAACACGTGCAAGTTTTCCTTCACTGAGTCGTGGGAGTGAAAAATAAGTACCAGCTTCAACTCGCAGTATGGTACATAGCAGTGCGAACTTGGAAAACACAGATGAGAGAAGCGTCCAGTTTGGCACACATGCGTATTCCCACACAACAGCAATCTTTCATATCACACACGTCGCGCAGTCTTCATAAAGTCGGGTTTCCTTTCTAGCATCCGGGGTTTTTCGTTAACGCCTCTCCCCCGCGGACACAGACCAGCCAACTTAGCGGGAGAGTTATTGGAGGCATTTCAAATTATAAAGAGAGGCACGAGTTGCAACAGTGATACGTCTGTTTCACTTTACCAAAATGAGCTGCAGCTTGTTGATATGGGAGTATGATGAGTGCTTGCCGATTTGGATGCACGCATGCGCAGAGTTGTAATTTGGTGGCCTGATATTTCGAATAAGCTGTAGAAGTTTGGCGCCCCATTTTTCCGTTCCCTCCTCTATTTTCTCTTAGTTGTGTTTTTCAATTTTGCACCCATGGACGTTGCATCAAATTTTAGCTCACAGGTTACATGCCTTTTAAATAGAAGTTTTTCCCATGGAAGACGACGAATGTGCTTAACAGCGCAAACGACAGGAGAGGATAGAAGAGACGAGTTAACAGCGCAAACAACAGGAGAGGATAGAAGAGACGAGTCAGGGCTCTGGTCTCGTCTCTTCTATCCCCTCCTGTAGTTTTCTCTGTTAAGCACTTTCTTCGTCTACCATGCAGCACCAACCAGCCCAATCAAGCACTTTGTTAGAAGTTTTCCTCACGTGACAGAAACCACTGTTGCGAAGCGTTTGAAGAAAAAAAAATCAACGTCATATCCACAAAATGCATGATGTTAAAGGAGCTTTCTCGGAGGGGCACGGGTGTTTCTTGCGCATGATGTGTACGTCGAAGGCGGCTTTCTCAGGCACGTTCCGCGGCAGCCACTGCGCAGTGCTGGCCACATTGATCGGCATGTTAACCACCTGCTCTTTATGCCATACTAGTGATACTGGCCGCTGTCATGAGTCAAAGTCCTAACGCTCATAAATGCCAAACCTGGAGCTATCAGGCGTTATTCAACGAGGTTGAGAACAGACAGGTGAGGGGGCTCAGGAGGATATTGGTACCCGCTCGTAACACTCAACGCAGTAACTTGCCACGTGCTGCCGTTCCTACGCAGCGACGTGAACGATGTGGACGTAGTCGTGAAGAGGTGAGCGCGCGGACCATTTAAGTGTGCCCCCTTCGGAGGTGGCGCGCAATCTAGTGAGAATTGTTGGTGTCACTGTAGAGGTGACTGGAACGGTGACCTTGAGCAGCGACAGGAGCATGGCCTCCGAGATGGCGTGCGTGCGGCGTGTTTCTCTTCGATCGTCCCGATCGCCGCGCTTCTCAGCAAAATGAACGAGTAGCGCCTCGCACGCCCGGCTACCGCGAGAGGGCGTAGATTCTGGCGGCGGCGGACACCGCGGCCGACAGCAGAGCGCAAGAAACACAGCGTGCGCTTGTTTTCTTTTTTTTCGCGTACGAGAAGAATTACTGCCAGAATCTTCTGGCCGAGTTGAAGGAGAGTATTTTTCTGCGGACACCATGGCAGACAGCAGAGCACATAGAATTCCAGCGTGCAATTTTTTTTTGCGTGGAATCGAGGGTCCCCACCAAAATCTTCTGGCTAAACTGAAACAAAGTATTTTTGGTGATGCATTTATTTTGCTCCCATTTACGAAGAAAAGCATGACAACTGCAGCATTTTCCTGATAGGTCACTGTAAGGGGGTGTCCATTCGTCTGTGGCAGTAATACTTCTAATAATACGTCTGTGGCAGCAAAACATACGTCTGTGGCGGTAACTAATACGTCTGTGGCAGCAAAACAGGGCTAATTATCGCTGTCGATTCGTATTGCTCTCCTATCCTCTCTCATAATTTCACTGTTATATCGTCTATGTATATTTATGAGATGGCCAACTGAAGCACAGTTACGCTCCAGGTAACTGAGTCCCCTGGTCATGTCATTGAAATAGGTACGTGTGAAGTAATTCCTCCGGAATATTGTATAAGGCTTCGATACAATAGTGGCAAGGCTTCGATTCACGGGTTGCACGCAAATGAATAGGTCACTTTCGTGTTCCTTTCGCGGAACTACCCCTGATTTACATTGTAACGCTGTTGAGAGAATTATTACAGGCGCGCTGACGTAATCACAACAGCGACATGTAGCTCGACGTGGTTTTATTGCTTTCAGGGACGAAGTTCCTGACAGCATCACTTCGTCGGTCGTTTTTCTATCCGGCGTACCAGCATATCCACAGAATGAATGTTATTGTAACGGGGTCGTGACAACGACGAAGGGAGCAGACAGTAGGTCGAAGATTAAACTGTTTATTCAGCTAAACTTGTGGCCATGAAAAAGCAAATTCAGATTACAACAAGACACTAACACTGATATCGGTGAACTGAGCGTCGGTCGTCGATCAACTGACAAGCGGTGAAGCGTGTCGGCATTTACACACTCGCCTTGGAACATTCTAGTGTTATCACTAGCGGCGACGTAGATAGCGGAATAATCTGAAAATCTCACGAAGTGGGCGTGATCTCAACGAGATGATCTAAGGCAGCCCTGAAGCTTCTCGAACACTATAGGCGTGATTTGCACTGAGAATCACGTACAGCGTAATGGGGTGATAGGAAAACTTGAGGAAGGAGCGTGGCTTTACCCCCTCTGAAAAAGGCATCGTCCCTATTGTCGCGGGTTATAAATGACAGAGGGTTTATTTAAAAACACAGACAGTGGGACTTGTAGAGACGCTCTCAGAGAAGGCCGCTAAGATTGTCGTCTTCTTCACTCTGCTGCGCTGCGCCTCTCGAGCAAATCCGCGTTCTTCGTTGTCGTCGCTATTTCGCCGCTAAATGCAGCTATGCACGCGGCATTACCCTCCCGCCAGAGTGAGCGTCGTCCCGACGCTCAACAGGTAGAGATGCGGCCATCGAGTGTTTACATCACTGAGAGTGGTAAAGTTTCATGCGGACCACGTGCACTGTCTCAGGCAGATGCTGGCGACGTTTTGAACAGGAGGAGGCGTCGGGCACGACTTCGTACGTCACGTCGCTAAGACGACGCAGAACCTTGTAGGGTCCGAAGTATCGGCGTAGAAGTTTCTCTGAGAGGCCTCGTCGTCGTACAGGAAACCAAACCCAGACTCTATCTCCTGGTTGATAAATGACGAATCGATGGCGAAGGTTGTACCGTTGGGCGTCAAGTTGCTGCTGGTTCATTATTCTGACGCGGGCAAGCTGCCTTGCTTCTTCGGCGCGCTCAGTGAATCTGCGGCGTCTGTCTCTGAATCATTGCAATCGTAAGGCAGCATGGCGTCAAGCATTGTCGTAACTTCTCTGCCATGAATTAGTGCGAACAGCGTCATTTTTGTTGTTTCCTGGCGCGCCGTATTATACGCGAATGTGATGTACGGCAATATTCGGTCCCAATTCTTGTGTTCTACGTCAACGTACATGCAAAGCATGTCAGCGATTGTCTTGTTAAGTCTTTCTGTAAGCCCATTAGTTTGTGGGTGGTAAGCTGTCGTCTTCCTATGCGCTGTGCCACTGAGCGTAAGCACAGTGCGCAAAAGCTCGGCTGTAAACGCGGTACCTTTGTCTGTTATGACGACAGCTGGAGCACCATGTCTCAGAACAATGTTGTCAATGAAGAACTGGGCCGCTTCAGCTGCAGTGCCACTCGCGATCGCCTTGGTCTCCGCGTATCGGGTGAGGTAGTCCGTCGCCACTATAACCCATTTGTTGCCGCTGTCCGATGTTGGGAATGGGCCCAGCAGATCCATTCCGATTTGAGAAAACGGGGTTTCTGGCACGGGCACAGGATGTAATAGCCCAGCGGGTTTGACAGGTGGTACCTTGCGCCGCTGACAGTCAATGCATGTTCAGACGTAATGTTTAACCTCTGCTGCGATTCTTGGCCAGTAATATTTTTCTTTGATGCGTGTCAGTGTTCTTGTGAAACCGAGGTAGCCCGCAGTGGCTTCGTCATGGCAGGCTTGTAAAATTTCGCTGCGGAGAGCTCCAGAAACTACCAGCAGATAGCTTCTACCTGTTGATGAAAAGTTCTTTTTGTACAGAATTCCATCCCGTAAACAGAATGACGATAAGTTCTTTGAAAACACTCTTGGTGCATCGGCGGCTCGTCCGTTCAAGAATTCAATAAGTGAGTTGAGCTCCCGATCATCTTGTTGTTGCCGAGAAATGATAGCTGCATCAACAACTCCTAAAAAACCTGGAAAATCATCATCCTCTATAGCCGGTGATTCAATCGGTGACCTTGACAAACAGTCGGCGTCTAAATGTTGCCTTCCGGACTTGTAAACTACGGCCATGTCGTACTCTTGGAGCCGTAAGCTCCATCGTGCTAAACGTCCAGATGGGTCTTTCATGTTGGTCAACCAACAAAGAGAGTGATGGTCGCTTACGACTTGGAAAGCGCGGCCATATAAGTACGGTCGGAACTTCGCAACTGCCCAAACGACGGCCAGACACTCCTTCTCCGTTGTTGAGTAGTTGGACTCGGCGCGTGTCAACGTTCTGCTAGCGTAGGCAACCACTCTCTCCACACCATCTTGGCATTGGACAAGAACAGCACCTAGGCCCACATTGCTGGCGTCTGTATGGATGGCTGTTGGTGCATTCTCGTCGAAGTGAGCGAGGACAGGTGGAGTTTGTAGACGCTGTCGCAGCTCGTTGAATGAAGCTTCTTGCTCTTCACCCCATACAAATGCGATGTCTTCCCTTGTAAGGCGGGTGAGCGGAGAGGCGATGTGTGCAAAGCCTGTTATAAATCGCCGGTAGTAGGCGCAGAGACCCAGAAAACGCCTGACCGCTTTCTTATCAACAGGCCTTGCGAACTTTGCGATGGCTGCTGTTTTATCTGGGTCAGGCTTCACACCTTCGCGACTGATCACGTGTCCGAGGAACTGGAGTTCTTCGAAGCCGAAGTGGCATTTTTCCGGTTTGAGTGTGAGTCCAGCGGACCGTATGGCTTGAAGGACTGACAGTAGCCGCTTTATATGCTCTTCAAACGTGGCCGAAAAAACGATCACGTCGTCGAGGTACACAAGGCATGTTTTCCATTTCAGGCCGGACAGAATGGTATCCATTAGTCTCTGAAACGTGGCTGGGGCTGAGCATACACCGAAAGGGAGGACTTTGAATTCATAAAGCCCGTCTGGCGTCACGAAGGCGGTATTTTCTCGGTCTCGCTCATCTACTTATATTTGCCAGTATCCACTTTTAAGGTCCATTGACGAGAAGTAGCGCGCATGCCGTAGCCTGTCCAAAGAGTCATCGATCCGTGGTAATGGATAAACGTCTTTTTTTGTAACATGGTTCAGCTTACGATAATCGATGCAGAAACGCAAGCTGCCGTCTTTCTTTTTCACGAGTACCACTGGCGATGCCCAAGGATTTTTGATGGTTGGATAACGTCATCCTCTAGCATCTTCTTGACTTGCTGCTGGATTACCTCACGTTCTTTCTGAGCGACGCGATATGGGTTCTGTCGGATCGGTCTTGCTGTGTCTTCCGTAATTATACGATGCTTAGTCAGAGGCGTTCGACCCACTCGTGATGTCGATGAGAAGCAGTCCTTGAACTGGTCTAGCAGCTCCATAAGACGGCATCGTTCAGTCGGTGTTAGACTCGGACCGATATCAACTGGTGGTGTTTGTGGAGGTGATTGAGCTGTGGCTTCCCCTTGCTTTAGAAGACAGTCGTGAGAGTAGTCGAGCTCTTCGAGGTACGCCACAGCCGTGCCTTTACCGATGTGCCGGCGCTCATTCGTGAAGTTGGTCAGAAGCACGTCTGTGTGCCCATCCACTAAGCTGACGATACCGCGAGCGATGGCGATGCCTTGGTGAAAAAGAAGGTCAGTGATGCGTTCGACTATGGCGCCTTCATTACAGTGCACGGCGCAACACACGGAAACAAGACTACACGACAGTGGTGGCACGCAGACGTCGTCGTCGACCACACGTAACACCCTGGGTTCTTGGTCTGGATCAGTGGTCACAGACTTGTCAGCGGCGAATGTGATCACACCGTCGCGTATGTTGACCACAGCACCGTACTCTCTTAAGAAATCCATTCCCAAGATCATAGGTTTGCAGCACTCTGGTAGGATCAGAAATGTGGCTACAAAAGCCACATTCTCAATAGTGAGTCTTGCAGTACATTTTCCCGTGGGAGTCATTATCTGGCCTCCAGCACTTCGGATATAAGGGCCCGTCCATTCCATCCTGACTTTCTTGAGTTCGTCTGCCAATCGTTCACTCATTATGGAGAAGTCTGCACCCGTATCGACTAAGGCCGTCACTTCAACGCCGTCAATCGTCACAGCGAGGTCTGCAGTCACAGTCTTTTCGGCGAAGTCTTCATCGTCGTCTCTCACGTGTTTCGGCAGCAGTGGGGGTTTTTCGGCAATTCGACGGCTTGCAACCTTCCCCCAAGAGGTCGCTGCTTTTAGTTTCCCCGCCATGGGCTGGGAGACCGACCTCTGACGGCGTCAGCAAAACTACGGCGGCTTGGTGAACCAAAGCGAGCCGGTGATGGTGACCGCGTCCGGAAGGTAGAAGAGCCTTCCCGCCTGCCAGCCTGGTCGTCGTCGATGGGGGCACGGCTTTCGTCGAGCTGTCGGCGCGTAGCTTTAGATGCACTACCGCGGTATTCAGCTCGGCGATGTGGGCAAAAACGGCAAATGTGCCCTGGCTCTCCACAGTTGTAGCAGAGTGGTCGACGATCCGCAGTGCGCCATATGTCGGTCTTCCGCATATAGGGTCGCCTGACAGAATCCTGCTGAGCCCAGGCTGCCACAGGATACGGTTAGAGGTACTGTGGCGCTGGCATGGGCGTGGGTCGACGAACAGCGTCGGCTTAGCTGTATCCGTTCGGCTGGTACGACACTTCTGGAGCCAATGGAAGACGCACAGCGTCTGCATAGGTACACGAGCTTGGACGGTGCGGTGGAGCGGAATATTGCTGAGGAGAGGCAAACGCTTGTCGAAGTTCATGGCGAACAATTTCAGCGACGGAGGCTACCGTGGACTCCTGCTGCGGGGGCGCCTGTGACTGCAATGTGTATTTTGCGTTCTCCTTCGCGATCTCCTCACGCACGATCTGTCTAATCAGGTGGCGTAGAGCAAACTCGTCGTTTGCGGTAAGTGCGGCGGCGCCTGCAGCTGCGCCGGTGGCCGGGCGATCAGACTGTCGGTACCGTTGCTGTAGCGCACGCTCTATTGCGGTGGCCTCCCTGGTGAACTCGTCCACTGTTGTCGGCGGATTGCGCACAAGACCAACAAATAGCTGCTCTTTGACGCCCCTCATGAGATGGGTTAGCTTTCGAGCCTCGGGCATGTTGGGGTCCGCGCGGTGGCACAAGCGCACCATATCCTCAGCAAACATGGCGGCGCTTTCATGCAGCTGTTGGGTGCGTCCTTCAAGAAGGCGTTGTGCGTTTTCGCGTCGGTCCGCGTTACCGAAGGTGTCAAGAAACCGACGACAAAACTCCTCCCATGTCGTCAATGTTGCCTCCCGGTTTATAAACCACGTCTTCGCGCCGTCTTCAAGGGCGAAGTATACGTGGAAAAGCTTTCCATCGAGACTCCAGTAGTTCGATTTAGCTACCCGTTCGAACTGCTCAAGCCAATCTTGCGCATCTTCGTTCGGCCGGCCATGAAATGGTTCAGGAATGCGCATATTCTGGACCGTCATCTGTGCAGGACTCCTTGCCATTTCTTGAGTAGGGGTGGTTGTCGGAAGTGTTGCTCCCTTTAAAAAGCCAAATTCTGGTTCAAGACCTTGAAGGCGACGGCTTGAGCGGTGCACAGGCGTCTCCACGCGTGGCTGTCTCGTAGGGCTGGACTCGGGGCTTCTCACAGGGGTGCTGATCATGAGGTGGTAGTACCCAGCTCCTCCACTAGTGTCGCGGGTTATAAATGACAGGGGGTTTATTTAAAACACGGACAGTGGGACTTGTAGAGACGCTCTCAGAGAAGGCCGCTAAGATTGTCATCTTCTTCACTCTGCTGCGCTGCGCCTCTCGAGCAAATCCGCGTTCTTTGTTGTCGTCGCTATTTCGCCGCTAAATGCAGCTATGCACGCGGCAGTATGCTTTAACAGAAGAATGAAGTGCAAAAATAATCTAAGAAAGTACAAATAATGAAGTACGATACAGCAATAATAGCAACAACAAATTACCCTCTTTCAGTCCATTAACGTTCATGAAACGGCTTGAGGTGCGCGACATGGACGACTTCAGGTAGTGATCGGTGCCGTTGAGAGTTCGTAATGCCGTCGGGGACAACCTCGATGTCGACTGGATTGAGACGTTGTACTACCCTGCTTGGTGCAAAGTACAGTCGCAGAAGTTTTTCACTGAGTCCATGTCGGCGTATCGTTGTCCATACCCAAACATGTTCACCGGGCTGGTATTCCACGAAGCGTCGCCGAAGATTGTAACGGTGGTGGTGAGGGGGGCACTGTGAGCGCTCAATGGTGACGGACGCAATCCACCATCAGCTCCGTGGTCTTTCTTCAATTTCTGCGGATCACCGCCTTTACACCTTTTAATTCTGGGTTTCTCGTCCCCAACAAGTCCTACGCTTGACTTAGACACCACTCCTGTCCAGGCGTGCCGAGCTTTGGCCCTTTGAGACAATTTTCATTCCGTCGTCTACGCCGCCTCGCTAGGAAAGCCCCTTGTGTGGCTCTCTGCCCAGTGATGGCGGCTGCCAACGTGGTTACGGACTTTGGCCCTGTCTCAACGCAAGTAGTGTCCACAGACACTTCTACCCCTGGACAAGGTATGCCGTCAGAATACGAATACATTGAGGGCATGGTGTGAATACGGAAACACAAGCAAGCACAATCCAAGCCTGGGTCCCAGCAACAGCGAGACGCCGCAGCTGGCCGTCATTCCCCAGCTGTGCAAGGAACGCCAGTGCCCCGACCCACTGAGGGTGCGTCTACCTCTCCTCCCTCATCGCTGCCGATGAAGCAACGCAAGTGGCGTCCACTCCAGACACCTCGTCTCTAGAGATGACTACATCGTGGTCATAACACCACGCGTTTCCCATCGAGGTGCGCACATTTGTCACAGCAGATCGCGCTGGCGACGCAATCCGGAGCTACCTGGGTGACCAGACCACCACACTAGTGCAAGCGTGGCCAATCTGGGAGCAAGACATCAAGGTCGGCAGCACTACCGTGCTGGCTATGGCAGAGACACTCCTCGGTGACTTCCAGCTGCAAGTGAGGCATTGACAGCTGCCTGTCTGAGACCACGCCAAGGCGTCAGGAGATACGTGCAGGGGTGTCATCACCATCAACCCTGCTAACACCACAGAAAGATGAAATCGGAACTGTATTGCCCTCGGGGAATCATTCTCGCGGTCCGAAAACTTGGAGACTCCGCAGCGGCGGTGGTATTTTGGGGGCACAAAGTTGCCCTGCTTCCTCTTCTGCCACTGCGTGGCCACGTTTATCCGCCCTTACAAGAAAACTGTTCCGGCCTGCACTAGGTGTGGCACTATCGGCCATCGGGCGCCAGAGTGCCCTCACCCCACTCCGACGCAGTGTAACAAGTGTGGATCCCTTTCGCCCGAAGGCCTCACTGAACATGACTGCCACCCCAATTACCTTCTCTGCCACGGCGCCAGCGAGACTGGGACCTGTGGCTGTGCTGAAAAATACAGGAAACCTAAGTCGCCCTCAACATCGCATTGAAGGCCCACTTCATCTTCGACACAACAGAACGAAGGCACCCGCCTGAAGCAGACTGCTCCTTCAGAACCGGCCCACACTCAAGCATTCCCACCGCTCTTCGAAGCGGCGGCGGCACCTCAGGTGAGCAGTTGGGCAGAAGTGTCTGCTTCTAAGCCTCTTTGGCCCTCCGCTGTCAATCCTCCTTTACCTGAACTTGTCACCCTTAGCCAGCAGGTTGTGCAGCTTCAAAAGCAAAAAGAACTCCTAACAAAACAGCTCGCACTCTTAGCTAAGCAATTAGCTCCCCAACGACAAGGCTATGGAAAGCCCCTTGGTACTGCCGCCCCTGTCCAGGCGGCTACGCCGGAAACCTCGAAGCCTAGCCCTCATGCTACGCGCACTCTGAATAACCCTCCGGTTCCAGCAGCCAACGCACCTACTCTGGAAGGTCTGGTAGCTACTGCAGCACCTCAGGATCCCTTGCCGACTTACCCAATTCATCCCAGGGAGGAAAAGGATACAACTTTATTAAAAGAGATTTCATAGGTTTCGAGCTGGCCGCTTGTCTGCGGCGAACTCTTGTGCCCATGCAATGACTGCTTTCTGCAGTTTTTCATCGGGAGACTGTACTAAGGTTTCCCATGCTGTTCCGGAGGGAGCTGGCAGAAGCTCTCCGGGTGGGAAAGGCCCTCGCATTCCCAGACGATGTGACTTTGGTTTGCTATAGCGTTTTTTTCGCTATTTTTGCATGTTGAGTCAACCTGTCCACCTGTGAATATCGCTAAGCGGTGAGGAGTGGTTAGGCTGTTCGTTTGAATTCGGCGGAGGATAGTGGCCTGAGCTCTCGTGAGGTTGCTGTGTGGTATGGGATATAATCTCCTGTCATCTTTATACATACTCGTAAGTTCATTATAGGAGGTCACTGCCTCTCCTATCGGGGAGCCCGGTTCCAATGAAAGCGCGACCCGGTTTGCTAACCCTTGGGCCACTTTATGCGCTTCCTCGTTACCGGGGTTTCCCGAGTGAGCGGGGACCCAGACCAGATTGATTTTGGTTCTATCATTCTGATTGAAGTTTCTCTGGACCTTGGCTGTATCGAGTCCCACACTTCTTACAAAGCTGAGAATAGTGCTCTAAGAGTCGCTAAGGACCGTGTGGGTGGTTGGATGCATAATGGCCAGTGCTATGACCATTTCTTTGGCCTCTTTGAATGATGCGGCTCTATTGGAAGCCACATTTACGATTTTAAGTTTTCTGTCCACGGCACTCAGGTTGTATGTGTTGTGTCCCTAGTTGGCGGCATCGACGGAGACCGCGGTTTGGTCTTGCTTGTGCTTTTCACTTAGCCTATCTGCTCTGGCTTTCCTCCTGGCGTCGTGTCTGCCCGCCAGGGTGTTTTAGGGTATTGGTTTAATCTGTAGGTAATGTCTTATCGCGGGAGGTAATGGTTTTCTGCCTCCCGTGGTGTGTATGGGCTGAATTTTCAGTTTATGCAGGATATATAGTCCCGTCATCGTGTCTGAAAGCTGTCGTCTTTGTGCTGTTTTGTGTGTTTTGTGTCCCAGGGAAGAACTCATCACTCGCAAGGGGGATCGCCTTATGCGCGTCGAAGCGTCGATCAGTGAACTCATTGATAACTTCTCTGTCCAACGCATGGTAGTAGAGGTCGCTAAAGCCATTCAAGCATGCGCAATTGCTCAGTTTCAACCCAAATAATCGCGTTCGCACTCCTCTTCGATTTGCAGTACGGGTTCAGCTCCGCGACGTCGTTATAAGGTGGCTGTCATCATTTCACCGTCAGACCATTCGGCCTCCATACCCCTCCCTGCCTCTGAAGGCGCTGAGAAAGACATGGAGGGTGAAATATGAAACCTAGGATATTCATGATGGCTACCAACCGTACATTTCTTTCAAGTTTGTCATCAAAATTTGAGGTCATACAGTGGAACTCCTGAAGGTTTCAGAACAGGCACCACTACATGCCTTCTTGTGCATAACACGTATACAGCGATACAGGTCGACCTCGGTCTGGATCTCCCATTGGACTACTGCATGATTTCAGATATGTCTCAACGGAAAGCTTAACCAATAATTCACATAATAAACGTGTATTGTCGCCGTCGCCTTGCGGGGACCTCCTTTATGAATCTGGTTCATAGGGCGCTGCGCACGGCACACCGTCAACCCCTGGTGATTGTCGGGGACTTCAATGCCCCGAGTCCTCACTGGGGTTACCACTATGAGAAGGCCCGGGGATATAGAACTCAAAGAGCTCATTTCCTCGCACAGCCTCACGCTGCTTACCGATCTAGCACAGCCCACGCGTTCTGGCGATTCGGTCACACGCGACACATGCCCTGAACTCTCTGACTCGAAACATTCGCGATGCTACATGGGAAAATTTGGGCGAGACTTTGGGAAGTGACCACTTTTCGCTTCGCATTTTCTTCACACCGTGGCAGAAAATGCGCCATTACTGGGGCCTGGCCCGTCTCACAGACTGGAATAAATTTAAAATGCAGTCATTTCCTATGATATCCAGCTCTGGCGAATACGCAGCGTGGGCGTCCTACGTCCTTCATATGTTGCGGGCAAACACTCGCACCCTCAACATCTCTAATTTGACTCCTGCAATCGACCCACACCTCTTACATCTTTAGAACACTCGCCGCGGGCTTATAAAGCACTGGAAACGTAACAAACTCAATCGAATACTTCGTGCTGGCTTTGAGGCACTCACTGCCTAGGCTGCGGCATGCTGTGCGCAGCTTGCCGATTCAAATTGGGCTGACACCTGCACGAAGGCGGTGAACCAGATGAGCTCTATAGGCACCTGGTTGCTATTTCGTAGCCTTCTTAATCCCCCCAGCACTCGGGCAGAAACACAGCGCCAGCTTAGCCGTGCTCTGCATGCCTATCAGGGCACTACAGATTAACTCGCTTAAGAATTGTGCGACCGAAACATCTGTCGTACGACCGATGTTTCGATTTCCGATTTCCGACCGATGTTTCAATTTCTGCTTCGGGAAGCATCCGAACCGTACGGTCAATTAGGCAAACCGGTTTCGTTTTGCCTGTTAACTCACTTTCCCGTACCAAATTTCTCCGCACGATAACAGTGGAGCTGCCGGTATATCTTAACACCGTAATCTTTTTGTCCGCAACTTTTCCAGGCAGCGTTGGCATTCCCTTCGAAACACCGGTTGGCTGTTTTGTCATTACAGCACCCACAATAGGGATTTTCTCCCCATTTTTCAACTCTACAAATCCGTTGGTGACGGCTTCACCATCGGATTTCGGTGCTGCTAGCACACAGGATACCTGGTGAGTTTGACTCACTTCGTTTCGACATGCGTCTGCTTTGTGCCCAGTCTGTCAACACTTAAAACATTTTACTACCGTAGGGCTCGTAAAGTTAGTACGATAGTTGCTCGCGTTTGAATATTATGAGATAATATTCTTAAAGTGGGGGGCTGTGTCACAGAACGAGCGCTCAAAAAGGGCGCGCCGCCGAATTCCCGCGACAAATCGCCGGATTGACGCCACGAGGTCAAAAGAAAAAGAGAAAAAAGAAAACAAGCTCCCCGGGCACGCTCCCTCTCCTCTCGGAAGCGTGACTTCGCCGACAAACCTCCTCACCCCACATCGGCGGCCGAGCAAGCACTCGAAATTTCTAGAAGGAAAGAGGCGTGGTCATGCAGGGTTGAGTCATTCATTGCGGACGGCCTTCGAGCCGTCTCGTCCTCTACCCAGCCTTCGCTGCGTATCGCGCCGACGAAATGACGAGAACTTTCTGGAATCTCACGCGGAGGGTATTTAATCGAGCAGCCGAGGTGAGAGATCAGGACAAGACGGAAGTTAGCGCCAGAGCGCGTAGGGATTCCGCCGTGTAGTTGGCGAAGGTTTTGTCCCTAGAGACAAAGCAGGAGAACAAGATGATTTCCACCTGAGGGGTGACGACTCTAGCTACAGGCAAGAGTGTGTGTTACCGCTATCGAGCGAAGACGCGTGGCAACAGCTGCGTGTGTGAAGCCGACGTGTTTTCGGCGAAGAAGTTTGAAGCTTGGAGAGAGGCCGATTGAAGACGCGAGGTTTCCTGGAAGAGAAACTTCGGCGAGGTTTCCTGGAAGAGAAACTTCAGGGGCAGCGTAACGACAACAACGCTGGACTTTCAGTGAGTGATTCTCGGAAGAGTATCATCCAGACTTTTGTTCCAAGAACTTTGGACTGAATAGGTTTTCTATCTCTTTAGTCTTTAAGTGTCTTGGTTGTTCAATGCATGCGACTGCATTGTAGTGCGTATTGTTGTCTGTGTCCGTTGTTTCGAGGGTGGCTGATTGTACTGTGTAGTACGTTGTTAGATTGGTGACATATTGTATGCAACTATTGGGGAGTGTGCATTCTTGTGTATTGTTTTCGATCTGCCATTATTGAGAATATAATTTTGTTTGTTTATCAACTCTTGGCTCTGACTTGTTCTTTGGGCCACAGCCGGCGTCCGCTGGCGCGCCAAAAAGGACCAATTCTAAATTGTCCACGCTTTCGTGGTGCGGTTCGGGGGGCCGATACTTCGGCCCTTGGAATTAGCCCGGCGATCGCCTCCCTAATTAACGGGACCTGTGTGACAAGGTCCTACCCACGAGGTATTCGATTAGAGACTCGTAAGTTCTGGGTCAGCTCACTGGAGTTCAGCGAAGTCGTCGCTAGTTATTGTTCCTAAGAAACAGTCGTCATTCAGGTCTCTTGGCGGTGGTGGGTCGACGAAAGCTTGCGACAGGCATTCGGCGTCGGAGTGTTTTCTGCCGGACTTTTAAATGACGGTAATGTCGTATTCCGGTATGTGTATCTTGCCAGTACTTAGCTACGGCGCAGAAACCTGGAAACTTACAAAGAGGGTTCCGCTTAAGGTGAGGACGACGCAGCGAGCAATGGAAAGGAAAATGGTAGGTGTAACCTTAAGAGACAAGAAGAGAGCAGAGTGGATTAGGGAACAAACGGGGGTTAAGGATATCATAGCTGAAATCAAGAAGAGGAAATGGACATGGCCGGGCATGAAGCGTATAGACAGGATAACCGCTGGTCATTAAGAGTAACTGAGTGGATTCAAAGAGAAGGCAAGTGAGTTAAGGGGAGACAAAAAGTTAGGTGGGCAGATGAGATTAAGAAGTTTGCGGGTATAAATTAGCAGCAGCAAGCACAGGACCGGGTTAACTGGCGGAACATGGGAGAGGCCTTTGTCCTGCAGTGGACGTAGTCAGGCTGATGATGAATGTCGTATTCCTCAAGTCTCAGGCGCCATCGGGAAAGGCGACCTGAAGGGTCCTTCAAGTTAGATTGCCAAGACAAGGTGTGGTTGTCGCTCACAACTTTGAAGGGCCTGCAGTAGAAGTAAGGCTGAAACTTTGACGTCACCCAGATGACAGCAAGACACTCCTTTTTTGTTGTGGAATAATTGTTTTCTGCCTTGGATAGTGACCAGCTAGCGTAAGTAATAATCTTTTCCAGTCCATAAGTTCTCTTCACAAGGACGGTCACGAGTCTTACACTCCTTGCGTCAGTGTGCACTTCTGTTTAGGTGTTTTCGTCAAAATGCGCGAGTATCGGAGGCATCTGCAGGCGTCGTTTTAGTTCCCCAAATGCTTTCTGCTGTGGGGTGTCCTACTTTAACTCGACGTCAGTGCTCGTAAGATTGTGAGTGGCTCGGCCATGTGGGCAAAGTTTTTGACGAATCGCCAGTAATAGGGGCACAGGCCAAAAAATCGATGCACAACCTCCTTGTCGGCGGGCGGCGAAAATGCAGTGATGGCGGCTGTCTTCTGTGGATCAGGTCTTACTGTGGACTTGCTTATCACGTGGCCCAACAGCAAAAATGCCTCTTACGCACTTTTCTGGCTTCAGGGTGAGTCCGGAAGTATTAATGGCTTGAAGAAGAGCTTCAAGGCGTCAAAGATGCTCGCCGAAGCTTAAGGAAAACACGACGACGTCGTCCAAGTAAACGAAACAAGTGTGCCACTTCAATCCTGCAAGCACTGTGTCCACCACGCGTTGAAAAGTCGCAGGTGCCTAGCAAAGACCGAAGGGCAGGACTTTGAACTCGAAAATGCCACCTGGTGTTATTTACGCAGTCTTTTCTCGGTCTCTCACGTTTTCATCGATCTGCCAATAGCCTGTCTTGAAGTCTATCGATGAAGTGTATTTGGCGCTGTGGAGTTCAACAAGGGCGTCGTCTATTCGGGGGAGAGAGTATACGTCATTCTTCGCTATCTTCTTGAGTCGGCGATAGTCAACGAAGAAGCGTAGTGTTCCATCCCTTTTCCCTTTTCTTCACTAACACCACCGATGGCGCCCAAGGAATCTTTGAAAGCTTGATAATGTCGGCGCGGAGCATTTCGTCGACTTGTTTCTATATGGCCTCACGTTCTCGCGTCGAAATTCTGTATGGACTCTGACGTAGTAGCCTGGCATTTTCTTCAATTACGATTCGATGTTTCGCGACAGGGGCCTCTCAAACACTTGGTGACTAGGAAAAGCAGTTCTTGTATTTCAGGAGCAGGTATTCGAGCTGCTCTTGTTTAGGCATTGGAAGGCTCGGGTAAACGTAAATGCAGGTTGAAGGGTTTCAGTTGTCGAAGTAGATTCGACGGATTCGGTGAGGGTTAAAGCGTTGCTGGCTTCATGTACCTCTTCGATGTAGACAACCATCGTTTCTTTGCTCACGTGCTACTCATTGCTGAAGTTTGTGAGCATCACTATTGAATTTCCTTCTTGCAGCTCGGCTATTCCTCTTGCGCCGCAAATTTCTCGGTTGATCAAAAGGTGCTGGTTGCCCTCAACGATGCCTTGCATGTCTGTCGAGTCGAGTACCGACGGAAATACTGACGCTGGAGTGAGGAGGAATGGTAACTTGGTCTTCCAGCACATTCAGGGTGGGCCTTACTGATGACGTGTGCGGTGGCAGTACTTTTTCTGTGGATAGGGTTAGGGACTTCGTTCTCAGGTCGATGACGGCACCATGAAGGCTTAATAAGTCCTTATCAAGGATGATATATCTTGAGTGTTGCTGCAGTTCGACAAAGCTTACAAGGATAAGTCTTACGGTTAATGGTGACTCCGGCTGTGCAGGTTCTTGCTGCCGTAACTAGGTGGCCTCCCGCTGTACGGATTTCGGGGCCTTCCCAAGTTCTCCAACTCTATTTAACTTCGCAGAGAATGTCCGGCTTTTGGCGGAATAGGCAGCTCTGGTGTCGACAAGAGCTGTGACGCTGTAGCCGTCGATGAGAACGTCGAGGTCGCTAGTTTGTCTCCTCGTGTTGCAGTTAGATTGTGGCATCGGATCTCAGCTACGACGATTTGTACCGCATCTTCGACGTTGCATCATCAAGTCGTCTTGTGGCCCTCAAGTTTTCATGTCAGGGCAACGTTCATGTTGCGGCGAGTTCTTGAGAAGTTCTTCGCGACGTCGTCATCGTCGGTGGAAGATTTTGGCAGTTCGTCGTACAGCAACCACACCTCCAGTGGTTGCTGCCTTTAGTTTCCCGGTAGGGGCTAGGAGACCGGCCCCGGGTTGGGCCAATGTACGGCCGGCGGTAAGGCGGGTTGTAGGAACCAGGTGACGGCGAACGAGAAAATCCTCGGGGTGTTCACTGCAGTGCTGCAAAGTAGTGGGCGATGACGCAGGGCCTTTCTCCCTGCTGTGGACGTGACGCATCTACGGCAGAACCACGCATTTCCATTTGGCGGTACTGGCAGCGGCTGTAGCTATGGCCAGCTTCTCCGCAGTGGTAGCAAAAAGGTCGGTGGTCGCGGGCACGCCACACGTCGGTTTTCCTCGGATCTTTGCGCTGACCGGTGGATGGATGATATGGCGTCGGTGGCGGTGGTGGCTGGCGGCGAAATGGCGATAGTGCAGCCGCTTGACATGGGCGTGAAGGAGGAGCGTAGCGTTGGGTTGCAGCAGCGTAGCTCATCGCTTGCGGCTTAGGCTGTGGAGCTTCGGGCATTCCAAGCGATTGCCGAACTTCTTCACGCACAATTTTCGCGATTGAATTAACTTGAGGCAGCGGCGAAGGTAATCGCTTGTGCAGCTCTTCCCTCACAATCGCTCGGATCGTCTCGTACAAAACGTCGTTGCTGAGGGAATGAGCCTCGGAGTAGTGTACTGCTGAAGAGCAGTGATCATATTGCCTTGTGCGCATTTCCAGAGCCTTCACGATTGTGGTAACCTCAGTGAGGAATTCTTCGACCATCTTTGGTGGGTTTCGCATAAGCCTTGCGAACAACTCTTCTTAAACAACTCGCATAAGGAATCGGACCTTCTTGTCCTCGGCCGTGGCGATGCCAGCGTGGCGGAACAACCGGGTCATCTCCTCGGAGAAGATAACAAAGTTCTCGTTGGAGAGTTGCGCACGCGTCTCCAAGATAGTCGCAGCACGCTCCTTGCGGACGAAGCTCGTGATCGTGCGGAGAAACGTCGTCCGAATGACATCCCAGCTTGATAGCGTGGACTCCCGGATCTATAACAACGTCTTTGCGGCGTATTCTATAGGTAGAAGTATACGTGGCGCAGTTTTTTTTTTCGGCGTCCCAGCTATTCAAAGAGGTGACTTGGTCGTATGTCTCGAGCCACGTTTCCTGTTCATTTGGTGCTTCATGCAAGCTCGGTGGCTCTCGGGGTGGTTGCATCACAATAGCCGCAGGCAGTAGTGCAACGGTAGTCATCGTTTAAGCAGTTGTTTTGGAGGACGTGCGAATCTTGTTGGGTAAATGCCCATACTACGGCTGTAGAACCCTGTGGTTGACTCGCTGGTCGTGGTTGGCGTTGGTGTCTTCTCTACGACGTCGACTTAATTTATGGTTGGAGAGGGGCGTGTGGCACATGGATCAGGAAGCACCTCCACCGGATGTCACAGGGTCAGGACAACGACGAAGGGAGCAGTCAGGAGGTCGGAGATTAGACTGTTTATTCAGCCGAACTTGTGGCCACGAAAAAAGAAACTGAGAATAAAGTGACACACTAACACTGATATCGGCGAACTGAGCATTGGTTGTTGACCAGTTGACAAGCGGCGAAGCGTGTCGACATTTATACACTTGCCATCGAACATTCTAGTGGTATCGCTAGCGGTGACGTAGATTCCAGAATATTCTGAACTGCTCACAACGGGGGCGCAATCTCAACGAAATGAACTACGGCAGCCCTGAAGATTCTCGAACACTGGAGGCTCAGTTTGTGCTGAGAATCGCGTACAGCGTAACGGGGTGATAGGAAAACTTGAGAAAGAAGTGTGGCAATATGATGAGTGGGGCGAAGCGTCCATCCGCCCGGTGCATGCTGTTGTGTGATAAAAGTGGACAGACGCATGGACGAATGAATGCATGAACGGACAAGCAGATGGATGGACGCTTCGCCCCAATAATCATTCACTCCGTGCATATCTTATGATTTTGTTTATTTATCCTTCGCGCGCCAAACAGCGTTTTGCTCCTCGTTGAGAATTCCTACTGAACGTGTCTTATCTATAGGGGAGACCAGTTGTGGTGTGAGCACGGCTGTACAGCAGGCGTGCCAGCCTAAGAAGCGAAGAACGCTTCTAAGAAGCAATAAAACCACGCCGTGGCGCAGCTGTGATTACATTAGGGCGTTGTTATTACATTAGATTACATTAATCCTCGAAACAGTGCTACTTCGAAAAGCAGCGCTATAGTTCAATGGAAGAAGAATCCATTCAAGCGAGTGTAAAAAGTAATCCATGAACGTAAAACGCGGCACTCTTCTGACCTCGCTTGTGGATCCGGCTGCAATTATTCTTTCTTCCTCGCCAGCCGCAAACTTTAAAGTATAGTTTCGAGCAGATGTGGATCTCTTGCAGAATCATCGCAATTTCAACTGTTGTAATATGGGTGGTGCCAATCTACAACAAAGTAAATTCCATTTGGAAATTAAACGCGTCAGCATTGACTTTGCCTCTCAGCATCTTTGACCTGACATTTCCTAACGAACACAAAGTTATATAGAAGCGCACAACCTTTTTTGTCTAGCCACAGAGAAGCTTTGCCAACAGCGTGACAGGCTCTTCAACCAAAAGAAAAAGCGCCGCGGTGCGGAGAAAAGAGCGGGCAACGCCCACCTCCGGAAATACTCTTTTCGTGCGATTGGGATGGCCGGAGAGAAACCCGCCGCGCGCCCGCCATCTCGGAAGCCTTGACCGGAACACAGAGTTTCCTAAAATTAACTAGAGGTGACACTGGCATTGTGATCGTTCAGCGACCTTGAGAATTGTGGGTATGTCATGGATTTGCTTAGTCGTCGTGCTTGCAGGTAGCGAACACCCTTGTGCCTTCGTTTATTGCTGTGTATTGGCTTTGTTTCCAAAGGAAGACCAAACTGCTTTTCACGTCTTGACCCGGTTTGAAGTAGTAGGCCTAAAAGGTGAAGGTAGTGAAACGTAACTCTTGAACATACGCCGATTTTTGTTTCGTGACAAAGTAGCTTCAATCCAGGCGAGAGCAGAACAAACGCAAAGTACGAGGACTGTCATATTATGTCATGCCCATAATTCCCACGCTCACTGAAGCGTTATGCGTTGCAGCTCCGGTAGACACTAGCGCCAGAGTTCCCTCTAGTGTATACTTAGAAAACTCTATGTACCAGAGAAGTGTACACTGGCAGCGCTGGTGCACACACTGGTATTCACCGGACAAAGCGTGAGCATAAGAAGCTTACCGAGCAAGCTCCTAAAATTCTCTCATGTCAAGTGCGAG
Source organism: Rhipicephalus microplus (assembly GCF_043290135.1). NCBI lineage: Eukaryota > Metazoa > Arthropoda > Arachnida > Ixodida > Ixodidae > Rhipicephalus > Rhipicephalus microplus. The sequence goes on along the minus strand of NC_134704.1, from coordinate 145,588,224 downwards.
CAAGGTTGTCGAAACCACTGTGAAAGACATTGTTAGTTGTTGTTAAAGGGCCGCTCACCAGGCCCCATACAAATTGTTCGTTTAACTTTGGAAGTTGTTCAATGTGCGATGAGGAACATTTTGTCACAAAAATGTTTTCGATCACAAAAATGATTTCCAAAAAAACTGTTTTTCGAAGTGGTTCTAAACAAGGATGAGAGGAGGCAAGCTTGAAACTCTTGCCGGTCCTCCGTGTTGCCCATGCAAGCAAAATTTCTTCCCGATCCTCTCCGGCATCCGGCCAAGAGGTCACGTGCGCACGACGTGTCCGAACAAGCCCAACTCCCGTGCACGCAAGTGGTGCTTTTTTCAATGCGAAGCATTTCTTAGCGAACTTCGGCGACTTTGAGCGTGTCCATCCATCCATCCATCCATCCATCCATCCATCCATCCATCCATCCATCCATCCATCCATCCATCCATCCATCCATCCATCCATCCATCCATTCATCCATCCATCCATTCATCCATCCATTCATCCATTCATTCATTCATCCATTCATCCACCCATCCACCCATCCACCCACCCGCCCATCCACCCACCCATCCATCCATCCATCCATCCATCCATCCATCCATCCATCCATCCATCCATCCATCCATCCATCCATCCATCCACCCACCCACCCATCCACTCATCCATCCATCCATCCATCCGTCCGTCCATCCATCCGTCCGTCCATCCGTCCGTCCATCCGTCCGTCCATCCGTCCGTCCATCCATCCATCCATCCATCCATCCACCCACCCACCCACCCACCCACCCACCCACCCACCAATGGACAATGGCAAATACCAATGGACGAAGCAGACAAATAAATGACCGCCTTTTCTATGCCGGACGGTCTTTACGAGTTTAACGTAATGCCATTCGGCCTATGTAATGCTCCAGCCACATTTGAAAGGATGATCGACAATGTACTTCGTGGCCTCAAGTGGAAAACTTGTCTATGCTACCTCGATGATATCATCGTGTTTTCTTCCACTTTTGCTGATCATCTGCAACGCCTAGATCAAGTGCTCATATGTCTCTCCAATGCTGGACTTCAACTAAACACAAACAAGTGCCATTTCGGCAACACAGCTATAAAAGTTCTAGGACATCTCGTTAGTAAAGCTGGCATCCAGCCCGATTCGGACAAAATTTCCTCAGTCCTCAACTTTCCGCGACCCTTTCGTTCCAAAGAACTGCGCAGTTTCCTTGGACTCGCATCGTACCTTTGCCGCTTCATTCGCAACTTTGCCACTATTGCCGCTCCTCTCCACAAGCTCCTTGCTAGTACCAGTTCCTTCGATTGGAATGATCAATGCGAAGCCTCATTTCAAGAACTCAAGCAGGCACTGACATCCCCGCTGGTGCTTTGTTATTTCGATGACAAGGCACCTACGATATTACACATTGACGCTAGTGGACAAGAAATCGGCGCCGTACTCCTCCAGCGCGACAATGCCTTTCGCGAGAAACTTGTCACGTATGCAAGCCGCACTCTGACCTCTGCAGAGTAGAGGTACTCGATAACCGAACAAGAGTGCTTGGCTGTTATCTGATCCATCCAAAATTTCGTCCGTATATACATGATCGACATTTTACTGTTGTGACACACCACCATGCTCATTGCTGGTTGTCCACAATCAAAAACTTGTTGGGACGACTTGGCCGCTGGATTCTCCGATTACAATCATATGACTTTGACGTCATCTACAAGACTAGAAGACAACACCAAGATGCCGACGCTTTGTCACGATGCCCTTTGCCGCCGTCTTCGGCGCACGTCACATCCCCTTGTCAAATCGGCTATACGGAGGACGCCTCGTCGATATCACCCATTTACTCGCTACATTCATCCACCCGTCCGTCAGTACTTACCACTCACCAGCGAGCCGATTCTTATTGCACTGACATCATCGGTCGGCTTACCGACGCTCCATCTTCCCCCAATGCCAGGCCCCGGAAACAACTCCGACTATTCAAACTGGAGGACCATGTGCTATATCGATACATTTTCCCCGCGGAAGGCCACCGATGGGTCCCCGTCGTACCACGCGCACTACGCACTGAAGTTCTGCGCGCTTCCCACGACGACCCGACGTCAGGACACTTGGGTTACTGGAGGCTTGGGTTACTACAAAACATACGAGCGCATCCGCAGTCGGTTCTTCTGGCCAGGTCTTTCCACGACGGTAGCTAAATATATTGCCTCGTGCGCACTTTGCCAACACCGCAAGCGGCCCACTACTGCTTCAGTCGGGACCCCACAACCACTTCCTTGTCCATCAGAGCCGTTCTCTGTCGTCGGAATTGACCTCTTCGGGCCTCTCCCAACTACATCAGATGGCGAGAGATGCATCGTCACTGCGGTTGATCACTTGACCCGGTACGCTGAGACGGCCTCGACCCCTTCAGGAACTGCTTCGGAAGTAGCAACTTTCTTCTTGAATGCTATTTACCTACGTCACGGAGCCCCTTGTGTTCATTTGAGCGACCGGGGCAAGGCATTTCTTTCAAGCACGGTCAGTGAAGTTCTTCAAGCATCAAAAACAGTTCATAAAACAACATCTAGCTATCACCCACAAACCAGTGGCTTAACGGAAAGATTTCATCGTACGCTGTGTGACATGCTGTCCATGTATATCCGACCGGACCATCGCAATTGGGATGCCATACTTCCCTTTGTCACGTATGCATATAATACGTCAGTTCAGCGAACCACAGGCTATTCTCCATTTTTCCTAGTATACGGACGCCAACCGACATCACCACTCGACGTTTCATTCTTTTCTGGCCGCGTCAACTCTTCACCATTTGTTTGCGACCATGCAGTTTCTATCCCGTGTTGCTCAATGCCGTCGTCTTGCCCGAGTAAACCCTGAAGCTAGCCAAGAAGATCGCAAACATCGTTACGATGCCACTCACCGCGTCGTTCTCTACCGCCCTGGCGACGATGTACTTCTGTGGACTCCTGCGCGAACGCCTGGCTTATGCGAGAAGCTTGAGTCACGCTATCTTGGCCCCTACAAAGTTGTCGAACAGACCTCACCGGTGAACTACCCTGTCACTCCTGTTCATGCCCCCAGTGACCAACGCTGCTGCGGGACAGAGATTGTGCACGTTTCGCGTCTCAAGCCCTATCGTATGCGTCCCACAGCGTAATTCGCGGCCAGGCTGGCCGCTTCCGTCGACGGGGGAAATTAGTGTAAGAATTCATTGGACGTCATCTTCCTCATCTGACAATAGCCATCATCAGTCTTCGTTCCGTTCCTCTTCATCATCGGTGCCATCTTGCTGTTGCTTGAATGAAGGGTCAGCTGAACCATCGTATTTCAATATATCTATCGATCTATCTAGCTGCCTAGGACTTTATCTCTCCTGGCTGTTTCGATAATGGTATTGATACCAAACTTGGTATGGCAAAACATGACCATATGAAGAAAATATTTGACTAGTCATAACATGAAATAATGACATGTATGTCATGATGTCATGACTTACATTTCACGGTTCTACAGCTCTTGCGGTGGAATTGTTCGCGTGCCACGTTGAAAAACTGGTATGGCATGACATGATTGCATGGGGAACACAAACGACAGACCCTAACATGAAAATCATGATATGCGTATCATGTAACAACATGACTACATGCCACGCTCATGATGCGCTCGCGGCCGTTTCGCTAGATTCACTTATGCCAAACTCGGTATAACGTGACGCGAACAGACGACATGGGTTAATGACACATCCAAACATCATAACCACGGCATGCATGTGATGTAACAACATGACTCCATGCTACACTAATGATGCGCTCGCGGCCATTCGTTAGCTTCACAGATGCCAAATTTGGTATTACGTGACGTCAATGGATGACGAAGTATGTGACTGGTGCATGCATGATAATCATGAGATGCGTCTCATGTGAGAACATGACTACATGCCACAGTCAAGGCCCCAATACATTTTGACGTGACGTGGTGCGCGTGCTCACCGGCGTTCATTTGGTTGCGCCACGCCAGGCGCCGGTCTTGCTATATACTCGCAGGCACGTGCCGCGCTGCGTTGCTTTGACGCATGCTCGTTTCAGCGCGTCCGGGGTCCCTCCCCTCACAAAAAGAGGGAGACACAGTGTTGTCTGGGTAACGCATCGGCAAGAAATGCAGTATGACGCATTTCGCGCAGGTTGCCGTCGGGCTGCACCGACAGACGCTGGTCCAAGCGTCGCACATTGCGTCAGACTAGAGTGCTCGCGTTTTCCTAACTTAGCGTCGCTGTGCACAGCGTCCGCGCATCAACGCTACATTGGAGTATATTGGGCCTTTCATCATGCGCTCGCAGCCGTTTTGCTAGCTCCACATATACATAATTATGTGTTACGTGATGTTAATGGACAACGAAATATATGACTGACGCGAACATGATAATCCTGCCACGCGTGTCATGTAAGAACAAGACTACATACCGCGCTCATAGCGTGCTCGCAGGCATTTAGCTAGCTCCACATAAACTAAATTTAGTATTTCGGGTTCTGAATAGATTACGAAGGTAAACGTTACATCTAAACATGATAATCATGACACGGAAGTCATGTACGGCACCATTTACCTACACCTCGTAACATTGTGCTGATTTCAAAGTGACATATCAAGCTTTCTCGTTCGTGCTTCGCATATCATCGATTCCCACTGTACGTGGGATCTGCCAATTTCTTTACCAGCGTTGTTTGGAGGCCGACTGCCTGCATAAAGTTTCACACAGTAATACCTAGAGAGGAATCTGGCGCTGCGATCGTGTACCTCCATGGGAATTCTGGGAAGTACAGACTTCGGATTGGATAGGGTTAGCTATCGAGCTGTCTGTGCACTTTCTTCTACAGTTTCAGTTTTGTTCTTGCGCAGCCCGGGTAGTGGAGTGTGGTGCAAAAAGCTGAATTAGTGCCTTTGTTGTTCGAAGAAACTGATGATCACTAGATCTCCTAATGTTCTGTGACGTTGGAACTTTACGAGTTCTATTTGACAGTTTGAACGAAGCGTCGTTCACTCGCTGCGGGGCATAGATGTAGCGCCTCATGCCAGTGCAAATTGTTGCTTCGAGTTAATGTTTTTCACGAGCACTTCTTGCCTAAACTCGTTTTAAATCTCCTGAAAAGCGATGACGAAGCTCAGTAGGCGCACTGTCACGCTCCGCTGACTCGACTTCACAGCAAAACTAGAGTTGCGTGAGAGGCAGACTAATGGGACCGCTGGGACAGACGCACCTTGGGTCGCAGAGGGCAAAACGATATGTGTTTCTTACTTAATAGTGTATTGTTGTTTCCATAAATATAGAATACATATTTTTTGAGGGAAAAAGAAGTATGTTTGTTTTCAAGTGTTGTAAAAAGTAAATCATGAAATTTTGATGCCAAATCTGGAATGCAATGGCAAGCGATGCATACCCTGGAGAATAAATTTGGCCAGGTCTCACTTTTGCCGCCTGATCACAAAAAATTTTGCAATAAAAATGACGTACGAATATTTGAAGCAAGTTTCAATTAAATAAAACTTCATATCGCTGTGTTTTATACTCGGAAAAGAACTTCGATAATCTAAAGAACGTGATTCATCCAAAGCGGATCCGAAGCCTGTACTTCCCATATTTCTCACGGACATAGTGCCTAGAAAAGTATACTCTAGGCATTATACCATGGGGGTACAAGTGCCGCTGAACGAGCCCGCGTAGACACTAGTGCCCGATTCCCTTCTAGGCATTATTGTATGACAGTCTATGACTGTCCTGTTTATGCGGAATGAATTGTGAACGCTGGCTTATACCCGTGCCACATGGGCAGAAAAAACGGCATTTACCCCCGAATGCCTTCAGATTTATTGCCATTCGCGCGGTGCCACACGGGCGAACAAAATGGCATTCATCCACCAACTGCCTTCGCCAGAACTCAGTTGACTGAGAAATGCCTACTCTCGACGACACAGCTCGCGAAGTGCGATTTACCTGAAAGTATACAAAACAAATCATATTGGGCTAAAAATGAAATTTCCCGTCTTTTATTTGCACTAAAGTCTTGAAAAGATGCTTTGAACGTTATACGAAGAAAATAAAGTATTGATAATGAAACGCTTGCCAATTTTAGCGAAACTTTGGCAAACAAGCATGCAACACTGGTATTTTCATTGCCATCGCCATCGAGTTCACTTTCTCCGTGACTTTGCCTGCTTTTCTCATCAGTTAACACTTTGACGATTTAATGTTTTCCCACACACAAGTGCTGCCGTGAAAAAACGAACTCTGCGAACATCTTCTTCTGAGAGATGCGACAGGTGCGATGCGACAGGCGCCATTTTCTATTTACGCTGTGGATCTGACTAGTGTTGGCTTAGGTTGCTACGGTCGGCTGCAACGTTGTAAAACAAAGCAAGAAACTAAAACTTAGGACAGCGTAATACGCTAATTTCTACATTTGATGATTATTTGATGTGTATGAAGCTTGTAAATGCTTCTTAATTTTTTTATTGCTATTCACTCAATGCTCACTTGGAAGGTGCTGTGATCGACATCATCATGTCAAATGTCATTCGCTTTGAACGTGTAGCAGTGCCGGCGAAACAAATGTCATTCGGGAACTGAAGGCCTTCGCCACCAAATGTCATTTTCTATGCCCGTGTGGCACGGGTATTAGACGCCGTAGAATATACGAGCACAACAAGTGCGCAAACACGCGTAGGAGTGTTCCACGGCTGTCGTCTGCTCGATGCGCTGACCGCGGGGACACGTGCGCATGCGAAACGCCGGCACATTAGCCCCGCATCTCATGCAATTAACGGAAAAAATTAAAACAAAAAGACGCGCACATTCCCTTATTGCGTCTCATTATTATCTAGAGTTTTATTAGTCTCTTCAAGCAAGAAATTACATAAACTAGGCATGTCATGTTAAATATTTTTTACCATGTCACATGCCACCTTTGGCCCCGTCAGAGCACAGTCGTCTACGTGGAAGACCAACGTCACTGCAATGCTGCGTAAGAAGGGCCATTCATACGCGCGCGTCGTGCACTCATTCTCTGGGTGCGCGCTTGCTAAAGGAAGGGGGAGCAGCGTTCATCTTGAAATTTGACCCACTTCTGAGGCGCGTAGCTTCGCAATTTTTGCCAGACGTGATCGCGAACACCTCATCTACGCACCGCGCTTGTCAGCTCAAAATTTTCAATCCTGGTGAGTGGATTTATAAACAACTAAACAGCTATTAGTTCGCGCTCGTGTGTGTGCTACCGGAGCCTACCGTGTGCCTTTTTTTCGTTTGCAACTCAGCGCGTCGCGAATGTCAACCATGAAGGACATGTGTCTTCGTAGGTGCTCCGAGAACCGATTGCGTGTCCCACAGGTTAAAGGACGTGGGTGCTGGATACGACATGAACGTTGTTTTTACGGCTGAAAATAAGCTAGATAAAATTTGTGCAATAATAGACAAAATGGGCTAAATATTGTTTGGTAAATCACCAACTAAATCATTGATTGCTGTTGCAAGTGTGGTGTATGTGGTCCCTTTAAGATGCGACGATTGTATGCGCTGGACTGGTGGGCCGCAGTGTTAACAAGAGATTACTGGAACACAATAGACATTTTGCGCGAGGCACACTTTGTAATTTGTCTTCATGTCAGTGCACCACAAATTCAATGAATGCGTAGTTTAGTACATTCGCAGGAATGAAAACACGTGACTAATGCTTGACATAATCGATAACAGTGGTTCCGCATGCGAGAGCCAATTTTTTATAAGCTTGTGCAAAGAAGAAATAATGTGCTTTAACCTTTCATGTATACTCTCACGCGTGTTGGATTGACAGATTCGTCTTTGAGCTTACGCAGATACGTTTTTGTGCTTTTTTTGCAGCTGTGTGCATGTTTTGGTGATAGGCGGCGTTTGTAACGTCTTTCATTTCTTCAGACCATTTTGTCTTTCAGACTGGAGAGGGCAACTCACACGCAGTAAATTACGTTGTGTGCTCTTTTTGTTCGCTGTTTCGAATTTTGGTGCTGTTTCGCCATAACATTTATAAAGCAACTCGTTCCTTGTGGTAATAACTAGACAGATTAGCCTAGTTGGCAAATAATTTGTCCCTGGTTTACCTTGTGGCAAGTTATTAGAATGTCAGCAATGCACTGTGACTCGCTTGGTAGGGGGCTGAGTAAGCGTGGGAAGGTAGTGGGCACCCTACTGTGGATGGCTGATAACGTTTTCTGTGTTGTTTTCAGTGCTTATAGTACAATAAAACAAGAGAGAGCACAAATTTAGGGTCACTGTTTGCAGCGACCGTGTCTTCTTACATCAAGGTTTTGTCGAGTTTGTTCAGGTCGGACACCAAGGAAGCCTTAAGTCGTCGCAAGCCTGACTTACGCAATGATCACCTATTCTTGCCTAAAATTTTCAGCCAACAGATAAAACACGAACAGGCGCTAACTACCAAGTCGATTTGTTATCCAAGCGAATCATATATATGTAAGTATCACAAACAAAAACACTGGTGTAACAGGTGCGCTGTACGACAGAACGAATCTGCTAGCCCTTTCCAAAAAGGTAATTTCGTTTACTGCCAATAAAATAGACGTCACAGTGACCCAGTCGATGCCTTCACGTTGCATTTGGACTGCCTCCACAGATTCTCGCGTGCGCTTATCATTGTCATAGAAAACAATAGCGCAGTGTTAGTGTACCTGCTTGCAGCCACACTCGTCAATTGAATGGCCGAACTTTTATCGTTGCCCCTTTCCACCCTGTTCGCGGTGCACGTGGTGTACACACCAAGCTGTTCACCAAAAGTAGGGACGTCCCTACGAGAGTGGCAACTTGTACAACACATCCTTCCTGGAGTTAACATACTTGTGACGGTTTTACTTCGTATTCTTCATTTCTTGGTGTGAACAGTATTTTAGGGCAGACATGAACAGGAGTGTGGAAGCTAAGTGAGCATGACGTCGGTTTTGCTGACAAAAAAAAGAAAATGGCCTTCTTTGCACCACATTTGGAGAAAGGGTCATGTGGTACGCACTGTCCTACTGCACACTTGTGACATAGGTTGTCATATATACCAAGATAATTTGTCATATATACCAAGATAAGCCCCGTTTCAATAATAAATTCACTTAGAAGTGTGCGCCCGCTCCTGCTTTGTCTGTTTTGCAAAACAATTTCCTCTAGAGGTGGGTTCTCGTGGAATACCAACTAGCGTGAACCCACACTCAATTTATTTACTTACGCAACCGTTGCTAAGACGCAAACATTACTTCATAAAGCTAGCAGCTTACGAAGACTAGTGCCGTATTTTGTTTTTTCCTATCGCATTTCTTTATTCATTCTAGCAGCTAAACTATGATTTTCTTGGGCGCTTCGAGATACTTCAATGAGAGCACGAGCGCCGCTTACCAGGTGACTCTACAATCACATTTGCCCATCCACCCACAATCACATTGGTGGGGTAGTAGTGCCTCCATGGATCGCCCAATCGTGTCTTTTCATCGCCCGAAACGTGAACCGTGACGACGTACCTCCCTTTCCCAGTGAACTGGACAAAGTAGCCGCTGTAAGTTCCTTCATTTTTCCGGATGTCGGGATCTGTAAAATATTCGGTGATAACATTGGCGATTGATCCATTTACGAAAGCACAGAGTTTCAGTAGAGAGATACCATGTGGTGGTAGTTTAATCTGCTCATAGAGTTCAGTAACACCAAGGGGATAACTGTGCCACACTCAAAGAAGCGACACATACACACAGGTGCAGACTTGCCACTGAGTTTTATTTCACAGTCTACCTTTAGATACGTTTCGCAGAAACCGTCACCGCACATGCGCTTATGAGATAGTACCACCACAAAAATCTTCGCAGTCATAAAGCATCACTGCAATCACGCTCATCGATAAATCTCATCTCTCAGTTAAGCAAAAACACTGATGACTTAGTGACACATTCACTTCCCTTCTTCCTATGTAGTAAGTTTCATAAATTTCCCATGATCAATTACCGCCCCAGCCGCTGAATATCTTAACATCTTTCAGTTTCAGTTCACACTTTCAGTACAAGCAGAGTTGTGTAAAAGAGACCGGTTGTTGTGTGAACGTGCGCGCGCGTAAACATAAATTGTCACTAAAGAAAATACTAGCAGGCACCTACCATCCACTGCTAGGAGTACAAGCGCGCACCGAAACTGAAAGATGTTAAGGTGGCGGTTCTACTGTCGCCATATTGCGAGTAGTTCTGGAAAAAACACCAGACGGCGCCACCAAGTCAGGACTGGAAGGCCAACATTTCGGAGGTGAACTGCCACACGTGTGCCGGCGCACCACACTGCATGACGAGGGGGTGCAAATTGCGCTGACACGGTTCGAAGAAATGAGGCACTGAGCAGGGGCTTTTTTTTTTCTCCCCTTCAACGACACCTCCATCTCTCTCCATGCTCACTAGCCCCTGACCCCTGCGGTCGCTGCTTTTCAAGAGATCCCTCATGTAGGCTGCGTAGCCTGCTTGGCCAGCTGCTCTACGTTCCACACAGTGCCGGAATGCAAGGTTGAGTGAAAAACTCTATCGCGGAGGTCACAACAATGTATACAACGGAGATCAAAACTTGGACTATGAGTATTTATGCGAGGTTCAACGGAACAGTTCGTTCTACAAATAATTGGGGTTGCTGGAGCATGATGCGGTTCGGTGGGACAGGAGAAGGCAAATTATATTTGACTATGTATACTTCCTTCCCAGTATGACCTAAGCTTCCGAATTTTCAAAACAAAAAAAAAGGGTAGTTAGGCAAATTGCGTGCTAAGAAGTGCGGCCGCTGTGACTCACGGTGCCCAACACGTGCCGACTGCATAATCATTAGTTTTCCCCACTATACGTAGCGTAATTTATTTCATTAGAATTGAAACTTCAGCAGGCTAGTATGAACTCATGTTTTGGTTGATGCAGCGTTAACGTTGCCGTACGCAAAGCATCGGACTAGTCGACAAACTATTTTTATGACGAAAATGAAGCAATTACCTCTTGTGTGTCATATGAGCGAGACTCGCACATGCGTGGCCTGAATGGTCCAGGTGCGTTATTCCCTTGTCCAAGTAACGACTTCTCTATTCGCGTACGCTATTTCAACATCATTTTTTTTTGCCTGTAAAGGTCATGGCAATAACATGAAGAGTGATCGTTTCGCCCAAATCAGTTATTGACTGCAAGCTCGTAGATTCGAGGCCGTTACCTCAAGCTCTATAAACATCTCATGATAAAAACTGGGGCGGATTCACACAAACCTCCCAGGAGTGCAACAAGGGAGGGGAAGACTCAGTACATCTCCCATGCATCTTTCTACACAGCCGCTGCTTGTATTACTTCTATGTCGTACCCATTTCGAGTTCGTAAAGCGCATGCAAGGCAAAAACATGAGTACACAAATACAATAGTTGCAAAGGAGTTGAAGAAAAGGTCTTGTCGCACTGGATTCTTTTCAGAAACGTTTCTGTTCTTTTCGAGCTACTAGGCGTAAGTCCAAGATCGGCTATTTCTATAGACTCGTCAGCCTTATGACTCACGCTAACAAGTCAAGGAGCTGCTATCTTGAGGCATTGACAGTTCTCCGCACGGCAGACTTGCCAATGACGAATTGTCAGCAGGTGCCGCATTCCCTTGACATTTTTCGCTATTCTTTTTCTCCCCTTCTCCCTCCCCGTGTAGGGTAGCATATAAGCCTTTCTTTTGCCTTTCTCTCTCTCTCTCTCCTTCAGGCGAAAGCGTCGGCAGGGTGCCTTGTCGCACGGTGTTGTACACAGGCACTGAAGAAAACCAACAAGTTCCCTACTCGACGTTGCAATCCTTAGATTGAGTGGCATAAACCCTCAGTGCATAGGAAATATAGATGGGCTTCACCACTGCCGCTCTCCCACCAGACCTGCTCAGTGGGAGCATAGTCAAAAGTTATCCGCCTTTCTGCCTCCCTGAAGGACCTCACTTGTCGCGGGTGCTTCAAAGCAGAAAAACAAAGAGCCCTGGTGCCTCATTGCTGTCCCCACACCGAAGTACTTTCTTACACCACGCCATGCATTCAGCAAATTTCAAGCCACTTCGCTTCGTTGTTACTGGCTGAAAAATCTGCAAGATTTTCAGGCAGTAGCATAACTTTAGCCAGTTTATGCAGGGAGCAACGGAATAAATATTGCTCGGTTTTGTGGTTTATTGAAACCGATGACGGATATTCACAGCCGACTCCGAGAGAAGAGTTTGCAAGCGCCCGCGTCCCCTTAGAGCGAGTTTGCAGTGATTCTGAGGAACGCCGTCATGGGGTACTCCAGAACATTGGTGTTCGCGCATTTCGGCGCCATGGAAATGTGCGCTTGTCGTATATAAAGGCGGAAAGCGAACACGCGTCCTCAATTCCTGCCGCACCATAGTTTTCCCCAGAGTAAATAAATGAAATAAACACGCAGAAAGTACAAAACAGACTTCATCTCATTCCTGTAGGTGTGCCTCGTTTCGTGTTTGTGCTGTTTGTTGTGATGGGTTCATACCAACAAGCGCAGCACGTCCGAAGCTCCGTATATTTCACGGCAAAAAAAAAAAGATATTCACAAATACCTTACCCACGCACGTCTGCTCAGTTTGCTCGTATCGCTTGTTTGTCGTTCGTTTTTCTGCTTTCTTGTGACTGGTGGTGGTAGTGGTTAGAAGATGAGAAAAGGCACCTAATTTCTGCAACCCGGTCGGGAGCACGGCGCAGTGCCTAGTTCTTCTGACTGTCGTCGCACAGCCCTCGCTTTTCGCTATAGTCCGTGGGGGGTGAGGAGGGCGACAAAGACGTGCACACATAAAAGAGGGACTTTCCAAGAATTCGGCCTTTCTGTTCCCGTGAAGACGCTCACCCCATTCTCTCGGAGGATACTGCCCACCTGTTTTCACGCTCTCCCGCGGTACCGCGCAGCCTTATGAGACTCTGAAGGGAGGAAGGCTTACAGATGACGGTGCATGGTTTGAAGTTAGAAAAGACGTTTCCTCCTACGGCAAAATGTTTTCGCACGCCGCATTCGGGGAGACAGGGAACCTTCAAATTCAGCACTTTCCTTATTTCTGTTTAGGTGGCGCCAGGAGAAGATTTTCGTTGTAGTGATAGGAATAATGTAGATTTCTCAATATTCCTGCAGTTCTTGTGTGCGATTCGTGTGCATAAGTATACCACAAGACCATAACTGTTATATTTTAGGCTATGCATGCTTAGATTTCAGCGCTATTTCAAGATAACAATGATTTTGTTGATGTTTACGGCACGATAAATTAAGACAATTTGCGAGCTTTGTTTCGCATTTCTGCTTGCTTTATTGAAAAACGCTACGTTGAGGAAATAGATCAGGGGTTCTAGTTTATCCACGTGCAAATTCAGCTAACGAACTTCAGTAGTTCTCCGCAAAAATGGGCCACGGTAGGTCTATCTAATGAGAATATTGCCCAATTTAGATCAATATAATTAAAAAGTGAGGGGGCGTACATAAATAAAATTAAGCACTCAAACAGAAAATTCCATCCTCTATATACACCCAGAAAATGAACTTTCTCTAGCGAATAGGTGCCGGATAGTCCGCATCGACATTTACTAAATTTGGCTCTTTTCAAAAGCTAATCAGCAATACAGTAAAAGTGCTAGAATAATTTGCTACGTTGAGGAAATAGATAAATATGTTTTAAATGTTCTGCGCAAAGAACAGTGCTGTAACTGCAGCAGATTTTTCAGAAAATGGTCACTGCTGACACACAGTTAGACCAAACCATGTAACTAGTGCTTATTCTTGGCTCTCCCTACGCAAATTTAAATGTTTACTTATTTTTAATAGATATATTTAAAATGTACAAAAATTAAGCTTTTCAATGACACATAAACCAACTATATAAGAAAAGAAGAACAGCCGCCACGTCAGTTAGAAAAGTGACAAAAACGATGTGTTCGTGCCGCCGGAGTGAGACCGCCGCCTTAATGTATTTAGCCACTACCACGACAATTGAACAAGGGAAATCTGTGAAACGTACTACACAGGAAGAAGGGAAGTGAATGCGTCAGTGAGTCATCAGTGTAATGATGCATAGTTTAGATATGAGATTTAAAGATGAGTGTGGTGTATGGTTAAAGTGGCACCTTATGATGTCGAAGATTTTTGTGGTAGTACCTTACTGATAAGCGCATGTGTGGTGATGGTTTCTGCAAAACGTACTTATAGGTGGACTGCTTGAAATAAATATTAGTTGCAAGTCTGCTCCTATGTGTCTCGTTTGTACGTGTGTATCGCAGTTATCCTCTTTATGGTTATATGCACAACTCAGCTACCAACAAGTTCTTCTAAATATCATTAACACTATGTGTATTCAATGATAGATAAAAAACATCTAGCACACTCACTTAATTGTTATGTGTGCATTCGTCTTTAAATGACGTATCCTCATGAGAGGGATAGCCACTCTGGCTTATGTAATGTACTCTGTTTATCCTTAACCTGATTGCTACGTGTGCATTCATCTTTAAATGACATATCCTCGTGACATTGGTAGTCACTCTGGCCTATATAATGTAATCTCTTTATCTTTCACCTAATTGCTACGTGTGCATTCATCCCTAAATGACATATCCTCATGAGATGGATATTCACTCCTGCTTATATGATGTACTCTCTTCATTTTTAACCTAATTGCTACGTGTGAATTCGTCTCTAAACAACATATCCTAGTGACATGGATAGTCACTCTGGCGTATATAATGTAAACTCTTTATCTTTAACCCAACTGCTACGTGTGCACTCGTCTTTAAATTACATATCCTCAACAAATGGATAGTCACTTTCGCTTATAGAATGTCATCTCTTCATTTTTAACCTAATTGCTACGTGTGCATTCATCCCTAAATGACATATCCTCATGAGATGGATATTCACTCCTGCTTATATGATGTACTCTCTTTATTTTTAACCTAATTGCTACGTGTGAATTCGTCTCTAAACAACATATCCTAGTGACATGGATAGTCACTCTGGCGTATATAATGTAAACTCTTTATCTTTAACCCAACTGCTACGTGTGCACTCGTCTTTAAATTACATATCCTCATGAAATGGATAGTCACTTTCGCTTATAGAATGTCATCTCTTCATTTTTAACCTAATTGCTACGTGTGCATTCGTCTTTAAATGACATATCCTCGTGACAAGGGTAGCCACTCTAGCTTATGTAATGTAATCTCTTTATTATTAACCTAATTGCTACGTGTGCATTCGTCTTTAAATGGCATGTCCTCATGAGATGGATAGTCACTCTGGCTTATATGTTGTAATCTCTTTATCTTTACCCTAATGGCTACGTGTGCATTCGTCTTTAAATGACATATCCTCATGACATGGGTCGTCACTCTCGTTTATACAATGTACTCTCTTTATCCTTAATATTTTGTTAACTTGCTCACTGTTCACCACGCCAGATCAGTGGCTACAGTACTCGGCTCCTGACCTTTAGGTTGCGTGTTTGAAGCGGCAGTGGCAGCGACATATTTGTGGAGACAAAATTGCTGAGGCCAGCGCACTGTGCAATGTTAGTGCATGTTAAAGAACACCACATGTTTAAAATTTCTCATGCCCTTCACTGCGGCGTCTCTTGTAATTATATCCTGGTGTTGGGAAGTGAAACTTCAGGTATTATTCACTTGCTCAGTAGCTTCATGGTTCTTTCAGTCAACTACGAGAACAACAAAAATATTTTTGGCAAGACCATTTATGGTTGAGAAATAAATTGACTACTTGAATCCCTGTCACTTCCGCATCTGTGTTTCTCATGTACTGGTTTGGGTATGACCTCTTAAATGTGCTGTGTAGTCGTCAATTTAGCTCCACATTTTCTTCGTGTGCTTGTTTATATATATTTTAATATTATTACGGTAAAATGAGCGTTTCTGCTTAGAAAGCTTCTTCGTTGCCGTCATGAGCATTTATGCGTACTCAAGCATGTGAGCCCGGAGGGAAAATCAGAGCACTGTCGCTGAGTCTGAATACGGGCCCTCTTGCTAGTATATCACTCAACTTAGTGGGCGTTCTGTTAAAAATACACCAGTGATAATTTTTGAAAATATTTACTCATCTCTGTAATATCTTCAACACGTGTTTTCTTGGGTATAGAGCTGCTATATACCAAACTATCTGTCTGCGTACATTTAGTTCTTTTCAAAATGAATTTTTAAAACAGGCAATTATTACCGAAAACATGACTTTTAGTAAATGCCACCCAATGTATGTCGCGTTTGTGTCACACTTCGCTTCGCGCGTTTGCGGGTTATGAGGAAATGGCTCTGAAGCAGTCGTTAAACTGGCGCTGTAAATTTTGAAAGTCTAGGACAGCTTAACCCAGCGTTAGACAATATCACCATTCACTTGTTTTCAAGGGCTACATTTCTGAGTACCACAATGCCACACGTCTTCTTGGAAATGGAGTGAAAGTAACTTCCTCTGCTTAGAAATGCAGGTGAAGTAATTTTGATGCTTTACAAACAAACGCAACCTATATATATACATGACCGCAGGATAAAAAATCCAACGGCCGTCACACACGCCTCACAATGCATTTAGTATCGCGGTAATAATGCGTTGTACAAGTGTACATTTCGCTCTCGCATCACAACATGTCATTGTCATACTTACTGCATGGCTTAAAGCTGGCCACTGAGTACAACAACGCCTATTATTTTAAGGGAACGTAGTGGGTGCATCACTAGTGCGCACATATTTCTCGCGAAAAAATGCTCTTGGTGTAAAGCAGGCTACCTGTTACGAAACGACTGGCTCCCAAACCGTAAGAGAAATTGCGATTTTATTCTGCAGTCATGGCGAACTATCTGTCTTTCCGTCCCTAGCGAGCTCTGTCTCTTCAGCTTTCGGTTCTTCTCTCCTGGTGTCGCACGTACAAGTTGCCCCGTTTCGGTTCACTTTTCAACATCATCCGAGGCGGGCCAAAGTGAATCGTAGGCTTCGAGCAAGCAAATGTTTGGCACTGGGTGATTCACAACTGAACCGTTGGCTGGAAGAATGGCGCAAGTGTGCACCATCTCTCCCCGGCAATAACTCAAGCACTCTGCCCAGTTTACATGACGTCGCTGGTGCTGTGTCTTCTTCCAAGGGCACCAAATCACCGACTCGGAGCTTTGTTGTTAGGCATATCGAGCGATCGTGTGCCGACCGCAGCAATAGCAGGTATGTTCGTTCCCATCTCTCCCAAAGTTCCGCTGTAAGAAGCTGGCGATAACAAGCCTTTCATTGCAGATCAACGAATACGTGAGGCTCTGATGGGCCGACCTGTTGTGGCAATGACGTGCTGCATTTATCCAGCCAGAAATACGATGCTGTAATGGCTGTAGCTCGTTAGGCTCACTTCCAAGATGGATGAGCGGTCTGCTGTTGATCGCAGCTTCAACCTCACACAGCACCGTTGTGAAGATTTCCACCTAAAAACTACAGCGTCCGAGTGACTTCTTGAGTGCGGTTTTTGTCGTACTAATGAGGCGCTTCCAACATCCACCCCAATATAGAGCGCGTTCTGCGATGAACTTTCAATGTATCCTGATATCCACGGCGTACTCGCGAAGAGCTGTTAGCGCAGATGCAAGCTACCTAGAACAGCACCGAAACGTCTGGGCATTGTCACAGTGCACTACTGAGGGTACACCGTGGTGAGCGATAAAACGACGAAAGGCGAGCAAAGTTGTGGCGGTCGTCATGTCTCATGATAGCTCAAGGTGAATGGCACGTATGACGGCACACTATAAAAAACTATGCAAGTCCTTGGACCGCTTGCTCATTTCGCTTACAGCGGCCCACAGCAATCAAGCCCTACGACCGTGAATGGGCAGGTTTCCGTAATGCTTTCGTGAGGATGTTGGCCCATGGGTGCTGTCTTTACTGTAGTTTTCTATCGTTTGCACAATCTACATTAAAAAATGATACTCTTCACGGTTTGACGCCCTCTCAATACACAAAAATGCTCTCCAAGCTCTGTGATGGTTGCTTCGGTGCTACCGTGGACCGTACGCAAATGTGCTACCGAAACAAGCAAGCTGGTGAGCTTATGGTCGGTTGATAGTAAGATGGGGTGACGGATGTCCTGTTCGGCATGCAGCTCTTGTGGTCGCCCACCGACGTGAAGTAGGCCGTCCTCATCTATAAACGGGCACAAACGAAGTACTAAGGATGTTGAAGGCAACGGAAGACTTTTCGGAAGCACTTGGATCTTGATTGGGAACGAGTCTTTCTGCATTGTATGCAACCAATAATGCTCAGCTTGAAATATTTCTTCTGCTGTCAGAACACCAGACGCTGATGGGAAGCGTCTTGCATGGCGGCTTAAACACTGTATCCATGCAGTTACTCTTAGTAGTCTTGCCGAAGAGCTGCAGTTTTCCAGGGGCACGGCACCATAACGAACATCAATGGCGGATGAACAAACGAATGTAAAGTTTTGCGGAAAATCCTCGATCATTCTTCGGTGGCTGCGTTACGGTGACCCGTATTTTTTAAGGCAGATTCGTTCACGTCTGTACTTTTTAAAGACATGGTTTTTTTCAGACAGACAGGTTGGATCATGCCATATTTTGGATGATTTCGTAAGATGCGAGAGTGATAGTCCTCGAGTATTAATCATATCGGCGGTGTTTTTCTTGTTGTTACAGGAAAACCATTGAAAAGGTAAAACCCTTGAGATGCTGCTGGATTTTAGTGACACGGTGTGCTACAAATGGCTCCAACTTGGTGGCTGAACTCTTTATCTAGTTACGCACCACAAGCGAATCCGTCCAAAATATAACAGTGGCCTGTTGAGGAAAAGGGACTATTTGTACGTAGCGTATAAGCCGCACCGCGATGGTGCATGCCTGTAGCACTAGGCGTGGAAGCGATAACATTTTAAAAGGAGCAAGTTGGGCCTTGCTGATCAAGAGTCGTGTGAAGCACGTTTCGGGTGGCGAGTTCACTCGTTCGTAAATGCAAGCACCGTATACTTTTGGGCTGGCACCTGCGAAGATGTACACCTCAAATAAAAAGTGCTTATTGTTGTCTCGTATGAATTTATACCGTAAAATATTGACGGATGGCTCAGACAGCTCAGAACACCAACTATTCCATTTGCTCTGTTCATCTTCAGGAATACTGGCTTCCCATGCAAGATTTTTCTTCCATGGATTCTGGAATACCATTTGAGCCTTTATGGTGAATGCACTGAGGTAACCTAGTGGGTCGTATACTCTAGCCAATGTTTCCAGTGCTATACCTTTGGTAGCCGGCTTTCCGGCGGTAAACCTAGCTGCGTTCTCGGTGCTCAAGATAAGGTGATCACCTGAACGTTCCCAGGGAACACCTAAAATCTTTATTATGTGACTGTCTCCAGTTTCATATACGATGGCGCAGCTGTCACGTAAGAATCTTTCTTTCAACTCGTCGCAACTTGCAAATTCCCATGCTTGCCTCGTAGCATATTTGTTTCGTGTTTTCATATACCTTCATGCCTCCCTGCGTGCTAGCCCAATGATAAGATCATCTACGTAGAACGCGTGTTCTAATAAGACTACGGTTTCTGGATCGTTGATTTGATTGATATGTGGGGTTGAACGTCCCAAAACAACCATATGATGAGAGACGCCGTAGTGGAGGGCTCCTGAAATTTCGATTACCGGGGGTTCTTTAACGTGAACCCAAATCTTAGTACACGGGCCTACAACATTTCCGCCTCCATCGGAAATGCAGCCGCCACAGCCGGAATTTGATCCCGCGACCTGCGCGTCAGCAGCCGAGTACCTTAGCCACTAGACCACCGCGGTGGGGCGGTTTCTCGATAGTTCTGCTGTCAAGATAACAGGTGATGATGATTTGTAGTGACCAAAAAAAACGATCTTGATGCAGCTCCAAACGGTACTCTGGTCATTCTCCAAGATGTATTCGGTGGCATGGTCTCTTTCTTGGTTGGCCGTTGTTCAAGCTACAAAAAACTTTAGAAGCTCGCGATCTTCTGGCGGAATCAACAGCTGGAGGTATGCCTTGTTTATGTAGGCTGGGAAAACGACAGAGTGGCAGCGAAAGTTTAGTAGTAGCTGGACATTGTCCACACCGAATTCGATCCTTTTCGATTGCTGAGGCAGGGACGGCCAGCTTCTTGTGATGACGCACCAAACACCACTCTAAGCTTCGTGGTGATGGCATCCCGTTGAGCTGCTGCTTGAGAAGGCATGTAGTATACATTATCACTGACTGGCTGCTCTTTTTGCACCTTCTCAGCATGTCCGTCATTGAAACATGCGGTAATAGCCAGGTTGTATTTCTCTAGTAATGTTGGCTGCTCTCGGAAACAGTTGATTTGGCGTTGTAGTCACCGTTTTGCCAGTCGCGGCGATATTGTTTCCGGCTGGTAGTCCTGGCTGTTCCACCTTGAGCGGCACCTTATAACGTCTACATTGCTTCGTTCTGTAGCGCTCAAATGCGGAGAGGTGCACGTAGATCTCCAACGGTTGTAAACAGCTTCCATCGATTCCGATGGCGTCAATATGCCACATCGAAGGTACGTCTATGTCTTGTGAAGATGAATTGCAGCTCGATATGAACAGTGCACAAGACGGGTACTGGATGTCCTACGATAAGGGTCCTTGTACAATCCATCTAAATGTTATTTGTTTGCTGTTACCTTCTCGTTGATGAGGTCAATCCTGCCGGTGGTCACCTCTAAAAGGCGTCAGATCCTATCAGCACAGTGATGTCGCCTTTTCGCCACGTATTCCATTGACATGCGTCAGCCACATGGTACTCCTTTTCGAGGAGCGCCTGCAAAATATGGTGCTCTAGCGGCAGACTCATTACAGAGCAGATATCTTGAATCGTCAGGGCTGCTAACTCCCCTTCAGCATTGCTAAATCGGCTGCGCAGCCGGGCGGAGATACGGCCGGCGCTAAGTCGCTTCTGAGCTTTGAAGATTCCAAATGTCATTCTTGAAAGTTCTTCCCTTCCATTGACAGAAAACTCAAGGATTATGGCCGCGTCTGCGTGAATATAGCTACGCTGGCTACCACTGTGCAACAGAACTCGAAAGAGGAGGCGTCGATTTCTGGACCTAGTCCATATGCGCCCGTCTGCAGTAGTACAGCCATGCATACAATGTGCGTGCTTTGGGTGGTTGTAATGGTTCGAAGCTTTGGTGAAGTGCGTCTTGTCTTCGCAATGCAACGTATTCAACAGCAGGCACCAGGTCCTGGACGGTGGGTCCGGGAAGGTCACACAGGGTTGTTAGGAGGCGATGACTGCAGGAGCCAGACGTGATACTGATGGCTTTTTTGTATGTCTTTGCGATGTGGTAACGAGTACCGCAGCGGAAACAGCAGTTATTATGTAATCTCAGTCATTTTTCGTCCGCTGAGAGATTGGCATTGCAGGACCTAATACTGGAAATGCACTCGGCTGTTGCAAAGTAGGCAGACTTGATTGATGAATGCAGTGGAACCCGTACGAGATGCAGCCGATGGAATGAATTGCGTGTCATCTGTGTGTTCTGCCGCCATGCTGTCTTCACGTTCGCAAGAGTGTCGGCGTGATTGCAATCGACCTTCCACCCACACTTCTACTTCGATGCGAAGAAATGCCAACAGGTCCTTCGCTCCGCGCAGTCTGTCTTCGGAAGTCTCCTTCCCACTATTGGCGCAGTTATTCTCATTCATCATTTGGCGGTACATGATAGCCAGATCGCCTGGCAAGCAGCGCATCATAATCCGATTCAGTACCATGAGGTATTTATCCGGGGACACGCCGAGGCCTACTAAAGCACTCACTCGGAACAGCACATTGTCGTGAAGTGTTCAAAGTTTGGCAACTTCTGATAAGCTGTTCAATGGCGTCAACGCCAAAAGATGATCCACGAGCTCATTGATGAGGAAATGTTGCCGTCCGAACCAATCCGCGAGCTTTTTAATTGCGAGGTCGTAATTCTGTTAAGCTAACGAGATTCCTTCGATTGACCATTTAGCGCTGCCAATTATGTAGGTAAGGAAATACTTGAATTTTTCGATGCGTGGTTGTTCGGGGTTCTGCTGGATCGTGGCGTCGTAATTATCCCAAAAAGCCTGCCAGTCACGCAGGTTGCCGTCGAACGTAGGTATATGTAGCCTGGGCAGTACAACCTATCTGTGCGTGGCTCTCTCTATGGTCCGGAGCATCGACGGAACTCGGGAGGTCTGCGTTGCTTGATCCTGATCAAGAACCTTCGGCATGCGTCGTGGTTGTTTGCTGACGACCTTGCAACCACTACTTCGCGCGCGTGATGGCGTATAGCTGATCTTGTCGCTATAATCCTGCGCCGTTTCGACTTCGCGATCAACATCATCTTCACCTGTTATCGAAAAAATTGCGTCGTCCAGTATCGACAGTGCAAGCTCCTTGTCTTTGAGGTAGTCAAGGTGCATGTGAAGTTCCCAGAGGGCAAGATCCATTTGCCGCAGAAGATCCGTGAGCTGGTTAAGGGCTCGCGTGACGCCAGCTTTGAGTGCACCACGTGTCTTTCGCAGCTGGTCCGAGTTCGCCATCGCCGTTATGTGAAGGCGTCTCTCGAAGGGCAGTCCTGGGTTTCGCGGCAATGACTGGCTCTAAAACCGTAAGAAAAAACGCGACTTTATTCCGAAATCATTGCGACCTATCTGTCTTGCCGTCCCTAGTGACCTCTGTTCCTTCGGCTTTCTCTCCTTCCCTCCGGGTGTCACACGTTCTATTTGCTACGCCCCGCCGCGGTGGTCTAGTGGCTAAGGTACTCGGCTGCTGACCCGCAGGTCGCGGGATCGAATCCCGGCTGTGGTGGCTGCATTTCCGATGGAGACGGAAATGTGTTAGGCCCGTGTGCCCAGATTTGGGTGCACGGTAAACAACTCCAGGTGGTCGAAATTTCCGGAGCCCTCCACTACGGCGTCTCTCATAATCATATGGTGGTTTTGGGACGTGAAACCACACATATTAATTATTAGTTGCTACGTTCCGGTTCATTTTCAACACTACACATTACGCACATTGCAGCCATATACGAAAGCTTGCTGACAGAAGTCACTTTTAACCTTATTTATTGCATTGTAGCAATCCACAATTTAATATTCTTGAGCCGCATAATACAGTTAAAAGTATGCACCGATTTCTTGGAGTACGCACTAGGCACAGGATATCACTATCGCGTTCAACTCTTAAAAGCGACGCTTAAAATATGCCCTATGTTACAGGGGCGGGGGTAGGAAGGTAAGTATGGTGGTGTTGTTTAAAGTTATTGACAAGCCTCTAAGTAAACTGAAGGCCCGTAGGTGCTATATATCTTTAAATCTGATTCAGACACAGCGGAGTAGCTACATGGTGAAATACGAGCCGGTTTTCTCGTTCTTTCGCTCTCGCGCATGTTTTGTTTTCAACCTATGAGCACCAATAAAATTATTATGAGGCAATCGGGATTTAAATCTTACCGCTACCGTCGTCATGGAGTGGTACGGTAGTCTTGTACGGCGGGTTGGGGCCATATACATCGGCGACCACGATGGCATCGAGGACAACCTTCCCGCCCTTGTAGACGTCGGTGAGGATCATGGCGTCGTCCGGTTTTGCAACTTGTAGGCTGGCCATTTCGCCGGTCGCTAGAATCGGCTTGTCGTTAGGATCCTTTGCTTGGGACTTTACTTGGATGTTGACCGCCACTTGTTGCAAGCTGGGGCTGTCCAAACGAATCGTCCACTCACCATCCTATAAGGGGGTTCGTAGACCCATCATTAACAAACTTTGACATTCAAAGGCATATGGGCTGCACGTGTTTGAAGACATTAAGCTGTCGGCACATGGTGCCCTGAACAGTTATTGTACAATTTTATAGTTCTTGTTTATCAGCGTCTTACCCCCCTTCCCCCACACGCACACAATGTTCCAAGCTTAGGAACCCGTGAGGTAATTGTATAAATAAATAAATAAATAAATAAATGAAAAAAAAATAAATAAATAAATAAATTATCTATTTATTTATTTATTTATTCATTTATTTATTTATTTATACAAATACCTCACGGGATCCTAAGTTTGGAACATTGTGTGCGTGTGGGGAGAGGGGGGTAAGACGCTGATAAACAAGAACTATAAAATTGTACAAGGTATGGCGAATTTATTATTACAACAGAAAAAAAATAACTAAAACACATTGATAGGCACCGAAGAAAGCTCAGCAAAACACGTGAAGGCAAGGACATTATATAGATATATATGTGCAAAAGAACCACAGTTGAGAAATATATTTTATACAGAAGTACAAGTTGAATGTATAGAATTTTGAACAGGGACAACCACTTGAAGTACAGCCGTAAAAAATGAATTTTTTGATAACCTAGCACTTGCCTGCAGGAAATATAAGTGTTGATAAGTGTTTGCACGTCTTTCTATCACATACGCACAAATTTGCATATTACTCCTTCAGCATTTGTGTATCCCCATTAGAGCACAACAGCTTTACTGAAAGAGTGGATTTTGTAGAAAACTGTACTCAAGATGTAAGCCGTGCTTAAACAATAGTTTCAAGTAACTGCTGTGATAGCCTGCTGTTTTTGAACCATTCATTTATGCTTTAACCAACATTGGTTGTAAACCGAGCTACATGAACGTTTATATCTGTAGGACGGCTGTAGACGCAAGTCAGGAAGTTCAATAGTCTGCCGGTGGAAGACAAATTTAATTAAATATGTTAAAGCACGGTGACAATGTAGAGCTAATTGTAAAGGTTCGAGTTTGAATTGAAATGACAGCGCCGCCGAGGTGGTCTAGTGGCTAAGGTACTGGGCTGCTGACCCGCAGGTCGCGGGTTCGAATCCCGGCTGCGGCGGCTGCATTTCCGATGGAGGCGGAAATGTTGTAGGCCCGTGTGCTCAGATTTGGGTGCACGTTAAAGAACCCCAGGTGGTCAAAATTTCCGGAGCCCTCCACTACGGCGTCTCTCATAATCATATGATGGTTTTGGGACGTTAAACTCCAGATATCAATCAATCAATTGAAATGACAGAGCGTCTGTCCCCATCGCTTTGCATTAAGCCACAAGTCTGTAAGAGAGGCCAGTAGTGGGATGAAATCCCAAAATGACGTAAAGTCAGGAAATGGGCGGAGGCGAGGGCGGGCGGGGAGTTATAGGCGTATAACCCCCCCCCCCCCCCCCGCAAATTTTCGATAAAGACTGCCTACCAAGGAGTGACGCGGTCTGGGAAAAAATTAATAATCTTTTGAATAAAAGTCAGTAGGAGGTACCGTTGACTGTATAGTGGTTGATCATGTAACACTAAGCGGGGAAACCCTTGCGAACAGTTTCAATGACTTTTTTGTATAGGTGGAAAGCACTGGTACTTCTCCGGTTACCTCCATAGATGTTCCAAGGAGACCACAGTCTTTCTTTTTTCAGTCTACTTCTGTTTCTGATGTGATTACCCTTTTTTTCCGGTCTTCGGAACAACGGTAGCCCTGATGCAGACGGATTAGTAATTAAACCTGTTAAGTATGCACTAGATTTCATCGCTCCTTTCATTACACACATAAATACCAAGGCTATTTTATGCGGCGTTTTTCCAAGTAGCTTGCGAATTGCTAGAGTCGCAGTAATTCATAAAGGCGGAGACAAAGATAGCTTCTCGAACTACCGTCCAGTCTCAATGTTGCCAGTGTTTTCGAAAGGCCTCGAGAAAGTTATTAACACCCACATCAAGAGCTTTAGTAGAGGATTTGATCTCTTAACTACCTATTAGAACGGTTTGAGAAAAAAATCGCTCCTCAGAGAATGCACTTTTGTTTCAAAAAGGGCTTATATTACAAAACATAGAAAAGAAAACATAGATAATTGGGCTGTATCTCGATTTCAGCAAAGCCTTTGACTGTTTCAATCATGATCTCTTACAGAAAATGGAATGTAATGGATTTAGGAGAGTCGCATTACAACTTCTTCGCGCTTACCCACATGATAGACTTCAATTTACCGAGTTAGGCACTCACAAATTACACCTGACGCGTATCTCTTGTAGAGTACTACACATGAACATTTGAGAGCCAATAATTTTCCTCTTATACATAAATGATATCACAATACAAACACCACTAGTCTGTTCATCATTTACGCTGATGAGTGCACCATATTTTTTAAAGGCCAGGAACTCCACAGTATTCAAGCTGAAGTAAGCACGTTCTGCGTGAAGCTGAATGACTGGTGCAAGGTGAACAGCCTTGTATTAAATGAAGCCAAAACTAACTGTCTTGCATATCGTGCTCGCGGAACGCTGGCTGTAGTACGTAGGGAGCTTGTCCTAGGTCCGTTCACTGTTCGCATTCGAAAAATGTTAAAATACTTGGCGTCATCTTTCATGAGCACATGTCATGGAATGACCAAGTAACTGCGGTTAAATTGAAATTGGCTAAGTGCGTGGAACTAATCAACCGTCATCGGCACATACTACCATCTACAATGAAAAGGTTACTTTACGATGCACTTTTTAATTCCCGTCGAAGTTACTGCTTCCTGGTGTGGAGTAAAAACAACAGCCTTTAACATGTCAAAACTGAGGGCGTTACAAAAGAAAATGGTTCGAATGATTTCAAATGCTCCCCTTCTATGACACACCGTCCCTATTTTCAAACAGTATCGAATCGCTAAAATATCAGACCTTTATACTTTCGAATTGATCTGCTGCTATAAAAAGGCAGCACTCGGAAAGTCCGACACATTCCTTCAACTCGCGAACCTCAAACAAAACGAAGTTTCTTATCACGTCCGACATCAACCACCTTGATACGTTCCATTCTCACGCACGCAATATGGAATGAAACGCATTCGACACACCGTCCTAACAACAATAAATTATTTCGAAATGCAAGAAACAGACATATTGCACACAAAAAAGAAATTAGAGGGCTGTTCACTTAACTACTCAAATTAACATATTTTTGTAACAATGGAAGATACGCGTGTTTTGCAAGTTGTTTTTCTTTCAGTATTCATATACTGTGCAATATATTTATGTCTATCATACGTGCATGCATATTTGGATTCGTTCGCGCATTGTACTTCGTAACGCACACTTGAAATGTTTAGCTTTTTTTTTATTTCTCTGAGATCAAATGCTGTACCCTCTCGTCTCACCGCTGATGTGTGGATGGGGCTTTGTCAAGCTGTCATTGGACAGCTTTTTCCCGGCCACCTTTTTTCACCGCAAATGTTTGCTTTTTTGATGGAAATAAACTCCTTTGATTGATTGATTGATTGATTGATTGATTGATATGATATGATATTCCGTTGCACCTCACAAAATTTTTTACCATAGTCCGTTCTAGTATAACGTTCTGCGTTGCAAAACATAAAACACAACGTGACATACTTTCTCCAGGTGACATATTACTTAGTTGCGCTGTGTTAAACCTTTTTGACCAGTGTCAGTTGATCAGGAGCAGTAGCATTGGCTGTACTGAAAAAGAAGCCGTAATTTACCTGCGCCGGGCTTGGTACAAAGATTTTCTTCGTTTTCTTGTTTCCATGTTCTACGCACTTCTTACATTCTCGCCCGCTCGGATCGATTAGGACGAGTGAGACGTCAGTGGGTGTGGTATTCAGTTGGTCAAAAATTACGACGGTCCTTTTACCCAAACTTGAGTCAAGAATGAACTTTTCCTCCAACCTGGTCGTGAAAGCCTTTGCAAAATTCGCAATCTGTAGATGACACAAAAATGTGACGTCATATTAGTACAAGACCTTCCATATTCAGGTGTGAATTGGATTTTAGATACTTTTTAATAAGTTCAGTTTCGCCGCAGTGGCGAAGCTAAGCATGCGGTAGCAAGACTATAAGTCCAGTCGCAGTAAAGTACGAAGAGCCGCTTCACCGTTCTCACTACTCTAATAGCATTCCTTCTGCCAGAGCAGAGAGCGACGTGCCGCCTTAGCAGTGACGTCATACGTGACGTTCTTGCATGACTCTCCCACATGCGAAGGCTACCAGAGGCTTCACTGCTACGGTCTTTAGGATAGAGAATTGTGTGACAGAGCACAAAACTCATCGTAAAAAAAGAAGAAAAACTGAGTTGGTAGATGAAAAAAGAACGACTAGAGGACGAAGTGCTGGCTAACAGCATATTGTACAAATTGTCGGACACGTTGTCACTTCAAAGAAAGCATTTTCCAGGACTCATATATTGTTGCGTACGTTCAGTGAACACAACTCTCGTCTGGACACTGTTTTGAACTGCATCCGAAACGCTGGCCTAATTTTAAACTCGAAGAAATGCCACTTCGGAGACCGCCAGACGCTTGTGCTCGGGCATCTCGTTGACAAGGATGGCATCCGCCCTGACCCCCAGAAGACAGCAGCAGTTGAGGCGTTCAATGCGCCGCGTTCCGTCAAGGAGCTTCGTAGTTTCCTGGGGCTTTGTTCATACTTCCGCCGCTTTATTCCGAAGTTTGCCGACATTGCGTACCCTCTCACATGCCTCTTACGAAAGGACAATTCCTTTGAGTGGACTCCGGAGTGCGATTCTTCATTTCGTCAATTGAAGTTTTTGTTGACGTCACGACCCGTCCTTCAGCACTTCAGTCCTTCTGCTCCGACAGAGCTTCATACGGATGCTAGCGGCATAGGTATTGGAGCCGTCCTAGTACAACGTTACGGCGACCGCGAACACGTCATCGCATACGCAAGTCGCTCCCTAAGCAGGCCGGAACAAAACTACACTGTTACCGAACAAGAATGCCTGGCGGTATTATTTGCAATTCAGCGGTTTAGGTCTTACCTGTACGGACGCCCATTCACAGTCGTAACCGACCACCACTCGTTGTGTTGGCTTGTCAACCTTCGTGACCCTTGTGGCCGCCTTGCGCGCTGGGCACTCCGGCTACAAGAATACAGTTTTACCGTCGCTTACAAGAGTGGTCGTCGACATGCTGACGCGGACTGTCTTTCACGTATGCCACTTAGCACAACAGATTGTGAATCCGATGACCTTGACCAGCTTGTAGCGTCTGTGTCGCCTACGTTCCCGGACTATCCCAGTTTCAGAGCAGAACAGCGCAAAGATGCCAAACTAGCACCACTATTTGCCGCTGCATCCGCTTCCACTAGTTCACGCCGTTTCTGTATGCGTGATGGACTGTTGTTCAAAAGGAACCTCTCCAGCAGTGGCGCGCGTTTCCTTCTAGTGGTCCCGGAGAGCCTGCGAACAGTTATTATGAGTGTCATGCACGACGACCCTACATCTGGACATTTAGGTTTGGCGCGGACGCTTCACCGGACTAAAGAGCGCTTTTATTGGCCGGGTATGCAGAAGTCTGTTGAGAGTTATGTGGCAAGCTGCATGCAATGTCAGCGTCACAAACGTCCATCAACTGGTCCAGCTGGTCTTCTACAGCCGATGCCTACTCCAAGCGCACCTTTCGAACAAGTGGGCATTGACTTTCTGGTCCCCTTCCCAAAATCGGCTAAGGGCAACCGATGGATAATTGTTTGCGTCGACTACCACACACGCTACTGCGAGACGGCAGCCGTCCCCTCCGCAACTGCCAGTGAAGTCTCGTCGTTTTTGTTACAGTACGTCATCCTCCGACGTGGCCCACCTCGCCTGATTATCAGTGATCGTGGACGACAATTCACAGCGGATGTCGTGGAGGAGCTACTCCGTTTATGTGAATCGCGCCTGCGTCACTCGACACCATACCACCCCCAAACTAATGGGCTGACGGAGCGTACCAACCGCACTATTATCAACATGTTGTCTCTGTATGTCTCATGCGACCACAAAAACTGGGATGACGTACTCCCGTTCATTAATTACGCGTTCAACACCGCGAAGCATGAGATTACAGGCTATAGCCCTTTCTTTTTGCTTTATGCACGTTCGCCCCGGCACACAATCGACACAATATTGCCTTTCCGTGACCACGACAACGTCACTGTCGCCGAGACTCTCTGCCTCGCCGAAGAGGCGCGTCGCATAGCTCGACTACGCACATTGGCATCGCAAGACAAAGCGAAGGCACACTATGACATTCCCATCGACCAGTGATTTATCGCCGTGGTGATCTGGTGTGGTTGTGGACTCCGATGCGCAAGCGCGGTTTATGCCAAAAGTTTTTGGCCACTTACGATGGACCTTTTGTCATCGTCGACAGACTTACAGAGGTCAACTATGTAATAGCTCGTCTCACGGCGAGTGGTCGACGAGCTGCCAAAACTCAAGTGGTTCATGTTGCGCGCCTTAAACTGTACACGCCCCGACAACTCGACTGACTCGTCCGGCGGCCTTCGTCTGCGCGGAGAGGAATGTTGCGTACATGCACGAAGAAAAAGAAGCATATACGGTGAACGCACTGGTCGCCCAGAGCGAGAGAGGAAGAAGAGGATCAGGAGGATCTTTAACAAGCCGGCCGCTTCTGAGCTGCCCCTCACGACCTAATAAACGGCCCCTTTCAACGTCTACCAGTCTCTTTGAAACGTAACAATATGGAGCATTTCTCAAGGAAATTCAGTGCCACGATTCCAATACCACGTCGATACCAATGTCAATGTTGACTGTATGCCGATTCTGAAATGTTGTTTTCGTTTGATGGTTATGTTTTTCAGCACATCGTGCTCACACGAGGACCTCACGGAAACAATGCTTTCGATCAATAATGCCTGCGTAATTAATGAACATACATATTAGTAACATAAAAAAGAATGTCGGATAAAGACATGTGCAGGCCTTGTGCTGAGGCGCCTGCTTTAAAGGACTTTGCCTACGTGACAGCATTCACTGTTATATACTGATTTGATCTCTCCCCTTTCTGCCTCCTCACCCTGATTACTCTTTCGCACCTCCTTCTTTACTGTACTATGCTTAACTATTTTATTACACCTGGCTTTGCCTATGTACACTGTAAACAAAACTATACCCAGCTGCGAGGAACCCGGGAATGATGCGCCCGCTCTGCTTCGGTGGCCTCACTGAAACCGCAGTGTACCGGAGCGAATACATTCGTTTTCCACCATTTTCCAACGGTGGTCGCCGGACGAAGGAAACCGGAGAAAAACTGGGCCAATCCCTTGATTATGCTCACGTGGTTGCTCCGGAAATGCTCCGGCTCATCATTTTTGCCTCGGTGGATGCTCCACAAAAGCTCCGGCTCATCTCTCAGCGGCATTTGTTGGCTGTTCGAGGAGTAATGTAGGCAGCCTCGATGCCAGGCGGCCATTGTTCCTCACACAAACTAACATGGCGCAGACAAAGCCAACGCGGTCAGGATTGTGCGAAGCCTTCGACCGCGTTCGCGAAAAGGAAATTGTTCTGTGGGCCTTCTGGATTTCACTGGTGACTACAAATGACAACGAATGTTGTCATCGACAGAAGGGAGTTGTGGGAATCTTAATCGTGTGATGCTTCCAAGCAGCGAACGACACATTGTGATCTCGCGTATGATGAGCGACTCGGTGGTCGCTGGTGCGGTGCAAAACTGGTGAGTGAGCTCTTCTTGCATTATCTGCGTTATTCTTGTCCCGTGAGGCTAATATAGGTAATGGTGGGTTGATGAGAAAACAGGTTATCAATAGTAGGGTAATTTTACAGGACGTCAGTAAACGTCAGCGGAAATTCTGATAACGTGTTGTTTGGCCTACGAGTCTTTTTATTAGCATAGCATTGGTAATTTCAATCACACTCTAATATTTGGAGCGCTAATCAGATGTGCAGTAATGGAAAATGTCGTGGTTGTGGATTACTTCTATAAAAAACGTAATAATTGTTATAAGTAAGCTTAACAGGTTAAAAATATTTTGGTATTGTCACCATACAAAAGCAGTAATAATTGTGCGCTTTCCATATTAACAAACGCCTGGACGAGATCTACCACTGCGTATAAATTATTTCGATATATCGTGTTACCTGCACCGATAAAACTTGAATAACTGAAATTAGCGTTTATTCTTTATAAATGTAGTGAATAGTGAATTGAGCTAGGGCAGTTTGTTTAGTGCAGACTTTTAGAACGGATACACACACTCAATTTGGTGAAATGATTTCTCTTGTATAAGTGTATCTAAAATATTAGGCGCTTCGGGCGTTGTCCTTCTTTAGAGACAAAAAAAAAGAGGCAAGAAAGGAGCTGACGAGAGCAGTGACGAATGATGCGTAAAAAAAGGAGGGTCGGCTCGCTTGGCAAAACAGTTTGTAGAGCTTAGATGAACCGAGCGTTGGGTGAGTTTGAATTTCAATGCGAACGGCTTTTTGCACAAAAAAGAAAAAAAAAACAAAAAAAGGAAGAGCGCACAGATAGGCACTCTCTGTGCTCTTTCATAACCATATTTTTGCGTAAAACACCGTCAACAAGGGTTGTGGGACATCCGACGTTTTTGTAGAACAGGGTTGGGGTTTAAACACTCACTTCTGCAACTCATCTGACCGCACAGCTCAGCATAGAACGGAGGGGCATGGTTATGAGAGTAAGAGAGAAAAGAGAGGGCACCGTCTCGAGAAACTAGCCGCAGTTTCTGTGTTCTTGAGTTGAGGAAGTACGCTGCAGCGTTTTTTTTTTTCTCTCTTTTCATTCCCGCTGGCATGGCCGTGAATGCAGCTTTTTTTTTTCTTTTTATTTGGAGGGAGGGTTGAGAGCGAGAGTCAAGTTTTCCCGACCAAACAGGTAAAACTCATAATGTTCGCCGTCCTATCCACCTCCTCTGTGAAAAGAAAATGCTTCGTTCAATCTCTCTCTAACGAACAAGGCTCGGATACCAGAAGCAACAACGCTGGCCTGTGAACAGGACACAGGACAGGGTAAAAGCGAACCCCTCGAATCCTGGTGGACGCGTCATGACGCCTCTACATGAACACCTTCCATGACCTCCGACGTTTTTCACGCACCTGTAAATTCAGTAAACTGGCCAACCTCCTCTTATTTCTGTTAGTATGATGAAAATGCAGCTGGCTTAGGTGGCGTGATGTGTGTACCTTTTATCGTAATTTATTTTGTTACGTTGTAGTAAACTTTTTTTATTTTGGGCTTGAGGTTGAAGCGATTCACGCAATACCAACTTTGAAAAATGTTCACTACAAGTATCGAAACAGCGGGCATGCAAATTAAAAAAAGAAACAAAAACAGCGCCAACATCTCTCAAAGACTATTCGCAAAGGAGAATGAAGGTACGCTTTTGTTAAAGGCAGGTCGCAACCATAGAAACTGTAAAGGAAGGCCTAATTTGCGAGAAGTGGGACGATGAGCAAATATTAAAATGTGAGTGAAATTATCAGCAATAGCATCGATAAAATTAGAAACAATTGAGGTAGGGAGTCCAGATGCTGTCTTCGAGAGTACCAAATTTCGCAAATTTTAGTGAAAAAAAAAGCTTTCAAATGTTTCGGAAAAAGTAGAGCTACAGATCTAGAAATGTATGGGAAACTTCCGCCCGCTTTGAATTTTTGTTCACGTCACGAGGATGTGAACGTAGCCGCTGTCTGGCACCGAAGTACATGAAATCGAGATCTACCTATAGATATAGAACGCCTGTCCTGTATTTTTTTGTGAGTTTGTGTTTGTGTGCGCGTGTGTGTTTGTGTTTGGCCGGTTTAAGAAGCTAGTTGTTTTCGTGTACTCGCAGACTTTATAGGATATAATGTGTACCCTGGCTTTAGTGTGCTCAGTTTTCGTGTCTCTCGCGTCATTTGCTGTTCTCGTGTATTTTTTTCTAAATTATGCAAGAAGCAATCAGCGGAACCCTTGCATCGTCAATGAAGTTGATAAATGATCCTTCGGGCATGGTGAACAGCTGTTCCCGGTGGCCATACTTGCTTCGTTTGTCGTGCATCGTTTAGCAGAATTCTGGCCTTCATTTCGAAGTGCTGCGCTTAAAACTTGAATGCTGTGGACTTCATGTGAGTGGTCTTGTGTTTTTTTTTCTCTTTGGTAACTTTTTGTATGTTTCTTTCTTCTTGTATTCTTTTCACGAATGTGTAGTCATCAATCAGAAACGGCAGCTTATTTTAATTAAATCGAACAGTATGAACTTGAGTGCTTTCTTGAACTTTATGTGCTAGAGCTCTGTGAGAAAAAATACACAGCAACTCTGCAGTGCTTGCATTTAATTTGAGAATTTCTTCATATAACCGACGCCTGATTCGACCATTATAGAATAAATAAATACAGAGCAAACACTTAAAAATGCCGATGCACCTCACTTAAATTCGGTCCGGATGAAGTAAGGACATTCGTAATATACTCCGGAGGCACCACGCAGAAGCTCCAGATAGCGGAAAGGAAAAACCCATGCAAAAATCTCCGGAGGTGCCACGTAATCACTCTGGCTAGCCGGAGCGAAAGGCGGGTAAAAAAAATGTTCCTGTGGCGCTACGCAATCGCTCCGGCGCCGAAGGAAAATATCAGTGAAAAGTGCTCCGGATGTGCCACGCAATTGCACCGGCCAGCCGGAGTAAACACTTCGCTCCGAAGGTCCGCAGCGAAAATTCCTCCGAATATGGGGGACGCTAGAGGAAAAGCATTTTCCTCCTACCTCGAAGTATTTTTTACAGTGTATGGTTATATGCTATCTTTACTCTCCTCCCCCAATCTCCGTCTCTTCACTTGACGTTGCTTGAAATACTATAATTTACGTAGATATATGCTATAGATGTCGTTACCGAGGTGACGCCAACTGATGACATAAGATGAGAGCAGATGACTGCACGCGATAAACTAGGCCCCAAGTGATTCGCACTCGTTACGCACCCTGATATCAACACTACGTTCTCCTCGAGTGGTGCTTTCCTCGAAGGCTATCTGCAAGAGAATCGCCGTGTTTGGCTGGAGGCCAGGGAAGAAGAACGCTTTTCCATCGGTCATGGTTGCCAGCTTCTCGATCTGATGATCGGCTGATGTTCCTATCGCCATCGTACTGACTCCCACCTTGGCCGCCATGAGTTCTGGCAGGACGTCATTCAGTTTGGGCGTCATGTTTTCTTCACTATCGCTCATCAGCACAATGATGCCACCTTCCGGTTTCTCATCTGTAGTGTTGAGCACCTGCAATACAATTAGTTTTGCGCGTATCACTGCACTCTGACCGAGAGTTCTTAAAGTGGCCTTGCTACACTGTTTTTAAACACGGTCAGAAAAGGCTATGGACAGGAAGTCTAGGAGACCATGAACACGTGACCCAAATATAGAGTAGTGCATGTTGCTGGTAGGCAGTTTTCTAATGTTATTTAAAAAGCAGCTATAAATTGCACAGTCTTTCTCGTCAAGTCACTTCACGGAGGGCTTATTTTTTAAGTGATGCGAATATGTGCACACAGGTATTAGACTGAATTGATGTGCACACAGGTATTAGACCGAATTAGACCGATATTAGACCGAATTGTAACGTAAATATTAAGAAAGAATGGCGGATGAAAAGATAATTGCCGTGGGCAGGAATCGAACCCTGCGACCTTCGAATAGCGCGTTCCATGCTCTCTCTCCCTCTATATATATATATATATATATATATATATATAGCAGGTTATATATATATATAATATAGTGGGTTAGGGGGAGACAGAAGATTAGGTGGGCAGATGAGATTAAGAAGTTTGCGGGTTTAAATTGGCAGCAGCAAGCACAGGACCGGGTTAACTGGCGGAACATGGGAGAGGCCTTTGTCCTGCAGTGGACGTAGTCAGCAGTCAGGCTGATGATATATATATATATATATATATATATATATGTATTGTGATGAAGAAAGCGCATCGTTGGCAAGCAACATCGCCACCGCTTGGGTACTGGGTGCTGGGCTTCTCTCGGTCGGCTCGTGCTGATCATCGCCGGCATCTGCTCTACCGTTGCTCTTTCCCGATCGTGTTTCATCGTAGGACCACCGTCGCAACAGTCGCCAATAAACCCCTTTTCAATTGGTGGAGGGTGCTGACATTCCCCGTCGCTTGAACCTGGGTTCTGCCATTCGCCGTCACCTAAACCTGGAGCTGCGCAACCGAACGCTACCTCCCGTCATGGCTACCTCCCGTCCGCTACCTCCCGTCCATCCCCCAGCAACCCCGGCGTTCTTCGTTTGCGAGAGCCCAAGGTCTTTAGCGGAGCTGATGAGACCGACGTGGAAGGCTGGTTCGCTAACTACGAACTAGTGAGCGCAAACAACAAGTGGGATGACGCGGACAAGTTGACCAACTTCATCTTTTACCTCACTGACGTGGCCGAAATGTGATATAACAACCACAAAAACGACATTACGACGTGGTCCATCTTCAAAACGTCGTTTGCTGACGTTTTCAGGCGACCCGCTGTTCGCAAGTCCAGAGCCGAACAACGCTTGTGGACTCGCGCACAGAAGCCATCTGAATCGTTCACCAGTTACATCGAAGACATTATTGATCTTTGCAACCGTGTGAACACCGCCATGCTGGAGTCAGAGAAGATTCAACACATCCTCAAAGGGATAAATGACGGCGCATTTCAGATGCTTCTGGCGCGCAATCCTGCCACCGTTGCGGAACTTGTGACTTTATGTCAAAGTTTCGACGAGTTGAGGAAGCAGCGCACCCTGACTCGGCCATTTTCCTCACACGATGACTCACTATCTAGTCTTATTTCTGTTCCTGATTACTCAACAACCCGGCAAGAGATCAAAGACACTGTGCGTGAAGAAGTAGCTCGGCAGCTGTCGTTGATTCCCTTCACGCAGCAGCCGCCGTCTTCTCGTCTGCCCTCCCCACTCCGCGACGTTATTGCCGAAGAGATAGCTCAGGCATCTCGTCACTGCCCACCAGCAGCCTGTGGCCATGCCTGTTCTCCATGCGCCGGCTATGCAGCCCGTCACCACGCCTCTTACTTATGCCCATGTGGTACGCAGCAGACCCCGCCAGCAGCATTTGCCACCCATGTCTGCACTTGCTTCCCACTCTACCCCTCTTTCGACACCTTGTGCCGCACCGCGATTCAGCAGTTCCTGGCGCACTGCTGACAATCGACCTATCTGCTATGCCTGTGGTACTCCAGGACACGTGGCACGATATTGTCGTCGTGGCTTCCAATCGCAGCACAACGCTACTTGGCCGTTACCGTATGACCCGCAGCCCACGCGCCTACCTGCTCCCTACCCCTCCCGCAGTATGGCTACACTAACCTTCCCGAGTCTCAGTCACCCTAGCCCCCATCTCTGACTCAATCTCCCCGCTCGCCGTCTCCTCGCAGGCGATCTCTGCCCCCAATGCGTCCCCGACCCGCTTCCTCCAACCGGGAAAACTGAACGCCGCAGTTCCAGAGGCAAGAACTGCGCCGTCGTCGAAATGCGCAAGTCCTCGCACTCCACCTGCTAACGTCGTTGCCATATCTGTCGTTGGTGTTTCTACCTTTCCCCTCATCGACACAGGTGCTGCCGTTTCTGTTAGAGCCGCCCAGCTCTGCCGCTTCCTACGCAAAGTGACCACGCCGCTCTCTGGACTATCGCTTCGTACGGCTAGCGCACGACCAGTTCGACCTCTCGGCACCTGTACAGCCCGCATATTCATCCAAGGCTCTATGTACGTTGTCGAGTTCATCGTCCTTTCGGTGTGCTCGCATGACGTTATCCTCGGGTGGGACTTCCTGTCACATCATCATGCCTTCATCAACTGCGCATGCGCTGAAGTTCAATTTTCGCACCTGTCTGACAAACCTTTGCACGAAACTCTTGAGTGGTCCCCGAAACTCGTCGTGCGTGAAGACAGTGCAATTCCGCCAGCCTCTCTTGCCGTTGTCCCTGTTTGCTGCGATGACCTTAACGATGCTACAGTAATGTTTACACCTTCCGACATCTTCATGAGCCGCAGAACCGGTTCCTTGCCTTTCGGTGCATTTGACGTCACTGCTGGCCGAAGCAATATTTTCGTCCACAACAACCTTTCTGCACGGCTTACGCTACTTGCCGGCGAATGTCTCGGTCGAGTGGAGTACCTCGATTCCTCTTTATTCCTTAACATGCCAGACGAATCGTGCAGTAGCGCCTCGACCGAACTTCATGCCCTTTCCCCACTGGAATGCTCGTAGAGTGACACCTTCTCGAGTTCTATCGCCGACACCTTAAGTGCCCATGAACGCGCCGAGCTTCTTAATCTCCTCCAGCACTTCGCGAATTCATTCGACGTTTCTCAGCCGCAATCGGGTCGGACTTCCGCAGTGCACCACTACATTGACGCAATGGTTGGTGTGAACCGGTGTCAAAGACCGTACTGTATCTCTGCTGCAGAACGTCACGTCATCAACGACCAGGTCAAAGAGATGCTACGTCGTCGCGTCATTCAACCATCGCACAGTCCTTGGGCATCTCCTGTCGTTCTAGTTCGAAAGAAGGATGGATCGATTCGATTTTGCGTCGACTACCGGCGATTAAACAAGGTGACGCGGAAAGACGTCTATCCATTACCGCGCATCGACGACGCCCTTGACAGCCTCCAGGGAGCTGAATTCTTCTCCTCCTTAGACTTACGATCGGGATACTGGCAGGTTCCTATGGCAGAAGCTGATCGCCAGAAAACCGCGTTCATTACACCAGATGGCCTGTACGAATTTAACGTAATGCCATTTGGGCTTTGTAATGCTCCTGCAACGTTTTTACGACTTATGGACAACACACTGCGTGGACTGAAGTGGTCTGTGTGTCTATGCTACCTCGACGACATTGTCGTTTTCTCTACCGATTTTCCTACACATCTGCTTCGGCTGGTTCTGACGTGTTTAACCGACACTGGGCTCCAACTGAACCTTAAAAAGTGCCGCTTCGCCGCGCGAGAGCTATCTATCTTGGGACACATCGTGTCGAAGCATGGTGTTCTACCCGACCCTGCAAAACTGCGAGCAGTCGCTGAGTTCCCGAAACCTACTACACTGAAAGAATTACGCAGTTTTGTTGGACTATGCTCGTACTTCCGGCGCTTCGTGCGAAATTTTGCGTCGATCATGTCACCACTGACCAACCTCCTACGCGGTGACGCAGACCTTTCATCCTGGTCTCCTGACTGCGACGTTGAGTTTGCCACGCTCCGTAGTCTGCTAACATCTCCTCCAATTCTTCGGCATTTCGACCCAACAGGTGCAACGGAAGTTCACACAGACGCTAGTGGGGTTGGTCTTGGCGCTGTCCTCGCCCAACGCAAGCCGGGCTGCTCCGAATACGTCGTCGCTTATGCGAGTCGCACGCTTACTGAAGCTGAGGCCAATTACAGCGTCACTGAGAAGGAGTGCTTGGCGCTAGTGTGGGCGCTTCGCAAGTTCCGCCCTTGTATGTACGGTCGCCCATTCGACCTGGTAACGGACCACCATGCACTTTGTTGGCTCGCCACCTTGAAGGATCCTCTGGCCGCCTAGCTCGGTGGGCACTGCAAATCCAGGAGTACGACATTGACGTCATCTATCGCAGCGGACGCAAGCATTCTGACGCCGACGCCCTGTCGCGTTCGCCTTTACCTCCCGACTCGGCCTGCGGAATCACTGGTACCAACTCCGTCGCGTCTCTCGACCTCGACTCCTTTGCCAGTGAACAACACAAGGACCCGTGGATCGCTTCCCTTTTTGACTGTCTCTCTGGATCGTCAACCACTGTGGTACCACGATCTCTCCGACGTCAAGCTGCTCATTTCGCCATACGTGATCGGCTGCTACACCGACGCAACTATGCCCCTGAAGGTCGTAAGTGGCTCTTGGTTGTCCCGCGCAGCTTGCGATCACAAATCTGCGCCTTCTTTCACGACGATCCCCAATGTGGTATTGCCGGAGTTTTCAAAACTTACGAACGCATTGGCCATCGCTTCTACTGGCGCGGAATGTGTAATTTTGTTCGAAAATTTGTTATGGGCTGCCCTGACTGCCAACGCCGCAAGTCACCACCTTTCCACTCGTCCTGTGCGCTTCAACCGCTTCTGTGCCCTGCCAAACCTTTCGATCGAATCGGAATTGATATCTATGGCCCTCTACCGACAACATCAGATGAAAATCGGTGGATCATAGTCGCTGTGGACCATTTAACACGCTACGCTGAGACCGCCGCCCTTCCAAGTGCCACTGCGTGGGACGTAGCATCCTTCGGCCTTCATCGCTTCATACTACGACATGGCGCACCTCGAGAACTACTAAGTGACCGAGGCCGAGCTTTCTTATCAGAAGTCGCCACGTCTCTGCTTTCTGAATGCCATGTTGTTCATCGCAAGACCACGGCATACCACCCGCAAACCAACGGGCTCACGGAGATATTTAACCGCACCCTTGGAGATATGCTCGCGATGTATGTGACATCCGATTATACTAACTGGGATAGCATTCTTCCATTCATCACGTTCGCATATAACACCGCGGCACAGTCTACCACTGGATTTTCACCTTTTTTTCTTCTTTATGGACGCGAACCATCCCGCACCATCGACACTCTCCTTCCATACCGTCCTGACGCATCCGAATGCCCATCTGTGTCCGAAGCTGCCCGAAATGTGGAAGAGTGCCGTGAACTCACACGCACCTTTACGTCACAAGAACAGCAGCGCCAGAAAGAGAACAATGCCGACTCTTCACAAAGCCACAGCTATTCCCCAGGATCACTTGTATGGCTGGCTGTTCCTTACCAAACCCCCGGCCTTTCCTCAAACCTCGTTCCAAAGTACGAGGACCCATACCACGTTTTGGAGCAAACCTCGCCGGTGAATTTTCTCATTGAACCGCTTTCCCCATGTGACGACATGCGCCGGCCTGGACGTGACATCGTCCACGTCGCCCGCTTTAAGCCATATCATAGCCTTCTGCCTCCAGATTCTTAGGTCGCCAGCATAGCTCTTTTTCGGCGGGGGCAAATTGTGAAAAAGAAAACGCATCGTTGGCAAGCAACATCGCCACCGCTTGGGTACTGGGTGCTGGGCTGCTCTCGCTCGGCTCGTGTATATATATATATATATATATATATATATATATATATATATATATATATATATATAATCCTGGTGTCCAGCGAAAGGTGCGTAAGCTGCGTACTTCTGACCTCTGCACTTTAGAGGTTACGCTATCCAATTACGAATACTAGTGATTTCCTCAAACCCAAAAGAAGCAAACACCAAGAAGCATGAATAAGAGTAAGCGCAGAAGGTAAAATTACGCTTAATGTGCGCAGTAATGGCTAAAGTTACAGTATCCCAGTTTCTATCGTTTTCACATTCAAATTTCCTGTGAGGTATAAACTAGCTGTTTCCTTGCATTTGCTGTCTTTTATTTTTGTTTTCTTCTCTTGGTGAGATTCTTCCGGAATTATTGTGTTGCCACTTTTCCTTGCTGCATACACGGCTTTGTTTTTAGCAAATTTTTTTTACTTTGTATTTGTGTAAACGTTTACTTCTTTGTGCGATTGTTTTTTAGTGTTACCCCGCTGCAATGTTGCCCTCGCGGCGCTGCAGGTAATTGTATAAATGAATAAATAAATAAATAAATATGATAAAGTTTCTTTTCTCTTTGAGCACGCTCACTTGAAGGCACTCACCTGAAGGGTTCGTTGGAGGCCGCATCCAATGCACGTCTGCCCGGCCGCTTTCAAATCCTTCACCGCGTTCAAGAAGCTCTGCCTGGTAGAAACATTTACTGGCATTAATGGGTGGAGTACCGCTGCGCTGCTACTGAACGTAACGATGGCAAGGCTCTTCGATCCATCCGCAATGGCTCGGACGTATCGTGTCAATGCGTCTTTTAAGAAGGTCATTCGATTATCACCCTGGAATATTCAGAGAATACACGAGTGAAATGATTGACCACTTTTTAACTGCTCTACATCTGCACTCAAAAAGACCCTGATGCCTTGCACTGTAGTACGAATTTCAAGTGGAACATTACCACAACTGAGAGCCAAATTTGTTCACAAGTTATGTGCGTTAATTTGCAGCTTCACATCTGATCATTGCGATATTGAATCGTAAATACTTAACATATAGTGTAATTAACGCTAGAACCATTATAACTTCAACGCCATGTATTGGATAGAACCACCCAGAATTATAGGGTTGTGTTTAAACAAACCGTCAGAGGCTGGAGGAGCCGTTTATTAGGTCGTTAGGGTGAGCTCAGCAGTGGCCTTGTAGATAGAGACTTTTTGGAGACAGAGACTACAACAAGAGACTTTTTATTCCGGGGTCCACCAAGGCTTTACCGAGCCATTTCCGCCACGGATAAGACGTTCGTTTTAAGAAAAAAAATGGTCGGCATATTCACAAACTTAACTAACTGTTAACTTGTCACATAAAGCACTAGCCTCTTAACAAATAAATGTAGTGCGATTAGCTAATTTTACTACCTAGTTATTAAATGATTAGGGCTGACTCGAGTTGTTACTCCATTACAAAACTGTTAGTAACTGCACAAATAGAGGTTTACGCCTATTTTGTTATGTATGCGCGTGCACTGTCATATTATGATAATGCATTTAATAAAGTATAGGGTACAAAAACAAGGTGGAATCGTTCTCGTACATTAATTAATGGCTGTTCACTACTTGATGCGACTATACCATGGTAAGTGCGCATCACAGCAACGTACTTATAGAGAACTGATCACATATTCATGGGATCACATCATACTCGCAAATGGCCCTACATATGGTGATGCTCATATGATCATAACATATGCTCGTGTGAGTATAAGAAAAAGAAGAAAACTTTATTTGCGAAAAACACTTGATTGCTTCTAAACCAGGGCAACGCTGCGTGGTTCCGTCCCTATTCCAAGGCGCCGCTGGTCCACGCCATACTTTTAGCGCTTCTGAATAGCATCCGCGTGTCCTCAAGGGCCGGGCTGGACAGCATTGCTTCCCACCTCTATTTGCTGTTATCGCCTGCCTGTTCTTCGGTGTGTGCCGTACATTCCCACTCGTTGTGGTAGAGCGTTGGTGTGCTTCCACACCAGGGGAATATGTCTCTATGTTGTGGGGTAGTACGCATGCAAGCTGTGAATGTTTATGTATGTGTTAGTTTGGAGTCGGCGTAACGTCGCAGAATCTATGGCCGAAAGGTTCTTGTGTAGTGCTGCAGTGGGTAATGCCTCCGCAACTCCCTTCGACATTGCAGGATCACTTTGTAACTGGGGAAGCGATTCTCAAATGAAAAGAAAAGAAACGTGAGCCCCGTAACTGTCTTTCAAGGGGAGGACACCTCAACGGTAGTTCATGAGGGGTGTGGATAAAGAGGGATTAAAAGGATATGAATAAAAGGCATAGAGATAGAGAGAGCGAAAGGAGAGAGCGAGGCGCAGAAACAGTCACATACAGAAGTAAAGAGAAGATAGGAAAGATGTGCACGGTCGCAGGAGTCCGAGGATGGGGCACCACTCGGCTAGAGCTCTTGTCGGCGTTCGGAGATGGTGTATAGGGCGAGCCAGTTGGTCAGAGCTGCGCTGTCGTCGGAGATCGCGGGGGCACAACCGGTTGGCATGAAATCCAGCCAGCGAGTCCCGCTTTGTAACTGGGATTTATGGGTGTCGGGTCCTCCACGGTTTTGCCATCGGCAGCTCGGTAATTCGTGAAACATCGAGCCGCCTCATGTGCATAGAGGTTCCCAGTGAAACCCTCGTGTCCCGGGGCCCGAATGATTCTATGGGTATAGCGTATGCCCAGCTGTCAGCTACATCGGGTGAGTATCCGGTGCGCACTTGTATAAATGGATCACAAGTGAGAACCCACACGCATACGCACACGCAACTTTTCGAGACTTCGTCATAGCAAATTTGTACTGTAGCAGCAACACCCCTACTTTGGTATCGCCATCGTGTATGGGTCAGCAGCCATTGAACTAAGTAAAGAATTGTTGTTTTCTACACATCATAGGCGCTTCTATTTGCTGATGTGTGTCATTACGTAGCACGAAACTTCTGTGACAAGGTTCAAGTGCCATGTTACAAGTGTCCATGTTACAAGTGCCCATGTTAAAAGTGCTTATGTTGCAAGTGCCCATGCGTAAAAAAATACATGACACAAAAACATCTCTTGAAAAGCCTATGAATCTGAAGTTGTTGGTAAACATTCTTAGTAAAAATGACATCACCCGCTGAAAGGAACCATGGGAAGATGCAAAGAAGCGTGCGCTAACGCTTACACTGGCGGCATTGACGCGCAGGCGCTGATCGCGGAGTTGCGGAGAAAAGAAACCTGAAGAGAAGCAAATCGCGCTGTGATGAACCGGTGTTTCCTACTGGGACACGCTAGTCGCTGCTGATGGGTAATTAGAGACAAAAAGCTACGATTAGACGTAGAGACCTTCAGTGCGTGCAC
Organism: Rhipicephalus microplus; assembly: GCF_043290135.1. Classification (NCBI taxonomy): domain Eukaryota; kingdom Metazoa; phylum Arthropoda; class Arachnida; order Ixodida; family Ixodidae; genus Rhipicephalus; species Rhipicephalus microplus. The sequence goes on along the minus strand of NC_134704.1, from coordinate 145,543,869 downwards.
TTTAGGTTAACGTGCATGCTGGGAATTTCTTTTGCAAAACAACGACCAGGGAAAATCTCTTACCGGCACCATCTTTTAGGGTCAAGTTACAGTTTCTATATATAGAAGGGTGGCCAGTGAACTATGTTCAATGCCAGCAATCAGTTGCTTTCAATCATAAACTCACTCGCAGACGCTCGCTGTGTCAGCGTTGCGGGGTGAGATGGGAGAGCATTGAAGAGGAAAGAGAAGTACATCTGTGTACAGTTGTCGTGTATACTGTCATGGGATTCAAGCGTATTTTCTTTGAGACATCACATGGCTTACTTTCATGCTGTCCGAAACGTCAAGAGCCATTACAACCCGCTGGGGTAGATCTTCCGTGTGCTGCGTCTCTTCGAACGTTGTCTCGATGCGCTTGGACACGTTGGCACGGGCAAGGCTGCAACAACAATGGGAGAGTGCCCGAATGACAGGCATAAGGCTTGGGCGTGTTGGTTTGTGACGGCTTAGACACTCTTACCCTCCTTTCCTTGGTGCACGCCACGAGATATTCTGATGTCCACGAGTGTTGGCAACCTGTTTTTGAAAAATATCCTACGCCGAGGCAAAAATTACTCTACTCTACCCTACATACCATTTCCTATTGCTCTAAGTTTTTTTTTTTACACCTAAATAGCACCGTGTAAAAATAATAGCGTAGAGATAACGTTCACTCTAAAACGTTCGGACATATGAGGTGCCTCCTGGATGAGCTCACTTATGACCGGGTGACGATCATTGACGCCTCAATGTTATGTCACAGTGGCGTCACAGGGAATTTCTAATGAGGTCGAGACTTATGACACTATATCTTGATGTCTTCTTGCAACAGACACGTTGCCGCCGACCATCACTTTTAGTTAAAAGACCCTCAACGCAACGAACAGATGGGATATGATAAAGAGAAAAAAGAACACACCAAGAAAAAAAGAAAGCTATTTGAGTGATGTTTGACGCAATGTCTGCTGTATTTTATGCTGGTGAGATTTCAAATAAGACAGGCTCAATGCCGATCTTCCCAAGAATGTCACCTTCGGAGAGGTCATGAGGATCTTTCACATTTATCCATGAGCGATGGTGAGCGCCATGTTGAAATTGCCTTACGCCATCGCGGTGCTACCCTACGGTGGCTGGCGAAAAGTTCCGGAAATGCCCAAGTAGGGTCACTCCGCTATGGTTGGCAACCTTGGTGCACACCAAGTGCACTGTAACACTACCTCCATTTACTCGGTGAAACACGCATGCGCTTACGATCGAAAAAGTTCGCCGTGGTTGTACAGTGGAGTTCTCAACTGCTGACCCCAATATTACGGGTTCTGTCACAGCCGTGTCAATTGCATTTCACCGTCATTATCATGGCCACCATCATCATCTTCATAATCATCATCAGCTTGGCTACGCCCACTGCAGGGCAAATGCCTCTCCCTTGAGCCGCCAATCAACCTAGACTTCTGCTTTTCGCTGCTGTGTAATACCTGCGAACTATGCATTATCATTGGGCCACCTAACATTGTCTCCCCCCCCCCGTGCTTCTGTGAGAATCCAGTCAGTTACCCTTAATGACCAGCGGTTAGCTTACCTACACACAACGTGCGCGGCTCATGTTCATTCTTTCTTCTCGATTTCAACTATATCATTTTGTTAACCCCTGTTTGATACCCGACTCTCTCTACTCTCTTCATGTCTCTCAAAGTTACACCTATCATTTGCCTTTCCATAGCTGGCTGCGTCGTCCTCATTTTGGTGGGGGCGAAACGACAAAAACCTTTGTACTATGCTATATCAGTGCACGTTAAAGGACACCAGATTCCGGTGCCCTAAATTACGGTGTCTCTCGTAATCATATCGAGTTTTTTTTATGTAACAACCCAAATATTATTATCATGCGTTGGTAAACGCAAGCTTTATTTTCTGTTTCTAGATTACGTGATAGCTATTCGTCTCCGCTGGGTGAGTTTCTAGGGGCTGATAACTACAAAGTTTGCACGGGGCTTCACTCTACATATCTTTACTACCTGATGGTGTGTGGCTCTACTGACAGAGCCTAAGCCAAGGTGTTGGATGTTTTAAATTACTCCTGTTGTTACGTGACTGGAATTCGAAAAGGTATCTCTTCATTGCATGTTCTAAATGAAAATTTGGGAATCGCATAACTCTTTTCTGCACTTTCGACTATCTTAATTTCTTTTGAGTTTACCTCAAAGCAATTAAAGTAGTTTATTGCAATGATAAGTTCGCTTGGTTAAATCTCATTTAAGATAATTGTTTTAACTGATCTATTCGAAGATTCTTCGGGATGACTTTCTTACTTCGATTTCCTCCGTTCGTAAATAATTTTCGCCAAGCAATGTGCTTTGTTTAGGTATGCTAGAGAATACCCAAACGTGCTTACTTCGTTATCAATAATGCGCCAGAATACAGTCAAAGAAAATTAAAAAATCAAAACTTTTACATATCACCCGAATTCCCGTCAAATCACCGGGACTGCGCCTCTGTCAAACCGAATAGCAGTGCCTTTACGGATATACGGTTTCCAAAGAAGTGAACAGTTGCGCCGTTCTACCTTATCAGAACCAGTTGTTTGTCAGAAGAATGTTACAGCGGTACGGTGATGTGTGTACAAATGAATAAGTTAGGCGAGTAGATGAGAGAGAGAGCCATAGATACTTAGTGAAGTCTTCGTTCTCGCTAATGACTTCCCACGTGGATCTTCCATGGCAGATCGCATTCTGCTCACTGGATGCGTATGGGTTGTGCTGGCGTGCTCCGTTATTGGAATCACAAAAATGGCTTACCTGCAATATTCGTTGGCATTATATAGCCAAAATACGTATGAAACAAGTATGAACCAACTAGTCTGCAAAAAAGTATTGCTTCAAAATACGTCGTTCGTCGAACAATCGTACTAATCTTTTTTCGGTGTAGGGAAACCATTACACTACACCCGGGAATGCACGGCTCAGAGTAATACGTTACGCTTTATTTGTCTCATTTTAAGACGAAAAACTTTAATAGACAGTCATAGTTTACTGGGCTTAGCGGGATAGCGGGATCGAAGTGCGCATGCACAGTAACGTACGTGACCCGTACCGCTAACCGTACGCATGCTATTTTTCATATTTAACGTTACTTTGTTAGCGTGGTGTATGCATTGTACGTAAAACACGTCGGCGTTTTTGGACGCCCGCTCCGAAGTGATTTTCGCGTAGTTGTTGATAGATTCACTTTGTTCGCAGTAAACCACAGCTAAAAATGGCTTCGCTTGCATCCAGTTGGCTTCGATGATTGAGTATTACGAATAAGTTAGCTTAGCTTTGAGATAGCTTCCCATTTCCAACGTCTTTAGGCCTAACTAGAAAATAAATGTAAAAAATTTGCAACATAATTTTTTTTCGCAATCAGTGCGTGGTTAAAATTTATTTACAATTAATATTACTAAAATGAATTTGTACGATGGTTTCACGCGGTGACATAGGCAAACATCCTCGTCGTTTTTTTTTTGTCACTGTTCTTTAACTTATTAACCCTTTGGTAGGTGGTGCCACCATCCCAGATGGTGCACGTAAACCACGTAAGCGCTATCCCGCTAAACTATAGGGCGCTGTCCGCAACGAATTTTTGCTGCACGGTAACGCTATTCTCTTAACTGCCGCTGTCATACTAATGGTGCACTATAACTGTCTAATATTTCATAGTCGAGTTCATCCTTCCATGACCTGCAACGGTGCTAGCTGCGGTATCTCCCACCCCCTCTCAGCAATCACGTGACGGCAATGCGGCGCATAGCAACAGCTGCGCCGCTGTACCCCTTAGGGTGCTTACTCTCAGCTATCACGTCATTGCTTAAGAAGTGTTGAAAACAAAAGAAAAAATGAAGAGGTGAGTAGAGAAATACGGAAAGAGACAGCGTAGTGTAGTATGGTTAGGGGTAGTAGCTAATTTCCACGAAAGGAACTTCCAGAAATGAGATTTTAGCTGTCAGTTCATTGATTGATTCAATCATATATTTATTTATTTTATTTCATTAATTATTTATTGTAGTTTTGTTAATTGGGCACGAATCTCCAGAGTTCATTCATTCATTCATTCAGTTAGCACTGTTTTTTGCCACATGCAGTTCATGCAAAAAAGATCCACAAAGGCAGCAATGCTTTTCACTGAGGAATGGCACAATTTTTTTCTATTACTGAATTTTTTTCTATCAGCTCAGAAATACTGTTCTTCATATGACAAAAAAGTACGTTTTCGTTAAAATTCCCTCCAAAAAATAAAACTGCGCTTTCGTGTAAGCAATTGAAATAGATTTTCGCCGAGATTCATTGCATTTCCTGCCTTTGTGGCCCAGGCGCAATCATTTTTGTGGGAAGTGTCAAAACATAGATGAACCAATAAGCATGCTTCGAATAATGGAAGGTACTCACGTTGGCGACATACGGCATGAACATGATTGATGATTCCACAGTATCTGTCACGTCTGTTTTGATATGCATAACGCACTTTTCATGAAATGTACATGTAGTTTTGTTCAGTGGGCACGAATCTCCAGAGTCCAGTGTCAAGTCGAAGGTAAACTTTGAGGAGCACGCATTCAGTTTGAGTTCTCGGAGTCCTGTGACCTGAGTGAGCAGAAGGTAAGCGCAATTAGCAAAACATGAACATCAGCGAACTGCAAGGTGCATCAGCGAACTGCAAAATTGTCTTGATGTGCTAGTGTGTGTAAACGTTATTCAAAAAAATCGAAATTGAGAGAGAGTAAATGCTAAATACAGTGCTTCAGTTGTGAACTTCTGCTAGTTTTGGCGTCCATAACTGCTTCTGGCAGCTGCCGTGGTCAGACCGAATACGTCGCACCAAAAAAATAACTGCAGTTTATCCAACACGATCACAACTAACTTCTTTTAAGGTACTGCAAAATTGTCTTGATGTGCTAGTGCGTGCAAACGTTATTCAAGAAAACTGAAATTGAGAGAGAGTAAATGCTAAATACAGTGCTTCAGTTGCGAACTTCTGCTAGTTTTGGCGTCCATAACTGCTTCTGGCAGCTGCCGTGGTCAGACCGAATACGTCGCGCCAAAGAAATAACTGCAGTTTATCCAACACGATGACAACTAACTTCTTTCAAGGTACCCCTGATAAGTCCATTTCTGTCCGAGTATGCACTTACGGTCACTGTTTTTTTGGTCACCGGTCACTGTTTTCTGTTCCCACTGTAACTGTGTAAGAGTGTAATAGTGGGTCATGTATTACTTGTATTTTGTGACGCTGATGCTGATTGCAAACAGGAGCGTGAGCACTATGTGAGGCCCTTGTGGCCATTTGCTCTGGCTCCTTGTTTCTGTAAAGGAAGTAAAACAAGCTTCTACGACTGGTTTGCTCAGCTGTGCACTTTTTCCTATAGCTTTGAGCAATGACTCTATGGAAGTTTCGTCAGGGATAATTTCCGTCATCACAGATAATGTCTTGAAAAGATCGCTGATGACACGTAATGTGGTGCTGCACCTTAGCGTTAGCTGAAGGACAACTATGGGAAGGAGCTTCTCTGTAAACAACTTCAATAGAACTCTTTGGATGTGCTCCAGTGGTCATCATAGCTTCGGTGGTATTGTGAGTTTTGTTGTCAGTTTTATATATTCGGGCTTGAAATGACGATTTTGCTCGAGTTTGCAGTCAATGTTAGGTGTTTCGACGTTATAGCTGTTACTATGTAATTTACAATCGAGCAGCGTAACAAAAGAAAAAAAAATGTGGTGCATTCAGAACTCTATAAGCACTATGGTGCATTTCTAGCTCCCAGCATTGCGATGACTGTACTGCAATCAAAAATAAAAATTTTAACCATGATTCTATGAAAGTTTATACGTAGTAAAAAAGAAATGTTGATCAAGGCACAGTGCCAATGGGACCTACATAATTTTCGAAAGATCAAAGAAAGCGGATAGTATGTAACAAACAGCATTTCGAACTCTTCAACTTGCGAAAGAAAACACTGCAGTTATGATTATTTGCTTCGGAGATCTTAGAAGCAAATATCGTTTTGTCGTTCTTTATGAAACTGTCGTTGTTTATGAAAGGGAACACGCGATCGCGTGACCTGCTCTCTACAACGGCTGCGTACTGTATCTTGTAGGGCTTGTCCTGCGACCTAACTGGTTGTTTTGTTGGCCAATAGACGACGCCAAAAGCCAACGTCTTTTTTTTTGCTGTTGGTTGATGATGGTCTTGCAGGCAGCCGCCACAGAGCGCAGGCCACGCGCTTACGTGTTCCCTTTCATAAGGGACGACAGTGTACCTAACTGACAGTGACACCTCAGATAAAAATCACTAGCGTATTACAGGATCCTCCTCGCAGTAGGTGAGTGGGTACTTTTCGTCATCCCGCCAGCCATGTTCGTCAAAGACTCCGTACCGGTAATGGGCCCACTCGTGCACAAAGACGTACGCTGCAAGAGAAAAATAGCCATGTCAGTAAGAACGCACCAAGACATTCAATTAATTTTTTCGTAAATTCTACGACTACTTACATAAGTGGTTGCTAGTAGAATGTCGAGGATATAACACAGGAATTATTAGCTAGTGTAAGGGGGAACAATACGCCATAGTGGGCCATCTCTTTAGCCAGACGTTGAGCGTGAGCGGTTGGCTGTGATTCCTGTGTCGGTTGTCGCCGCCCGCTTTCAGTATGAATAGACCTGCTGTGAAAGTGCTCCTTACGCCACTAAACCCCGTTTCTGAGTGGTGGAGGTGCGGGGTAACTCAACCTAGAACCCTGCAACAAGAAACTACCTGGCTTTCCAGAAATGGCTGACGAAGCATATCGAATGACCTTCACCTTTTATTTCTCTCTTCTCGAATCTTATCCTTTCTTATACCTCATTCCTGTGCCGACCTGTTGAGGTGTCCTCGTGAGGAGAGACAGTTACGGGTGGCACTTTTCTCTCCTTTTCTTCTGTAAAAACGACCTATATATATATATATATATATATATATATATATATATATATATATATATATATATATATATATATATATATATATATATATATATATATTGTCGCGGTACAACGCGAATAAAACACGGAGTCACCTTGGGACGACGAAAGCAGCGTGTCCTCAACAGCTCAGCCACAAGATCGTCTTTTTCAGCCTCGAGAGAAGCTAGAGGCCCACTACCTCGTGCCCACTAAATGCCCCATAATCGTTATCGTCCACATTTAGACACGCGTCATTTGCCTCTCTCCCAAAGAGCATCGCCCCGATGCGCAGTCTGTAATGCAGTTTTTTTTTCTAAATTAAAGTATCAAGCAATCACTCGCTGACGTAGGGTTTCATGCGGACTACGTGAACGAGTTCAGGATGGTGCTGGCGACGCCTTGTACTATACGAACAGTCGGGAACAACTTCGTAAGTGACATCGCTCAGTCGTCGCACAACTAGGTACGGTCCAAAGTATCTTCTTAAGAGTTTTTCGGAAAGTCCTCGTTTTCGTATGGGCGTCCAAACCCATACTTTGTCGCCAGTTTGGTAGACGACTGTTCTGCGGTGAGCATTGTAGCGGCCTGCATCGTAGTCTTGCTGCTGGCTGATCCGTAAACGTGCAAGTTGCCTAGCTTCTTCTGCGCGTTCTGTAAACGTGTCGGCGTCCGGGTTGATGTCGTCGCCTTCGTGCGGTAACATTGCATCTAACATGGTTCGTACTTCCCGTCCATGAACGAGGCTGAAAGGTGTCTTGCGGGTCGTTTCTTGCTTGGCCGTGTTGTATGCAAACGTTATGTAAGGCAAGATTGTATCCCAATTTTTGTGTTCGACGTCAACGTACATCGAAAGCATGTCTTCAATGGTTTTGTTTAGACGCTCTGTCAGCCCGTTCGTTTGTGGGTGGTATGCGGTGGTCTTACGATGCGTTGTTCCACTCAGCATCAAAACATGGTCCAAAAGAGCTGCTGTAAATGCGGTTCCTCTGTCTGTGATCACGACGGTTGGTGCACCATGCCTCAGTACAATATTCTCGATAAAAAAATCTTGCCACCTCCGCTGCTGTACCTCTCTGGATAGCTTTTGTCTCGGCATAACGGGTCAAATAATCCGTCGCGACGATAACCCATCGGTTGCCTGCAGTAGAAGTAGGGAGTGGGCCCAAAATGTCCATGCCGATCTGGTGGAATGGAGTCATTGGGACATGTACGGGTTGCAGGAGGCCAGCTGGCTTAGTTGGCGGTGACTTGCGTCGCTGGCAGTCGAGACAGGTACGAACGTGGTGCTTCACGGCTGTGGTTAGTCTTGGCCAGTAATACCTTTGCTGTACCCTGGCCAACGTTCTTGTGTAACCCAAGTGGCCAGAGGTAACCTCGTTGTGGCATGCTTTCAGTACTTCGGTGCGAAGGGCTGCTGGGATGACGAGCAGATAGGCAGATCCCGTCGACGGAAAATTTCTTTTATAGAGTACTCCGCCACGTAAACACAATGATGACAACGCTCTTGCGAAAACTCTTGGCGCCTTCCGAGATCTGCCATCCAAGTAGGTAATTAAGCCAAGCAACTCAGCGTCGTCTCGTTGTTGCTGCGCAATGGTGGTCGTGTCGAGGACACCGAGAAATGATGCTTCCTCCTCCTCGGGTAGGGTTGCCGACTCAATGGGTGAACGGGACAAACAGTCGGCGTCCATATGTCGCTTCCCTGACTTATGTACGACTGCCATGTCGAATTCCTGCAGCCTGAGACTCCAACGCGCTAATCGGCCGGTAGGGTCTTTAAGATTAGTTAACTAACACAGTGAGTGGTGGTCGCTAATTACTTTGAAGGGGCGCCCATATAAATACGGACGAAATTTCGTAACCGCCCATACCACGGCGAGACATTCCTTCTCAGTCGTGGAGTAATTAGCCTCAGCACGTGTTAACGTTCTGCTTGCGTAAGCGATTACCCTTTCTGCGCCATCTTGCTGCTGCACAAGCACAGCTCCCAGACCAACATTGCTAGCATCGGTGTGAAGCATCGTAGGGGCTGTCTCGTCGAAGTGGGCAAGGACTGGGGGTGTTTGTAGTCGCTGGCGAAGATCGTTAAAAGCAGCTTCCTCTTCGTTATTCCACTCAAAGGTGACGTCTTCTCTTGTTAGGCGAGTTAGTGGTGATGCTATGCGTGCGAAGTCCGCGATAAATCGTCGATAATACGCGCAGAGGCCGAGAAAGCGTCTGACAGCCTTTTTATCGGTCGGCATAGGGAACTGTTCTACGGCTGCGATTTTTACAGGATCGGGACGAATACCAGCATGACTGACGACATGACCAAGAAATCGCAGCTCTTCGTAGCAAAAGTGGCACTTCTCAGGCTTCAACGTCAGGCCCGCGGACTGTATGGCTCGTAAGACCACCTCAAGTCTTTCAAGGTGCTCGTCAAACGTCGCGGAAAACACTATGACGTCGTCCAGATATACTAAGCATGTTTTCCACTTCAACCCAGAAAGCACGGTATCCATGAGTCTTTGAAAGGTAGCAGGGGCTGAGCACAAACCGAATGGCAAGACCTTAAATTCATATAACCCATCTGGTGTCACAAAAGCGGTCTTCTCGCGGTCTCTCGGGTCCACCTCGATTTGCCAATATCCACTCCGCAAGTCCATTGAAGAGAAGTATCGAGCATGTCGAAGTCTGTCGAGAGAGTCGTCTATACGCGGTAGTGGATATACGTCTTTCTTGGTCACCTGATTTAGCTTCCGGTAATCCACACAGAAGCGCAGGCTGCCGTCCTTTTTCTTAACGAGGACTACAGGCGACGCCCAGGGGCTCTGTGAAGGCTGAATGACGTCTCTTGAAGCATTCTGTCTACCTGCTGTTGTATCGCTTCACGTTCTTTTGGAGCCACGCGATAAGGGTTCTGGTGAATAGGTCTCGCTGTTTCCTCGGTAATTATTCGATGCCTGGTTAGAGGCGTGCGGCCAACTCTTGATGTTGTCGAAAAGCAGTCTTGAAATTTGGCCAGTAACTCAAGGAGTATGCGTCGGTCGTCTTTTGGCAAAGTAATGCTAACGTCCAGAACAGGCGCTGAATCTAGATTTAGCGACTCGTCGACCACCGCCAAGCAGCCTTGGTGGATTTCATCGCGTACGACTTCAGCGATCGATGCGATGGGATTTTCAGCAACAGGATTCCGCAACTTCTGCAGTTCCTCGCGAACTATCTCCCTAATCAAGTCTCGCAAGCAGCTCTGACTCTCAGACGTCATGGCGATAGCATTGATTGGGACATTGCAGGACATGCGGTCATATTGCCTGCAGCGTTGATGAAGGGCCCGCTCGATAGCCGTAGCCTCCCTAATGAAGTCAACCACGGTAGTCGGAGGGTTGCGCAGTAGCCCGGCAAAAAGCTGCTCCTTGACACCGCGCATGAGGTAACTCAACTTTTTATCTTCCGTCATGTGCGGGTTAGCTCGTTGAAAGAGACGAGTCATGTCCTCGGCAAACATTGCAACGGTTTCGTTGGGTTTTTGAACCCGTAGCTCCAATAACTGCTGCGCACGGTCCCTTCTATCGATATTGGCGAAGGTATCGACAAACTTCTCTCGAAAGTCGGGCCAAGCTGACAGATTGCCTTCTCTATTCTCATACCAAGTACGAGCACCGTCGTCAAGGTAGAAATAGGCGCGTGAAAGCTTTTCCTGTTCCGACCAATGATTTACTTTGGCAACACGCTCATAGTGGTCAAGCCAGTCGTGAACGTCTTCATGGGCACCGCCACTAAAGCGATCGGGAACGAGGGGTTGAAAGAGGGTCACCTGAGATGGGTGCGTCGGAAAGCTGCCTTGGGGCACCTGTTGCGAGCTTGCGTTGGCCATTGGCTGCGCTGTGCGGTGCCTAGCAGGTTCCGGCGAGTGAGTCAGCTCTGGCGCGAGGCCTCGCAACCGTCGACTGGAGCGATGCACCGGTGTTTCTACAGGTGACAATGCGTTTGGACTCGATGAGCGGCTCCCAGCGGGCGTGTGGAGCATCAGACAGGGTTGCGGCCCAGCACCTCCACAAGTGTCGCGGTACAACGCGAATAAAACACAGATACACCTTGGGACGACGAAAGCAGCGTGTCCTCAACAGCTCAGTCACAAGATCGTCTTTTTCAGCCTCGAGAGAAGCTAGAGGCCCACTACCTCGTGCCCACTAAATGCCCCATAATCGTTATCGTCCACATGTAGACACGCGTCAATATATATATCAAGCATGGTATGCGCCAGCCTCCGTCCGATCATCACCGTGCCCACTGCGCTACGCGTGCGCGATCCACCTTTTATCGACGATACCGATGAACGAAACGTTGAAGAATGGCTGTCGAAATTTGAAAGGGTAGGCGCAAGCAACAAGTGGGACGACCCTTCGAAACTGCAATATGTGCCCTTCTACCTGAAAGAGGTAGCGAGTCTCTGGTTTACCAAGAACCACTCGGAATTCACCGGGTGCTTTTAAGCTACGCATTGCCGATGTGTTCGGTTGGACCGAGGTACGCAAGCTTTGAGGAGTTGCGTAAACAACGGGTCATGACACGGAGGCCAGAGGCCGCGGATGAAACTGTCGTGGCGTTGGCCCTCGGCAGAGACCACAAAACACTAATACCGGAAATCAAACGATATGTGCGCGAAGAGGTGGCAGAGGTGGCAAAATTCTTTGCCACCTCTGGCAGAGGTGGCAAAATAGCTAAGGTGGCAAAATTCTTTGCCACCTCTGCGAGACCGAAGAGAACCGGAAAACTGACTGTCACAGCTATGGAGGCACGAGCTTTGTCGTCGTCACAATGATCAAGTACTCGCCTGTCCCCCGCCAACGTTCTGGAAGTGTTTATCGGAGTTTTATGAACTCTCGCCCTTTTTGATACCGGAACTGCCATTTCTGCCATGAGTCGAAAACTTGGCCGCTCCATACTAAATGTCACGTAGCCACCATCTGGATTTTCGGTTAGCACAGCGAGAGCGCAACAAATTCGACCGTTTAGAGCGTGTACGGCTGGAGTCACCAATCAGAACATTTTGTACCACATCGAGTTTCTACTGTTGGCCACCTTTTCGCATCACGTAATACTCGAATGAGACTTCTTGCCATGCCACCACGCCGTAATTGAATGCGCTCGCGCTCAGGTGGAACTTGTGTTCGCCGATGCCCCGTCTGCCAACACCGACCGACTTAGCGTTGGCAAGCTTCGTGTGGCCACTGACACTGACCATCGTCAACGTTAGATAATGTGAGAACACGAGTATTCAATAAGCAACAGGCAACTAAGCAACGCATTGATTCAAAGCGTGAAGCAAAGCCACCTAAGCTACAGGTGGGCCACATGGTCAAAGTACTGCTTCATGCAGATCAAAACTAAACTTCACAGCAGAATTCACTTCGTCTGCCTAATTCTTCATTCATGCAACAGAATTACTCACCACCTCCATTCTTCTGCAACGACCCGGTTAGTGACACTTCCAGAAACCACCCTACAGGCATCTTCACAAGAAACGGCTAATGTGCCCAACCCCAGTGCAGATTGTTTTGAATGGGGGAAAGATGTCTCAGGTACTGATGTGTCATGTACGGACGCTTAAGAATCACTACAGCTCTCCGAGGATGAGCGTGTAGGTGAGCCCCAAGGCTCAAAATCTTCTGAGATCGATAAGGCTCCGTCGGTAAATCCTTCACCTCATCCTCCGGCATGCCGTCGTTCCAAGCTACGCCGTAAAAAACCGGCGCGTTTGGGCCGGTTCACGCTAGCGGCAAGCCTGCCGCAAGACCGGTGCCGCTCGCAGAAAAGCCGCTCAAATTGCACGGCACGCTCCCCCGACAAACATGGCTGCCCTTCCGAATGCAGTTGTCGACCACCTTGAGTCTATCAAGCGGATCCGTGCTCCCTGTAGATCATAAGCTTCGAACTGATGCTTCCATTTGCTTTAGACTCATATCTTTGAGCTTCGACAATACAGTACTCGAATTGATTCGGCACCGTTTTTGAGAACCATACACAAATAATTGATGTTCTAGGCCTGAGCAAGCCTTCCCGAATTTCAGAGGGCATACAATACACGTTTGTCCGGGCTCCCTGTAGATCATAAGCTCCGAACTGATGCTTCCATTTGCTTTAGACTCATATCTTTGAGCTTCGACAATACAGTACTCGAATTGATTCGGCACCGTTTTTGAGAACCATACACAAATAATTGATGTTCTAGGCCTGAGCAAGCCTTCCCGAATTTCAGAGGGCATACAATACACGTTTGTCTGGGCTCCCTGTAGATCATAAGCTCCGAACTGATGCTTCCATTTGCTTTAGACTCATATCTTTGAGCTTCGACAATACAGTACTCGAATTGATTCGGCACCGTTTTTGAGAACCATACACAAATAATTGATGTTCTAGGCCTGAGCAAGACTTCCCGAATTTCAGAGGGCATACAATACACGTTTGTTTGTTGTTGCTAACGCTGAATAGCTGGCGTCACTTGTCCAAACGCCTGCTTTAGGGACGTCATTTTGAATTGCTATGCGATTTCTTGAGTACCGGACAGGCAAAAATGCTCTATTTGCTGCTGGAACGTAGTCTGGAAACGATACGTACGACATATTGTGAACACCGCGGAGCAAGAAGCAAGCAGCTCGAAGTGTCCTGCGGTAGACGCAGACAATGCGGAAAGGCTAAAGCAGACGACGCGCCTCAGCGATGTCGCTCATCACTGATGGGCTAAACCACTCTCCGGCAAATGGCAAACGGTACAAAAATGGGTCTTGGACCGATTTTTCAAACGTCGAAGAACGGCAGACGTGCGCGAAGCCAACAGCCGCGCACGGCTGCTTGAGAACATGAAACACCATACGGTGAGATAATGTGGCCGCTAGCGTGAACCGGCCCTTACAAGGATTATTTACCTTGAGCGTACTCATTTATATTACTCTAATTCCTACATGTGTTAACTATTGTATAAAGCCGTTTTCTTACCGATTTCTCACCACCGTCCACAATGGGTGCCGTAAACGCTACCGATGGGGACATGAAGAGGTAATAGAGAGTTTTAGTACTGCGTACGCTGCGTACGTGGCAGCGTTGCGTACGTAAGGACGCCATGTTCTGCGTAGTGCGCATGCGCAGACCGTGACGCGCACGTATCGCATTACGTACGCAGCCGCTACGTACGCACGCATGAGATGCGTGCGTGCGTACGTATGAGGTGATCGCGCCGCTCTCGAACAAGTTTGCGACAGTGCGAGACTTCGTTTTACAAAATGGCGGCATCGAAGGCAAGCACCGACCGGCTCTGTGGCTTAAAATATGGCCATAATCTGGCTATAACACTTGAATTGGCTCACATTGGTTGTCAACAACACGTGCTTCTATTTTGATCTACCAGATGGCGCAACACGCTTCTCGCTCGTTACGTACGTGGGTACTACGGCGTACTAAAAGACGATTAGTGGCAAACGACGCCACGTAACGCAAGGCGCTTGCGTGATGCGTACGTAGCACGATTCCGCAGTACTAAATCTCTCTAATGATTGAAGTCGAATGCTTCACGTGTGCATTTCAGCAGCGGCAAGTGGGTGCTGCCTGATGTACTGATTTTCGTCAAGAAGAAGTAAGTTCAATATATTATCTTGACCTGCAGCGTTCTCGATAGTTTTGTTGTGTTGAATCCACAAAGCTGTACGGCAGTCGCTGCTTCGTTTTTTTTTTTGCGCTAAATAAATACCACACATGGTACGTGCTCATTCTGCACTTCTCCGAAGCAGCGTAGTGTGGTGCACGTGCAATTAGGAAATGTAAAGCGTGGTCCACTGTCAGAGAGAACACGCAAGCTCGTGGCCGGCGGTCCACGTGGCGCATACTGGCGGCGAGATTTTTAAATACGGTGCGTGCGCAGTGAATTGTAATGGCGGTGCGCACCCAGTTTCGTCTGCTATTTCTCCGCCTGCGCGCACGAAAGCGTAGGAAAGGGTTTCAGTATTTTGCAATGCAATTGATCTAGCTTTTACATTGCCTGCTGCTCGTCGGACTTTCAGCAAGAACTAAAAATCTATAGTTTTATTTTATTGCTGCAGTTTTTTCACAAACTCTCACCGTCCAGGCTGTCATATTATTCACGTATATATACTGCTCGCTCCATCTAGCCGCTTTAGATAACAGATAATGTTAATCAAGACTGATGAAGCAGACACTCCAGGCTCGTATTCACCGCCAAGAAATATTGGCTCATTGATTAATTGAGATGCCGAGTTAATTTCAGTTGATTTACAGTGCGAAAGCGAGAAGCGCGAAGGGACATCGCTTGCTATCGCATGCCGAGTAGATGGGCGGCGAAGTAGCAGGCGACGCGAGGAAGGCTTCACCTTGATGGAGCAATGCGCATGCGCAGCATTTCGAAATCTCGCCAGCAGTTAGCGCTCCGCAGACCGCCAGCCACGTACTTGCACGTTCCCTCTACAAGTGGACCGTATTGTAAATGAACGCACCCTGTACCACGGCGTTACGAAAAGGCAAACAATGTACACTGTCAAATAGTTGGTCAGGAGCAACATGCTGGAGTTGGTCTGGAGCCAATGAAGGCAGATAGGTTGCCATTGCTTAACATTTAACAATGACGTAGTTCCCACAGCAACGATGAAATCAACAGGCTGCCTGACAATGTGGTGAGCGCGCACCACTGTTGCAGAGAGCAATTTACACTCACGGCCACCTGCATTTCAGAGACTTCAGCCTGGATCGTCGCGCACAACTCCGCACGCGCCCGATCCACGTGGCTGTCTCACACTCTGGTCTTCACTATACTCTGTTTCAGAAGTTACCTTAAGCACTGTGGAGGCTACAGGGCCCCCAGCCAATAGAAAAGGCAACTAGCCCCTTCACATGTATTCATCCGCGCCGTGTCGTAAGCTCGCCATCTTCACAGCGTCTGCTCTCTTAATTGTCCTTACACGATCATTGAATAAACCACGGGTGCTTTATTTATTAAATGAGTAAAGCTGTCAAACAAGTCATTACATTGCAACTTCACTAAGGTTTGGGCACTTGGGAAAGGAGGATTGGACACTTCGGAGTGGATATTGAGAAGTGTGTTGCTACTTTAGTCCCGGCTAGTCCAAGCAGTTACACTATATGCTACCTTTAGCTAAGAGAGTTGCGCATCTCCTTACCACCGTCGCTAGCGACCATGCACTGCGGAGAAGCTGATGCACAGGCCACGCCCGCGAAACATGGCCACATCGCTGAAAGCAGTCATCGTCCACCTGGAGTTTATCAAGTGACCGTCGTGTGCTTTTTAGATCATTAGCTACAAACAGGTACTTTCATTTGCTTTAGATTCATGTCCTTAGGCTTCTACGGCAAACAATTAGCGTATATTCGGCATATATCTTCAGAGGCCTCCGCCACGTCAGCAACGGCGTCATGCAATGACGACGAAGGACGATGTCGGCAGCGGCAGGAATGGCGAAGCTCATGAATGTTGAAATTTCTAGCATGGGCGAAACGTGACAGACCATCAACTTTGACTCCGTATGACAACCAAGTAAGATCGACCCAACAACTCGGGGACTACAAGGCTAGAGTTGTCGGACCAGGGATAAAGATCGGCAGTTAGAAGGGACATAGACTGTTTAGTTTGGACATGCAGGCATTTAGTACTCTTGCGTTTATTTTGAAGACGATAGTTTTTCTTGAGCTATTTCAAAGCAGAAATTTGGGTCTGTCTATCTGTCAATCGATTGAAACACTCGAGCGAAAGTTAAACGCCTTGCTGAACGCCCGCCTATCTTGATATCCCTGCTGTGTTCATACTGGTGAATATCCATTCAAAAAGCAAATATTGCGCATATTGCGCATATTTGAGTGCAACAACGATGCGTGAGTATTAAGTAGTGACCTGCGCAGCGGCGGCTACATAGAGCGTCCGCTCCCAACGTGGGAGGTGCCGGGTACGATTCTCAGTGCCAATCATGGAACCCATCGATTTTTACCAGTGGGTAGAGGAGCACACCTACCTAGCGCTTGGTTGTTTCTGGGCACTCATCTCTAGAGGCAGCCCATAAGGGTCTGCAAAGGCCCCTGGGCGTAACTTAACCCGCCACAGCACAGCCTTGGTGAAATGGTTGAGCATCCGCCGCTGCTGTGGTAGGCAGTGAGTTGCTGCAGCCTAGTACCATCTGGCTAAATAGGTACAATCGCACTTCCGGCGTAATGCTCGGCAGAACGGAGTTTTAGTCGCTTAGAGGGCACCCACCCCGTCGGAAATCGGCGGCATCGGACTGTCAGACCTTAAATTAGGTGATCTTTTTTTAAAAAGGCTACAGCATATGATCCCTGAACTATTGATTGCACATACCGCAATTACCACTATAGCAAAAGAAGGCCGTTCAGAAATTGCGTTTCAAACAAAATACACACATACCTAGTAATGATTCAAAAATAAGTTTCCTTTTTCCATGAAATCACACAGGTTTTTTTGTGAAAAAGTGGCGTGTATAAATGTCTGTCGCCTCGCGATTTAGTGAGTTGTACTTGCATGGTTGTTATTTAGGAAGTCTGGGTATTTCTACACATGCCTTGTTTTTGTGTCTAAAAATATTACACTACACCATTACTATGAATAAGTCCTACGGACAGGCCTCGAAGCATCAGTATTTTTTTTAACAATTTTTTGAAACTATAGTATCAAAAGTGTGAAGCTGTCGCTACTTCTTTTATTAAGATTGTTTACCGTATGTACATTACTGCTCCTTGTGTTTCTTATTGATTGGGACGGGTGAGGGAACCTTGTCAGACATTAGTTTGCCTTTTTTCCTCTTCTGTCCCTAACTTGTCAGTGTGTACTGTGTAACTCAGTTATGATTGACTGAATGAAAAAAAAATCCAGATTTATAAATATATTGATTCGTAATTATAAAGACCACGGTATTTGTTTTCAAATTGTCTGCATTTGCTGTTCGTGTTTCGAATGCCGCGCGTTTGCCTTGGTAAATATGTTGTGCCGGTAAGCATGTCTTAGTTCATGTTAACTGCAGCTGCCTGAATCCGTGACATTTACGCATGCTCTCCATTATTATCGATATGTCGTTTGCCTCAGTCATCAGACGCGTTTTCAATTTGTATGTCGGCACAAAAGAATGCATTCATCCAACATTGACATGCACTTACACTCTCGAAAATGTAAATACAGTTCAGAATGCCAGATTGATAGGTTCGCATATTGCATGGGCATGAACAAAAATGTTTTCAGTTCAGTTAGATAAACTTTCATCGCTTAAGCCATTTTAGTTGCGAAGGGATGACACAAACGTATACAGCGCTTAGTGAGGATTTGAACGAACCAAAGAAGCGTGGGTGTGGATAGCGCGTACCCTAAACGTATGCTAAATCTGATCGGTGTCCCACGTCGTCGTCCGCGTTGGTGGCGTCAAGACGAATGATCAAAAAAGGGGGATAATGGCTCCATAGAAGGTCACCATATGATGTCATTGTGACGTTCTAAGTCGCAGAGGGTGTGAAGACATTATGTTGTCTTTGACGTCATCACACCAAGTCACTGCTTGCTCAAGGAATGTGGTCAAGGGTGTGTTGATCTCGAAGGCAGTGCTAAACGTGTTGAGGTGCACAATGTTCATCATGCCTGCGATCCCAGAGGTGTTGCGAAACCACGCTATTTGCTGGAAGCTTCTGGAAGGGGTGCTGGAAGCTTCAGTACATTCAATAGGAAGAAAATAAAGAGGGCTTTCGGCTGAGGCTGGGGGTTTTGTGAGTTTTCTTCTGCCTTTAGGACAACACAACCTGATTTAAGTTCTTGCTTTTGCCAAAATATATGTATAAACTTTGGGAATGTGTTACATACCTTGATGTTCACAACGATGGTCTCGTTGTACGGTACATTCTTATTGATCGAAATTAGCAAGTCTCTGTAACCGCCGTCACTCTTGTCTATCTCCAAGGTGCTGACACAGATCAGCAGGCACAGCAGTGCGGTAGCTACAGGCATTCGCGAGGCCATTCTCAGATAACACGCTGTTGAACAGAGTGAAAGACAAATAGTATTTACTATTCTACAGCCAGCAAATGCACGGTAACCACAAAAAAAGTGTTTCATTGACTTGTGTCTATAATAACAGCTTTCGTTGAGGCAGTTGAGCGTCGGGGCCCAGAGCGCGCGAAAGTTGCGTTCATTTCCGGTGCATTTTACAGCATGCAGTAGAAGAATATATGAGAACGTAGTTTTGAAGCATGTGCTTATTTATTGAAAACAACTTAACGAAGCGCGCTCGTAGTCATTTGCCTCTCGCAACCCGCCAATCCGAATTTGCCCGATTACTAATTTCTTTATTGATTTCATTTGCACAGACAGATGCACAATGACACTGACAAAAAAAGGAGAAAGCAAGAGCGAACATGTTTTCGGTCACGTGGAGAATGGCTGTGATGCCTTGAGAGGGCACACGCTATCGATGAAACGATACAGCCGGCCGGCGAACTCTGTCATCAAGACACACGACGCGAGGCACATCACCTCTTGTTTCGAATACATTCGGACCCTGTGTAGGGATGGCAAAATTGAAGATTTACTCGATGAATTGTGCCTAATTAATCGAAAAATCTTAAGCGATTTCTGTGTTTTATGTAATTGAAATAATTGATTAAAACTCTTCGAATAATACATTGTGGCAACCACTGTTTCCCCGCCTCCCTCAATACTGCCCCACGGCCGATGCGCATGAGGCGAGGTAAGCTATGCCGAGACGCAAAAGACGAACTCACGAAGTCTGTTCTCACTGCAGCGCAGATTTGTTCGCTAGTAAAGTGAACCAAAAGCTGGAGGCGGTCCTACGTCATAGAGGCAGCGATGAACTCACCCTGGTCTCCGTGGCACACGGCATCCACCTCCAAAGCTCTAAGCCTTTCTCAACGCTTCAAGCGCGAGCAGGAAGTGGCCCCAACGCGACGTGGCGGAAATGCACTTGCCCGCTTCTGAAGAAGAAGAAGATGATTATTATGCTGATGATGACCTCATATGATGATGACCCACGAAGGGGGATAAGGCAAGAGCCGGGTGGCAGGACGCTTAAATTTATGAACTGTGAAGCTAAAAGCAATCTGAGTAACTTCATTAATTCATTCATTCATTCATTAATTCATTCAAAATACCAAGTTCGCAGTTAAAAGTATGCAGACGAGGTTCCCAAGTCGAGTGACTGCTGTGGGACCTGTTGTGTCGTGCGTCGGACGCTACGCACGGGGCATCAAAGGGGGCTTGCGCCCGGAGCGCGGGCCGCGAAGAAGCAGAGAGCAGGAGCCGAGACCCAACTGACACTCACGAAACCCCTTTTATTCACAAGGCGCCAAAATATATACAGCAGCACAGCGCCCCCTAACATATGTATTGAAACCGAAACCAAAACCACTATACATCCTTCCCCCCTTTTTAGAGGGGAATTCTTATATAAAAATGAATGAAACCAGTATACAAAATAAATGCATGCAGGCAACTAGAAATCTGCAGCGCAACGTATGCAGTCGCTAATGCTTAGAAAAATGATAAAGGATATTTTTATACACTGCCTCTGAACCTGCACCATTCAGGGCATGCCATTATATCTTCCCTCCCTCCGGGAGGAATGTCTCCTTGCCGGTGCGACATCAGAATAAAATTACATAATGTAAGGCATACCTATATATTGTTGTAGAACACTCACAATATACGGAATTCATAGTATAATGACCTTCGAACGGTCTGGAGGCTTATGGCGTTCCAACGGATGGTACGGTGGTATGCATGAAAGAATGGCCTCCGCCGACTCGCGTGAACACCCTTCAGACGCTGATGAATCCATGTATCTTATGCACATTGCAAGACAACATAGCTGACTTCTGGCATGGTACCACAGATGGATCTTGTACTGGTGCCGGAACTGACGTTCGTAATGCAGTAACACGCTCTACAGTAGACGCGAGCAAAGTACTGGCACTAGGCACAACCGCATTAACTTCACAGGCTACACCACGTACATGAACTGTATGCGCTTTAAGCCCGTTAGAAACACTTTGCATGCACCCGCGGCGATAAAACAGTCGCGTCAGTAATACATAAAAACGATGCAGCATTGTAGGCAACGGCAACGGATGCGGCTTAACATGGCTTCTAGGAAAGTCACTGTGATTCTCATGCATCTCAGTCACTTCAGCATCGCAGTCGAATGACCTCACTGTTGTGTTCTGGGTTTTCGGTTTCGGTTTCGAAATGACATGTGAGGATGCCAGGGGGCGCCGCTCTGGCATCTAGGATAAGGACCTTAATCTAGGATTTCAAGGCGACTGTAAAATAAAACGAGTGTGTGTTGGGTAACCGTGGAGTGCGGTTGTTCTTTTCTTCGGCGCTTCGCGCCAACGCGCGTGTTCGGGCTGGTCGGCGTCCCCACCGGCCGCGTACGTCTCTGTCGGCCGTCTTATTCTTCTGCTTCGTCGGGACCAGCCAGCCCCCATACAGCAATGGCGACGAGGACCTGTAAGAACCCATTTCGTTCTCCGTATTCGTCTTTTTCGTGCTTCTAATGGACCTATCCTGCTAAGCCTAGACGCTCTTGTTCCCAGCAAGGTGGCTACTCTGTGCTGCGTCGCTTCATTCCTTCTTTATGCAGCTACGCCGCCTTTGTCGTCTTCTTCAAACGGTGTACTGGCGTCATTTTCTTCTCGTCTGCACCTCTCCATTCTTCTTGCTTGAAATGGCGCCTCCTATTCCACCTCCCCTATTTCTTCATTCGCCCGGAGACCCGCCACTTCCGTGGGCGGACTGGAAATTGGTGTTTCAGGCCTACGCAGACGCGGCCGGGGAGGAAGCCAGCAAGCCCGAGCGTCGCAAGGCCCTGCTGCTCAAAGCGTTGAGCCCTGCCGGGTTAAACTCTTCTATACTTTGGAAGCCACCAACGCGTCCCCGACGCCAGCGTCGGGCGATGCCTTCAAGAATGCTGTTGATCTTTTCGATGAGCATTTTAAAGATGTCTCGTGCGATTATCTTGCGCGCGTAAAATTCCAAGGAAGGTGACGATTGCCTGGCGAGCCAGTCGCCGAGTTCATTACTTTTCTTCGAACGCTCGCCGCGTCGTGCGGCTTCGGTGCGCTCGAGGACGATATGATCCGCCATCAGCTTTTCACCGGGGTAGCCTCGCAAAACGTCCGCTGCCGCATGCTTCAAAAAGGCTCCTCGATTTCATTATCCGAAGCCTTCTCGATTGCGCGAGAAGACGAGCTTATTCGCTCCCACTTGGAGCGATTCGCTCCGCATTCAGTGCAGCAACTTTCTGCTGCGGGGGGCCAAAGCGGCGGCTCTTTGTTTCGCGGGACGCGTCAACATGGCGGCCCTTCACCTTCGTATCGGCGCGGCGGCCAACATTGACGCCCGCCTGCACAGTCCTTCCGTGGCGGGCAACATGGCGGCCTCTCTTCGTCGCGGGGGCGAGGAAGCCGGCAATATGGCGACCCCATTTCGCCAAATTCTGGTTTTCAGGAACAGCACCGAGCTCCTAACTCGCGTTCGCAATTTCTTCTCCAAGCGCAACCGCGCATTGCTTTCGTTGCGGATCGGCTCGGCATTTAGCCGATTTCGCGCAGTGTCCCGCGAGAAACCGCACTTGTCTTGCGTGCGGAAAAATCGGACATTTTCAGTCCGTGTGCAATTCCCGTCCAGCAAATCTTCCTGAACCAGTTTCTTCTCCGCTCCTTCGAGCACTGCACAGACCAATACGGTCACTGTTTTAAATGTGAATGGCCTCCACACTACGTCCGAGCCCAGTATCGTAGCTTCAGTGGGCCATGTTCGCTTGTCATTTCTCGTGGACACTGGTGCCTCAGTCTCTTTAATCAGTGCCGCTGACTATAGTCATTTTTCCAACATTCGGCTTTTGCCTTCACACGTCGTTCTACAAACATATTCCAAGAAAACGATTGATATATTAGGTAATTTTACAGCTCAGGTCTTCTATCACAGTCGCACTGCTTCCATTACTTTTTATGTAACTGCCAATGGCAGCTCGCTTTTGGGACGTGATGCCATCAGGGCTTTGTCCGTCAACATCGTCGGTGCGTCTATGACATGTGCTCAAGTCGACGTCCAAGATGATCTTCCGGCCAACGCGCCTTCTGAATTCACCACCTGTTCACCCGTGAACTGGGTTGTGTGCGCGGTTTTGTGCATAAAGTGATGCGTCGACCAAGTGTGTGCCCTGTGCGTGCCAAGCTGCGCCGCATTTCTCTTCTTCTCCGTGAGCAAATCTCTGCGGAACTGTCTCGCCTTTAAACCAGCGGAATCATCGAGCCTGTCTCTGCTTCCGACTGGGTTTCTCCACTGGTCGTCGTCAAGAAAAAAAAATGGATCCCTTCGACTATGCGTCGACTTACGAGAACCGAACAAGGCGATCGTCGTAGACGGGTTTCCACTTCCTCACATTGAAGAGCTGCTTCATCAGCTCTCCGGAACGGTATGTTTCTCCAAGCTGGACCTCGCGTCCGCTTATCACCAAGTTGAACTTTCTGAGTGCAGTAGAGACTTAACGACATTTGTATCGCACGAAGGCATGTTTCGGTTTCGCCGCGTGTGTTTCGGGCTTGCATCTGCCCCTACAGTGTTTCAGAAAATAATGTCAATTATTCTTAAGGGTTGTAATGGCGCCCTTTGTTACTTGGATGACATTTTGGTGTGGGGACGTACTCTCGAAGAGCACGATGCTAACTTGCATACTGTTCTCAACCGCATCAGTGAATGCGAATTGAAACTTAATAACAAGTGCATTTTTTCTGTGAATGAGTTACAATTTCTAGGACATAATGTCAGTTCCCGCAACTTGACACCTGTTGAATCCAAAGTTCAGGCCATTGTCAATGCCCCACGTCCTACTGATGCTAAAACCTTGTAATCTTTTTTAGGTGTTGTTGGTTATTATGCCAAGTTTGTTCCTCGCTATGCTGATGTTGTTGAACCACTGCGTACTCTACTTCGTCAAGCACAGCCTTTTAACTGGTCAGCTGAAGCTGAGCAGAGCTTCATTCGAGTTAAATCAATACTGGCCTCAAAGCCTGCTGTTAGTATTTTCAACGAGAAGCTTCCCATCGTCATCAGGACGGATGCGTCCGATGTTGGACTGGGAGCAGTGTTTCAACAACTCAGAGGTGATCAGATGATCACTATCGCTTTTGCATCTCTCGTTGACCCCTGCTGAACGCAGATATTCAGTAGGAGAGCGTGAAGCTCTCGCGTGTCTTTTTGCCTGTGAGAAATGGCATATTTACTTGTGGGGCCGGCACTTCACAATACGTACAGATCACCAAGCACTAGTTGCTCTTCTTTCTGCAGGATCCGAAGGCCGCCGCCCCATTCGCATTTCCCGTTGGTGTGCCAAACTCATGTATTATAATTTGAGTGTTCAATATTGTAAAGGTTCTAATAACGTGGTTGCTGATGCACAGTCGCACCTTCCTCTTCAGATACCGGTTACTGAAGAGCGGGATGAGGAAGTTGTTTCATTAGTTACTTCCTGCATTACTAAAACTGAGCTTCAGGCAGCTACAGCTGAAAATCCACTTTGTCTCAAGCTCTCAAATATTTACGTGAAGGATGGCCTTCCAAATGTGCTCTTGCGTCTGAATTCTTGCCTTACTTCGCAGTCCAACAGGAACTGTCTTGTGTCGAGGACTTGCTTTTCCGCGATGAACGCGTGATTCCCCCTCCTTCTTTCCGTACCTAGCTAATACAGCTTGCCCATGAGGCCCATCGAGGCATTTTTTGCACCAAACAGAATCTCCGCGACAGGTACTGGTGGCCAGCCTTAGACAAGCAGGTCGAGCATGCAGTTTACAACTGCCACATATGTCAGGCAGCTGACAAGTCTGCCAAACCTGCATTTTCTCCGTTGCAGCCAGTCCAGTGGCCTGATCGGCCTTGGCAGAAACTCGGCACGGACATCCTCGGTCCATTGCATAATATTCCGCAAAAAACCCGGTTCATTGTTTCTCTCATCGACTACCATTACAAATGGCCAGAGCTTTGTTTCACACATACGGTTACTTCTGAGGTCATCATTGAGTTTCTGTCTTCAATCTTCAGCCGGGAAGGTTTTCCTGATGCCATAGTTGCGGACAATGGTCCACAGTTTCAGTCCTAACAATTCGAGGCTTTTCTTTCACAACGAGGAATTCAGCACTTGAGGTCATCAGTTTTCTATCCCCAATCAAATGGGCAAATCGAGCGCTTTAATCGCGTTCTGAAGGAACATATCCAGATCGCCCAATTAGAGCACCGTCCCCTCAAGCAAGTCTTGACAGAATGTTTAGCTTCGTACAGGTTCACACCACAAGGCACCACTGGAGTGTCTCCTGCTCAACTTCTCCACGGTAGGCAACCGCGAGTTGCTCTCGACATAGTCTCTGCCTCGTAACATAGCAGTGTCTTCTCCTGATGAAATCCGTACCAGGGTTTTTTCTCATCAACAAGCAATGAAAAAGTATGTCGACACCTGTCGAGGTGCAAAGCTGTCCCAAGTTCGCACTGGCGATCTAGTCAAGATTCGTGTGCCAGGCAAGCGCCCCAAGTATCGGGGTCCTTACAAAGTCTTGGGCCAGGTTAGCCCCACTTCTTTTCGCTTAAGTGATGGTAACATCTGGAATGCTTCGCGCCTTGTTATTTTTCATACGGATTCGCCTTCAACACCTAAATGTCTTCCCCATCACGTTCCGTCCACGCCTTTCTACTACACATAAGATTATTACTTGTGGCCTCCATGTACAGGCATTTCTTCAAGGGGGGAGGAGTTCCCAGTCGGTGTCGCTGGTTCAAGTACACCAAGTCACACGGTTCACTTCGAACCTTCAAATGGTCCACAAAATTCTTCCGAAGCTCATGCTGCGAGCTCTGATGATTCTACACCCAAAAGGGCCCGCCCTAAGCGGAAGCGGCAGAAGCCGCGTCGGTTCGAAGACTACGTGACGTAGAACTCTTCTTCATTACTGTTGTGAACATTATTGTTCTGTGAAAAGGTCCAATACATTCAAATCAATATTGTACTGAGTTGTATACAATTTTTAGTGCGTTTTCAGGACTCTTAGTGTGTGAGTTCAGTGTGCTGTGCTCGAATGTTCATGTGTTCTAATGTACATACCTTGTAAAAAATGTTGGGATTGATCATGTATAAACATAAACAATGTATAGGTGAACTTTTTTCGAGGAGGGGATGGTTGTGGTGTTCTGGGTTTTCGGCTTCGGTTTCGAAATGACATGTGAGGATGCCACGGGGCGCTGCTCGGGCATCTAGGATTTCAAGGCGACTGTACAATAAAACGAGTGTGTGTTGGGTAACCGTGGAGCACGGTTGTTGTTCCTTTCTTCGGCGTTTTGCGCCTACCGCGTGTTCGGGCTGGTCGGCGTCCCCGCCGCCAGCGTACGTCTCCGTCGGCCGTCTTCTTCTTCTGCTTCGTCGGGACCAGCCAGCCCCCAACACAGCACTCACCCTCTTTATGAGTCCAACTTCCTCGAGCCGTGCAAGGTCATCGGTAACCTCATTAGGCAGACGGAACGAGCGTTGCTGGATCTTCGTGGAATATTCGTGGCCCGGCCGGTGATCCCGTCGGTGTGCTGACTCCTGTACACGACGAGTGTCTGGTTGAACTGCAGTACAGGTCAAAGTCTCACCAATCATCACCAGCTGAAGCGCCTGAATTGCGTCAAGCCCAGAAGCGACGTGCCCTTTTCAGGGACAAAAACCTCACCGGCGCAGTCTTCCCTTGGTATTGCACAGACGCTTAGAAGAAGCCCAAGTTGTCAATCACCTGTTCAGAATGATTGTGGATGTTGAAGTGTGATTTC
Organism: Rhipicephalus microplus; assembly: GCF_043290135.1. Taxonomy (NCBI): domain Eukaryota; kingdom Metazoa; phylum Arthropoda; class Arachnida; order Ixodida; family Ixodidae; genus Rhipicephalus; species Rhipicephalus microplus. The sequence continues at coordinate 145,517,013 of NC_134704.1, read as the reverse complement.
AGCAACTTGACCTGCGAAAAGACCTTCCGGTAGTCCTGGATGCTGAGCAGTGACACGACGACTCCAGTGTCGACGAGCCATTTTATCTGGACGCCATTGATGAGTACGTGAACGCGCATTAATTGAACGCCGTTGACGACTCCCTGCACGCTGAGGACGGTGATCGCGTTCGTCACAGTGCGCCCTTGGCCTTCTTCAGCATCCGGTGCAGACGCCGAATCACCCGACGAAGGGCACATCTTAACTGACATGGTTGTCATGAATCATCTTGTGTAACTAATTATCTTGTGTAACTAAAATCTTGTGTATTTAATTAAAATACAACACAATTCAATAATAAAAAGGAGAAAGAAAATACGAAAAAGGAGAGGGGAAGAATATGCAAAAAAAAGATAATCTAAATAAGGCCGGCGATAAGGGCTGCTTCATCCCACTTCTTCTTTCTCCACTTCTATCTCTGCCTGTCCGGCTTGGCTTCCGATCACGACTTCGTCTCCCAACCTCCCTTGTAGTCGTCCTCATCGACGCACCACAGAACACAAAACCACAACCACCGCACACCTTACGAAAGTACCGCGCACAACATCACACTCAGCTTTTCAGAAGTGCCACGGACATAACAACTGAAGGACTGGCCACAGCCATATTCTGAATGGAAAATCACGCAGCTTGAGCATTCTCATGGTACTTACATGCAGTGTTTGAGTACAGAATGACTAAGTGAGTTGTGAAGAATTGTATGAGTGAATAAGGAACAGATGTTCCGTTAGCAAAAAGAAAACAAGGAAGCGGTCAGTATGTACATGTGTTGCCGAGCCCCGGTTGTCGAACTGGTTGTCAGAAGTTAAAAATGTAAAGTTTGAAATTTAAAACGGAGGGCAATCTCACAGTCGTTTTCTTTGTGTATTATTCGCTTTGAAGCGCCGAAGATAAGTATATTGTCAACTGTCAAGTTCCGCCACGGCTAAGAGAAAGGAGCAACACAAAGTCTTTTTTAGTAATCTGTACCGGCGACATGATGAAAAATAATGTTCTATTGTTTCGGTTCTGAACAAAAGTGGCATTCAGGCGATATAACCAGACCGGCCCTGTGTGATTACAAATTTAACGGCGGGACACGACTCGTAATCTAGTTAATACGACTTTCAATAGTATAGCAGGTGTTACGACTGTCATCATTATTAAAGTTTTTTGGCCTTTGTGAACGGAACGAAAATATTTTGACGCATTCCAAGCAAAGGTGTGCCATCAGAACGGGTTGATTTCCTCTCGGCGAAACCTGAACGAGGGGTTCGCGACTGGTTCGCGCAAAGAAAACGCACGAGCCAAGAAACGCCATTGTGAGCTCGACCCAAGAAAGACCATTGTGTTTGCTGCAAGCAAGGCTTTCGAGGCAGACAAGGAGGCAGCTGGGCCATTTTTGAGGTTACCGATGATCTGGAAATCTCGGAACCAGCAGGGTATGTGCAGTTTAGGCTGAAAGCTAAAGCCAAACTGGTTGTGGCTGCATCTTGTGAGGAGCATCGGAGCCCCGAAATATGCGCAGCAAAGCCACAGTTTCTAGAAAACAACCAGGGGGCATTCTCTCGCCGGATTCGCTCGCAGGATTTCAAGCTGGACGGTTGTGCCCTCGCGATCTCCGACGCCAGCGTAGCTCCCGCCGACTGGTTCGCCCTCCGCGGTCTCCTGACGCCGTGCAGCTCTCGCATTGTGGCACCCCGCCCTTGGACTGCTTCGACCGGATCCCCACTTTCCTATCTCCTTCTTTTTTCCGTCGCTTGCCTGTCTTCTTCTTCGTCTATTTTTCTTCTATTCTTTTTATCCCTCCTTCCCCCCACCCCTATAAGGCACTGCACCGTGTCGCCTGAAGGCAGACAGAAATTAGGTGCCTTTTTCCTCTTCATTCTAACCACTACCACCACTACCACAACCAGGAATGGAATGTAGGGTTGATGGAAAGAAAAGGGCACTATCGGCTGTAGCCTTTGCGGGAGCCTGCCTCGACGACGAGGGATTAGCCGACCACTCCTCCTTTCCCCTTTCTCCACAAGATCGGCGGAATGGGGTGCCATATTTTGACGAAATGCTGGCACACCACTATATTGTCCTGCTCAAACAGTCAGGCAAGTTTGACACGTGTACTGGCAGCCAGAGTTTTTTGAACCTCGCCCAACTGCCAGAAGAATCTTGGAAGCCAATATCATTGGACGTGAGCGAAACTTGGTGACGTGTGCGAAAACGTCGGTGCAGTGCGTTTGTGACCATATTTGGGCACCGTGTAGACTATGCCCTCTCCGCATGCATTGTGTGGTGTCTTTCCTCTCCTACGTGCGTGGAGAACCTAGAGCATGGAACGCCCTATTGGCGGAAGCCGCGGACAATGTGCCCAGGGTTGGCAACGATGCGCTATATAAGCCAAAGACTTTTGTGTACTTGAGATTCCACAGTTCAACAGTTCTCCTGTACTGTTTTTGACTTCTCGTTCTCCTTCTCAGTTACTAACCATTAAATAAATTGTTGTCGTTTTTAGGAGCGCCTAATCTTACTTGTTCGACTATGGGTCCTAGGACGGGGGCCTGCTACCAAATTGAGGCCTGCGGGACCCGGATTCGCAACACAGGGCACTACTGAATTTTCAACGTACTTTGAATACGTAAATTTTGTCCATTACGATATTGATTCCATAGCGTCTTTACAAACCGAAACTTTTCTGCATGTTAATACAGTTATTGTAGCCATTTCAGCAATGAACAAAAGTATTGGATCACTTAATGCCGCTCGTCCTAAAAAATGCGTTACTACCTGATTCCTTCTTCTCCTCTGCACATGGCACACACCCTGCCGAGTAGAAGGTGAATAACACAGTGCAGTCGCCGCCTTCTATTCTTCGCTGAACAACGTCCAAATCACATTTCTTTTCAGATTGCTCCTTATTCCGACAAGACAAAGGAAGCAGTATGCACGCCAAAATACAATAATAACGTACTCTACCACACAAGAAATACACGTGCTTTGCCCCCGGGTAACCGGCACAAGATAGAGGAAAGCGGAGGGGGCAATGTGAAATAAGTGAATTTCCATTGCATAGATTTAAAAATTTTGAGCATATATGGCATTGATGGAAGGAACAGTGGGAAGTTTTTTGTACCATATTACGCTGTGAAGTTCAACAACTGAATTATTTCTTTAACAACGCTAGACTGAAGGTCTTGCCATTGTGGATCTTTCGCAATGAAATTGAAGCAACTTAATTTTTTTTTCATCCAGTCGTTGCTATTACTATCAGAAATAAAATTCCAAGAAGCCCCATTTCAGGAGTTAGGAATTGTAGTAATTGTTTCATTAATTTTATCTGTTGGCGGCACTTGGTTGGGTTCTTGCCGAATTGGTTGCTCTACTTTATTTGAATACAGCAAAACGAAAAGATTACCGTGTTAGTGTATTCTTATTTGTTCAAATCCTTGGTTTATAACACGTCGTTTCTATCAGGTCTGACCACTTAATCAGTAGGCATTCTTATTCATTCGATCTTTTATCTTTAATGCTTACTCTCACGCATGCGACAATTTCCATGTCACATAAATCATGTAATACTTTGATCAAGAGGCTTAACAACGAACTGACCAATGTCGTTAAATAATGTCGTATGAACAACTTGATTTTAAACCATCTTAAAACTCAGTTCATAATTTTTAAAACCTTTCAAAAAATGCTTTCTTTTATGCCACAAGTGTCTATTCACCATCTCTTCATTACTGCATTTGACTGTGTGTGTTTTCCGGGCATAAATTTAGACCCTTACTTCAAGTTCAATAATCATATACTTTATGTTAAACAAACAGCAGTATTTGTTATAAGATCACTCATTAAATCTCGTCCGTTTTTTTTACTTGAAGCCTTATTGTCATTATACTTCACCTTCATACATACGTCACATCACCTATGGCATTACTTCACACGGTAATACCTATAACACTCATCGTTCATACGTACAGCTCATTCAGAATCAGGCCATTCGAACTATTACCAGCAGTTCACTTTATTCTAATGCTGCCACACTCTTTCAGGCTTACCAAATTCTTACCATGTCTGGCTTGTTTCATTTTCACTTAGTCATATTTTATTTAAACACTGAACAAACAGCTTGTGTTTGATTTAATCGATGCTAGATTACTCACTAACACCAACAGCACTACGTTCGCTCATAATCACAACTTTATTTTACCTAAATGTAGTACCAGCTATATAGCGAAATGACTTCCTCCTTCAAGGTGATAAAACTTTAACGCAATAGCGTTTGAGAGCTCGTGTCGCAGAAATCTCGCCGTCGGTGTCGGCTCTGTTGGCTGTGGGTGAAAAATCGTCTGTGTGTCTGTGACCGAAAAATCAAGTTACCGAGGTCGCCGCGAGAGGCCGCTACTTGCCCACGCGTGCGCACGCGATCACACTGAGAAAGCCACGCATTCGAAGAAAAATAAGTTCTCAAGGTCACGAGGCACGGTAGTTTTTTTGCCCCTACCACACCTCCCTGCCTAGCTTCCAGTGCTTTCGTCGGGACGACAGAAGAGAGAATGCAATTGCAGCTCGACAAACCTTTGTTAACTCCACTCGCACTGGACGAATTGTTAAATTTTTTGCGGCGTTGAATTCGGGAGACAATACGATAATCCAGTGAATTCATTCCACGATTGCTTGAGAAAGTGTTTCAGGGCCCCTTCAACACATTCTTTTCGAAAGGTTTAACGACGAAAACGAACCCATTCGACGATTGTGTGTAGGCGCATTTGGGAAGCCTCAAACTACGTCAATATAGGCCAAGATAGTGCAGTAATCGTTTCTAAAAACACACCGAAACTTTGAAACACCTCTAAAAATGGACAACTGTGACCATCTAGTGAAAAAACATATCGTGCCTTTCCAGAGGCGTTGATCAAGCAAAGCAGAAAACGCTAGATAATGTGCTGCTATCTGTGAGACATTGTGAGACTCTTTATGGCCCCAGAGATGGCGAGCACGCGGCTGTACCTTGGAGGCCATGCAACTGTTGTTTTTTTTTGTTTTAGATTAAAAATCTGTATGCACCATTAATGCGCAGGCGCTGGTACGATCTACTGTGTGTGTGTGTGTGTGTGTGTGTGTGTGTGTGTGTGTGTGCGTGTGTGCGTGCGTGCGTGTGTGTGTGTGTGTGTGTGTGTGTGTGTGTGTGTGTGTGTGTGTGTGTGTGTGTGTGTGTGTGTGTGTGTGTGTGTGTGTGTGTGTGTGTGTGTGGAGAGAGAGAGACAACATAAGAAGTATGCGCTTGGCGGTTGAAGGGCGCACTAGGGGCTGTATTTCGCTAGCGCATTCAACTCTTAAAGGCAAAGCTTAAGGGTCCCCCAATTTTTGGTATTATTACCCTACCCACTTAAATCATTGTCATCGTTACATGCATTCAAGTGTGAACTTAAGAATTTAATCTTGTATAACTATAGTTTTTAATGTAAAAGTGTAAGTGATTACAAATTTTACGCTGGGTTTTCTTCTATGGTCTGTTTAGTACACTTGTGTAACTGTTTATTATGTACTTGTATCGCTTTACCGTGTTTTTTTGTTCTTTCACTTGTTTGTTGTAGCTTTTGGTACATCCACTGTTCACTTCCACTTACGTTGTGTAATAATACAAGCTGTTATAATCGAACCTTTTATTGTTATTGTTAACCGAAGATCCTGTTGTATAGTGGTTTCGGTTTGGTTTCAATACATATGTTAGGGCGCGCTGTGCTGCCTTATATATTGTGGCGCCTTATGAATAAAGGGGGTTTCGTGAGTTTCAGCTGGATCTCGGCTCCTGCTCTCTCCTTCTTCGCGGCCCGCGCTGCGGGCGGCGTGTTTCCGTGTCGTATACCAAGAGGTGTATGGGGAAAATGCAGCGCCGCTTTCGGCTCAAGGAGGTCAGGTGATCTAAATGCGCTTCCTGTTTGTTGTGTTTATTTTTGTTTTTTATGCAAGATGGCGGCGCCCACAGAGTGGTTTTTGCGAGGCTGGTTGAAGCCGTACGCCGTAGAAATTTTGGGTTTTTCGCTGACATGTGTTACGCGTGGCTGTCCAGATAGTTTTACGATAGACGCAGTGGTGTTTAACCTTTATCCGGGACTGTGTAGTGCATGCCCCTTTGGGGTGCGATCATGTGTTCGACACCACGCAAGGAACTTCCCGCTCCGTACAGAAGAAGCCGTCCGTGCGCCGCAGGCATGACGGACGCCGAAATGTTCGGGATCTCTTGTTGCCAAAGGTTTTCGCGGCTGTTGGCAATGTGATCGTGGATCGTTTTACGATAAACGACATGATGTATGCGCGGATTGTGTCGCGATGGGAAAATTGGTGCACAACGTAAATCCAGGAGCGTGCGCATGCCCCTTTGGCGTAATATTCATCAGGAGATCGTGTGTTTGCCTTGACGCAAGAAACCCTAGGACTTAATTTTGCTCGCGTATGAGTGCAATGGTATTGAACTACAGTGTAAAAAAAGACGTTAGGTGACTTGTGAATATTTGTTCATTTCTCACAACTCGGCTCGACGCCATTGCAAATAAAGTTGATGCTATAGAAATGTAAAAAAAAATTATTTCAGGAACATCGTCATTGTAAACTTCTAAGGTGCTGCTGGTAAGTGTACACTATTTTGCAAAAGGCAGGGAGCACTCACCTCACAGCCTTTTATGTGAACTAATCTAATGTTAATCGGATCTATGACTTGAGTATGTTATAAAACACCCTAAATGTTCACGTGCAATGCATCTGTCACAGTGGATGAGGCATGCATAACCATGTAGTAACATGAATAGATTGCCCTTCAGGACTATAGTGTCGAAAATAAATGTAAAAGCACATTTAAGGCGTGTTTTCTTTGTTAGACACAACAATGAGATCGAAAAGGTAATCTTGTCAAACAAAAAAGTACATCTAAGGGCTTGTTTTTGTTTTTGCTAGACAGAATAATAATGAGATCTAATGAACAATCATGCTAAATGGCATGATGGTCTGCTAGGTCTCAATGAGACCTAGATGGTCTGCTAGGTCTCATTTCTCTTCCCTTGTATTTGATGCCTTATTTATGACAGTGTTGTTTCACTTTGTTGTTTCACTTTGTTATGACTATGTTCTTTCAAACGATACAACCTTTTATCCGCAACCATCTTTTTCGGTATATCGACTGTACTGTATTCTTTTGCTTGTTCTCCCCCCTACAATAATGCCCGTAAGGGCGATGTAGGTACATGTATAAATAAATAAAATAAATTATATTGTGTCTAACAAAGAAAACAAGCCCTTAAATGTACTTCCTTCCTTCATTCATAATGAGGGAGTCGTTCTGACAGTCTTGGTGCCTTCAGGTAGTATATGATGAATTATTGGTCAGCGATCAACTCATAATAAGCTCAGAAACTACGCGACGCCAAACAGACACAAAAAAGCGTTTCACACTCGCCGTCATGGCTTCTGGCCATGCTCTCACATTTAATTTACATATACCCCATTAAGTGAATGGAAAGATGGCCGCCGTGGTAGCTCAGTTGATAGAGTATCGGACGTGTTATTCGAAGGTTGCTAATTTGATCCCTGCCCACGGCAAGTTATCTTTTCGCCCAATTTTCTTTATTCACATTTACATTTACAAAACGAAAACAAAACATATTGTGAAATGAAGGATATTTAACAAGCTTAGCAACGTGGGCAAAAGAAATAAAAAAAACATGAATGCCAGGGCAACAATTGGCAGGCGTGGATTCACGATATGTGCCTGGAGAATATACCCATATTTTGTAAGGTCCTGCTATGTCGATTGTGATTCACGGTGGTTGGAACATGTTAGCTGTAAGAAATATCTGAATATGCACATCTAATACAACTAACCCCCCCCCCCCCAAACCTCCAGGAATCACACAGGTGAATGATGCACATACTAAGTGGACTCACAGTGCCGAAAGACTGACATATTTCATGGTAGTTGAGCATGGGCTCTTCTCAATCAATGCAATGTGTAATGTTCTCTAATGACATTAATATAACGATGCTAAATCCCATGCCCTCCCCATAAAGCATTTGTTTTTCCTTTAAACTTGTCTAACAGAAAAGTACTTTGTTTATTTAGATGTAATTATTACTTGCCCAACAGGACGCATTTCTTAACTAGAAACCAATGACAGAACATACATTTCTTAACGAAAAGCCTAGAGCTTCTTTGATATGTAAACTTTCTGCTATTTTTCTCCATATTATATTTGCTATTTAATTGCGTACTGCTTCTAGTTTTTCATCAGGCTAGCTCATTACACCACAAAGTAGATTGCTAATACAATATTGTTTACTAATGACTCAATACTTCTTTAAAGATGTGCTGTTAACATATAACAGCTTCTTGATGCAGGTCAAAAGATCATTGAAGTTGCTTGAGTAAGCTATTACTATCTGTTATTACAAAATAAGCACCTGTTTTAAAAGTAGGCAATCAGTTAAATAAATGCTATAGTAATTTTTAAAAAATGACAATTTCCGAACAAAATGAACCAATATGATTAACAGGTAAGATAAGCTCTCAATTGAATAAATTACGATACATTTGACATTACTTCACACTAACCAGTGCCTTAAGAGACATTTGTGTATGAAGGGTTTCTTAAAAAAGCATTTGTATCTTACACAGATAACAAGCTGCTGTTTATTGTCATGGTATGATGAACAATCAGTTTGCATTAAAAATGCTTCCGGATTTCATGCATCTATGTTACCTGTAATAAATTGGACAACATTATGTAGGGAGAGACAAGTTGGAATGAGCAATACAATAGTAGATCTGAGCTAGTTGGTTTGTCTTCCTGTTAGTACTATCATCTCGCACCACCATCTCGCATCTTTTGAAGTACCACCATCTCGCAAGTACTACCACCTCGCATGTTTTCATCATATATGCGTCCGTCTGAGTGACCATTCGTGTGTCCATCCACCCGTCCGTGCGTCAGTCCCTGCGTTCGTCTATGCATCCGCCCTTGCATCCGTCCATGCTTCCATCTGTCCGTGCAGCCATACGTGCGTCCGTCCGTGCATCTTTCTGTGTGTCCGTTCGTCCATCTAGTCAACACTCCGAATAACACCATCTCGCATCTTTTCATCACATATTCCGCATATAGAAGCATCGCCATACAGCGGAAATTCCAAGGACTGAAATAGAGGTGGCACACGCACATTTGCTTACGGCTTGCGCTTCGTGTCTACTTCCCACCTTCAAGCACCTCGAGTTCATGGTTTGTACTAGTTCACTGCGACCCAACGCTCGCTAAGCCTTTTTAAAACCAAGGAGGTTACGCCCAGCGAGTATAACCTAGCAACCCTGTCTTGTGCTCAATGTACATGCCAATGGCTGCTACTTGGAAATGAGAGACAGGAGAATTCGGCTTTTAGTGAAAGCGCACGCTGCAAATTTTTTATTGTTCAATAACGCACAGGCGAAATATCCCACCGGCAGCACCTTCCAGGTCAAAGCGTAAGACTGGTTCCGCACTAAGACTACGAAGAGGGGCGAACGAATGCGTGACGAGGGACGACGAGGGACCCAGTAATGATTTCTTGACCACAAGTCTAGCGTGCCGAGAGCCTTCGCATCCCCATTGACTGGTTGCATTTAGTTCTGAATGCATGTATAGCGTACATCTGTCATGAAGCTTGTGCACATAACTGTTTGCAATATATACTTGTTTGAGATTCATCTGTACTATTGTGACGTAACGCAGAACGGTACACGGACACGAACATGCACAAGGACACCACACAGTTGTGAGTGTCCAGATATAAACTTCCAGAGTCCGATTAGCATTTTAACGTCTATGCGTTAAAGAGCTTGTTTCGCAGAAATTCCGGCGTTGGCTTCGTTGGTCGTGAGCGAAAAAAATCATTACTGCGGGACCGAAAAATTGCGAAAGATGCCGATAAAAAAATGGTTCCAAATCTGTATGTTACACCGCAGATGTAGTCGAAAGACGATAGTCTTGCGTCTGGAGAGAGTGAACAAAACGTTTATGTGATGTTCTGCGCAAGAAAATCGGTGAACGGTATTCTACAGGCGCTGCGTTGGAGTGCGTCGAGCGTGTAGTGAAGGCGAACGAGTGCATTGAGGCACGTTAGACACAAGCGCCATCTGGCAGTTATCTTTGAAAACGAAGGCGTGCAGCCCGCACGCCTTCGTTAAGGTGATAAGGTGTACGTGATAAGGTGTAGAACGCAAAGTGACGGGCAGGTGCCACCACAATGCCGTCGTAGCAAAGCGTTGGAAACACCTTTTTGAGCAACGCGTTACACTGTCAGTGCAGCGCAATAAACGCTACGTTCCTCAGAGTTACTTGCGTGTGCCTCTTCTAGTATAAAGGCAGACATACGAAACTATGAAGTGTTGTTGTGGAACCTCAGATATGCGCAATAATTGCTTTTAATTGACAACCACACAACTATGAACGCTAAACCTTGAGCGATATTGGTGGGCGCTGCGAACAGGGTTGGCCGTTTGATGCCGTTTGAGGTATTGTTCGGGCGGACGAACACAAAAATGTGCAGAAAGAGAGATAGACCCAAACTTTTTTTTTGTCGAAGGCACCCAAGAAAGACTACCATCTTTAATAAATACGAAATTCTCTGTGAGTGGGCATTGAACATGGGTCATATTGCATGGTAAGAGGGGGTTCTATCGCACAGACATGCTTCTGCTTGTCAATACAATAAAAGTAACTTCCTCTGCTTGGAAATGCTGTGAAAGTAACTGATATGTTTTACTAACACCCGCATCCTATAAATCCTTCACCACATGAAAAATGTTACCGTAATATTGCGTGGTACCAGTGTTTATTGTCATCTGGCTTCCGAACATGGGATTATTGTAATGACTTCATAGTCTAAAGTTGCTCACCCTCTGCAAAAGGCACACATGTTAATGCACCCTTAAGGCCTCAAGGTGTTTGAAGTAAGCACTAGGAACAGAATATCGCTACTGCGTTCAACTCTTGAAGGCAAAGCTTGAAAAGCCCTGCAACACGTTTTGAGCATAGTCAGAAAATGCTGCGGATCGGTAGTAGAGGCTCCCGAGAACACGTAAGCCAAATGTTATAGTGCAGCACGTGGTCTGTAATTCACAATAAATTATCAAAGTCAGCTAAAAGCAGCTAAAATTGATTTCTCTTCCCTTGACGAATGACGGAAGATGCTCAAAAATCACATGTAGATTACCTATCCATCACCCATTGGCTAATTCGAACATGGCCGGCGCGCTTGGTTGTTACAGAGATCGCCGCGAGAGGCCGTCACATGTCCGCGCGTGCACATGCGATCGCACTGAGAAAGCCGCGTATTCGAAAAAAAAAGGAAAAAAAAAGTGCTGAAGGTCATGAGGCGCGCGTGACTTTTTTTTGTTTGCACCTTCTATTGCTCCCTGCTTAGCTTCCAGTGCTTTCGTCGGGACGAGAAAAGAGAGAATGCGATTGCAGCGTGTGACAAGTCTTGGTAACTCCACTTGTACTGAACGAATTCTTGAAATTTTTGCGGCGTTGAAGTTAGAGGCAATATGCTTTTCCAGTGAATTAATTACTCAAAAAAGTATATCAGGGCCCCATTAAAAATCCACCAGTTTTTTTTTTGTAGATCTTTAAATGCGCATTCGCTTAGGTTGCAAAGCTCTGTCCACCAGCTTCCGTTCCACCGTGCAGGAAAATTAAAAAGTTGCACATCTACCTGAATGAACAAATTTCTGTGCCCACGCCTGGTCCCTAGCCTGGGGGGGGGGGGCTCTGACCTCGCACTTTGCTCTTTCACTGAAATTCAGATGGAGCTGGGCGTTTCACGAACAAATAATAAAGGTAGGTGTTCTTCAAGGCCTTCAACATGTGCCCCTTTGGTCCACCTCTATATATATATATATATATATATATATATATATATATATATATAGAAGCTTCCTTATAATACCGTTTAGCATTTCTCAGCTCCGGTGGATTTCAGTGCCGAATTAAAAAAAAAACTCATGCATATAATTATGCATATAGAATCCGCTTTCTCATACAAGACGACCAAAAGCGCACAGCTTATATTTCTTATTTTTTCATGGTTTACTTCTGGTACATTCACACCTGCACTAATCTGACGCAATAGTATCTGAACGCTGTTTCACAGTGGAGCTACAAGTATATTACCCGACATATACGGCTGGTCGTAATGCTGACAATAGTAATATAAAAATAATACAAAAATAAGTAAACTGAAAAATGTGTGAACCTATGTCAATAGGTGTCAGGGTCAAATGAAGGTTGACCACCCCGCCATTGGCCGACCAGAGGACCGTAAACGCTGTCGGTTTCCGCGCTCGATCTGAATAGCACGATCAGCACAGCCACAATCACGATCACCACTGCGATACCAGTTATCAGGAACCACACCCACAAGTGCGACGGTCCACGTGTGGCTGCTTCTGTTGTGTTTGATGGCGTTGTTGCCTCCGTCGTTGTAGCCACCGTGGTGTTAGTGGCACTGTGGTCATTACAGGAGGAGTCAAGTAAAGCACGCGTATCACGGTAAACCTGTACGAGTTGAGCCCGTCGCTGTTGACTACGCGAGCCGCCAGGAATATCATCCACCATAAGGCCCCGCTGGGTACACGTTCTGCCCACTCGCTTGAGAACACCAAGGTGACTTCGTGTTTGCTGCCCGCAGGGAGAGGGTCGAGATTACCTTCGACAACGTCTGCTTCTGTCATTCGTTTCTGCTTCTCGAACTCCTTCTTTAGCTTGGCCGCGTCGTTGCTGGCTCGAATATCCACGGCTGAAGCTGAAAGAATAATAATTAAACAATTAATTATTCATATGTGAGGTTTAACGTCTCAAAACCACCTTATGGTTATGAGAGGCGCCGTAGTGGAGGGCTCCGAAAATTTCGACCACCTGGGGTTCTTTAAGTTTCACCCAAATCTGAGCACATGGGCCTATAACATTTCCGCCTTCATCGAAAATGCAGCCGCCGCTGCCGGGATTAGATCCCGCGACCTGCTGGTCAGCAGCCGAGTACCTTAGCCACTAGACCACCATGGGGTACTTTCTTACCAGATAGCTTGATTGAGAGAAGGTCAGTAGAACATTGAGGGGGCCCTGCAACACTTCTTGAGCATGGTCAGACAACGTTGTAGATCAGTAGCCGAGGCTCCCAAGAACACGTGATGCAAAGATTATAGCGCAGCACGTCACCTGATATTCAGTCGATTTTGTCAAGAGCGATTCGCCTTCTGACTGCTGAGCTGTCAGCGCGCTCGCGGGTACGAGTAGCTGTAACTATGAAAGTCATTTATGTAGTCTAGATAGTTTCGTGGCATGTTGTGCGCGAAGCGTCCTGCAGCGATAGTGAGGCTTTGTCGTTATAACTCTGACAAGTATTGCAGGGCCCCTCTCAACTAAGTTTGAGGAGGTTCGTAGGGAGCAGCATATTACAAACTACTGTACATGCTTACCAGTTCCAAATGTCATGTGAGCTCCAGGCCACGTCCACGAGAACTTGACCTCCACCGTGTCGTTCGCTCCCGGGCGTTTTTCGACCGCTTTAAAATTCCAGATGTTACCTGGGGGCACATCACTCTGCACGATATTTTCAGTCACCTCGAAGGAGCCGACGTACACCACCCTCTGAAAGGCGCCGGTGGGCTTGCCTGCCTGGTTTGGCATTTCGTCGGGCAAGTCGACGGACTTGAAGCGGCTGACCGGCCTCGTGGTCTTAGACTTGTTTGCATTCGATTTATCTGGGAATGCGTTATGATTTCTATTAGTTTGAAGTCCGTCGTATGAATGCCATCAATATAGGACACATGTGCTCATACGGCTGCATTTGTAAGCGCCATATGCAGAAACAACCTTGCATTTAAATTTTGTTGGAGGTTCTAGAATTCCCCTGCAGATCGGCATAAATTATGGGATAGTGCAAAGGAGGGCTGAGCTTTTCGGCGTGTATTCATTCTAAAATACAAGGCGTGCAAACACGTGCAAGTTTTCCCTTCCTAAATCGTGGGAGCGAAAATTAAGTACCAGTTTTACCTCACAGTATGGTACATAGCAGTGCGAACTTGGAAAACACAGATGAGAGAAGCGTCCAGTTTGGCACACATGCGTATTTCCACATGATAGCGGTCTTTCCTACATGACACCTGTAGCGCAGTCCACATAAAGTCGGGTGTGCTTTCTAGCATCCGGGGTTTTTCGTTAACGCCTCTCCCCCGCGGACACAGCCAAGCCAACTTAGCACGATAGTTATTGAAGGCATTTCAAATTATAAAGAGAGGCACGAGTTGCAAGAGTGATACGTCTGTTTCACTTCACTAAAATGAGCTGCAGCTTCTTGATACGCGAGTATGATGAGTGCTTACCGATTTGGATGCACGCATGCGCAGAGAGTTGTAATCTGGTGGCCTGATATTTCGAATAAATAGTTGAAGTTTAGCGCCCCACCTTTCTGTTCCCTCCTCTATTTTCTCTGATTTGTGTTTTTCAATTTTGCACCCATTGACGTTGCATCAAGTTTTAACTCACAGGTTACACGCCTTTTAAATAGAAGTTTTTCTCATTGAAGACGACGAAAGTGCTTAACAGCGCAAACGACAGGAGGAGATAGAAGAGACGAGTATGGGCTCTGGTCTCGTCTTTTCTATCCCCTCCTGTCGTTTTCTCTGTGAAGCAATTTCTTCGTCTACCATGCAGCAACAACCAGCCCAATCAAGCACTTTGTTAGAAGTTTTCCTTGCGAGACAGAAACCACTGTTGCGAAGCGTTTGAAAAAAAATGAACGTCATATCCACAAAATGCATGATGTTAAAGGAGCTTTCTCGGAGGGGCACGGGCGTTTCTTGGCGAGACGATTTCTGTAGGAAGACTTATTAACGAGCTGGCGCATGATGTGTACGAAGGCAGCTTTGTCAGGCACGTTCCGTGGCAGCTACTGCGCACTGCTGGCCACATTGATCGGCATGTTAACCACCTGCTCTTTATGCCATACTAGTCATACTGGCCGCTGTCATGAGTCAAATTCCTGAGACGCTTCCTGGATTTCGTGCCGACCGGTTGTGCGCCCGCGCGCTCCGCGCGCTCGCGACCTTCGGCGTCATCGTGGCTCTGGCCGACTGGGCTGGCCCTACGTCACCTCCTGTCGCCGGCGGTCTTCGGTGACAGCGCAGCTCTGACCTACTGAACCTGCTCTACGCCATCTACAGACGCCGACAACATCTCTCGCAAGTGTACCCCGTCCTCGGACTCCAGTGACTGTTCTTCCATCTTTCCTGTCTCTCCTATCCCCTCAGTTTGTTGTTGCTTCTTCTTCCTCTTTCCTATACCTTTACTTCTACCCTTTTATCCCTCCTTACCCCCATCCCTTTGTTAGCTCTGTGGCGGTGTCGCTCACTGAAGCAGACAATAACGGGGCTCACTTTTCTCTTCCTTTCTCTCTTAAGAACCACTCCGAGTCAAATTCCTAACGCTCATAAATGCCCAAACCTGGAGCTATCAGGCGTTCTTCAACGAGGTTGAGAACAGGCAGGTGAGGCGGCTCAGGAGGATATTGGTACCCGCTCGTAACACTCAACGCAGTAACTTGCCACGTGCTGCCGTTCCTACGCAGCGACGTGAACGATGTGGACGTAGTCGTGAAGAGGTGAGCGCGCGGGCCATCTTAATGTGCCACCTTCGGAGGTGGCGCGCAATCTAGTGAGCATTGTTGGTGTCACTGTAGAGGTGACTGAAACGGTGACCTTGAGCAGCGACGGGAGCATGGCCTCCGAGATGGCAGGCGTGCGGCGTGTTACTTTTCAGTCGTTCCGATAGCCGCGCTTTTCAGCAAAATGAACGAGTAGTGCCTCACACGCCCGGCTACCGCGAGAGGGCGTAGATTCTGGCGGCGGCGGACACCGCGGCCGACAGCAGAGCGCAGGAAACACAGCGTGCGCTTGTTTTCTTTTTTTTTCGCGTACGAGGCAGAGTTACTGCCAGAATCTTCTGGCCGAGTTAAAGGAGAGTATTTTTCGGCGGACACCATGGCAGACAGCAGAGCACATAGAATTCCAGCGTGCAATTTTGTTTTTTTTTTGCGTGGAACGAGGATCCCCACCAGAATCTTCTGGCCAAACTGAAACAAACTATTTTTCGGTGATGCATTTATTTTGCTCCCATTTACGAAGAAAAGCATGACAACTGCAGCATTGTCCTGATAGGTCATTGTAAGGAGGTGTCAATTCGTCTGTGGCAGTAATACTTCTTTTTTTTTCATTGCGTTTCGTTCTGGCTCGGTGCTATACACCTCGATTTGACAAATTCAGAGGCATTCTAGCATTCCTCCTTTCCAGAGACTTGTATAAAGCAAAACTGGGCTAATTATCGCTGTCGATTCGTATTGCTCTCCTATCCTCTCTCATAATTTTACTGATATATCGCGTACGTATATTTATAAGATGGTCAACCGAAGGGCAGTTACGCTCCAGGTAACTGAGTGCCCTGGTCATGTCATTGAAGTAAGGTACGTGTGAAGTAATTCCGCCATAATATTGTATAAGGCTTCGATACAATAGTGGCAAGGCTTCGATTCACCGGTTGCACGCAAATGAATGGGTCAGTTTCTTGTTCATTTCGCGGAACTACCCCTGATTTACATTGTAACGCTGTTGAGAAAATTATAACAGTTGCGCTGACGTAATCACAGCAGCGACACGTAGCGCGACGTGGTTTTATTGCTTTTAGGGACGAAGTTCCTGATAGCGTCACTTCGTCGGTTGTTCTTCTATCCGGCGTACCAGCATATCCACAGAATGAATGGTATTGTAACGGGGTTGTGACAACGACGAAGGGAGCAGACAGTAGGTCGAAGATTAAACTGTTTTCTCAGCTGAACTTGTGACCACGAAAAAGGAAATCGAGATTACAGCAAGACACTAACACTGGTATCGGTGAACTGAGCGTCGGTAGTCGATCAACTGAGAAGCGGCGAAGCGTGTCGGCATTTATACACTCATCATAGAATATTCTATCGTTATCACTAGCCGCAAAGTAGATACCGGAATAATCTGAAATTCTCACGAAGTGGGCGTAATCTCAACGAGATGATGTACGACAGCCCTGAAGCTTCTCGAACACTATAGGCGTGGTTTGCGCTGAGAATTACATACAGCGTAATGGGGTGATAGGAGAACTTGAGAAAGGAGCGTGGCTTTGCCTCCCTCTCGAAAAGGCATCATCCCGATGCTTTAACGGAAGAATGAAGTGCAAAAATAATCTAAGAAAGTACAAATAATAAAGTACAATACAGCAATAATAGCAACAACAAATTACCCTCTTTCACTCCATTAACGTTCATGAAATGGCTTGAGGCGCGTGACATGGACGACTTCAGGTCGTGAACGGCACCGTTGAGAGTTCGTAAGGCCGTCGGAGGCAACCTCGTAGTCGACTGACTGAGACGTCGTACTACCCTGCATGGTCCGAAGTACAGTCGCAGTTGTTTTTCACTGAGTCCATGTCGGCGTATCGGCGTCCATACCCAAACATGTTCACCGGGCTGGTATTCCACGAAGCGTCGCCGAAGATTGTAGCAGTGGTGATGAGGGGGGCACTGTGAGCGCTCAATGGTGACGGACGCAATCCACATCGGCTCCGTGGACTTTCTTCTTTTTCTGCGGATCACCGCTTATACACCTTTTAATTCTGGGTTTCTGGCCCCCAACAAGCCCCACGCTTGACTTAGACACCACTCCTGTCCAGGGGCGCCGAGCTTTGGCCCTTTGAGACAATTTTCATTCCGGCGTCTATGCCGCCTTGCTAGGGGAGCCCCTTGTGGCGGCTCTCTGCCCAGTGATGGCGGCTGCCAACGTGGTTACGGACTTTGACCCTGTCTTAACGCAAGTAGTGTCCACGGACACTTCTTCCCCTGGACAAGTTATGCCGTCAGAATACGAATATATCGAGGACATGGTGTGAATATGGAAACGCAAGCAAGCACAATTCAAGTCTGGGTCCCAGCAACAGCGAGACGCCGCAGCTGGCCGTCATTCCCCAGCTGTGCGAAGAAAGCCAGTGCCCTGACCCACTGGTGGTGCGTCTACCTCTCCTCCCTCATTGCTGCCGCTGAAGCAACGCAAGTGGCGTCCACGTTAGACATCTCGTCTCTCTCTCGAGATGACTACATCGTGGTTATAACACCACGCGTTTCCCATCGAGATGCGCACATGTGTCACGGCTCATCGCGCTGGCGACGTAATCCGGAGCTACCTGGGTTACCGGACCACCACACTAGCGCAAGTGTGGCCGATCTGGGGGCAAAACATCGTGGTGGGCAGCACTATCGTGCTGGCTATGCAGAGACACTCCTCGGTGACTTCCAGCTGCCAGTGGGTCATCGACAGCTGCCTGTCCGAGGCCACGACAAGGCGTTAGGGGATACGTGCAGGGTTGTCATCACCATCGACCCTGCTAACACCACAGAAAGATGAAATCGGAACTGTATTGGCCTCGGGGAATCATTCTCGAGGTCCGAAAACTTGGAGACTCCGCGGTGGCGGTGGTATTTTGGGGGCACGAAGTTGCCCCACTTCCTCTTCTACCACTGCGTGGCCACGTTTATCCGCCCTTACAAGAAAACTGTTCCGGCCTGCACTAGGTGTGGCACTATCGGCCATCGGCCGCCAGAGTGCCCTCACCCCACTTCGACACAGTGTAACAAGTGTGGATCCCCTTCGCCCGAAGGCCTCACTGAACATGACTGCCACCCCAAGTGCCTTCTCTGCCACGGCGCCAGCGAAACTGAGACCTGTGGCTGTGCTGCAAAATACAGGAAACCCAAGCCGCCCTCAACATCGTATCGAGGGCCCACCTCATCTTCGACACAACAGAACGAAGGCACCCGCCTGAAGCAGACTGCTCCTTCAGAACCGGCCAACACTCAAGCATTCCTACCGCTCTTCGAAGCGGCGGCGGCACCTCAGGTGAGCAGTTGGGCAGAAGTGTCTACTTCTAAGCCTCTTTGTCCCTCCGCTGTCAATCCTCCTATGCCGGCAACCTAGAAGCCTAGCCCTCATGCTACGCGCACTCCGAATAACCCTCCGGTTCCAGTAGCCAACGCACCTACTCTGGGAGGTCTTGTAGCTACTGCAGCACCTCAGCATCCCTTGCCGACTCACCCAATTCATCCCAGGGAGGAGGAGGATACTTTATTAAAAGAGATTTCATGGATTTCGAGCTGGCCGCTTGTCTGCGGCGACCTCTTGTGCCCATGCAATGACGGCTTTCTGCAGTTTTTCGTCGGGGGACTGTACTAAGGTTCCCCATGCTGTTTCGGAGGGAGCTGGCAGAAGCTCTCTGAGTGGGGGAAGGCCCTCGCATTCCCAGAGGATGTGACTTTGGTTTGCTATAGCATTTTTGTCGCAATTTAGCATGTTGAGTCAACCTCTCTACCTGTGAATATCGCTAAGCGGTGAGGAGTGGTTAGGCTGTTCGTTTGAATTCGGCGGAGGATAGTAGCCTGCGCCCTCATGAGGTTGCTGTGTGGTATGGGATATAATCTCCTGTCATCTTTATACATATTCGTAAGCTCGTTATAGGGGGTCACCACCTCTCTTATCGGGGAGCCTGGTTCCAATGAAAGCGCGGCCCGGTTTGCTAACCCTCGGGCCAGTTTATGCGCTTCCTCGTACTGGCGTTTTTTGAGTGAGCGGGGACCCAGACCAGATTGATTTTGGTTCTATCATTCTGAGTGAAGTTTCCCAGGACCTTGGCTGTATCTAGTCCTACACTTCCCCTTACAAAGCTGAGAATATTGCTCTTAGAGTCGCTAAGGGCAGTGTGGGTGGTTGGATGCATAATGGCCAGCGCTATGGCCATTTCTTTGGCCTCTTTGAATGATGCGGCTCTAGTGGAAGCCACATTTACGATTTTAAGTTCTCCGTCCACGGCACTCAGGTTGTATGTGTTGTGTCCCTGGTTGGCGGCATCGACGAAGACCGCGGTTTAGTCTTGCTTGTGCTTTTCACTTAGCCTATCTGCTCTGGCTTCTCTCCTGGTGTCGTGTCTGCCCGCCAGGGTGTTTTTGGGTATTGGTTTGATCTGTAGGTAATGTCTGATTGCGGGAGGTAGTGATGTTCTGGCTCCCGTGGTGTGTATGGGCTGAATGTTCAGTTTAAGCAGGATACATAGTCCCGTCATCGTGTCTGAAAGCCGTGTTATTTGTTCTGTTTTGTGTGTTTTGTGTCCCAGCTAGGAAGAACGCGTCACTCGCAAGGGGGCTCACCTTATGCGCGTCGAAGCGTCGATCAGTCACCTCATTGATAACTTCTCTGTCGAACGCATGGTAGTAGAGGTCGCCAAAGCCAATAAAGCACGCGCAATTACTCAGTTTCAACCCAAAAAATCGCGTTCGCACTCCTCTTCGATTTGCAGTACGGGTTCAGCTCCGCGACGTCGTCATAAGGTGGATATCACCATTTCGCCGTCAGAATATTCGGCCTCCATACCCCTCCCTGCCTCTGAAGGCGCTGAGAAAGATAAGGAGGGTGAAATATAAAACCTAGGATATTCATGATGGCTACCAACCGTACATTTCTTTCAAGTTTGTCATCAAAATTTGAGTTCATACAGTGGAACTTCAGAAGGTTTGAGAACAGGCACCACAGCATGCCTTATTTTGCATAACAAGTATACAGTGATACAGGTCGACCTCGCTCTGGATCTCCCAAATAACTATTGCATGATTTCAGATATGTCTCAACGGAAAGCTTAACCATTATTCACATAATAAACGTGTATTGCTCGGTCACCTTGCGGGGGCCTCCTTTACGAATCTGTTTCATAAGACGCTGCGCACGGCACACCGTCAACCCCTGGTGATTGTCGGGGACTTCAATGCCACCAGCCCTCACTGGGGTTACCACTATGAGAAGGCTCGGGGAAGAGAACTCAAAGAGCTCATTTCCTCGCTTAGCCTCACGCTGCTTATCGATCTAGCACAGCCCACGCGTTCTGGCGATTCGGTCACACGCGACACATGCCCCGAGCTCTCTGACTCGTAACATTCGCGATGCTACATGGGACAATTTGGGCGAGACTTTGGGAAGTGACCACTTTTTGCTTCGCATTTTCTTCACACCGTGGCAAAAATGCACGACGATAGTTATAGCGCGAGAACAAAACGACGACACAGAGACAAGAAGGACACGAAAGACACTAGCTTCTTGTCTCTGTGTCGTCGTTTTGTTCTCGCGCTATAACTATCGTCATGCCATACCAACTAGCCCAAGCTAGTTGGTATGGCATGACGACAACATCATAGAACCGACCATTATGCGCTGTAATGATAAAGCCATGTTCGCACTCAATCTTAGAGGAGCGTTTGATAACGTCAAACAAAGTAGTATTCTTTCTAGCCTCTCTACCACAAACTGTGGCCAGAGGACATTCAATAACATTAGAGCCTTTTTATCTCATCGCGCCGCTTTCATCCGCCTCGATTCTATCGAACATGGCCTTTAGCTATTAGGCACCCAAGGTGCTGTCCGGTCACCCCTACTCTTTAACCTGGCCATGAAAGACCACCCCTCCTTTCTGAGCGAGGTCGCGGGAAGACACTTCGCATCATATGCCGATGACATTACAATTCAGACCAACACGGGCTTCCCAGCACAAATCGAAGAGCGCCTACAAAAGGCTACCCTTCTGGTGAGCTCATACGCTGATTCGTGTGGCCTAGAATGCTATCCAGCTAAATCTGCTATTCTCTAGGCATCCGACCTACCTCCACCCCATGTTTTGCTTCCGTCTGGCCCCGTACAATTAGTCGAAAAAATTTGAGTTCTTGGTCTCCACATCACTTCATCTTTGGATCCCAAGGACACAATAACAAACCTCCGACGCACCAGCGAACAGGTGAGCCGTATGATATGGCGAGTATCTACCAAGCACGACGGCCTCCGTGGGACACAGTCCATGCGGTTGACCCATGTCTTTGTGACAAGTCCCGTCTTGTACACCTCACCTTACCTTCGCCTGCGTGGTCACCACGAGCAACAGCTGGACGACCTCCTTCGTTCAATATACAAACGTGCACTCAACCTTACCATTGCCACCTCCTACAGCCGATTCGCGGCACTGGGGGTACATAACTCCTATGCAGAGCTGCTGGAAGCATCGTGCTAGTCAAATTATACGTCTGTTGCAGACGCCCTCAGAGCGACGTCTGATACACAGGCTCGGCATCAAAGCGATCTCCGATCAAGACACTCCGACGCCCATACCGGAGCTTTAGCGGCAAAAAGTACGGGTGGAACCACTACCCCGCAACATGAACCCCGAGCTACATCCCGGCCATAGGCTAGCATGTTCCGCGGCCCTTCAGGCGCGACGCACTGACCACCCTGGCGTTTTCTAAGTAGACGTCCCGTTCTTGTCCCCCCCCCCCACTCAGGTCACATCAAGGCCACCGTGTGATCACAGAGGGAAAACAGGTAGATGGCCCCCCTCCTTTAGAGCCAACACTGTGACGCAAGCTGAGGAGGTTGCCATTGCTTCGGCCGCCTTGCATCACACCTCACGAATCATCCTGATGGGCTCGCACTCAGCCTGTTCCCAATACCTTCAGGGTTCCATCGCCCCACTAGCAGCTCACTACTTCGGACAGCCTCTTGGCGCTTCAACCCTCACCCCATTCGTATAGTATGGACCCCAGGTCACTCGGGCCTGCCCGGCAATGAGGTAGCGAACGCCACTGCCCACGCTTCTCTCATCCAGCCGTTGCCCCTTCATGTCCCGAGTCGGAATCTGGCAATACAAATCGGACGCGCTTTCGCGAAATTCTTGCCTATTAGCGGGCTTCGCGCTGTCTGTACCCGGACCCCGCAAGTGGTCTGTAGAAAGCGGACGAGCGAATTCTATGCCGCCTCTAGACGAATACCCATCCCAGTCCGGCGGTCGCCAGACATTTTTTTTTGCCGGAAACCAGTGGCACCTGCTCGACCTGCCAGGTCCTGGCCGACACCTACCACGTCGTCGCTTCTTGCCCTACTAACCCCTTTCCTTTTTCACCCCGTTTCCCCATCCCAACTAGAGAAGCTTGGGAGGAGTACCTGCCCGGCTGCTCGACCTTGGCTGCTCAACACTCTTTGGTGAGGCGCACTCGAGCAGCGGCAACTGCTTTGGCATCCCGGAATAGGGTAGTGCCACTCAATCAGGCAATATGCAGGAACTCTCTCGTACATTTTCTGTAATAAAATGTTTCTACAACCACAGCAGTGGTGGTAAGTCATCTGCTGATTCATGATGTGCAGGCGGTTGAGGTGACGAGGTTTTTCAGCATGCTGAATATAGAGGGTGGCGTCGAGTTTTTCTTCGTCACGACGTTAGGCAGCATTGTGTCGAGCGTCGTTGCCAGGTTCCTTCCGCACACCAACTTGTACGGTTACATATGCATCGTCTCCTGCACGGCCGTGTTGTATGCGAAAGTCACGTACAGAAGGATGGCATTGCACGTCTTGTTTTCGACGTCGACGTACATGGCCAGCATGCCGGTGATTGTCTTGTTTACCAACACGGTGAGATTTCTTGTCTGTGGGTGGTAGGCGGTGGTGTGGCGGGGCTTGTCTGGCTATATCGCTTGAGTCAAATCAGCAGTAAAGGCTGTACCTCTATCAGTGATGACAACCTCTGGGGTGCCAAGACGAAGGATGGTGTTCTCAATGAAGAGCATGGCTACCTCTACGGCACTACCTTCGGTTAGCGTATTTGTTTCGGCGTAGCGGGTGAGGTAAATAGTAGCTACAACGATCCGTTTGTTTCCTGAATACGGTGCCAGAAACGACCCCAGTAGGTTCATCCCAATTTGTTGGAATGGTCGGCAAGGTGGTTCGATCGGCTGAAGAAGGCCTGCCGGCCTTATCAGCGGTGTTTTGTGTCGTTGACAGTCTCGCCATGTTCTCACGTAACGAGCGACGTCGGTGGTAAGGCGCCGCCAGTAGTATCTTTCTTGTATCCTCGCGAGCCTGCGGGAGACACCAAGGTGTCTTGCGTTGGATGATCGTGCAGAGCCTGGAGGAGTTCTGGTCACAGAGCTTAAGATACCACAAGACGGTACTTGGCTCGAAGCGGCGATAAGCTCTTCTTTTTGAAGAATGCCGTTTCGCAGCGAAAACGACGTAAGTTCCCGTTTCAATACCTTGGGAACAATGGAGGTCTTACCCACGAGGTATTCGATTAGGCTCCTAAGTTCCGGGTCAGCCCACTGGAGTTCAGCGAAGTCGTCGGTAGTTATCGTTCCCAAGAAGCAGTCGTCATTCTCTGGGCGGTGGTGGGTCGACGGGGCTTGTGACAGGCAGTCGGCGTCGGCGTGTTTTCTGCCGGACTTTTAAATGACGGTAATGTCGTATTCCGGTATGTGTATCTTGCCAGTACTTAGCTACGGCACAGAAACCTGGAAGAGGGTTCAGCTTAAGTTGAGGACGACGCAGCGAGCAATGGAAAGGAAAATGGTAGGTGTAACCTTAAGGGACAAGAAGAGAGCAGAGTGGATTAGGGAACAAACTGGGGTTAAGGATATCATAGCTGAAATCAAGAAGAGGAAGTGGACTTGGGCCGGGCATGAAGCGCGTAGACAGGATAACCGCTGGTCATTAAGGGTAACTGACTGGATTCCCAGAGAAGGCAAGCGGGTTAAGGGGAGACAAAAGGTTAGGCGGGCAGATGAGATTAAGAAGTTTGCGGATATAAATTGGCAGCAGCAAAGACAGGACCGGGTTAACTGTCAGAACATGGGAGAGGCCTTTGTCCTGCAGTGGACGTAGTCAAGCTGATGATGAATGTCGTATTCCTGAAGTCTCAGGCGCCATAGGGAAAGGCGACCTGAAGGTTCCTTCAAGTTAGATTGCCAAGACAAGGTGTGGTGGTCGCTCACAACTTCGAAAGGCCTGCAGTAGAAGTAAGGACTAAACTTTGACGTCACCCATATGACGGCAAGGCACTGTCGTCGGAATTGACCTTCTTCGGGCCCTTCCCAACTTCATCAGATGGCACGAGATGGATCGTCACCGCGGTTGATCACTTGATCCGGTACGCTGAGACGGCCTCGATCACTTCAGGAACTGCTTCGGACGTAGCAACTTTCTTCTTGAATGCTATTTATCTATGTCACGGAGCCCCTCGTGTTCTTTTGAGCGACCGGGGCAAGGCATTTCTTGCAAGCACGGTCAGTGAAGTTCTTCAAGCATCAAAAACAGTTCATAAAACAACATCTAGCTGTCACCCACAAACCAATGGCTTAACGGAAAGATTTCATCGCACGCTGTGTGACATGCTGTCCATGTATATCCGACCGGACCATCGCAATTGGGATGCCATACTTCCCTCTTTCACGTATGCATATAATACGTCAGTTCAGCGAACCACAGGCTATTCTCCATTTTTCCTAGTATACGGACGCCAACCGACATCACCACTCGACGTTTCATTCTTTTCTGGCTGCGTCAAATCTTCACCATTCGTTTGAGACCAGTTTCTATCCCGTGTTGCTCAATGCCGTCGTCTTGCCCGTGTAAACACTGAAGCTAGCCAAGAAGATCGCAAACATCGTTACGATGCCACTCACCGCGTCGTTCTCTACCGCCCTGGCGACGATGTACTTCTATGGACGCCTGCGCGAACGCCTGGCTTATGCGAGAAGCTTGAGTCACGCTATCTTGGCCCCTACAAATTTGTCGAACAGACCTCACCGGTGAACTACCGTGTCACGCCTGTTCATGCCCCCACTGACCAACGCTGCCGCGGGACAGAGGTTGTGCACGTTTCGCGTCTCAAGCCCTATCGCATGCGTCCCACAGCGTAATTCGCGGCCAGGCTGGCCGCTTCCGTCGACGGGGAAAATGAGTGTAAGAATTCATCGGAAGTCATCTTCCTCATCTGTCAATAACCATCATCAGTCTTCGTTCCGTTCCTCTTCATCATCGGTGCCATCTTGCTGTTGCTTGAATAAAGCGTCAGCTGAACCGTCGTATTTCAATACATCTATCGATCTATCTAGCCGCCTAGGACTTTATCTCTCCTGGTCGTTTCGATAATGGTATTGGTACCAAACTTGGTATGGCAAAACATGACCATATGAAAAACATACTTGACTAGTCATAACATGAAAATCATGACATGTATGTCATGATTGTCATGATTTACATTCATGGTTCTACAGCTCTTGCGGTGGATTTGTTCACGTGCCATGTTGAAAAACTGGTATGGCATGACATGATTGCATGGGGAACACAAGCGACAGACCCTAACATGAAAATCATGATATGCGTATCATGTAACAAAATGACTACATGCCACACTCATGATGCGCTGGCGGCCGTTTCGCTAGATTCACTTATACCAAACACGGTATAACGCGACGCGAACGGACGACATGGGATAAAGACACATCCAAACATCATAATCACGGCATGCGTGTCATGTAACAACATGACTCCATGCCACACTAATGATGCGCTCGCGGCATTCGTTAGCTTCACAGATGCCTAATTTGGTATTACGTGATGTCAATGGATGACGAAGTATCTGACTGGTGCATGCATGATAATCATGAGATGCGTCTCATGTGAGAACATGACTACATGCCACAGGTAAGGCCCCAATACATTTTGACGTGACGTGGTACGCGTGCTCACCGGCGTTCATTTCGTTGCGCCACGCCAGGCGCCGGTCTTGCCATATACTCGCAGGCAAATATAAAACTTAAGACAGTCACGATGGCTACCAATCGTACGTCCCGTTCAAACATTGCGTCTAAATTCGAGATCATACAGTGGAACCCTGGAGGCTTCGGGAACAGGCGAAAGCGTTCACAACTTTCCCTTTTCCTCAGCTCACTTGGCTCTCAGCCGGCCGTCTTGGCGCTTCAAGAATCTGGCCCTGCTCCATTCCTTTCTGGATACTGCTCCTATGTAGGCGGCATACTGCTCCTATGCCGGGCAGGCCACTCGGGCCTGCCCGGCAACGAGGCGGCAAATGCCGCTGCCCGCGCTTCTCCTGTCCGGGCCATTGCCCCTCCATGTCCCGAGACGGAATCTGGCAATACCAACCTGACGCGCTTTCGCGAACCTGACGCGCTTTTTGAGGGGGCTTATTACCGGGCTTCCCGCCGACTCTACCCGGACCCCGCATGCGGTTTGGAGAAAGCGGACGAACGACTGCTACGCCGCCTGCAGACGAACACCTTTATCAGTCCGGTGGTCGCCAGGCACTTTTTGCCGGAAATCAATGGCACCTGCTCGACCTGTCATGTCCTCGCCGACACATATCACGTCGTAGCATGGTGCCCAGGTAATCCCGTCCCTTTCTCATCCCCTTTTCCTATCCCAACTATAGAGGCTTGGGAGGAGCACCTGCTCGGCTGCTCTACCTTTGCTGCACAACGCTCCTTGGTGGAGCGCGCACGCGCAGCTTCCAGCTCCACTGGCGTCCCGGAATAGGGTCTTGCCACTCTAGCACGCCGATGGGCCACGTCGGCACTCTCTAGTATACTTTTTCTGAAATAAATGTTTTTTACCACCACTACCAGGCACGTGCCGCGCTGCGTTGCTTTGACGCATGCTCGTTTCAGCGCGTCTGGGGTCCCTCCCTCACAAAAAATTGGCAGCATATCCACGGAGTGAATGATGGACAGTGGGGCGAAGCATTCGTCCATCCATGCGTCCATCTGTGTGACCGTCCATGCGTCTGTTTGTGCGCCCGTCCCTGCGTTCGTTCATGCATCCGCCCCTGCGTTCATCCATGCGTCCATCCATGCATCTGTCTGTGTGTCCGTTCATCCATCTATTCAACACTCCAAGTCCCACCATCTCGCATCTTTTTATCATATATTCCCCTTATAGAAGCACCGCCATTCAGTGGACATTCCAAGGACTAAACGAGAGGTGGCACACGCACACTTTCTTACGGCTTGCGCTTCGGGTGTACTTCCCACCTTCAACCACCTTGAGTTCATGGTATATACTAGTTCACTGTATTCATAGCACTGCGGCCCAATGCTCGCTAAACCTTTTTAAAACCAAGCAGGTTACGCCCAGCGAGTATAATGTAGCAACCTTTTCCTGTCAGATAGTGCTCAATGTACATGCCAGTGGCTGCTAATGTGAAATAAGTGACAGGAGGATTCAGCTTTTAATTTCTTACGGCTTGCGCTTCCTATCTGCTTCCCCCCTTTAACCACCTCGAATTCATTCATGGTATATACTAGTTCATTGTATTCATGGCCCTGTGACTCAACGCTCGCTAAACCTTTCTAAAACTAAGGAGGTTACACCCAGCGAGTACAATTTAGCAATCCTTTCTTGTCCGATAGTTCTCAATGTACATGCCATTGGCTGCTAATGGGAATCGCAGCGTGCGCGTTGACTAAAAGCCGAATGCTCCTATCTCTCATTCCTCATTAGCAGCCATTGGCATGTACATTGAGCACTACTTTTATTGTTAAACAACGCACAGAAGAAATCTCTCACCGGCACCACCTTGGAGGCCAAATGTTAGACCTATTTCGGGTATGCGCCACTAGTGGTTACGTACTACGAGGGAAGCACAAGCGACCCCATAAGGAGCTTCGCCCCTAAAAGAGGAAGACGCAGTGTTGTCTGGGTAACGCATCGGCAAGAAATGCAGTATGTCGCATTTCGCGCAGGTTGCCGTCGGGCTGCACCGACAGACGCTGGTCCAAGCGTCGCACCTTACGTCAGACTAGAGTGCTCGCGTTTTCCTAACTTAGCGTCGCTGTGCACAGCGTGCACGTGCATCAACGCTACATTGGAGTATATGGGGTCTTTCATCATGCGCTCGCAGCCGTTTTGCTAGCTCCACATATACATAATTATGTGTTACGTGATGTTCATGGACAACGAAATATATGACTGACGCGAACATGATAATCCTGCCACGCGTGTCATGTAAGAACAAGACTACCTACCGCGCTCATAGCGTGCTCGCAGGCATTTAGCTAGCTCCACATAAACTAAATTTAGTATTTCGGGTTCTGAATAGATTACGAAGGTAAACGTTACATCTAAACATGATAATCATGACACGGAAGTCATGTACGGCACCATTTACCTACACCTCGTAACATTGTGCTGATTTCAAAGTGACATATCAAGCTTTCTCGTTCGTGCTTCGCATATCATCGATTCCCACTGTACGTGGGATCTGCCAATTTCTTTACCAGCGTTGTTTGGAGGCCGACTGCCTGCATAGAGTTTCACACAGTAATACCTAGAGAGGAATCTGGCGCTGCGATCGTGTACCTCCATGGAAATTCTGGGAAGTACAGGCTTCGGATTGGATAGGGTTAGCTATCGAACTGTCTGTGGACTTTTTTTCTACAGTTTCAGTTTCGTTCTAGCGCAGCCCGGGTAGTAGAGTTCGGAAGAAAAAGCTGAAACATTGGCTTTGTTGTTCGAAGAAACTGATGGCCACTAGATCTCCTAATGTTCTGTGACGTTGGAACTTTATGAGTTCTATTTGACAGTTTGAACGAAGCGTCGTCCACTCACCGCTGGGCATAGATGTAGCGTCTCATGCCAGTGCAAAATATTGCTTCAAGTTAATGTTTCTCACGAGCACTTCTTGCCTAAACTCGTTTTAAATCTCCTGAAAAGCGATGATGAAGCTCAGTAGACGCTCTGTCACGCTCCGCTGACTCGACTTCACAGCAAAACCAGAGGTGCGTGAGAGGCAGACCAATGGGACCGCTGGCACAGACGCACCTAGCGTCGCAGGAGACGAAACGATACGTGTTTCTCACTTATTGGTGTATTGTTGTTTCCATAAATATATAATACACTATTTTGCGAGAAAAAAAGGTACGTTTGTTTTCAAGTGTTGTAAAAAATAAATTATTAAATCTTGATGCCAAATCTGGAACGCAATGGCAAGCGATGCATACCCTGGAGAATAAATTTGGCCAAGTCTCACTTATGCCGCATGGTCACAAAAATTTTTCGCAATAAAAATGACGTACGAATATTTGCAGCAAGTTTCAATTAAATACAACTTCATATCGCTTTGTTTTATACTCGGAAAAGAAGCGTCCAGAATCTAAAGAACGTGATCCACCCGAAGCGGATCCGAAGCCTGCACTTCCCATAATTGCCATGGATATAGTGCCTAGAAAATTATATTCTAGGCACTATACCATGGGGGTACAAGTGCCGCTGAACGAGCCCGCGTAGACACTAGCGCCCAATTCCCCTCTAGGCATTATTGTATGACAGTCTATGACTGTCCTGTTTCTGCGGAATGGATTGTAAACGCTGGCTTAGACGCGGTAGAATAGACGAGCACAACGAGTGCGCAAACACGCAGGAGTGTTCCACGGCGGTCCTCTGCTCGATGCGCTGACCGCGGGGACACGTACGCATGCGAAACGCCGGCACATTAGCCCCGCATCTCATGCAATTAACGGGAAAAAATTTAAACAAAAAGACGCGCACAGTCCCTCATTGCGTCTCATTACTATCTAGAGTCTTATTAATGTCTTCAAGCAAGAAATTACATAAACTAGGCATGTCATGTTAAATATTTTTCACCATGTCACATGCCACCTTTGGCCCCGTCAGAGCACAGTCGTCTACGTAGAGGACCAACGTCACTGCAATGCTGCGTAAGTAGGGCCATTCATACGCGCGCGTCGTGCACTCATTCTCTGGGTGCGCGCTCGCTAAAGGAAGGGGGAGCAGCGGTTATCATGAAATTTGACCCACTTCTGAGGCGCGCAGCTTCGCAAATTGTGGTGGACGTGATCGCAAACCCTCATCTACGCATCGCGCTCTTCAGCTCAAAGTTGCCAAACCTGGTGAGTGGACTTATGAACAACTAAACAGCTATTAGTTCGCGCTCGTGTGTGTCCTACCGGTGCCTACCGTGTGCCTTTTTTTCGTTTGCAACTCAGCGCGTCGCGAATGTCAACCATGAAGGATATGTGGCATCTTAGGTTCTCCGTGAACTGATTGCGTGTCACACAGGTTAAAGGACGTGGGTGCTAGACACAACGCGAATGTTGTTCTTACGGCTGCAAATAAGCTAGCTAAAATTTGTGCAATAATATACAAAAATAAGCTAATTATTGTTTGGCAATTCACCAACTAAATCATTGATGTCCGTTGCAAGTGTGGTATATGTGGTTCCTTTTAGATGCGACCATTGTATACTCTGAACAGGCGGGCTGCAGTGTTAACTAGAGATTATTGGAACACAATAGATATTTACCCTGAGGCACAGTGTGTAATTTGCCTTTATGTTAGTGCACCAGCAAATTCCATGAATGCGTAGTTTAGTACGTTCGCAGGAATGAAAGGACCCGACTAATGCTTGACGTAAGTGATAACAGTGATTCCACATGCGGAAGCGAATCTTCGATAAGCTTGTGCAAAGAAGAAATAATGTGCTTTAACCTTTCATGTATACTCTCACGCGTGTTGGATTGATAGATTCGTCTTTGAGCTTACGCAGATACGTTTTTGTGCTTTTTTGCAGTTGTGCGCGTGTTTTGGTGATAGGCGGCGTTTGTAACGTCTTTCATTTCTTCTGACCATTTTGTCTTTCAGACTGGAAAGGGCAACTCACACGTAGTAAATCAAGTTGTGTGCTCTTTGTGTTCGCTGTTTCGCATTTTGGTGCTGTTTCGCCATAACATTTATAGAGCAACTCGTTCCTTGTGGTAATAACTAGACAGATTGGCATAGTTGGCAAATAATTTGTCCCTGGTTTAGCTTGTGGCAAGTTATTAGAATGTCAGCAATGCACTGTGACTCGCTTGGTAGTGGGCTGAGTAAGCGTGGGAAGGTAGTGGGCACCCTACTGTGGATGGTTGATAACGTTTTTTGTGTTGTTTTCAGTGCTCATAGTACAATAAAACAAGAGAGAGCACAAATGTAAGGTCACTGTTTGCAGCGACCGTGTCTTCTTACATCAAGGTTTTTGTCGAGTTTGTTCAGGTCGGACACCAAGGAAGCCTTAGGTCGTCGCAAGCCTGACTTACGCAGTGATCACCCATTCTTGCATAAAATTTTTAGTCAACAGATAAAACACGAACAGGCGCTAACTACCAAGTGTATTTGTTATCCAAGCGAATTATATATGTAAGTATGAAAAACAAAAACACTGGTGTAACAGGTGCGCTGTACGAGAGCACGAACTTACTAGCCCCTTCTCAAAATGTAGTGCCCTTTCCAAAAAGGCAATTTCTTTACTGCCAATGAAATAGACGTCACAGTGACCCAGTCGACGCCTTCGCGTTGCATTTGGACCGCCTCCACGGTTTCTCACGTGCGCTTGTCATTGTCATAGAAAACAATAGCGCAGTGATCGTATAACCGCTCGCAGCCACACTCGTCAAATGAATAGCCGAACATTTATCGTTGCCCCTTTCCACCCTGTTCGCGGTGCACGTGGTGTACGCACCAAGCTGTTCACCAAAAGTAGGGCCGTCCCTACGAGAGTGGCAACTTGTACAACACATCCTTCCTGGAGTTAACATACTTGTCACGGTGTTTCACTTCGTATTCTTCAGTTTCAGGTGTCAACAATAGTTTAGGGGCAGACATGAACGGGAGGGTGGAAACTACGTGAGCATAACGTAAGTTTCGCTGACAAAAAAAAAAGAAATGATTTTCTTGGCACTACATCTGGAGAAAGGGTCATGTGGTACGCACTGTCCTACTGCACACTTGTGGCATGGGTGGTTTAGTTTGTCATATATACCAAGATAATCCCCGTTTCAATAATAAATTCACTTGGAAGTGTGCGCCCGCTCCTGCTTCGTCTGTTTTCTAAAACATTTTGCTCTAGAAATGGTTCTCGTGGAATACCAACTAGCGTGAACCCACACTCTATTGATTTACTTACGCAACCGTTGCTAACACGCAAACATTACTTCATAAAGCTAACAGCTTACAAAGGCTAGTGCCGCATTTTGTCTTTTTTGCTATCGCATTTATTTCTTCATTCTTGCAGCGAAACTATGATTTCCTTGGGCGCTTCGAGATACTTCAATGAGAGCACGAGCGCTGCTTACCAGGTGACTCTACAATCACATTGGTGGGGTAGTAGTGCCTCCACGGATCGCCCAATCGTGTCCTCTCATCGCCCGAAACGTGAACCGTGACGACATACCTCCCTTTGCCAGTGAACTGGACAAAGTAGCCGCTGTAAGTTCCATCATTTTTCCGGAGGTCGGGATCTGTAAAAGCTTCGGTGATAACATTGACGATTAATCCATTTACGAAAGCGCAGCGTTTCAGTAGAGAGATACTACGTGGTGGTAGTTTAATCTGCTCATAGAGTTCAGTAACACCAAGGGGATAACTGTGCCACACTCAAAGAAGCGACACACACACACAGGTGCAGACTTGCAACTGAGCTTTATTTCACAGTCTAGCTTTAGATACGTTTCGCAGAAACCGTCACCGCACATGCGCTTATCAGATAGTACCACCACAAAAATCTTCGCAGTCATAAAGCATCACTTCAACCACGCTCACCGATAATTCTCATCTTTGAGTTAAGCAAAAACACTGATGACTTAGCGACACATTCACTTCCCTTCTTCCTATGTAGTAAGTTTCATATATTTCCCATGCTCTATTACCGCCCCAGCAGCGGATTATCTTAACACCTTTCAGTTTCTTTTCACATTTTCAGTCCAAGCAGAGTCATGTAAAATAGGCCGGTTGTTGTGCGAACGTGTGCACGCGTAAACATGAATTGTCACTAAAGAAAATACAAGCAGGTACCTAACATCCACAGCTAGGAGTACAAGGGCGAACTGAAACTGAAAGATGTTATTGTATTGAGCCACTACCACGACAATAGAACAAGGGAAATTTGTGAAACGTACTACATAGGAAGAAGGGAAGTGAATGCTTCAGTGAGTCATCAGTGTAATCATGCATACCTTAGATATGAGATTTAGAGATGAGTGTGGTTAAAGTGACACCTTATGATGTCGAAGATTTTTGTGGTGGTACCTTACTGATAAGCGCATGTGTGGTGATGGTTTCTGCAAAACGTACTTATAGGTGGACTGTATGAAATAAATATTAGTTGCAAGTCTGCTCCTATGTGTCTCGTTCGTACGTGTGTATCGCAGTTATCCCTTTTATGGTTATATGCACAACTCAGCCACCAACAAGTTCTTCTAAACATCATTAACACTATGTGTATTCAATAATAGATAAAAAACATCTAGCACACTCACTTAATTGCTACGTGCATTCGTCTTTAAACGACATATTCTCGTGACATGGGTAGTTACTGTGGCTTATATAATGTAATCTCTTTATACTTAACCTAATTTACACGTGTGCATTCGTCTTTATATGACATATCCTCATGAAATGGATAGTCACTCTGGCTCATATAGTGTACTCTCTTTATCCTTAACCCCATTTCTCCGTGTGCATGTGTCTTTTAATGACATATCGTCATGACATGAATAGTCACTCTCGCTCATAGAATTTAGTCTCTTTATTCTTAACCTAACTGCTATGTGTGCATTCCTCTTTAAATGACATATCCAAATGAGATAGTCACTCTGGCTGATATAATGTACTATCTTTATCCTTAAGCTAATTACGACGCGTGCATTCGTCTTTAAACGACATATCCTGGTGACATGGATAGTCACTCAAGCTTATATCTTGTACTCTCTTTATCCTTAACTGAATTGCTGTGTGTGCATTCGTCTTTAAATGACATATCGTCATGACATGAATAGTCACTCTGGCTTATAGAATGTAATCTCTTTATTCCTAACGAAATCACTACGTGTAAATTCGTCTTTAAATTGCTTATCTTCATGAGATGATTAGTCACTCTGGCTTATATAGTGTACTCTCTTTATCCTTAAACCAATTTCTACGTGTGCATTCGTCTTTAAACGACATATCGTCGTGACATGGATGGTCACTCTGACTCATATAATGTGATCTCTTTATTCTTAACCTAATTGCTACGTGTGCACCCGTATTTAGAGGACATATCCTCGTGAGATGTATGGTCACTCTGGCTTTTATAATGTACTCTCTTTATGCTTAACTCAATTTCTACGTGTGCATTCGTCTTTAAATGACAAGGATAGTCACTCTGCTTATACAATGTAATCTCTTTATCTTTAACCTAAATGCTACGTGTGCATTCGTCTTTAAATGGCATATCGTTATGACATGGATAGTCACTCTGACTTATATAACGTATTCTCTTTATTTTTCACCTAATTGCTACGTGTGCATCCGTCCTTAAAGGACATATCTTCGTGAGATGTATAGTCGCTCTGGGTTATAATGTACTTTCTTTATCTTTAACCCGATTTGTACGTGTGCATTCGTCTCTAAATGACATATCGTCATGACATGAATGTTTACTCTGGCTTATACAATGTGAAACCTTTATCTTCATCCTAATTGCTGCATGTGCATTCATTTTTAAAGACGTATCCCCATGAGTTGGATAGTCACTCTCGTTCATACAATATAATCTCTTTATCATTAATCTTTTGTTAACTTTCACACTGCCCGCCACGCCATATCAGTGGCTACAGTACTCGGGTCTTGACCTCAAGGTTGCGGGTTTGAAGCGGCAGTGGCAGTGACATTTCAGTTGAGACAAAACTGCTGAGGCCAGCGCACTGTGCAATTTTAGTGCATGTTAAAGAACACCAAATGGTGAAAATGTTTCATGCCCTTCACTGCGGCATCTCTCCTAATGAGATCATGGCGTCGGGAAGTGAAACTCTAGGTATTATTCACTTACTCAGTAGCTTCATGGTTCTTTCAGTCAACTACGAGAACAACAAAAAATATTTTTGGCAAGACCATTTATGGTTGAGTAATGAATTCACTATTTGAATCCGTGTCACTTCTGCGCCTTTGTTTCTTATGTACTGGTTTGGGTAGTACCTCCTAAATGTGCTGCGTAGTCGTCAATTTAACTCCATATTTTCTTCGTGTGCTTGTTTATATATATAATAATAGTTTTACCGTAAAATGAGTGTTTCCGCTTAGAAAGCTTCTTTGTTGCCGTCATGAGCATTTATGCGTACTCAAGCATGTGAGCCCGGAGGGAAAATTAGAGCAATGTCGCTGAGTCTAAGTATGGGCCCTCTTGTTATTATATCATTCAACTTAGTGGGCGTTCTGTTAAAGATACACCAGTGATAATGTTTGAAAATATTTGCTCATCTCTGTAATATCTTCAACACGTGTTTTCTTAGGTATAAAGCTGCTATATAGCAAACTATCGGTGAGCGTACATTTAGTTCTTTTCAAAATGAATTTTTAAAATAGGCAATTATTACCGAATACACTACTTTCAGTAAAAGCCACCCAGTATATGTGGCGTTTGTGTCACACCTCGTTTCGCGCGTTAGCGGGTTATGAGGAAATGGCTCTGAAGCAGTAGTTAAACTGTAAAATTCTGAAAGTCTAGGACAGCTTAACCCAGCATTAGACAATATCACCATTAACTTGTTTTCTAGGGCTACATTTCCGAGTACCACAATGCCACACGTCTTCTTGGAAATGGAGTGAAAGGAAGTTTCTCTGCTTTGAAATGCAGGTCAAGTAATTTTGATGCTTTACAAACAAACGCAACTTATATATATACATGACCGCATGATAACAAATCCAGCGGCCGTGACACACGCCTCACAATGCATTTAGTATCGCGGTAATAATGCGTTGTACAAGTGTACATTTCGCACTCGCGTCACAACATGTCATTGTCATACTTACTGCATGGCTTAAAGCTGGCCACTGACTACAAGAACGCCCATTCTTTTAAGGGAACGTAATGGGTGCATCACTAGTGCGCAAATATTTCTCGCGAAAAAATGGTCTTGGTTTAAAGCAGGCGACCTGTTATACAAAACGACTGGCTCCCAAACCGTAAGAGAAATCGCGATTTTATTCTGCAGTCATGTCGAACTACCTGTCTTTCCGTCCCTAGCGAGCTCTGTCTCTTCGGCTTTCACTTCTTCCCTCCTGGTGTCGCGCGTTCAAGTTGCCCCGTTTCGGTTCACTTTTCAACATCATCCGGGGCGGGCCGAAGTGAATCGGAGGCTTCGAGCAAGCTAATCTTTGGCGCTGGGTGATTCACAACTGAACCGTTGGCTGGACGGATGGCGCAAGCGCGCACCATCTCTCCCTGGCAATAACTCAAGCACTCTGCCCAGTTTACATGACGTCGCTGGTGCTGTGTCTTCTTCCAAGGGCACCAAATCACCGACTCGGAGCTTTGTTGTTGGGCATATCGAGCGATTGTGTGCCGACCACAGCAATAACAGGTATGTTCGTTCCCATCTCTCCCAAAGTTCCGCTGTAAGACGCTGGCGATGACGAGCCTTTTGTTGCAGATCAACGATTACGTGTGGCTCTGATGGGCTGGCCGGTTGTGGCAATGAGGTGTTGCGTTTATCCAGCCAGAAATGCGATTCTGTAGCTCGTTAGGCTCACTTTCATGATGGATGAGCGGTCTGCTGTTGATCGCAGCTTCAACCTCACACAGCACCGTTGTGAAGATTTTCACGTAAAAACTACAGCGTCCGAGTGACTTCTTGAGCACGGTTTTTGTCGTACTAATGAGGCGCTCCCACCATCCACCCCATCATGGAGCGCGTTCTGCGATGAACTTTCGATGTATCCTGATATCCGCGGCGTACTCGCGAAGAGCTGTTAGCGCAGACGCAAGCTACCTAGAACAGCACCGAAATGTCTGGGCATTGTCACAGTGCACTACTGAGGGTACACCGCGGTGGGCGATAAAACGACGAAAGGCGAGCAATGTTGTGGCGGTCGTCATGTCTCATGATAGCTCAAGGTGAATAGCACGTATGACGGCACACGAAAACAAAAGTATGCAAGTCCTTGAACCGCTTGCTCATTTCGCTTACAGCGCCCCGCAGTAATCAAGCCCTACGACCGTGAATGGGCGATTTTCTGTAATTTTTTCGTGAGGAAGTTGGCCCATGGGTTCTGTCTCCACTGTAGTTTTCTATCGTTTGCACAATCTACATCAAAAAATGATACTCTTCATGGTTTGACGCCCTCTCAATGCACAAAAATGCTCTCCAAGCTCTGTGATGGTTGCTTCAGCACTACCGTGGACCGTACGCAAATGTGCTACCGAAACAAGCAAGCTGGTGAGCTTAAGGTCGGTTGATAGTAAGATGGGGTGACGGATGTCCTGTTCGGCATGCAGCTCTTGTGGTCGCCCACCGACGTGAAGTAGGCCGTCCTCATCTATTAACGGGTACAAACGAAGTACTGGGGATGTTGAAGGCAACGGCAGACTTTTAGGAAGCACTTGGATCTTGATTGGGAACGAGTCTTTCTGGATTGTATGCAACCAATAATGCCCAGCTTGAAATATTTCTTCTGCTGTCAGAGCACCAGACGCTGATAGGAAGCGTCTTGCATGGCGGCTTAAACACTGTATCCATGCAGTTACTCTTAGTAGTCTTGCCGAAGAGCTGTAGTTTTCCAGGGGCACGGCACCATGGCGAACATCAATGGCGGATGAACAAACGAATGTAGAGTTCTGCGGAAAATCCTCGATCATTCTTCGGTGGCTGCGTTACGATGAACCGTATTCTTTTGGTTAGATTCGTTGACGTCTATTCCTTTTAAAGACATGGTTTTGTCAGACAGCCAGGTTGGATCATGCCATCACTTGGATGATTTCGTAAAATGCGAGAGTGATAGTCCTCCAGTATTAATCATATCGGCGGTGTTTTTCTTTTGTTACAGTAAAACCATTGAAAAGGTAAAACCATTTAGATGCTGCTGGATTTTAGTGACACGGTGTGCTACAAATGGCTCCAACTTGGTGGCTGAACTCTTTACCTAGTTCAGCACCACAAGCGGATCCGTCCAAAATGTAACAGTGGCCTGTTGAGGAAAAGGAACTATTTGTACGTAGCGTATAAGCCGCACCGCGATGGTGCATGCCTGTAGCACTAGGCGTGGAAGCGATAACATTTTAAAAGGAGCAAGTTTGACGTTGCTGATCAAGAGTCGTGTGAAGCACGTTTCGGATGGCCAGTTCACTCGTTCGTAAATCCAAACACCGTATACTTTTGGGCTGGCACCTGCGAAGATGTACACCTCAAATAAAAAGTGCTTATTGTTGTCTCGTATGAATTTATACAATGGAATAGTGACGGATGGCTCAGACAGCTCAGAACACCAACAATTCCATTTGGTCTGTTCATCTTCAGGAATACGGGCATCCCATGCAAGATTTTTCTTCCATGGTATCTGGAATACCATTTGAGCCTTTATGGTGAATGCACTAAGGTAACCTAGTGGGTCGTATACTCTAGCCAATGTTTCCAATGCTATACTTTTGGTAGCCGGCTTTCCGGCGGTAAACCTTGCTTCGTGCTCAGTGCTCAAGATAAGGTGATCACCTGAACGTTCCCAGGGAAGACCTAAAATCTTTATCATGTGGCTGTCTCCAGTTTCATATTCGATGGCGCAGCTGTCACGTAAGAATCTTTCTTTCAGATCGTCGCAACTTGCTAATTTCCATGCTTGCCTCGTAGCATATTTGTTTCGTTTTTTTCATATACCTTCATGCCTCCCTGCGTGCTAGCCCAATGATCAGATCATTTACGTAGAACGCGTGCTCTAATAAGACTACGGTTTCTGGATGGTTGATTTGATTTATATGTGGGGTTGAACGTCCCAAAACCACCATATGATTATGAGAGACGCCGTAGTTTAGGGCTCCTGAAATTTCGATTACCTGGGGTTCTTTAACGTGAACCCAAATCTTAGTACACGGGCCTACAACATTTCCGCCTCCATCGAAATTGCAGCCGCCGCAGCTGGAATTCGATCCCGCGACCTGCGGGTCAGCAGCCGAGTACCTTAGCCACTAGACCACCGCGGTGGGGTGGTTTCTCGGTAGTTCTGCTGACAAGATAACAGGTGATGATGATTTGTAGTGGCCAAAAAAACGATCTTGATGCAGCTCCAAACGGTACTCTGGTCATTCTCCAAGTTGTATTCAGTGGCATGGTCTCTTTCTTGGTTGGCCGTTGTTCCAGCTACAAAAAACTTTAGAAGCTCACGATCTTCTGGCGGAATCAACCGCTGGAGGTATGCCTTGTTTATGTAGGCTGGGAGAACGACAGAGTGGCAGTGAAAGTTTAGTAGTAGCTGGACAATGTCCACACCGAATTTGAGCCTTTTTTGATTGCTGAGGCAGGGACGGCCAGCTTCTTGTGATGACGCACCAAACACCACTCGAAGCTTCGTGGTGACGGCATCCCGATGAGCTACTGCGTGATAAGGCATGTAGTATACATTATCACCGACTGGCTGCCTTTTTGCACCTTCTCAGCATATCCGTCAATGAAACATGCGGTAAAAGCCAGGTCGTATTTCTCTGGTAATGTTGGCTGCTCTCGGAAACAGTTGATTTGGCGTTGTAGTCACCATTGTGCCAGTCGCGGCGATATTGTTTCCGGCTGGTAGTCCTGGCTGTTCCACCTTGAGCGGCACCTTATAACGTCTACATTGCTTCGTTCTGTAGCGCTCAAATGCGGAGAGGTGTACGTCGATCTCCAACGGTTGTGAATAGCTTCCATCGATTCCGATGGCATCAATATGCCACATCGAAGGTACGTCTGTCTTGTCGAGATGGATTGAAACTCGATATGAACAGTGCACAAAACGGGTACTGGATATCCTATGATTCGGGTCCTTGTACCATCCATCTAAATGTTGTTTAGGTCGCTGTTACCGTCTCGTTGATGAGGTCAATCCTGCCGGTGGCCACCTTCCAAAAGGCGTCAGATCCTATCAGCACAGTGATGTCGCCTTTTCGCTACGTATTCGGTTGACATGCGTCAGCCACATGGTATTCCTTTTCGAGGAGCACCAGCAAAATATGGTGCTCTAGCGGCAGACTCATTATGGAGCAGATATCTGGAATCGTCAGGGCTTCTAACTCCACTTCAGCATTGCTAAATCGGCTTCACAGCCGGGCGGAGATACGGCCGGCACTAAGTCGCTTCTGAGCTTTGGAGATTCCAAATGTCATTATTGATATTTCTTCCCTTCCATTGACCGAAAACTCAAGAATTATGGCCGCGTCTGCGTGAATATAGCTACGCTAGCTACCACTGTGCAACAGAACCCGAAAGAGGAGGCGTCGATTTCTGGACCTAGCCTATATGCGCCCGTCTGCAGTGGTACAGCCATGCATCCAAAGTGCGTGCTTTGGGCGGTTGTAATGGTTCGAAGCTCTGGCGAAGTGGGTCTTCGCAATTCAACGTATTCCACAGCAGGCACCAGGTCCTGGACGATGGGCCCGGGAAGGTCGCACAGAGTGGTTAGGTGGCGATGACTGCAGGAGCCAGACGTGATACTGATGGGTTTTTCTGATGTCCTTGCGATGTGGTTACGAGTACCGCAGCGAAAACAGTAGTCATTATGTAATCTCAGTCGTTTTTCGTCCGCTGACAGATTGGCAGTGCAGGACATAATACTGCGCTTTCGGCTGTTGCAAAGTAGGCAGACTTGATTGATGAATGCAGTGGAACCCGTAAGAGATGCAGCCGCAGGGATGAATTGCGTGTCATCTGGGTGTTTTGTAGCCATGCTGTCTTCACATTCGCAGGAGTGTCGGCGTGATTGCAATCGACCTTCCACCCACACTTCTACTTCGATGCGAAGAAATGTCAACAGGTCCTTCGCTCGGCGCAGTCTGTCTTCAGAAGTCTCCTTCCCACTATTGGCGCGGTTATTCTCTTTCATCATTTGGCGGTACATGATAGCCAGATCGCCTGGCAAGCAGCGCATCATAATCCGATTCAGTACCATGAAGTATTTATCCGGGGACACGCCGAGGCCTACTAAAGCGCTCACTCGGAACAGCACATTCTCGTGAAGTGTTCAAAGTTTGGCAACTTCTGATGAGCTGTTCAATGGAGTCAACGCCAAAAGATCATCCACGAGCTCATTGATGAGGAGATGTTGCCGTCCGAACTGATCCGCGAGCTTTTTAATTGCGAGGTCGTAATTCTGCTAAGCTAACGAGATTCCTTCGATTGACCGTTTAGCGTTGCCAAATAAGTAGGTAAGGAAATACTTGAATTTTTCTATGCATGGCTGTTCGAGGTTGTGGTGGATCGTGGCATCGTAATTATCCCAAAAAGCCTGCCAGTCACGCTGGTTGCCGTCATGTAGGTATCTGTAGCCTGGGCAGTGCAACCTATCTGTGCGTGGCTCTCTCCCATGGTCCGGAACGTCGACGGAACTTGGGCGGTCTGCGTTGCTTGATCCTGATCGAGAACCTTCGGCATGCGTCGTGGTAGCTTGCTGACGACCTTGCAACCAGTACTTCGTGCGCGTGATGGCGTATAGCTGATCTTGTCGCTATTATTCTGCGCCGTTTCGACTTCGTGGTCAACATCATCTTCACCTGTTATTGGAAAAATTGCGTCGTCCAGTCTGGACAATGCAAGCTCCTTGTCCTTGAGGTAGTCAAGGTGCACGTGAAGTTCCCAGAGGGCAAGATCCATTTGCCGCAGAAGATCCGTAAGCTGGGTAAGAGCTCGCGTGACGCCAGCTTTGAGTGCACCACGTGTCTTTTGCAGCTGGTCCGAGTTCGCCATCGCCGTGATGTGAAGGCGTCTCTCGAAGGGCAGTCCTGGGTTTCGCGGCACCAAATGTTACGAAATGACTGGCTCTAAAACCGTGATAAAAAACGCGAATTTATTCCAAAATCATTGCGAACTATCTGTCTTGCCGTCCCTAGTGACCTCGGCCCCTCGGCTTTCTCTCCTTCCCTCCGGCTGTCGCACGTTCTGGTTTCTACGTTCCGGTTTATTTTCAACACTACCCATTACACATATTGCAGTCATATACGAAAGTTTCGCTGACACAAGTTACTTTTAACCTTATTTATTACATTGTAGCAATCCACAACCTAATCTTCTCAAGTCGCATAATACAGGTAAATGTATGCACCGATATCTTGGAGTACGCACTAGGCACAGGATATCGCTATATCGTTCAACTCCTAAAAGCGGCGCTTTAAATATCCCCTATTTCTACAGGAGTGTGGTGAGGAAGGTAAGGATGGGGGTGTTGTGTAAAGTTATTGACAAGCCTCTAAGTAAACTGAAGGCCCCTAGGTGCTATATAACTTTAGATCTCATTCAGACACAGCGGAGTAGCTACATGGTAAAATATGAGCCGGTGTTCTCCTTCTCACGCTCTCGCGCATGTTTTGTTTTCAGCCTATGAGCTGAAATTAATAAAATTAATATGAGGCAATGCGGATTTAAATCTCACCGATACCGCCTTCATGGAGTCGTACGGTAGTCTTGTATGGCGGGTTGGGGCCATATACATCGGCGACCACCATGGCGTCGAGTACAACCTTCTCGCCCTTGTAGACGTCGGTGAGGATGATGGCGTCGTTGGGTTTCGCAACCTTTAGACTGGTCATTTTGCCGGTCACTCGAATCGGCTCGTCGTTAGGATCCTTTGCTTGGGACTTTACTTGGATGTTGACTTCCACTTGTTGCAAGCTGGGGCTGTCTAAACGAATCGTCCACTCACCATCCTGTAAGTGGGTTTGTAAACCCAACAGTAACAAACTTTGTCATTCAAAGGCATATGGGCTGCACCTCTTTGAAGACATTAGGCTGTCGGCACATGGTGCCCCGAACAGTTTATTTATTTATTTATTTATTTAATCAATTATTTATTTATTTATTTATTTATTTATTTATTTATTTATACAAATACCTCATGGGTTCCTATGTTTGGAAGAATGTGTGCTTGTGGGGGGGGGGGAAGTGGGCAAGACAGTGAAAAACAAGAACTATGAAAATGTACAAGGTATGACGAGTTCAATATTACAACAGAAAAAAAAAATAAATTATTAAGAATACATTGATAGGCATGGAACAAAGCTCAGCAAAACACGTGAAGGCAATGGCAATATATACATATATATGTGCAAAGAAACCACAGTTGAGAAATATATTTATACGGAAATACGATTTGAATGTATAGAATGTTGAACAGTGACAACCACTTGAAGTACAGCAGTAAAAAATGAATTTTTTTGATAACCTAGCACTTGTAAGCGGAAAATCCAAGAGTTGATCTAAGAGTGTCTTTCTATCACATGCCCATAAATTTGAATATTACTCCTTCAGCATTTGTGTATCCCCATGGGAGCACAACAGCTTTACTGAAAGAGTGGCTTTTGTAGATAATTGTACTTGTAGTGGAGCATACGCACTAACGTGTATGCGCCTTCCAAAGAGAAGGAAAAACCCCGTGCTCTGATTGCACGAGAACCTTGGCCGCCTTTTGCCAGACTTGTCGTACGGCCATTTTTCGTTGCGACATCGTTGCGACTTCTCCGGTTCAATAAACGTCATCACATTTGGTGGAGGCTGCTGAGATCCCCAAGCAGACCTGGAGCTCCGCTCTCGCAAGTTGCCCGAGAGACCACTGCAAAACATGACTGA
This sequence comes from Rhipicephalus microplus, assembly GCF_043290135.1. Taxonomy (NCBI): domain Eukaryota; kingdom Metazoa; phylum Arthropoda; class Arachnida; order Ixodida; family Ixodidae; genus Rhipicephalus; species Rhipicephalus microplus. The sequence goes on along the minus strand of NC_134704.1, from coordinate 145,472,418 downwards.
CGCAGTCGCCAACCAGCCCATCCCAGCCCAGCCAGCACCACCGGCTGTCCCGTCTACCTGCCCCGGCGCTACTCGCCAACGCGACCCACCAATCTTCAGCGGTAGTGGTGAGCAAGACGTCGAAGACTGGCTCTCCTTGTACGAACGCGTAAGCGCCAGCAACAAGTGGGACAACGACTCTAAGCTCGCCTACGTTATTTTTTACTTGGCAGACGTAGCTAAACTTTGGTTTACGAACCGCGAAACCGCCATCGCCAACTGGTCCTCCTTTAAGACACTCGTCACTGAAGCGTTCGGCCGACCAGAGGTCCGCAAGCTCCGCGCTGACCAGCGCCTGCGCCACCGAGCCCAGCAGCCTGGCAAGACATTTACTAGTTACATAGAGGACGTGCTCGACCTCTGCAGGCGTGTGAATCCATCTATGCCCGAAGAAGAGAAAATTCGGCAGATTCTCAAGGGCATCGAGGATGGCGCATTCCAGATGTTGCTAGCGAAAAGCCCGAACACGGTGGCAATCCTCGTAAGCCTCTGCCAGAGCTTTGATGAATTGCGCCGTCAGCGTTCCATCGCCCGACAGAGTGTCCCACCGCCGGATTCGATCTCGGCCGTCGCACTCACAAATGCCAAGGTTTGCCAACAAAGTCTGTCCAACCAGATCAAAGACTTCATCAGGGAGGAAGTCGCCCGACAGCTCTCCCTGCTGCCGCATAGCGACGCGCCCACCGCAAGCCTGCCTACGAAACTGCAACAGGCCATACGCACGGAAATTTGTGATGTCCTCCCTACAGTGCAGGCCCCTTACCCATGCACTTCAGTAGCACCTAATCTCTCAGCTGTCGGCTACGCACCACCTTCTCCTCTCAGCTACGCAGCTGTGGTCGCGCGGCCCCCACCGCATCCAGTCGCCTTATCAGCTCCACCTCCTCCGTCCTCGCCTCCAGTTTACAGGCCTTCACCTCGCTTTTTCCGTCGTCCTAATGAGTGGCGCACCCAAGACAATCGTCCTATCTGCTTCGCCTGTGGCATCGCTGGCCACATTGCACGCTTCTGCCGCAGTCGCCTCACACCTGCAAACGCATACTTCGGAACTCCTACCTACGCGCCGCAGCAAGCCACCGCATCTGCATATGAACAGAGGCACCCAGACTCGGATCGCCGCCCATCGACTGCTCGTTTCCCATCCCCTCATCGCCGGTCGCCATCGCCTATGCGTCGTCGACCACCTCCTGAGGAGGGAAACTAATCAGTGCAGTTCCGGAGGCAAGAACTGCAACTCGTGCGCAATTCCCAAGGCCTACGTTTTCGCCGAAAAATGTTGTTGATGTCGATGTTGAGGGAGTCGCCACATTAGCGTTAATTGATACCGGGGCCACCGTTTCTGTGATTGACGCCAAATTTTGTCGGAAACTGAAGAAAGTGACCACATCTCTCTGTGGCATGGTGCTGTCCACGGCTAGCGCGCAACGCATTCATCCCTCGGCTCTGTGTACGGCGCGCGTCGTCATCCAAGACGTTTTGTACGTCGTACAGTTTTTTGTTCTGCCATCTTGCTCTCATGACCTTATCCTCGGTTGGGATTTCTTATCAGGTCATGAAGCTATCATCGATTGTTCCCGTGCCGAAGTGTCCCTTGTGCCAACATATGAATTTCCACCACCCGACCGGTCTCCTCGGCTCTGCAAACTCATCGCTGACGACGACATCACCTTGCCCCCGGAAGCTTCGGTCCCTGTAAGCCTTTCATGTGTGGCGCAACCTGACGCCACGGTGGTGTTTACGCCATCTCCTGTTTTTACTGAACGCAAGGGCATCGTTCTCCCATTTGCCGTTCTTACAATTGCATCTGGTTTAACCGTAATGCTGGTTACCAACCACTGCAACTACCCCATTGGCTTACTTCGTGGTGAAACGTTGGGACATGTGCAACCTGTCGACCATATCGATGATATTATTCTTTCCGACGAAACGCCATGTCACATTGCCACAATAACTCATGCGCCTGAACCATCAAGTTTGTCAGCCTTCGACAATGCTATTGACGCAGACCTTCCTCTCTCGCATCGCCGCCAACTTGTTGCTCTCCTTAACAAGTTTCGCTCTTCTTTCGACTTTCAAGAACCTGCTTTGGGCCGCACCACGACTATCACTCATACTATTGACACCGGCTCACATTTGCCTCTGCGACAGCGTCCTTACCGCGTTTCCGCCGAAGAGCGCCGCGTCATTACAGAGCAAGTAGACGACATGCTTAAACGTGGAGTGATACAGCCTTCTCAAAGCGCTTGGTCATCACCTGTCGTTCTGGTAAAGAAAAAAGATGGCACCGTTCGATTTTGCGTGGACTATCGCCGCTTAAACAAGATTACGAAGAAAGATGTCTACCCGCTACCACGAATAGACGATGCTCTTGACTGTTTACAAGGCGCCGAGTACTTTACATCCTTGGATCTGCGTTCTGGGTATTGGCAGGTGCCAATGGCTGAATGTGATCGCCCTAAAACAGCCTTTGTAACGCCAGATGGCCTACATGAGTTCAAAGTGATGCCATTTGGGCTCTGCAACGCACCTGCCACATTTGAGCGCATGATCGATACCATCTTGCGTGCCCATAAGTGGAAAACTTGCTTGTGTTACCTGGACGACATTGTAGTCTTTTCGTCTGATTTCCCGACACATCTTGTTCGCCTCCACGAGATTCTGACGTGTCTAACTTCTGCGGGCCTACAACTTAACTCCAAGAAGTGCCACTTCGCAGCACGAAAACTAACCATCTTGGGACATGTCATCACAAGAGACGGTGTTCTTCCGGATCCCGATAAGCTTCGGGCTGTCGCTGACTTCCCGTTGCCCACATCACTGAAAGCCCTAAGAAGTTTCGTCGGTCTTTGCTCCTACTTTCGTTGCTTTGTGCGCAACTTCGCGTCCATCATCGCACCTCTCACGAGTCTGCTTTCCAACAGCAAAGGTATATCTGCATGGTCACCTGCATGTGACGACGCATTTCGCCAGCTGCGCCGCCTGCTGACCTCACCACCCATTCTTCGTCACTACGACCCCGCTGCTGGCACAGAAATTCCCACCGATGCAAGTGGCATCGGTCTTGGTGCAGTTTTGGCACAACGGAAAGGCACCCAAGCCGAATACGTAGTCGCCTATGCAAGTCGCGCTCTCAAGAAGGCTGAATTGAATTACTCCGTGACAGAGAAGGAGTGTTTGGCCATAATCTGGGCCTTGACGAAGTTTCGCCCGTACCTTTACGGCCGCCCTTTCGACGTGGTCACAGACCACCACGCTCTATGTTGGCTGTCCACATCGAAAGACCCGTCCGGACGCCTGGGACGTTAGGCACTTCGATTGCAAGAATACGACATCCGTGTAGTATATCGTTCCGGTCGCAAGCATGCGGATGCCGATGCGCTTTCGCGATCGCCATTAACCCCAGATGTGGCTTCTCTGTCACCACTTTTTACCACCTTGTCACCAATAGACACCACTGACATGCTTTCGGAGCAGTGTAAAGATCCATACCTTGCATTGTTACTTGACTACCTTACCGATCCGTCTGCTGTCCCTTCCACGAGAGCGCTACGCCGACAAGCAGCCCACTTTTCCGTGCGAGACAGCATTCTGTACCGCCGCAACTACATGCCTGGTGGTCGGAAGTGGCTCCTTGCTGTCCCAACTCATATGCGCTCTGAAATCTGCATGAATTTCCATGCAGACCCTCAAAGTGCTCACGCAGGTGTCCTGAAAACCTACGAAAGGCTGCGCCAACGATATTACTGGCGAGGAATGTATCGCTTTGTGCAGAAATACGTTCAGTCTTGCACCACTTGCCAACAGAACAAGACACCTCCGCGGCACCTTACTGGCATGTTACAGCCGCTCCCATGCCCGGCTCGCCCATTCGACCGCGTGGGTATCGATCTCTATGGCCCCCTCCCATATAGTCGCTCTGGAAACCGGTGGATTATTGTCGGCGTCGATCATCTGACACGCTATGCTGAGACTGCAGCTCTACCAGCAGCGACCGCCCACGAAGTTGCACTCTTCATTCTCCGCAGCTTCATTCTCTGCCATGGGGCTCCACGGGAATTACTCAGTGATAGGGGTCGAGTGTTCCTGTCGGAGGTCATCCAAGCTATTCTCGCTGAATGCAACATCGTCCACCGGAAATCTACCGCATACCATCCACAGACGAATGGTCTCACTGAACGGTTCAACCGCACACTTGGCGACATGCTGAGGATGTACACCTCCTCCGACCACACTAACTGGGATGCCGTCTTGCCTTTTGTTACCTTCGCTTACAACACCGCGACGCAAACAACTACCGGTTTTTCCCCGTTCTTTCTGTTGTACCGCCGCGAACCATCCCACCCACTCGACACCATACTCCCGTACCGCCCTGATACATCGGAGTGCTCCCCGCTTTCGGAAGTCGCCAAATACGCTGAAGACTGCCGTCAGTTGGCTCGGTCTATGACAAGTGAGGCTCAAGGTCTACAAAAAACCCGACATGATGACGCTCATCACATAGCGCCTACGTTTCGTACTGGCTCCCTCGTGTGGCTTTGGGTGCCCCCGCACGTTCCTGGCCTGTCTGCTAAACTTCTGGCCCGGTACCATGGTCCATACCGTGTCATTGGCGCAACCTCACCGGTGAATTACATCATCGAGCCCCTAACACAATCGCCAGATTTGCGCCGTCGAGGACGCGAGACCGTACACGTCAACCGTCTCAAGCCCTACTACGACCCCCTCATTGTGCCTACTCCCTGAGTCGCCAGGATGGCTACTCTTCAACCCGGGGGGTATTGTAGTGAAGCATACGCACTAACGTGTATGCGCCTTCCAAAGAGAAGGAAAAACCCCGTGCTCTGATTGCACGAGAACCTGGGCCGCCTTTTGCCAGACTTGTCGTACGGCCATTTTTCGTTGCGACATCGTTGCGACTTCTCCGGTGCAATAAACGTCATCACATACTTAAGATGTCAGCCATGCTTCAACTACAGTTTCAACTAACTACTGTGAGAGCCTGCTGTTTTCGAACCATAGATTTATACTTTGACCAACATTGGTTGTAAACCGAGCTACATGAACCTTTACATCAGTAGGAGTGTGGTAGATGGAAGTCAGGAAGATCAATAGTCTGCCGGTTGATGACAAGTTTAATTAAATATGTCAAAGCATAGCGACAATCTAGAGCTAATTGTAAAGGTTCGAGTTTGAATTGAAATGACAGAGCGTCTTTCACCATCGCTTTGCATGTAGCCACAAGTCTGTAAGAGAGGCCAGGAGTGGGATGAATTGATTACGCGTGCGCGCATTCAGTGTGACCGCACTACTTGTTCTACGTGCTTCGATCGCGTTTTCTTTGCTTGGAGCGTAGAACAGCCAACCTTAGTGCAGCGCACGCGTCGACCTTAAGTTATTCGGCGTATGCATAGACGCCGCATTTCGCAAGATGCGAGCAGTACATTTTGGGCACGCTGTAGCAGCGCTGAGAAGAATGTGTATCACCGGAAAGGCAATGTCGAAAATATTTCCGTACGCACAGTGAACTGCCGAAAAGGTGGAGCATATAGAGTATCGACGCGGGAAGTATATCAATACACAGCTTCTTTAGTGTGTGTGGTTTTGAACTACGAGTTCCGGAGATGACGTAATGTCAAGAAATGGGCGGAGGCGGGGGCAGGGATGGGGGTTATAGGTATATGACCACCTCTCTCCCCCCCGCCCCCCTCCCGTCAATTTTCGACGAGGACTGCCTACGAAGGAGTGATGCGGTCTCGAAAAATATTTTGGCCCGAATCTACATGTTACACTGTAAATGTCATCGACAGACGATAGTCTTGCGTCTGGAGAGAGTGAACAAAACGTTTATTTGATGTTCTGCGCAAGAAAGTCGGTGAATGGTATTCGGCAGGCGCTGCATTAAGAGTGCCTCGAACGTGTGGCGGAGGCGAACGAGCGCATCTAGGCACGTTAGACACAAGAGCCATCTGGCAGTTATCTGCGAAAACGAAGGCGTGCAGCCCGCGGAGAAAGATGCGCGCCAGTCTCGGAGGTGATAAGGTGTAGAACGCAAAGCGAGGGGCAGGTGCCACCACCGTGACGTCGTACACTCTAAAAAAATATCGAGTAAAAAGGGTGTCCTTTTGTCCCACAACAATAATCGTCATCAGGCTTGCGTGCGCTTCCGTTTTTGAAAACTCGGCGCTAGTCATTTTCCTATCGGGAATGCAAATGTAACCCTGATAATGGGCATGTCGATCATGACCGGAATGTACCAGGCGCAGGCCGATAGCGCAAGGATGGAACGCAATATTGATGACGATTATTGTTGTGGGACAAAAAGACACCCTTTTTACTCGCTCTTTTTTTAGGGTGTAGCAAAGCGTTGGAAACACCTTTTTGAGCATCGCGTTGCACTGTCAGCGCTGTGCGATTTAACGCTACATTCCTTAGAGTTACTTATGTGTGCCCCTTCTAGTATCAAGGCAGACATGGAAAACATCGGAGCGTTGCTGCGGCGCCTCAGATATGCACAATAATTGCTATTAGGGGTGAAGCTCCTTAAAGCGGCACCCGTTTGTCCCTCGTAGTCGTAGTCGTAGTGTGTAACCAGTGTTACATTTTGACCTGCAAGGTGGTGCCGGAGGGAGATTTCTCATGTACTTTGTTGAACAATGAAAAGTTTGCGCGGCGTGTGTGTTACCTAAAAGCCGAATGCTCCTGTCTCTCATTCCCCATTAGCAGCCATTGTCATGTACATTGAGCACTATCTGGCAGGAAAACGTTGCTACGTTATACTCGCTGGGCGTAACCTCCTTGGTTTTAGAAAGGTTTAGCGACCGTTGGGCCGCAGTGCCATGAATACAGTGAACTAGTATATACCAGGCACTCGAGGTGGTTAAAGGGGGGAAGTAGACCCGAAGCGCAAGCCGTAAGAAAGTGTGCGTGTGCCACATCTCGTTTAGGCCTCGGAATGTCCGCTGGATGGCGGTGCTTCTATATGGGGAATATATGATGAAAAGATGCGAGATGGTGCTACTTGGAGTGTTGAATAGATGGACGAACGGACACACAGAAAGATGCATGAATGGACGCATGAATGGACGCAGGGGCGGATGCATGGATGAACGCAGGGGCGGACGCATGAACAGACGCACGCACGGACGGGCGGATGGACGCATGGACCTTCACACAGACGGACGCATGGACAGACAGAAGCAAGAACGAATGGACGAACGAATGCTTCGCCCCTCTCTCCTTCATTCACTCCGTAGATAAGCTGTCATTTGTTTAATTGAAAATTGCACAACTATGAACGCTAAACCTCTAGCAGTACTGTTGGGTGCTGTCGATGGGGTTGGCCGTTTGGTGCCGTTTGAAATATCATTAGGGCGGACAACCAGACAAATTTACAGACAGACCAAAATGTTTCCGTCGAAGGTCTCCAAGAAAGACTATCGCCATTAAAATATAATTCTCTTGACTAGAAAGCCAGTAGGAGGCACAGTTGATTGTATGGTGGTTGACAATGTGACACTTCGCGGGGAAACACTTGCTAACAGCTTCCATGACTTTCTTGTAGAGATAGGAAGCACTGGTACTTTCCCGGTTACCTCCGGAGATGTTCCAAGGAGACCACAGTCTTTCTTTTTTCAGTCTACTTCTGTTTCTGATGTGATTACCCTTTTTTTTCCGGCCTTTGGAACAGCCGTAGCCCTGATGCAGACGGATTAGTAATTAAACCTGTTAAGTATGTATTAGATTTATTCGATCCTTCCATTGCACACATATTTAACAAGGCTATTTCAAGCGGCGTTTTTCCAAGTAGCGTGCGAATTGCTAGAGTCGCAGTAATTCATAAAGGAGGAGACAAAAATAGCTTCTCGAACTACCGTCCAGTCTCAATATTGCCAGTGTTTTCGAAAGGCCTCGAGAAAGTTATTAACACCCACATCAAGACCTTTAGTAGAGGATTGGATCTCTTAACTACCTACTAGTTCGGATTTAGAAATTATCGCTTCTCAAAGGATGCACTTTTGCTTCAAAAAGAGCTTATATTTGAAAAAAAATAGAAAAGAAAACATTGATTATTGGGCTGTATCTCGATTTTAGCAAAGCCTTTGAGCTTGTCAATCATCATATTCTCTTACAGAAAATGGAATGTTATGAATTTTGGGGAGTCGCATCACAACTTCTTCGCTCTTACTCACACGATAGACTTCAATTTACCGAATTAGGCACTCACAAAATACACTTGAGGCGTATCTCTTGTGGAGTACTACAAGTGAACATTTGAGGGCCAATACTTTTCCTCTTATACATAAATGATATCTCAATACAAACACCACTAGTCAGTTCATCATTTACGCTGATGATTGCACCATATTTTTTAAAGGACCGGAACTCCACAGTATTCAAGCTGAAGTAAACACGATCTGTGCGAAGCTGAATGACTGGTGCAAGGTGAACAGCCTTGTATTAAATGAAGCCAAACTAACTGTGGCTGTAGTACTAACGCTGGCTGTAGTACCTAACGCTGGCTGTAGTACCTGAGGCGCCTGTCCTAGGTCCGTTCACTGTTCGCATTAAAAAAATTGTTAAAATACTTGGCGTCATCTTTCATGAGCACATGTCATGGAATGACGAAAAAAACTGCTGTTAAATGGAAATTGGCTAAGTGCGTAGGACTAATCAACCGCCATCGGCACATGCTATCATCTACAATAAAAAGGTTACTTTACGATGCACTTTTGAATTCGCGTCGAAGTTACTGTTTCCTGGTGTGGAGTAAAAACAAGAGCCTTTAACATGTCAAAACTGAGGGCGTTACGAAAGAAAATGGTTCGAATGATTTCAAATGCTCCCTATCTAGAACACACCGCCCCTCTTTTCAAACAGTATCGAATCGCTAAAATATCAGACCTTTATACGTTCGAATTGATCTGCTGCTATAAAAAGGCAGCACTCGGAAAGTCCGACAGATTCCTTCAACTCGCGAACCTCAAACAAAACGTAGTTTCTTATCGAGTCCGACATCAACCACCTTGATACGTTCCATTCTCACGCATGCAATATGGAATGCAACGCATTCGACACACCGTCCTAACAACAATAAATTATTTCGAAATGCAAGGAACAGATATATTATTGCACACAAAAAAGAAATTAAAGGGCTGTTCACTTAACTATTCAAACTTACTTTTTGTAACAATGGAACATACACGTGTTTTGCAAGTTGTTTTTCTTTCAGTATTCATATACTGTGCAATATATTTATGTCTATCTTACGTGCATGCATATTTGGATTCGTTTGCGCATTGTACTTCGTAACGCACACTTGAAATGTTTAGCTTTTTTTTATTTTTCTGAGATCAAATGCTGTACCCACTCGTCTCACCACCAATGGGTGGATTAGGCTTTGTCAAGCTGTCATTGGACAGCTTTTCTCCCGGCCACCTTTTTTCGCCGCAAATATTTGCTTTTTTTTGGTGAAAATAAACTCCTTTGATTGATTGATTGATTGATTGATTGATTGATTGGTTGATTGATTGATTGATATGGTATTCCGTTGCACCTCACAAAATTTTTGACCATAGTCCGTTCTAGTATAACGTTCTGCGTTGCAAAACATAAAACACAACGTGACATATTTTCTCCAGGTGACATATTACTTAGTTGCGCTGCGTTAAACCTTTTTGACCAGTGTCAGTTGATCAGGAGCAGTAGCATTGACTGTACTGAAAAAGAAGCCGTATTTACCTGCGCCGGGCTTGGTACAAAGATTGTCTTCGTTTTCTTGTTTCCATGTTCTACGCACTTCTTACATTCTCGCCCGCTCGGATCGATTAGGACAAGTGAGACGTCAGTGGGTGTGGGATTCAGTTGGTCAAAAATTACAACGGTCCTTTTACCCAAACTTGAGTCAAGAATGAACTTTTTCTCCAACCTGGTCGTGAAGGCCTTTGCGAAATTTGCAATCTGTAGATGACACAAAAATGTGACGTCATGTTAATACAAGACCTTCGATATTCAGGTGTAAAGTGGATTTTAGAAACATTTCACAAGTTCAGTTTCGCCGAATGGCGAAGCTAAACCTGCTGTAACAACAGACTGGAATGTCATACGTTGTAAGGCTAGTCGCAGTAAAGTACGAATTGCCGCTTCACTGTTCTCACTACTCTAACAGCATTCCTTCTGCCAGAGCAGAGAGCGACTTGCCGCCTTAGTAGTGACGTCATACGTGACGTTCTTGCATGACTGTCCCACATGCGAAGGCTACCAGAGGCTTCACTGGTACGGTCTTTAGGATAGAGAATTGTTTGACAGAGCACAAAACTCATCGTAAAAAAAAAGAAGAAAAACTGAGTTGGTATATAAAAAAAACGACTAGAGGACGAAGTGCTGGCTAACAGCATATGGTACAAATTGTCGGACCCGTTGTCACTTCAAAGAAAGCATTTACCAGGACTCATATATGGAGCATTTCTCAAGGAGATTCAGTGCCACGATTCCAATACCACGTCGATACCAATGTCCATGTTGACTGTATGCCGATTCTGAAATGTAGTTTTCGTTTGATGGTTATGTTTTTCAGCACATAGTGCTCACACGAAGACTTCACGGAAACAATGCTTTGGATCAATAATGCCTGCGTAATTAATGAACATACATATTAGTAACATAAAAAAGAATGTCGGATAAAGACATGTGCAGGCCTTGTGTTGAGGCGCCTGCTTTAAAGGACTTTGCCTACGTGACAGCATTCACTGTTATATACTGATTTGATCTCTCCCCTTTCTGCCTCCTCACCCTGAATACTCTTTCCCACCTCCTTCTATACTGTAATATGCTTAACTATTTTATTACACCTGGCTTTGCCTATGTACACTGTAAACAAAACTATACCCAGCTGGGAGGAACCCGGGAATGATGCGCCCGCTCTGCTTCAGTGGCCTCACTGAAACCGCAGTGTATTGGAGCGAATACATTCGTTTTCCACCATTTTCCTCCGGTGGGCGCCGTTCAAAGGAAACCGGAGAAAAACTGGGCCAATCCCTTGATTATGCTCACGTGGTTGCCCCGGAAATGCTCCGGCTCATCATTTTTGCCTCGGTGGATGCTCCACAAATGCTCCGGCTCATCCCTCAGCGGCATTTGTTGGCTGTTCAAGGAGTGACGTAGCAGCCTCGATGCCGGGCGGCCGTTGTTCCCCAGACAAATTAACATGGCGCAGACAAAGCCAACGCGGTGAGGATTGTGCGAAGCCTTCGACCGCGTTCGCGAAAAGGAAATTGTTCTGTGGGCTTTCTGGATTTCACTGGTGACTACAAATGACAACGAATGTTGTCATCGACAGAAGGGAGTTGTGGGAATCTTAATCGTGTGATGGTTCCGGGCAGCGAACGACACATTGTGATCTCGCGTATGATGAGCCACTCGGTAGTCGCTAGTGCGGTGCAAAACTGGTTAGTGAGCTCTTCTTCAATTATCTGCGTTATTCTTGTCCCGTGGGGCTATTATAGGTAATGGTGGGTTGATGAGGGAACAGGTTATCAATAATAGGGTAATTTTACAGGACGTCAGTAAACGTCAGTGGAAGTTCCGATAACGTGTCGTTGGGCCTACGAGTCTTTTTATTAGCATAGCATTGGTAATTTCAATAACACTTTAATCTTTGGAGCGCTAATCAGATCTGCAATAATGGAAAATGTCATGGTTATGGGTTGCTTCTATGAAAAAGGTAATAATTGTTATAAGTAAGCCTAACAGGTTAAAAATATTTTTGGTATTGTCACCATACAAAAGCGGTAATAATTGCCCGCTTTCCATATTAACAAACGCCTGGACGAGATCTACCACTGCGTATAAATTATTTCGATATATCGTGTTACCTGCACCGATAAAACTTGAATAACTGAAATTAGCGTTTATTCTTTATAAATGTAGTGAGTAGTGAATTGAGCTAAGGCAGTTTGTTTAGTGCAGACATTTAGAACGGATACACACACTTAATTTGGTGAAATGATTTCTCTTGTATAAAAACATCTAAAATATTAGGCGCTTCGGGCGTTGTCCTGCTTTAGAGACAAAAAAAAGAGGCAAGAAAGGAGCTGACGAGAGCGGTGACGAATGATGCGTAAAGATATGAGGATCGGCTCGCTTGGCAAAACAGTTTAATAGAGCTTAGATTAACAGAGTGTTGGGCGAGTTGGTATTTCAAAGCGAACGGCTTTTCGCACAAAAAAGAAATAAAAAACAAAAAAGGAAGAGCGCACAGATCGGCACTGTCTGTGCTCTTTCATAACCACATTTTTGCGTAAAACGCCGTCTACAAGAGTTGTGGGACATCCGACGTTTTTGTAGAAGGGTTGGGTTTAAACACTCATTTCTGCAACTCATCTGACCGCGCAGCTCAGCATAGAACGGAGGGGCATGGTTATGAGAGTAAGAGAGAAAAGAGAGGGCACCGTCTCGAGAAACTAGCCGCAGTTTCTGTGTTCTTGAGTTGAGGAAGTACGCTGCAGCGTTTTTTTTTCTCTCTTTTCATTCCCGCTGGCATGGCCGTGAATGCAGCTTTTTTTTTCTTTTTATTTGGAGGGAGGGTTGAGAGCGAGAGTCAAGTTTTCCCGACCAAACAGGTAAAACTCAAAATGTTCGCCATCCTATCCACCTCCTCTCTGGAAAGAAAATGCTTCGTTCTATCTCTCTCTCTCTCTCTTACGAACAAGGATCGAATGCCAGAAGCAACAACGCTGGCCTGTGAAGAGGATAGGGTAAAAGCGAACCCCTCGAAACCTGGTGGACTCGTCATGACGCCTCTACGTGAACACCTTCCATGACCTCCGACGTTTGCACGGGCCTGTAAATTCAGTAAACTGGCCAACCTCCTCTTATTTCTGTCAGTGTATGATGAAAATGCAGCTGGCATAGGTGGCGTGATGTGTGTACCTTTTATCGTAATTTATTTTGTTACGTTGTTGTAAACTTTTTTTCATTTTGGGCTTGAGGTTGAAGCAATTCATGCAATACCTACTTTGAAAAATGTTCACTACAAGTATCGAAACAGTGGGCATGCAAATTAAAAAAGAAACGAAAACAGCGCCAACATCTCTCGAAGACTATTCGCAAAGGAGAATGAAGGTGCGCTTTTGTTAAAGGCAGGTCGCAACCATAGAAACTGTAAAGGAAGGCCTAATTTGCGAGAAGTGGGACGATGAGCAAATATTAAAATGTGAGTAAAATTATCAGCAATAGCATTGATAAAATTATAAACGATTGGGATAGGCAGTCCTGATGCTGTCTTCGAGAGTACCGAATTTCGCTGCTTTTAGTAAAAAAAAGAGCTTTCAAATGTTTCGGCAAAAGTAGTGCTACAGATTTCGAATTATATGGGAAACTTCCGCCCGCATTGAATTGTTGCTCACGTCACGGGAATGTGAACGTAGCCGCTGTGTCACGTAGCTGCTGTCTGGCACCGTAGTACATGGGATCGGGATCCCCCTATAGATATAGAACGCCTGTCCTGTATTTTTTGTGTGTGTTTGTGTTTGTGTGTGCGTGTGTGTTTGAGTTTGGCCGGTTTAAGAAGCTAGTTGTTTTCGGGTACTCGCAGACTTTATAGGATATAATGCGTACCTTGGCTTTAGTGTGCTCAGTTTTCGTGTCTTTCGCGTCATTTGCTGTTCTCGTGTATTTTTTTCTTCTAAATTATGCAAGAAGCAATCAGCGGAACCCTTGCATCGTCAATGAAGTTGATAAATGATCCTTCGGGTATGGTGAACAGCTGTTACCGGTGGCCATACTTGCTTTGTTTGTCGTGCATCGTTTGGCAGAATTCTGGCCTTCATTTCGAAGTGCTGCGCTTAAAACTTGAATGCTGTGGACTTTATGTGACCGGTCTTGTGTTTTTGTTTCTTTTTGGTAACTTTTTGTATGTTCCTTTCCTCTTGTGTTTTTTTCACGAATGTTGAGTCATCAATCAGGAACGGCAGCTTATTCTGAATAAATCGAACAGTATGAACTTGAGTGCTTTCTTGAATTTTATGTGCTAGAGCTCTGTGGAGAAAAATACACAGCAACTCTGCAGTGCATGCATTAGATTTGAGAATCCGTTCATATAACCGACGCCTCACCCGTTCACCATAGAATAAATAATTAGAGAGCAAACACTTTAAAATGCCGTTGCAGCTCGCTTAAACTCGGTCCGGATGAAGTAAGGACATTCGTAAAATACTCCGGAGGCGCCACGCAGAAGCTCCGGATAGCGGGAAGGAAAAACCCATGCAAAACACTCCGGAGGTGCCACGTAATCACTCTGGCTTGCCGGAGCGAAAGGCGGGTAACAAAATGTTCCGGTGGCGCTACACAATCGTTCCGGAGCCGAAGGAAAATATCAGTGAAAAGTGCTCCGGATGTGCCACGCAATTGCACCGGCCAGCCGGAGTAAACACTTCGCTTCGAAGGTCCGCAGCGAAAATTCTTCCGAATATGGGGGACGCCAGAGGAAAAGCATTTTCCTCCTACCTCGAAGTATTTTTTACAGTGTATGGTTATATGCTATCTTTACTCTCCTCCCCCAATCTCCGTCTCTTCACTTGACGTTGCTTGAAATACTATAATTTACGTAGATATATGCTATAGATGTCGTTACCGAGGTGACGCCAACTGATGACATAAGATGAGAGCAGATGACTGCACGCGATAAACTAGGCCCCAAGTGATTCGCACTCGTTACGCACCCTGATATCAACACTACGTTCTCCTCGAGTGGTGCTTTCCTCGAAGGCTATCTGCAAGAGAATCGCCGTGTTTGGCTGGAGGCCAGGGAAGAAGAACGCTTTTCCATCGGTCATGGTTGCCAGCTTCTCGATCTGATGATCGGCTGATGTTCCTATCGCCATCGTACTGACTCCCACCTTGGCCGCCATGAGTTCTGGCAGGACGTCATTCAGTTTGGGCGTCATGTTTTCTTCACTATCGCTCATCAGCACAATTATGCCACCTTCCGGTTTCTCATCTGTAGTGTTGAGCACCTGCAATACAATTAGTTTTGCGCGTATCACTGCACTCTGACCGAGAGTTCTTAAAGTGGCCTTGCTACACTGTTTTTAAACACGGTCAGAAAAGGCTATGGATAGGTAGTCTAAGAGACCATGAACACGCGACTTAAATATAGAGTAGTACATGTGGCTGGTAGGCAGTTTTCTCATGTTACTAAAAAGCAGCTATAAATTGCCCAGTCTTTCTCGTCAAGTCACTTCACGGAGGGCTTATTTTTTAAGTGATGCGCATATGCGCACACAGGGAAAGAGAGAGCATAAAGAATAAAAAATCTGTTGTGCAGCCAGTCAGGCAAGTAGCAACTAATGGATATAACTTACGAAAACAACAAAACATATACATATAGGAAGTGCACTGCGTCGCTACGGTATAGGTTGATGAGGCACTTGAATTTAGAGCCTAAGGCTGCTACATATACAATGGCTGCGAGATGGTGGACGCCGTTTACTCAAGAGTTAGACGCACCCTAAGGAAATCTAGGTTGTTAAGATCACCGGAGCTAGACACTACAGCGTCACTCATTATTGTAATGTAATTTTTAGGATGTAAGACCCCGAGGTTTAAGCCATATAATTAGGCACTTGAAATTCACGATTATGTGCTTAATTACCCTTTATTTTAGAGCACGGCAACTTGCGTCAGCCAGAGGGCCGCCGCCACTAAATGCATTTGTGCGAGTGTGGGGCAGTCAAATAGGTTGAAAACAAAAGTGGAGTAGGGAGGAGCTTCAACAAGATTTGAACCCTATCCTTGCTCCTTGATAGAAACCTTTTCATATGTCTTTACTGGTGTCCTTTGTTGAAGGTATTCGGAATTAGGATTCGGAAAGCATCGATGCCGATCTGCAGAATTAGTGAATTCTGGACGCCTAAAATTTGAATTTTTTGTTTCAATAGTAATATTTTAACACATTGTGATAACATTGGTTTTGTCATAAAAGAACGCAACGTTCATGCGGCTGGTGGATATACTTACTAAGAAGAAGAATGTATAATATATAAGCGAGCTTTATTTACTATGAACTAGACGGAAAGTGCAAGCCAGTACTTTACATCGTTCTTCTCCTTCCATATCTGTTGCTGTTGTCGCTGCTCCTCCTTCAGTATGGACTAGACCCACTAACATAGGTGCGCTTGCAGATGAAGCTCACCGGGCGAGTAGTTAGTTGAAACGTTGCAGAGCAAAAGGCTTCAAGCGTGCTACCTGTGTAACTTCGGTCTCGGATGGCCGTCTTTCACTGGCTGTGAGGCGTGCAATGGTATAGTTCCGGTCGCTGAGACGCTCCATTACCACGAATGGTCCAGCATAGTAAGCGAGCTATTTTAGGGGCGAAGCTTCTTATAGCGGCACCCGTTCGTCCCTCGTAGTCGTAGTCGAAGTGTGTAACCACTCTTACGCTTCACACACCCACACACACACACACACACACACACACACACACACACACATGCGCGCGCGCGCGCACACGCACACACACACACTATATATATATATATATATATATATATATATATATATATATATATATATATATATATATATATATATATATATATATATATATATATATGTATATATATATATATATATATATATATATAGAAGACACCAAGAAAGACACTGGGGCTCTGGCGCGCGGATAGCTAGAGCAAGGAAGAGAAGAACGAAGTCAGAATAAGAACAGCTGGTCCAGGATCGGGTGCTCTCTCTTGTTCTCTGTTTATTTCATCACAATGGCGCAGCTGACGAAGAAGAAGTCTTACGTGCCGGCTTCGTCATCCAGGACAGCCTGGATAAGCGCCGCTTGAGGACGGCGTCAAGGCCTCCTCGGCAGCTGTTCACCTGCCGCCACTGCCACCACCTTTCGGGGATGGCGTCAAGGCCTCCTCGGCGGCTGCAGTACACGTTACCGGAACCATTTCATAAGGGACGCCGTCCACGCGTCCTTGGCTATGGATTCTGCCGTCAGCGCAAGCCGACAAGTGAACCCTCTGCGGGAAGCCACCGGTACGTGTCTTCGTGGTTCATCGGCAGTGCGGGCTTCTCAATCCAGGAACGCCTTTCACGCTTATTTGGCGATGGAGTCAACAACCCGGCCGCCGCTTCAGCTGCCCATCAGACCATCAGTGGTCGGTGTCCATGCCTCGTCTGTGGTACCAGGGCATCACCCAATGGACACTATGCTACCACCACTTCGCGGCTGTAATACGCACGGGCTCCTGTCCTTTGGGAATGTTGTTCAAGCTTCCCACTGCCTGCATTCCCTGTCCGGTACTCTTCCTACACATAAGCCGCCAAGAAACGCTGTTCATGCTTCCTTGGACGTGCGTGTCACCACCGTGAGTTCTACTAGAACCACGTACTTCACGGACGCGAACCAAAGCGGTTCAGAAGCCTCGTGCGACAGTGCCGTGGAACTGCGGCGTGCCATCGCACTGCTCCGCGCCGAGACTAACGAACTGACAGCGTTGATCGCCGAGCGAGCTCCTACAATGTTGCCAGCATTGTGTGACGTTAACGCAGTGTTGGATGTAGCTGCCTCATACGACCTTGAGGCAAGCATACCGGAGCAACGCAGGCAGCTTCGGTCTTCTCTCATCGAGCTCTCACACCAGCTCGACTGCTTCGCGTCGGTGATCTGTGCGTTGCCACCTGCCACCTCACAATCACCAGCCGTCTGCGAACTACCGGAATTCCACGGGGTTAAAAACGACGCCGACGGTTGGGTGGCAACCGTCAACGCGGTATCAATGCGCGAGGCCTGGACAGAAAATCAGAAATGGTATGTGGCTATTGACCGTCTTCGGGAAGGTGCAGCGGCGTAGCACCAGTATGAAGGTTCTAAGCAGCAGTCATGGGCGGAGTGGAGCTCCAAGCTCATAGCTGCCTTCGGCCGGACACTCTCTGATCTCCCTTCCACCACCCAGTCTAACCTGACCAGTACCGAGGATGGAGTTCAAGAAGGGTTCCATCTCTAGGCTCCAGCTGAGCACTCCAGTTCTCCATTTGAGTTTCCAGACTCCTCGCTGGTTCCGGACCCAAATTCGTGTCAGCCATCGGCCACCCCGTCCTCTTTCGTGGGCGGAGATACAGAGGGGCACAGGGTAGCTGGACCCTTCGTCAACGCGCCCACTACCATAAATCAAGCTCAAGTGGGGCGGCAGCTCGATGTCTCATCGCAGTCCTCCAGTCTTACAACAGGCAACAAGACCACCCTCGAGCCTCAGCAATTGGCATCGCAGCCTGTCCAGAACGCCGACAGCAATGAAGACCAGTGCCCCAAACTGTACCAACGGAATTGCCTGCTAAGCGTGCTGCGACCGCTACGAGATAGCCATGATCACCGACCAGAGTGTTCGAAAGCCCCGCAAGGCGAGTCATCGC
This sequence comes from Rhipicephalus microplus, assembly GCF_043290135.1. NCBI lineage: Eukaryota > Metazoa > Arthropoda > Arachnida > Ixodida > Ixodidae > Rhipicephalus > Rhipicephalus microplus. Next base: position 145,453,956 of record NC_134704.1, on the reverse strand, counting down.
GTCCACGAGAGGGACCCCACAGACGCAGCCAATACAATGACAGCTTCACAGAATGTCCCGCCGCAGATGCCAAGACCGGCTGTGAATTATGTTTTCTGCCACCCATCACAGAAGTTGCGTACCCACTCTCCACACCAGCCAAGGCGCCTAGCGCGTCTTTTGGGATACGCTTTCGGCAACCCTCGTCCGGCGTTTTACGTCAGCCGCTGATTTTGCGGCCCATCCGAAGCGCACTGTCAGGTGCATGTTTAACTTCTTCCCACAGAGAGTCTCTGCATGGCCGAGACCAACCACAACGATGCAGCCAGTCTCGACCTCCCGATAGACTTGTGGCAGACTGCGGCACCCAGGTCCAGCGTGGTCGAGGCCGACCTCCGAGATGCAGCCAGTATCGACCACCAGATCTACTTCTGCAAATACCCTGACAAAATCGCAGCATGGCCGAGAGCGTCGGCCGCAACGGGGCAGTTAGTGCCGGCCGCCTGAGTCCACAGCACTTTTTCAAGAGCTATCGTGGCGTGCAAAAAAGCGACCGGCTTGAGGCAGCCAAAGCCGTCCACCAGAGACGCTTTCCCAAGACCGTCGCTCCATCTTGCATTGTGGTACGGGCTGACCAAGATGCAGCCAAGCCTGCCCACCAGAAACTTTGCCGCCAGCTCCGCGCGCGCGCAGTCATGGCCGAGTGTCATGACAAAAAAAGACACTGAGGCTCTGGCACGCGGATAGCTAGAGCAAGGAAGAGAAGAACGAAGGCAGAATAAGAATAGCTGGCCCAGGATTGGGTGTTGTCTCTTGTTCTCTGTCTAGTACACCACTATATATATATATATATATATATATATATATATATATATATATATATATATATATATATATATATATATATATATATATATATATATATATATATATTGTCGCGGTACAACGCGAATAAAGCACTGATACACCTTGAGACGACGAAAGCAGCGTGTGCTCAACAGCTGAGACACAAGATCGTCTTCTTCGGCCTCGAGAGAAGCTATAGACACGCGTCATTTGCCTCTCTCTCAAAGAGCATCGCCCCGATGCGCAGACTGTAATGCAGTTTTTTTTCTAAAGTAAAGTATCATGCAATCACTCGCTGACGTAAGGTTTCATGCGGACTACGTGAACGAGTTCAGGATGGTGCTGACGATGCCTTGTACTATACGAACAGTCGAAAACAACTTCGTAAGTCACATCGCTCAGTCGTCGCACAACTAGGTACGGTCCAAAGTATCTTCTTAAGAGTTTTTTCAGAAAGTCCTCGTTTTCGTATGGGCGTCCAAACCCATACTTTGTCACCAGTTTGGTAGACGACTGTTCTGCGGTGAGCATTGTAGCGGCCTGCATCGTAGTCTTGCTGCTGGCTGATCCGTAAACGTGCAAGTTGCCTAGCTTCTTCTGCGCGTTCCGTAAACGTGTCGGCGTCCGGGACGATGTCGTCGCCTTCGTGTGGTAACATTGCATCTAACATGGTTCGTACTTCCCGTCCATGAACGAGGCTGAAAGGTGTCATGCGGGTCGTTTCTTGCTTGGCCGTGTTGTATGCAAACGTTATGTAAGGCAAGATTGTATCCCAATTTTAGGGGCGAAGCTCCTTATGGCGTGGCTTGGGCGTCCCTCGTATGTAACCACCAGTGGCACATACCCGAAATAGGTATAACACTTGACCTCCAAGGTGGTGCCAGTGAGAGATTTCTTCTGTGCGTTGTTTAACAATAAAAATAGTGCTCAATGTACATGCCAATGGCTGCTAATGGGGAATGAGAGACATGAGCATTCGGCTTCTAGTCAACGCGCACGCTGCGATCCCCATTAGCAGCCATTGGCATGTACATTGAGCACTATCGGACAAGAAAGGGATGCTACATTATACTCGCTGGGTGTAACCTCCTTAGCTTTAGAAAGGTTTAGCGAGCGTTGAGCCGCAGTGTCATGAATACAATGAACTTGTATATACCATGAATGAACTCAAGGTGGTTAAAAATGAGAAGTAGATACGAAGCGCAAGCCGTAAGAAAGTAAAAGCCGAATTCTCCTGTCTCTCATTTCTCATTAGCAGCCATTGGCATGTAAATTGAGCCCTATCTGACAGGGAAAGGTTGCTACGTTATACTCGCTGGGCGTAACCTCCTTGGTTTTCGAAAGGTTTAGCGAGCGTTTGGTCGCAGTGCCATGAATACAGTGAACTAGAATATACCATGAACTCGAGGTGGTTAAAGGTGGGAAGTGGACCCAAAGCGCAGGCCGTAAGAAAGTGTGCGTGTGCCACCTCTCGTTTAGTCCTTGGAATGTCCGCTGGATGGCGGTGCTTTCATATGGGGAATATATGATAAAAAGATGCGAGATGGTGGGACTTGGAGTGTTGAATAGATGAACGAACGGACACACAAACAGATGCATGGATGGACGCATGAACGGACGCAGGGGCGGATGCATGAAAGAACTCGGGGACGGGCGCACAAACAGACGCATGGACGGTCACACAGACGGACGCATGGACGGACGAATGCTTCTCCCCACTCTCCATCATTCACGTGGATATGCTGCCATTTTTTTGTGTTCGACGTCAACGTACATCGAAAACACGTCTTCAATGATTTTGTTTAGACGCTCTGTCAGCCCGTTCGTTTGTGGGTGGTATTCGGTGGTCTTACAATGCGTTGTTCCACTCAGCATCAAAACATGGTCCAAAAGAGCTGCTGTAAATGCGGTTCCTCTGTCTGTGATTACGACGGTTGGTGCACCATGCCTCAGTACAATATTCTCGATAAAAAATCTTGCCACCTCCGCTGCTGTACCTCTCTGGAGTGCCTTTGTCTCGGTACAACGGGTCAAATAATCCGTCGCGATGATAACCCATCGGTTGCCTGCAGTAGAAGTAGGGAGTGGGCCCAAAATGTCCATGCCAATTTGGTGGAATGGAATCATTGGGACCTGTACGAGTTGCAGGAGGCCAGCTGGTTTAGTCGGCGGTGACTTGCGTCGTTGGCAGTCGAGACAGGTACGAACGTGGTGCTTCACGGCTATGGTTAGTCTTGGTCAGTAATACCTTTGCTGTACCCTGGCCAACGTTCTTGTGTAACCCAAGTGGCCAGAGGTAACCTCGTTGTGGCATGCTTTCAGTACTTAGGTGCGAAGGGCTGCTGGGATGACGAGCAGATAGGCAGATCCCGTCGACGAAAAATTTTTCTTATAGAGTACTCCGCCACGTAAACAAAATGATGACAACGCTCTCGCGAAAACTCTTGGCGCCTTCCGAGATCCGCCATCCAAGTAGGTAATTAAGCCAAGCAAGTCAGCGTCGTCTCGTTGTTGCTGCGCAATGGTGGTCGTGTCGAGGACACCGAGAAATGATGTTTCCTCCTCCTCGGGTAGGGTTGCCGACTCAATGGGTGAACGGGACAAACAGTCGGCGTCCATATGTCGCTTCCCTGACTTATGTACGACTGCCATGTCGAATTCCTGCAGCCTGATACTCCAACGCGCTAATCGGCCGGTAGGGTCTTTCAGATTAGTTAACCAACACAGTGAGTGGTGGTCGCTAATTACTTTGAAGGGGCGGCCATATAAATACGGACGAAATTTCGTAACCGCCCATACCACGGCGAGACATTCCTTCTCAGTCGTGGAGTAATTAGCCTCAGCACGTGTTAACGTTCTGCTTGCGTAAGCGATTACCCTTTCTGCGCCATCTTGCTGCTGCACAAGCACAGCTCCCAGACCAACATTGCTAGCATCGGTGTGAAGCATCGTAGGGGCTCTCTCGTCGAAGTGGGCAAGGACTGGGGGTGTTTGTAGTCGCTGGCGAAGATCGTTAAAAGCAGCTTCCTCTTCGTTATTCCACTCAAAGGTGACGTCTTCTCTTGTTAGGCGAGTTAGTGGTGATGCTATGCGTCCGAAGTCCGCGATAAATCGTCGATAATACGCGCAGAGGCCGAGAAAGCGTCTGACAGCCTTTTTATCGGTCGGCATAGGGAACTGTTCTACGGCGGCGATTTTTTCAGGATCGGGACGAATACCAGCATGACTGACGACATGACCAAGAAATCGCAGCTCTTCGTAGCAAAAGTGGCACTTCTCAGGCTTCAACGTCAGGCCCGCGGACTGTATGGCTCGTAAGACCACCTCAAGTCTTTCAAGGTGCTCGTCAAACGTCGCGGAAAACACTATCACGTCGTCCAGATATACTAAGCATGTTTTCCACTTCAACCCAGAAAGCAGCACGGTATCCATGAGTCTTTGAAAGGTAGCAGGGGCTGAGCACAAACCGAATGGCAAGACCTTAAATTCATATAACCCATCTCGTGTCACAAAAGCGGTCTTCTCGCGGTCTCTCGGGTCCACCTCGATTTGCCAGTATCCACTCCGCAAGTCCATTGAAGAGAAGTATCGAGCATGTCGAAGTCTGTCGAGAGAGTCGTCTATACGCGGTAGTGGATATACGTCTTTCTTGGTCACCTGAATTAGCTTCCGGTAATCCACACTGAAGCGCAGGCTGCCGTCTTTTTTCTTAACGAGGACTACAGGCGACGCCCAGGGGCTCTGTGAAGGCTGAATGACGTCATCTTCAAGCATTCTGTCTACCTGTTGTTGTATCGCTTCACGTTCTTTTGGAGCCACGCGATAAGGGTTCTGGTGAATAGGCCTCGCCGTTTCCTCGGTAATTATTCGATGCCTGGTTAGAGGCGTGCGGCCAAGTCTTGACGTTGTCGAAAAGCAGTCTTGAAATTTGGCCAGTAGCTCAAGGAGTCTGCGTTGGTCGTCTTTCGGCAAAGTAATGCTAACGTCCAGAACAGGCGCTGAATCAAGATTTAGTGATTCGTCGACTACCGCCAAGCAGCCTTCGGCATCTACGACATCGTCGAAGTAAGCGACAGCCGTGCCTTTAGGAAGGTTCCGGCGCTCAGCACTAAAATTGGTCAGCAGCAAGTCCGTGTGTCCAGCAGCAACTCTGACGATACCTCGTGCGACAGAAATACCGTGGGTGAAGAGCAGCGAGCTTATTCGGTCTGCAACTCCTTCGGCGTCAAACTGAGCAGCGGCGGCCTCAGAAACAAGCGTGCATGACCTCAGAGGGAGAACCACATCGTCATCAGTAAGACGCAGTTGGTTTCGTCACACCTCTGGAGAATTGGGTAAGCCCGAACTGTTGCAAAACGTAATCATGCTTTCTGGCATGTTGATGACGGCACCATATTCCCGTAAAAAGTCCATGCCAAGAATTACGTCTCTGCAGCATGCGGCGATAACGACGAACGATGCAGTGAAAGGAGATCCTCCGATGTCAATTCTTGCGGTACATCTTCCCGAGGGCATCAATAACTGGCCTCCTGCTGTTCTTATATGAGGGCCCGTCCACGGCGTCTTCACTTTTTTGAGGCTGTCGGCGAGGTCCTGACTGATAATGGAGAAGTCGGCACCAGTGTCGACTAAAGCTGTTACTTTCTGGCCGTCGAGAAGAACACTAAGGTCAGCAGTCACAACTTCATCGTTTTCACGGCTTATCGGCTGTATGGCGTCGTGCGGGCTAGGTGACCTTCTTGTATTAAGGTCCGCATAGGTGCGGCGGTGCGACAAAGGCGAACGCGCGGGGAACGGAGAGCGGGACTGACGTCTCGGACCAGGAGGGTGAGCAGGCATTGCCTTCTCTGCAGTGGTAGAGCCGTCCTCAAAGTGAGAAAGGGCTCCATAGAAAGAGGTGTCGTCACGGCGCGGAGTGTATTCGTCGTTGGCACGTCGACCGCCAAACCAAGGTCGATGAGGACGGAATGAATCACCTCGATGCCAGCAATGACGGGCAATATGTCCTGCACCTCCGCAGTGAAAGCATAGTGGACGTCTGTCCACTGTGCGCCATGCATCTGTTTTCCGGGTCGGTGGACGCGTCGATGCCCATGGGGTGGCTGTGGATGGCTGGTTGTATGGCTGTAGCGTGGGTGGTTGATGCAGTGTCTGCTCTTGCGGCGGATACAAAGGGGCCATCGGAACCTGGTGGTACAGCGTCGGCATAGCGGGTGGTGGACGTCGGAGAGCGGCAGCGTAGCTCATAGGACGCTGCTGAGCATCAAGACTAGCCGTAGACAATGCTTGGTGGATTTCGTCGCGTTCGACATCAGCGATCGACGCGATGGGATTTTCAGCAAGAGGATTCCGCAACTTCTGCAATTCCTCGCGAACTATCTCCCTAATCAACTCTCGCAAGCAGCTCTGACTCTCAGACGTCATGGCGATAGCATTGATTGGGACACTGCAGGACATTCGGTCATATTGCCTGCAGCGTTGATGAAGGGCCCGCTCGATAGCCGTAGCCTCCTTAATGAAGTCAACTACGGTACTCGGAGGGTTGCGCAGTAGCCCGGAAAAAAGCTGTTCCTTGACACCGCGCATGAGGTAACTCAACTTTTTATCTTCCGTCATGTGCGGGTTAGCTCGTTGAAACAGACGAGTCATGTCCTCGGCAAACATTGCAACGGTTTCGTTGGATTTTTGAACCCGTAGCTCCAATAACTGCTGCGCACGGTCCTTCTATCGATATTGGCGAAGGTATCGACGAACTTCTGTCGAAAGTCGGGCCAAGCTGACAGATTGCCTTCTCTATTCTCATACCAAGTACGAGCACCGTAGTCAAGGTGGAAATAGGCGCGTGAAAGCTTTCCTGTTTCGACCACTGATTTACCTTGGCAACACGCTCATAGTGGTCAAGCTCAATTGACAAGCTCAATTGGTCTGAACACATCACGAAATTAGTTGCAGATACATCGAAAACTCTTGGCTTCATTAAACGCTCCCTTTCTTTGTCTCCGAGTAACATCCGAAAACTTGCCTATGAGGTATACGTCAGACCTAAACTCGAGTATGCCTGCGCTATATGGAGTCCACATCAAAACTACTTAATTGAATTATTAGACAGCGTCCAGAATAGGGCCGCTCGCTTCATCAGTTCTGAGTATAGTAGTTGGGTCAGCATTAGTGACATCAAATCATCCATCAGTCTCGACTCCTCAGCCCAACGAAGAAGGACACTGCGTCTGGCACTGTTTCACAACCTGTATCACAATCGTCCTGACCTTCGAACCTCTACTTTAATAGCACCTGTGCGAACATCATGTCGACTTTTCAATTCCATGAGTGTGCAGTGTATAACTGGCTCTACAACCGCCTTCAACAAGTCTTTCTTGCCTTTGGCCATAGAGGAATGGAACTCGCTTCCCGAATCAATAGTACATCAACGTGGCAATTCGAAATTAGGGCAGTTAGTATCAGCCCATTTAGCAAAATGAATTTGACTGACAACAGACACCTGTACTCCACCGACTCACACAAGAAAGTGAAAGCTTACTTTTAAGCTGCTGCTTCTTCCAAGTGTATATTAAACATTTTGTAATGTACCTTTTTTATTCTTTATCCTTTCGTAAATACCGCTAAAGTTATATAATACCACTGTCCTCGACTCCATAACAATGTAAAAAGAAACCACTCCTTATGGTAGATTCTGCTTACAAAATCAGTCCATCTATCATTTTGTAAACACGTACTATGTGGTTTGTTTGTTTATTTGTTTCTTATTAGTTTTCTTTTTTTCCTTTGTTTTGTGCATGTCAAACCGCAATGCAAATACTTTGCAAACGCATGCGTAAACGCGTAGCATGTGTCCTTTTTGTTTTTATTTTCAGTCTCGTAGCAGTGTACAGAGCTAACATGCCTTTTTCCTTTGTAAATGTGACCTTGTACGCATATTTCGATGCTCCCCCCCCCCTTATGTAATGCCCAACCCAGGGCCCTTAAGGGACACTAAATGATGATGATGATGATGAAGCCAGTCGTGAACGTCTTCATGGGCACCGCCACTAAACCGATCTGGAACGAGGGGTTGAAAGAGGGTCACCTGAGATGGGTGCATCGGAAAGCTGCTTTGGGGCACCTGTTGCGAGCTTGCGTTGGCCATTGGTTGAGGTGTGAGGTGCCTAGCAGATTCCCGCGAGTGAGTCAGCTCTGGCGCGAGGCCTCGCAACCGTCGACTGGAGCGATGCACCGGTGTTTCTACAGGTGACAATGCGTTTGGACTCGATGAGCGGCTCCCAGCGGGCGTGTGGAGCATCAGACAGGGTTGCGGCCCAGCACCTCCACCAGTGATGCGGTACAACGCGAATAAAGCAGAGATAGACCTTGGGACGACGAAAGCAGCGTGTGCTCAACAGCTGAGCCACAAGATCGTCGTCTTCGGCCTCGAGAGAAGCTAGAGGCCCACTACCTCGTGCCCCCTAAATGCCCCATCATCGTTATCCTCCACATGTAGACACGCGTCAATATATATATATATGTATATATATATTGTTACGGGGAAGATTTATTCACCGAGAGCTGGTCTTGCTAACGGCCTAAAGAGCGCACAGTCATGCAGGCCAACGGGAGAAACTCGAGAGTCCAACCCACAACAACCACGTTGTCGTCTTCTTCATTTGGCTGCCAATTCAGCTGTGTCGGGGCGACAGTTCCATACACGTATCATCACCCCGGCCCGTAAGGCACCGTCTCGGCGCCTGTTAAATGAGCGAGTCGGCGTTGTAGGGCTTGAGACGAGAAACGTGGACTACTTCCGTTCTGGGTGCAGCAGCTGATGATTTTGTGGTAGCGGCAATCTCGTAGGTCACAGGTGTGACCTGACGAATGACTCGGTAGGGCCCAGCGTATCACGATAGTAGTTTCTCGCAGAGGCCAACACGTCGAGATGGGAGCCACAGGAGAACAAGAGATCCCGCAGAGAAAACGGCATCTCTATGTCGACGGTCATAAAGAGACTTCTGTGCTGTCTGCGACGACGATAACCGAGCACGCGCTACCGCGCGTGCCGTGAGGGAACGGGTGATTGCATCCTGAGCGTACGAGGTGGAGGATGGGTGGTCTGATGAAAGCAGTGTGTCGAAGGGCAGTAAGGGATGACGTCCGAAGAGTAGATAAAAAGGGGAGTAGCCCGCTGTTTCAGGACGCGACGAGTTATAGGCGAAGGTTACGAACGGAAGAGCTATGTCCCAATCAGTGTGGTCGGTAGATACGTACATGGAAAGCATGTCCGTCAATGTGCGGTTTAGGCGCTCTGTAAGGCCATTACTGTGAGGGTGGTAAGATGTGGGACGGTCGTCGACGTCAAAGATATCCAGGTAAGAAAATAGAACACCCCGGAGCGCCGCAACTTGGGAAGGTAAGAGGTCGCTGGATATCATTTTGTCGAGGAACGCCTTATTTTGCGACGTGATGACAGGTTTCGCCATGGTCTTAGTGTCAGGTGTAAAAGAACAAATCGAACATTCATCAAGGGTGGAAAGATCGGCTAAAGTGATGCCTTGGGGAAGCACTTGAGTCGACGTAGAGAAGTTCAGAACTGGAAGTAGCACCGTGTTGTTAGCAACAACCACTATATATATATATATATATATATATATATATATATATATATATATATATATATATATATATATATTTATATATATATATATATATATAAGGTAAGAAGTGTATACTTAAGGGCTTGTTTTTCCGTGTTTGACATTCACACAATATTAATGAGATCTAACAGACAATAATGCCAAGAAAAGTACAGGGGACGATATTAGACCTAATTGTAATATAAATATAAAGAAAGAATAGCGCGTAAAAAGATAACTTGCTGTGGGCAGGAATCGAACCTGTGACCTTCGAATAACTCGTTCGATGCTCTCTCTCTCTTTATATATTATATGTATATACTAGTGTCCAGCGATATGTGCGTAAGCTGCGTACTTCTGACCTCTGCACTAGAGGTTACGGTATTCAATTACGAATACTGGTGATTTCCTCAAACCGAAAAGAAGCAAACAACAAGAAGCATGAATAAGAGTAAGCGCAGAAGGTAAGCGCTTCATGTGCTCAATAATGACTAAAGTTACAGTATCCCAGTTTCCATCGTTTTCACAATCAAGTTTCCCGTGAGCTATAAACTAGATGTTTTCTTGCCTTTGCCGTCTTTTATTTTTGCTTTCTTCTCTTGGTGAGATTCTGCCGGAATTTTGTGTTGCCACTTTTCCTGGCTGCATACACCGCTTTATTATTCACTCTTTATTAACATTGTATTTGTGTAAACATATACTTCTTTGTGCGATTCTATTTTTTCGTGTTACCCCGCTGCAATGTTGCCCTCGCGGCGCTGCAGGTACTTGTATAAATGAATAAATAAATACTTAAATAAATAAATACAATAAAGTTTCTTTTCTCTTTGAGCACGCTCACTTGAAGGCACTCACCTGGAGGGTTCGTTGGAGGCCGCATCCAATGCACGTCTGCCCGGCCGCTTTCAAATCCTTCACCGCGTTTAAGAAGCTCTGCCTGGTAGAAACATTTACTGGCATTAATGGGTGGAGTACCGCTGCGCTGCTACTGAACGTAACGATGGCAAGCCTCTTCGATCCATCCGCAATGTCTCGGACGTATCGTGTCAATCCGTCTTTCAGGAAGGTCATTCGATTATCACCCTGGAATATTCAGAAAATACATGAGTGAAATGATTGACCACTTTTGAACTGCTCTACATCTGCACTCAAAAAGACCCTGATGCCTTGCACTGTAGTACAAAGTTCAAGTGGAACATTACCACAACTGAGATCCAAATTTGTTCATGAGTTATGTGCCTTGATTAGCAGCTTCACATCTGATCATTGCGATATTGAATCGTAAATATTTACCATATAGTGTAATTAACGGTAGCATCATTATAACTTCAACGCCATGTATTAGAACCACCCTGAATTATAGGGTTGTGTTTAAACGAACCGTCAGAGGCTGGAGGAGCCGTTTATTAGGTCGTGAGGGTGAGCTCTGCAGTGGCCTTGTAGATAGAGACTTTTTCGAGACAGAGATTACAACAAGAGACTTTTTATGCCGGGTCTCACCGAGGCTTTACCGAGCCATTTCCGTCACGGATAAGACGTTCCTTTTAAGAAAAAAAAATGGTCGGCATATTCGTGAACTTAATTAACTGTTAACTTGTCACACAAAGCACTAGCCTCTTAATAAATAAAGGTAGTGCGATTAGCTAATTTTACTACCTAGTTATTAAGTGATTAGGGCTGACTCCAGTTGTTACTCCATTACAAAACTGTTAGTAACTGCACAAATAGAGGTTTACGCCAATTTTGTTATGTATGCGCGTGCACTGTCATATCATGATAATGCGTTTATTAAAGTATAGGGTACAAAAACAAGGTGGAATCGTTCGCGTACATTAATTAATGGCTGTTCAATACTTGATGCGACTATACTGCGGTAAGTGCGCATCACAGCAACACACTTATAGAGAACTGATGACATATTCATGTGATCACATCATACTCACAAATGGCCATGCATATGGTGACGCTCGTATGATCATAACATATGCTCGTATGAGTATGAAAAGAAGAACAAAACTTTATTTGCGAAAAACACTTCATTGCTTCTAAACCAGGGCAACGCTGCGTGTTCCCGTCCATATTCCAAGGCACCGCTGGCCCACGCCATTCTTTTAGTGCTCCTGACTAGCATCCGCGTGTCCTCAAGGGCCGGGCTGGACAGCATTGCCTCCCACCTCTCTTTGCTGTTATCTCCTGCCTGTTCTTCGGTGTGTGCCGTACATTCCCACGTGTTGTGGTAGAGCGCTGGTGTGCTTCCACACCAGGGGAATATGTCTCTATGCTGTGGGGTAGTACGCATGCAAGCTGTGGATGTTTATGTATGTGTTAGTTTGGAGTCGGCGTAACGTCGCAGAATCTATGGCCGAAAGGTTCTTGTGTAGTGCTGCAGTGGGTAGTGCCTCCGCAACTCCTTGTGACATTGCAGGATTACTTTGTAACTAGGGAAGCGATTCTCAAATGAAAAGAAAAGAAACGTGAGCCCCGTAACTGACTCTCAAGGGCAGGACACCTCAACGGCAGCTCACGAAGGGTGTGGATAAGGAGGTATTAAGAGGATAGGAATAAAAGGCATAGAGATAGAGAGAGCGAAAGGAGAGAGCGAGGCGCAGGGACAGTCATATACAGAAGTAAGGAGAAGATAGGAAATATGTACACGGTCGAAGGAGTCCGAGGATGAGGCACCACTCGGCGAGAGCTCTTGTCGGCGTTCGGAGATGGTGTATGGGGCGAGCCAGTCGGTCAGATCTGCGCTGTCGTCGGAGATCACTGGGGCACAACCGGTTGGCACGAAATCCAGCCAGCGAGTCCCGCTTTGTAACTGGGATTGATGTGTGTCGGTTCCTCCACGGTTTTGCCATCGGCAGCTCGGTAATTCATGAAACGTCGAGCCGCCTCATGTGCATAGCGGTTCCCAGTGAAACCCTCGTGTCCCGCGGCCCGAATGATTGTTTGGGTATAGCGTATGCCCAGCTGTCTGCTACATTGGGTGAGTATCCGGTGCGCACTTGTATAAATGGATCACAAGTGAGAACCCACACGCATACGCACACGCTACTTTTCGAGACTTCGTCATAGCAATTTTGTACTGTAGCAGCTACTTGAAGGCTATATATACCCCTCCTTTGTGATCGCCATTGTGTACGGGTCAGCAGCCATTGAACTAAGTAAAGAATTTTTGTTTTCGACACATCATCATAGGCGCTTCTGTTTGCTGATGTGTGCCATTACGTAGCACGAAACTTCTGTGACAAGGTTCAAGTGCCCATGTTACAATTGCCCATGTTACAAGTGCCCATGTGTGAAAAAAAAATACATGACACAAAAACATCTCATGATAAGCCCATGAACCTGAATTTGTTGGTATACATTCATAGTAAAAAATGACACCATCTCCCGCTATAAGGAACCATGTGGAGATGCGAAGAAGCGTTCGCTAACGCTTACACTGGCGGCGGCGTTGACGCGCAGGCGCTGATCGCGGTGTTGCGGAGAGAAGAAACCTGAGGAGAAGCAAATCGCGCTGTGATGGACCGGTGTTTCCTACTGGGACACGCTAGTCGCTGCTAATGGGTAATAAGAGACAAAAATCTATGATTGGACGTAGAGACCCTCAGTGTATGCACTTTAGATTAACGTGCATGCTGGGAATTTCTTTTGCTAAACAATAACACGGAAAATCTCTTACCGGCACCATCTTTTAGGTCAAGTTACAGTTTGTATATATAGGAGGGTGGCCAGTGAACTATGTTCAACGCCAGCAATCAGTTGTTTTCAATCATAAACTCGCGTTCCTCGACAAGCTGCTGATTCTCTGCACGTCCCTCCATCAGTTGAAGAGGTAAAGGCATCACTACAATCTATGAAACGGGGAACAGCCCCTGGGCCAGACGGTTTTCCAGTTGAATTTTACTTGTCATTTTGGAATGAGCTTGGTACTGCATTAACCGCGGTTATCCGGCGATGTTTCGAGGATGGTGTCTTTCCATCAAGTTTTCGAGATGGACGCATTGTGCTTATTCCAAAAGGTGACGCTTCTTCCGTTAATCCTGAAGATTGGAGACCTATCACGCTTCTTAACGTTGACTATAAGATATTCGCGACGGTGATCGTTCAACGATTGAAGGCTCTGTTGAACACCCTGGTGGGTCATCACCAGGCTTCATCTATGCCTGGACGGGAAATACACAGCTTGTCCTTTACCACCCGGGATATGATAGCCTATACTCTGTCGCGATCTGCGCATGGTCTCCTTGTGTCTTTAGACAAAAAAAAAGCATTTGACCGACTAGAGCACACGTATATCTTTAAAGTGCTCACAGGCCTTGGTTTTCCTGGTACTTTTGTTGAATTAATTAGACATACCTACTCTGGTATAAAAAGCACACTAGTTCTAGATGGTTGGGAGAGTGCTGCCTTTTCTATTACACGTGGGGTCCGTCAAGGATGCCCCTTGTCTCCTGTTCTATTTGTCCTCAGCCTTGAGCCATTTTTGTGTGCTCTAGAAGTGGATTCGCATGTCCGGGGTCTTGCGCTTCCCGGCAGCAGTACCGTGAAAGTCACAGCTTTTGCTGACGACATAACACTGTACCTTTCAGATGAAGATAGTCTTTCACATAGCCTGCGTTTATTCTTCCAGTATGGGGACATTTCAGGTGCCGCGCTAAACGTCTCTAAATCCCGGTATTTGTTCATCGGCTATCCCAACTCCACACTTAGCTCCACATCTATTCTTCAGCCGGCTGCATCTCTTCGCATTTTAGGAATTCTATACAACCACTACGGCGTTTGTAACTCCGTTTGGTCAAATGCCCTCGATGAAGTAAAGCGAAAAATTGAGAACGCCCGGGAATTCGTCTTCCCGCTTCTTGAGCGGAGGTACCTTGCGCAGACTGTGTTCTGCGGTCGCATTTGGTACCTTTCTCACGTGGAACAGCCGCCTTTACGCACCGTGAGGTCATTGCAGTCGGCCTTGTGTTCCTTCTTTTGGTCTGGTGGCACCGAGTTGGTTTCTCGTGCGGCGTTAGGACAGCAACGTTCCCAGGGGGTTTTGCTTTTACTTCGGTAACAATACGCTGCCGCCTATTGGCCCTGCGCTTCCTGTTGCGCCTCGTACAAGGAGAGGAATCCCCCGTCCGAACTCTGGCATATTATTTTCTAGGCACTCACCTTCGGCAATAAATACCGAAGGTGAGTGCCTAGAAAATAATTTGCCTAATGTGCGCCTTAATCGGGGCCCACAATCAGTAGTACTTCCTTCGTTTTATGCAACAGCTGTCGCGTTTTTTCGTCATATCTAGTCGACTTGCCCTGAGTTAGATGTGTTAGATAATCCTATCGTTGACACAACAGCCGTTTTGTTGCTCCTGTTAGTTCCTCCCGCACGCCGCACCCGCTCTAGTCGTGTGTCTTGGAACACGCTGACGGCATCATTTCTATCTGGCACCTCCGGGACTTCATGTGGCGGCTGGGGTGGGGCGTTCTTCCTACCCTTGACCGCCTAGATAGGCGGAGAATGGTCCAATCATCAACATGTCCGAACTGCTCCCTACGGGAAACAAATCAGCATGTTTTAAGACAATGTGTCGTTGCTCGTGTCTTCTGGAGGGCTGTGCATGCAGGATTTCGTGGCCTCGGAGTAAACCGCTTTGTTTCTTCCGGACGTTGTTCTCGAGGCCGCTTTGCCTGCCTTCTCATTGTTGCTGGTGCCTACTGTCTTTGGCGTAACCGTTGTGAAGCTGTTGCAGCAGGTCGTCGCCGCCGGGCTCTCTTCCCGATTTTGGAGCGACTGTACAAAGAAATACTATCTGTTTTGTCGGAGGAACTCTTCTTTCTGGGTGAGGTGGAATTCCTTCGACACTGGTCCTGCCGTTTTGTGTCCGTCTGTGAGAGACGTGTAAGGCTTGTTTTCAGGCCTGCCTGGTATTGGTAGGTTAATTTTTGTTTAGTACTCGTACAAATACCTTGTAAATAATATTTAAATATCTGACACATAGATCTCTACATTTTATTTGTGTATTCTTCGTTTACCATGTATTTTCCATATGTAGACATTGTTTTTGTAACAATTCCTATGTAGCTGTGTATGTTGTGTTCCGTTTACGTATGTAAACATATCTTTTTGTAACAACTTTTGGTGTGTCACAACTTTTGTAACAACTGTGGATGTTGTGTTCTGTCTCAATGTTCTGTTGGATTGTAATTGATGTTCACTGTCTGTGAGAATAAATTTCTCTAAACACAACTCACTCGCAGATGCTGGCTGCGTCGGCGTTGTGGGGTGAGATGGGGAAGCGCTGGAGAGGAGAGAGAAGGGGAGGTGATGCGCAATGAGAGTGTTAAAGCCACGAGGACTGGTGCCTAGAGGAGAGAAAGGGGAGCTAGCGTGTGCTAACAGACGCTGCCTGCGTCCGCTTTGAGAGGCGAGAGAGGGGGAGGGTAATAAGAGATGAGACAGTGGGAGTGCAGTGAGGGTGGTCATGCCGCACACCAGATTGAGTTCGGCTAGAGTGCACTAGAAGTAGCTAGGCTCAATGTTACTGGAATAAACTCGGTTTGAAAGCCAGCTGACGAGTGCGCATGCGCGAACACAGTACGCGCATACGGAAAGGAACCGTGTAGTATTTCCGTAAAATGTTCCTGTAGCTTGCTAAAAACCTCTAACGCGATGCTATGCATGAAAAATCGAATGTTTTCTACGCTTCGCTAAAACGATACGGTGCTGCCAGCTACCAACTGTTCTTCGTTATACGAACTCTGGTTCTACAAATTGTCTTGTTTTCCAAGGTTACTGCCAGATGGCGTCCATATCTCATTGCATCAGTGGTCATGTAGGCTCCCTATCGCATCGCCTCTAGGAAGGGAGCCAGCATCAGGCGTGTAGCCAGCAGTGTTTTTCTGGGCAGGCGCCACCTAGATTTCGGGAGGGCCACTCCTTAAAATGGCCAGTTTTCGCTCTCTATGCCATGGCAAAAAATTTCAGGGGGGGGGGGGTACGTGCCCGGTGTGCCAACCCCTGGTTATGCCCCTGGGCAGCACTGTCGAGCTCGTATCTGGACTCCCAAGAGGCCACCGTCAAACGTGGTGCACTCGCATGGCGGATTCCATGTTCCCATGGTTGTGTCGTTCACAATCTCCGACCCCGTGTAGCTCTCGCCGAATGGTCCCCGTCCTCGAACTCCTTCGACCAAGTGCCCCATCTTTCTCTACTCTCGCTTCACTCGTGTGCCGCGAGTACTCCGCGTTTTTTTCTACATTTCTTTTCGTTTCCTTACCCCATCCCCTTGAACGAGCTTAGCCTAATGACCTACTGCGTTTCCTCCAAAAATATCTTTCTCGCTTACACGTGAAACGTGCGAGGACAGCGGCTCGCGCCAATGTAATCTCGAACTAAGGACCCAATTCACCGATGTTCTCACGCGCAACTTCAAATAAACGTTTTATTTCCTCTCTTTCCAGAGAAAAGACTATCGTCTTGCCATTATGTTTGCAGTGAAGCACGTAGATATCCAGCCAATAGACCTTATGCAAAATTGCTGTCATCTATCGGCTGTTGTGTGCATAGCCGCTATGTTAGAGGCTCCACGCGGCGCAGTACGCACAGGTTGGCGTGGGTTTACGTAGACGTCTACATAAGGCGTATCGCCGTGAGGCGTGTATTGGCTGATAATCGCAATGCCGACGTATAGCTGAGTCTCTTGCAGCACACAGAGACGAACTCGGAATGCTGAAAGAAAAAAAGTAAGCCGCAAATTTTGTCTTTTTTTTTCAAGCTGATGGCGTTTCCAACATGAACTTTCGGTAATGCTCCCGAAATGCGTGTTTGCGTTCTCCTTTCTATGCAAGTAAGACGTACAATAGGGAACCGAAGCTGAAGTTTGCGGAGCAACGACAACGCCACGCCTGGCTCTGGCGGCGAGCTCCGGAAATCTTGAGGATAGATGGGGGAGAGGGCGCAGGGGAGTCGGTGTGCTTCGGCGAAACGGGAGCGCGTGCAAATTGCGCGGAACGCGTTCTGCAGTCGGCACGGAGAACTGCGGCGCCATGCCGTGCTAAAACGAGACGCTCGCTGTGTGAAGTCGCAATTGAAAAAGTGGCCCCACGGATATGTCGGCGTGGTCCTGAGTATTGATTTGTGGGCTGCCACAACAATGCAGACAGCACCAAGGGACGCTCTGCACGTGTAAAGTTGTATTAGTTCCCCAGCATGTCGGCGAACACAACCGCGTTCGCGAACGACAGAGCAAGCATGACACGAGTGCTGGGGAAAAAAAACGAGGCGAGCACTTCAACTTGACTCGCTGTAGTTAAAGCTGAGATTGCTGCTTCGCGGCGAAGTCAGCGGGTCATGGTCCCGTGGCATGGAGTACATGACTCTGAAATTTTTCGGATATTTTAATGCCATGGCTGTATTACTTTAGTTTTTATGAATTTTAGCACGACGCAAATATTTGCACATGACAGTACACGGTTGCTACTGCCAGATACCACATCAAAACAACAAATATGGGGTTTTCATAAACGTCAACGTCGAACATTGATAGAGTACGCTGCTTTATGTCGGCAGAATGAGACTTACTTCCGGGCATAGGTCACACCCGGTATCTTCATGGATCCGAGAAATGCATTTCACAGTGCCTCGGGCATCCTCGACTTCCGTCGTCTGCTCCACATCTAAAACATGACTACGAGCTTTACTCCTTTTGTTAGATTCACTTCTATGAAGTGCTTGTACAGCTCAGATATCTTTATTAAGCCGCACTGCAGGCGGTACATTGTGAGGTTACTCAAACGCACCGCGCCTCTCTGCACGAACACGAACGTAAGCGAGTGGCAGCACGTTGGCGAGAAGGGAAAACACACGATACACGTCCCCAATTTCTACTTTTCTACCAGAGATGGCGCTGCCTGTCCAGAGTCGCAGCGCTACCATGCTTTGCTTTGGATTCCTATAGCAATCGTATTCGTGTTCCCATGGATCGTATTCCCATGCCTACTTAATCAAGGCAGTTTTCCCCATGTTTTCGCTAGCAGCCGCTTACCAAGTGCAGGCAACTCGTACGCTTTACGAAGAAGCCACCTTCATACAACGGTCTTTATCGCGACTAATTGCACGTGCCTGCGCATCGAATGCTTGTAAAACGTGCGCAGTCATGCGCAAGTCATCCCACTAAACGGCTGCTTGTAACACTCCAGAAGAGAGAACGGAACAACACGAAACAAGAACGCTTTAGCGCAATACCGACTGAATTTCAAGGCTGGAGGGCTGCCGCAGTGACGTCAGAGGGTGGGGGCCCAGTTACGCCATGAATGCATTGGAAAGCCAGTGTTTCGTTCACGTTTTAGGAGAACCAACGCTCCCGCTGTTGCAGCTGCTGCGGCTAGATTGGGAACCGAGACTCTTGGCAAATGAGCAGCGCAGATGCTTGTATTGATTGTGTAGTACACTGCAACTGTGTGGCTAGAAGAAGTGTGTTTTTCCAATCTGCAGACAAGGCTTTCTAGTAGTGCCGGTGCAGAGTCATCCAAGCTGTACAGTTGCTACCAAGTCACACGCGCGCCTCTATGCAAGCCAAGAAATTAATAAAAAATGTAAGCAATGGTCATAGGGCTTCCTATTACACTCTAATATGCTGCTGCTGCATGAAATATATCATGCGGTGGTCATTCAGTATATAGACGGCCACATCTAGTGGTGTTGGCCTTTCTTACGAAAGCATTCTTGTGATTCATCAACCAATACAACGATCTTTTTTCCTTCCTGAATTGCCTTTCAGCTCCATCGCACAGTTGCTGAGAGTAGCCTATGCTGCAATACATCTGTGTACAGTGGTCGTGTATACTGTCATGGGGTTCAAGCGTATTTATTTTAGAGACATCACATCGCTTACTTTCATGCTGTCCGAGACGTCAAGAGCCATTACAACCCGTTGGGGTAGATCTTCCGTGTGCTGCGTCTCTTCGAACGTTGTCTCGATGCGCTTGGACACGTTGGCACGGGCAAGGCTGCAACAACAATGGGAGAGTGCCCGAATGACAGGCATAAGGCTTGGGCGTGTTGGTTTGTGTCTGCTTAGACACTCTTACCCTCCTTTCCTTGGTGCACACTACGAGATATTCTGATGTCCACGAGTGTTGGCAACCTGTTTTTGAAAAATATCCTACGCCGAGGCAAAAATTACTCTACTCTACCCTACGTACCATTTACTATTGCTCTAAGTTTTTTTACACCTAAATAGCACCATGTAAAAATGATAGCGTAGAGATAACGTACACTCTAAAACGTTCGTATATATGAGGTGCCTCTTGGATCAGCTCACTTATGACCGGGTGACGATCCTTGACGCCCCATTGTTATGTCACAGTGGCGTCACAGAGAATTTCTAATGAGGTCGAGACTTATGACACTATATCATGATGTCTTCTTGCAGCAGACACGTTGCCGCCGACCATCACTTTTAGTTAAAAGACCCTCAACGCAACGAACAGATTGGATATGATAAAGAGAAAAAAGAACACACCAAGAAAAAAATAAAGCTATTTGAATGATGTTTGACGCAATATTTGCTGTATTTTATGCTGGTGAGATTTCAAATAAGACAGGCTCAATGCCGATCTTCCCAGGAATGTAACCTTCGGAGAGGTCATGAGGATCTTTCACATTTATCAATGAGCGATAGGGTGATAAATGTTGAAATTGCCTTACGTCATCGCGGTGCTACCCTACGGTGGCTGGCGAAAAGTTCCGGAAATGCCCAAAGGCCGCTATGGTTGGCAACCTTGGTGTGCACCAAGTGCACTGTAACACTACCTCCATGCTCTCGGTGAAACACGAATGCGCTTACGATCGAAAAAGTTCGCCGTGGTTGTACTGTGGAGTGCTCAACTGCTGACCCGAATATCAAGGGTTCTATCATAGCCGTGGCTGTTGCATTTCACCGTCATTATCATGGCCACCATCATCATCTTCATAATCATCATCATCTTGGCTACGCCCACTGCAGGGCAAATGCCTCTCCCTTGAGCCGCCAATCAATCCGGACTTGTGCTTTTCGCTGCTGCGTAATACCTGCGAACTATGCATTATCATTGGGCCACCTAATATTGTCTCCCCCCCCCGTGCTTCTGTGAGAATCCAGTCAGTTACCCTTAATTACCAGCGGTTAGCTTACCTACACCCAACGTGCGCGGCTCATGTTCAATCTTTCTTCTCGATTTCAACTATAATATCGTTTTGTTAACCCCTGTTTGATACCCGACTCTCTCTACTCTCTTCATGTCTCTCAAAGTTACACCTATCATTTGCCTTTCCATAGCTGGCTGCGTCGTCCTCATTTCGGTGGGGGTGAAATGACAAAAACCTTTATACTATGATATATCAGTGCACGTTAAAGGACACCAGATTCCGGTGCCCTCAACTACGGTGTCTCTCGTAATCATATCGAGTTTTTTTTTTATGTAACAGCTCAAACATTATTATCATGCTTTGGTAAACGCAAGCTTTATTTTCTGTTTCTAGATTACGTGATAGCTATTCGTCTCCGCTGGGTGAGTTTCTAGGGACTGATAACTACAAAGTTTGCACGGGGCTTCACTCTACATATCTTTACTACCTGATGGTGTGTGGCTCTACTGACAGAGCCTAAGCCAAGGTGTTGGATGTTTTAATTTACTCCTGTTGTTACGTGACTGGAATTCGAAAAGGTATCTCTTCATTGCATGTTCTAAATGAAAATTTGGGAATCGCATAACTCTTTTCTGCACTTTCGACTCTCTTAATTTCTTTTGAGTTTACCTCAAAGCAATTAAAGTAGTTTATTGCAATGATAAGTTCGCTTGGTTAAATCTCATTTAAGATAATTGTTTTAACTGATCTATTCGAAGATTCTTCGGGATGACTTTCTTACTTCAATTTTCTCCGTTCGTAAATAATTTTCGCCAAGCAATGTGCTTTGTTTAGGTATGCTAGAGAATACCCAAACATGCTTACTTCTTTATCTATATTGCGCCGGAATACAGTTAAAGAAAATTAAAAAATCAAAACCTTTACATATCACCCGAATTACCGTCAAATCACCGGGACTGCGCCTCTGTCAAACCGAATAGCAGTGCCTTTACGGATATACGGTTTCTAAAGAAGTGAACAGTGGCGCCGTTCTACCTTATCAGAACCAGTTGTTTGTCAGAAGAATGTTACAGCGGTACGGTGATGTGCGTACAAATGAATAAGTTAGGCGAGTAGATGAGAGAGAGAGCCATAGATACTTAGTGAAGTCTTCGTTCTCGCTGATGACTTCCCACGTGGATCTTCCATGGCAGATCGCATTCTGCTCACTGGGTGCGTATGGGTTGTGCTGGCGTGCTCCGTTAGTGGATTCACAAAAGTGGCTTACCTGCAATATTCATTGGCATTATATAGCCAAATTACGTCGTTCGTCGAACAATCGTACCAATCTTTTTTCGGTGTAGGGAAACCATTGCACTACACCCGGGAATGCACGGCTGAGAGTAATACGTTACGTTTTATTTGTCTCATTTTAAGACGAAAAACTTTAATAGACAGTCATAGTTTACCGGGCTTAGCGGGATAGCGGTATCGAAGTGCGCATGCGCAGTAACGTACGTGACCCGTACCGCTAACCGTACGCATGCTATTTTTCATAATTAACGTTACTGTGTTAGCGTGGTGTATGCATTGTACGTAACACACGTCGGCGTTGTTGGACACCCGCTCCGAAGTGATTTTCGCGTACTTGTTGATAGATTCACTTTGTTCGCAGTAAACCACAGCTAAAAATGGCTTCGCTTGCATCCAGTTGGCTTCGATGATTGAGTATTACGAATAAGTTAGCTTAGCTGTTGAGATCGCTTCCCGTTTCAAATGTATTTAGGCCTAACTAGAAAATAGATGTAAAAAAATTGCAACAAAATTTTTTTCGCGATCAGTGCGTGGTTAAAATTTATTTACAATTAATATTACTAAAATGAATTTGTACGATGGTTTCGCGCGGTGACATAGGCAAACATCCTCGTCGTTTTTTTTTTTTGTCACTGTTCTTCAACTCATTAACCCTTTGGTAGGTGGTGCCACCATCCCAGATGGTGCACGTAAACCACGTAAGCGCTATCCCGCTAAACTATAGGGCGCTCTCCGCAACGACTTTTTTCTGCATGGTAACGCTATTCTCTTAACTTCCGCTATCATGCTAATGGTGCACTATAACTGTCTAATATTTCATAGTCGAGTTCATCCTTCTATGACCTGCAACGGTGCTAGCTGCGGTATCTCCCACCCCCTCTCAGCAATCACGTGACGGCAATGCGGCGCATAGCAACAGCTGCACCGCTGTACCCCTTAGGATGCTTACTCTCAGCTATCAAGTCATTGCTTAGCAAGTGTTGAAAACAAAAGAAAAAATGAAGAGGGGAGTAGAGAAATACGGAGACAGCGTAGTGTAGTATGGTTAGGGGTTGTAGCTAATCTCCACGAAAGAAACTTCCAGAACTGAGATTTTGGCTGTCAGTTCATTTATTGATTCAAACATTTATTTATTCATTTTCTTTCATTAATTATTTATTGTAGTTTTGTTAGTTGGACATGAATCTCCAGAGTTCATTCATTCATTCATTCATTTAGTTAGCACTGTTTTTTGTCACATGCAGTTCATGCAATTAAAGATCTACAAAGGCAGCATTGCTTTTCACTGAGAAATGGCACAATTTTTTTCTATTACTGAATTTTTTTCTATCAGCCCAGAAATACTGTTCTTCATACGACAAAAAAATGACGTTTTCGTCCAAATTCTCCAGAAAAATAAAACTGCGCTTTCGTGTAAGCAATTGAAATAGATTTTCGCCGAGATTCATTGCAATTCCTGCCTTTGTGGCCCAGGGGCAATCATTTTTGTGGGAAGTGTCAAAGCTTGGATGATCCAATTAAGCTTGCTTCAAATAATGGAAGGTACTCACGTTGGCGACATACGGCATGAACATGATTGATGATTCCACAGTATCTGTCACGTCTGTTTTGATACGCATAACGCACTTTTCATGAAATGTACATGTAGTTTTGTTCAGTGGGCACGAATCTCCAGAGTCCAGTGTCAAGTCGAAGGTAAACTTTGAGGAGCACGCATTCAGTTTGAGTTCTCGGAGTCCTGTGACCTGAGTGAGCAGAAGGTAAGCGCAATTAGCAAAACATGAACATCAGCGAACTGCAAGGTGCATCAGCGAACTGCAAAATTGTCTTGATGTGCTAGTGTGTGTAAACGTTATTCAAGAAAATGGAAATTGAGGGAGAGTAAATGCTAAATACAGTGCTTCGGTTGTGAACTTCTGCTAGTTTTGGCGTCCATAACTGCTTCTGGCAGCTTCCGTGGTCAGACCGAATACGTCGCACCAAAAAAATAACTGCAGTTTATACAACACAATCACAACTAACTTCTTTTAAGCTACTGCAAAATTGTCTTGATGTGCTAGTGCGTGTAAACGCTATTCAAGAAAATTGAAATTGAGGGAGAGTAAATGCTAAATACAGTGCTTCAGTTGTGAACTTCTGCTAGTTTTGGCGTCCATAACTGCTTCTGGAGGTTGCCGTGGTCAGACCAAATACGTCGCACCAAAAAAAATAACTTTAGTTTATCCAACACGATCACAACTAACTTCTTTTAGGGTACCCCTGATAAGTCCATTTCTGTCCGAGTATGCACTTACGGTCACTGTTTTTTTTTGGTCACCGGTCATTGTTTGTTGTTCCGACTGTAACTGTGTAAGAGTGTAATAGTGGGTCATGTATTACTTGTATTTTGTGACGCTGATGCTGATTGCAAACAGGAGCGTGAGCACTATGTGAGGCCCTTGTGGTCATTTGCTCTGGCTCCTTGTTTTTGTAAAGGAAGTAAAACAAACTTCTACGACTGGTTTGCTCAGGTGTGCACTTTTTCCTAGCTTTTAGCAATGATTGATTGATTTGTGGGGTTTAACGTCCCAAAACCACCATATGATTATGAGACGCCGTAGTGGAGAGCTCCGGAAATTTCAACCACCTGGGGTTCTTTAACGTGCACCCAAATCTGAGCACACGGGCCTAAAACATTTCCGCCTCCATCGGAAATGCAGCCGCCGCTGCCGGAATTCGAACCCGCGACCTGCGGGTCAGCAGCCGAGTACCTTAGCCACTAGACCACCGCGGCGGGGCAATGACTCTATGGAAGTTTCGTCAGGGATAATTTCCGTCATCACAGATAATGTCTTGAAAAGATCGCTGATGACACGTAATGTGGTGCTGCACCTTAGCGTTAGCTGAAGAACAACTATAGGAAGGAGCTTCTCTGTAAACAACTTCAATAGAACTCTTTGAAAGTGCTCCAGTGGTCATCATAGCTTCGCTGGTATTGTGAGTTTCGTTGTCAGTTTTATATATTCGGGCTTCAAATGACGATTTTGCTCGAGTTTGCAGTCAATGCTAGGTGTTTCGACGTTATAGCTGTTACTATGTAATTTACAATCGAGCAGCGTAACAAAAAGAAAAAAATGTGGTGCATTCAGAACTCTATAAGCACTATGGTGCATTTCTAGTTCCCAGCATTGCGATGGCTGTACTGCAATCAAAAATAAAAATAATAACCATGATTCTATGAAAGTTTATACGTAGTAAAAAAGAAATGTTGATCAAGGCACAGTGCCAATGGGACCTACATAATTTGCGAAAAATACAGAAAGTGGATAGTATGTAACAAACAGCATTTCGAACTCTTCAACTTGCGAAAGAAAATGCTGCAGTTATGATTATTTGCTTCGGAGATCTTACAAGCAAATATCGTTCTGTCGTTCTTTATGAAACTGTCGTTCTTTATGAAAGGGAACACGCGATAGCCTGACCTGCTCTCTTCAACGGCTGCGTACTGTATCTTGTAGGGCCTGTCCTGCGACCTAACTGGTTGTTTTGTTCGCCAATAGATGACGCCAAAAGCCAACGTCTTTTTTTTTTGCTGTTGGTTGATGATGGTCTTGCAGGCAGCCACCACAGAGCGCAGGCCACGCGCTTACGTGTTCCCTTTCATAAGGGACGACAGTGTACCTAACTGACAGTGACACCTCAGATAAAAATCACTAGCGTATTACAGGATCCTCCTCGCAGTAGGTGAGTGGATACTTTTCGTCATCCCGCCAGCCATGTTCGTCAAAGACTCCGTACCGGTAATGGGCCCATTCGTGCACAAAGACGTACGCTGCAAGAGCAAAATAGCCATGTCAGTAAGCACGCACCATGACATTGAATTAATTTGTTCGTCAAATTCTACGACTACTTACATAAGCGGTTGCTAGTAGAATGTCGAGGATATAACACAGGAATTATTAGCTAGTGTAAGGGGGAAGAATACGCCATAGTGGGCCATCTCTTTAGCCATACGTTAAGCGTGAGCGGTTGGCCCTAGCGCCGTGATTCCTGTGTCGGTTGTCGCCGCTTACTTTCAGTGTGAATAGACCTGCTGTGAAAGTGCTACTTACGCCACTAAACCCCGTTTCTGAGTGGTGGAGGTGCGGGGTAACTCAACCTAGAACCCTGCAACAGGAAACTACCTGGCTCCCCAGAAATGGCTGACGAAGCATATCGAATGACCTTCACCTTTTATTTCTCTCTTTTCCAATCTTATCCTTCCTTATACCTCATTCCTGTGCCGACCTGTTGAGGTGTCCTCGTGAGAACAGACAGTTACGGGTGGCACTTTTCTCTCCTTTTCTTCTGTAAAAACGATGTATATATATATATATATATATATATATATATATATATATATATATATATATATATATATATATATATATATATATATATATATATATATATATATATATATATATATATATATATATATATATATCAAGCACGGTATGCGCCAGCCTCCGATGATCACCGTGCCCACTGCGCTACGCGTGCGCGATCCACCTTTTATCGACGATACCGATGAACGAAACGTTGAAGTTTGGCTGTCGACATTTGAAAGGGTAGGCGCAAGCAACAAATGGGACGACCCTTCGAAACTGCAATATGTGCCCTTCTACCTGAAAGAGGTAGCGAGTCTCTGGTTTACCAAGCACCACTCGGAATTCCCCGGGTGCTTTTAAGCTACGCATTGTTCGGTTGGACCGAAGGACGCAAGCTTTGAGGAGTCGCGTAAACAACGGGTCATGACATGGAGGCCAGCGGCCGCGGATGAAACTCTCGTGGCGTTGACCCTCGGCAGAAACCACAAAATACTAATACCGAAAATCAAACGATATGTGCGCGAAGAGGTGGCAGAGGTGGCAAAATTCTTTGCCACCTCTCCGTCACCGACGAGAACCGGAAAACTGACTGTCACGGCTCTGGAGGCACGAGCTTCGTCGTCGTCACAATGATCAAGTACTCGCCTGTCCCCCGCCAACGTTCTGGAAGTGTTTATCGGAGTTTTATGAACTCTCGCCCTTCTTGATACCGGAGCTGCCATGTGTGCCATGAGCCGAAAACTGTCATGACGCCACCATCTGAATTTTCGGTTAGTACAGCGAGAGCGCAACGAATTCGACCGTTGAGAGCGTGTACGGCTGGAGTCACCATTCAAACATTTTGTACCACATCGAGTTTCTAATGTTGGCCACCTGTTCGCATCACGTAATACTCGAATGAGACTTCTTGCCATGCCACCACGCCGTAATTGAATGCGCTCGCGCTCAGGTGGAACTTGTGTTCGCCGATGTCCCGTCTGCCAACACCGACCGACTTAGCGTTGGCAAGCTTCATGTGGCCACTGACACTGACCATCGTTCTCTTAGTCATTGTCCCTGTTGACCGCACTGACCTTTCTGGCACTACTGTTACGTTCACTCCGTCTGCCATTTCCAGTCATCGCCATGGCACGTCTCTGTCATATGCCATTCTGCCTCCCAATGATGATGCAACGGGAAGACTTGTTCGCAATCCCAGATTATGTCCTCTCACCTTACACCATCACGAGACACTTGGTCGCGTTCACCCAGTAGACGAACGCTCTATCGTTCCCATTGAATTCCATGACACTGGCCCAAAGCTTCAGTTCGATGCTGTACGTCCTTGTTTCCATCCGGATGACGTCTCTCTCGATGTAATCAACTGCTACATCGAATGCGAGCTCCCTCGGGATTAATGAGCACGACAAATAACGCTTCTTCGGGAGTTTATACATTAATTTGTCGTTCCACAGAAGCCACTGAGTCAAACCAACACCATCACTTACAGTATCTACACGGTAACGCATACTCCTTTGCGACAACGCCCCTACCGTGCACCAGCAACAGAACGCAATATATCATTGCGGAGCAAGTCAATAACATGCTTCGCCACGATGTTATCACGCCCCCTTCAAGTCCCTGGTCTTCGCCTGTAGTGCTCTTCAGAAAAAAAGATGGTTCGATTAGATTATGTCTGGATTACAGACGACTCAACGATATTACGCGTAAAAATTTGTACCCTCTACCCCGCATCTCCACCACTATAAAACGAGGTTTTATGGCGTAAGTAGCACTTGCAAAGAATGGTATTGATACTGAAAGCGGGCGGCAGCAACCGACTTAGAAATCACAGCGCTAGGGCCAACCGCTCGCGCTGAATAGTCCTGCTGTGCAAGCGCTATATATTCACGTCAATAAACCCCGTTTCACCTAGATATATATGCCAGAAGGTTTGTTCATCGTTTTTGCTTGAACTCGTCAGTTACAGTTTTACAGTTACCAGAATGAGATGGTCAAGTCGACATCTCTGTTTTCAAAAGTAACATGAAAATGATTCCTTCAATTGCTACAACTATGACATCGTGTTCAATTTAGTTATGTATGCCTGATTAGATGTTTTTTCCAAGTACAAGGTAAGAATGCCTTCTCTAGGTCCACCTTTAGTCGGCCAGAACCAAAGGTGGGCGTAGCATACAAGTGTGGCCGACCTGTAAATTTGTAAAAAAGAAACCGAGGCGTGAGTTAGGGTACGAACCGGAGTTGTTACTGACGTTCGAGTAAAATTCGCCAAACGATGAGCGATAAGTCACCAAAAGTCGCCATTTGTTGTCAAATTTCGTGAAAAATTTGCTACTTTACATATGTATGGCCAGGGTGGCTATAATAATTACAGCAGCATGCTTAACACCTCAATTATCTTGACGTTTTTCAATATCAGAAGCATCAGTCGGTTCACCATGAGGGCACATAAAAATGACATGCATGCTCCAGCAGCGTTTTTGATTGTTAGCGCCTCATAACAAAAGTTTTTGATGGTTTCGATTGTAGCGAATACAAGGCGACGCAGTCGGTATAACAACAAGAAGAGGGCGTGCGTAGCATTCGTGCAGATTTGAAAATTTTCGTTGCAGTCGAATCATGCGCCTGGTAATAGAACAACTTACTTAAAAAAACAACGGAAATAAATTCGAAAATGCATTAGCATCAGTGCAGCTTCTGAAGTTTCTGAGGGCTGCCTAAACAAGAAAATTTTTCGATTGGCCGAAAAGCGTGTTAATGAAAAACTCACAGCTTTGCCGCAAAGTCGAAGCATTGAATGCTATAGCAACAAATTGGAAAGTCACACAAAGAATGGCAAGCATATTGAGAGTATACTCAACAATATATGTACTACATTGTATGTTCAATTTTGTAGTTGTTGATGATTGTATACTTGCGCGATTACAAATTATTATTACTGTTATTTCATTAGCCCTACTGTGAAGCTGCTGTCACAGCTCAGTCAAGCTGTGTCTGAGAACATTTTGTGCGCTTCTGCTGTCTGTAAATGTTCAAGGGAGGGAATAAAGAATTTGACTTGAATAACCAAATCCAAGAATTCTTACATTTACGGCCGCTCTAGACGTGTGGAAAAGCTTTGTATTCTTGCACAGTACATTTGTCAGCAGAAAAATATGTTATATTGCCATTTTAACAATAACACGTTTAATATTAAAAAAATAATAAAACATCAAACTTCGTTCATACTTTCTGACCATGCAAATATTGTAGGTAGCGATAGAACGGCCCCTATGATAATTAGTAGGTTGGTTGTACTGTACAAGTAATGTCATCAAGATATCTCTCGACTAGACCTGTGCTTCGTTCCCAAAATCGCCAGTGGCGGTGCGCAGGTGTTTTTTCTCCAGTGACGGCGCATCAACGGCGAGAGGGAGATTGGGGTGGGTTCAAAATTTGTGTGTCCCGTGAATTTGAAAAAAAAAAACTGTTTCCTTGAAAGGGTGAAGCAGTGTATGCGATAGCAACAAGTCTTAATGTTATAACGATCTAAGGCGAGCAGCTTACTATTTTCATACGATCTCTTCATACGTGTCTGTGTTTCACGCTTGTATATTGTTCCAAGTTCTTCAGTGCATTTACTTCTCCCTTATTTACGTACTTCATCGGGTAAAAAACTAAAAGGATAAAAGTGCATTAAGCCCTTCAAGGCTGGAGGATGCCGCAGTGTGGGGACAAGCAATGCCCTTCTGACTTCTGGAGAAAAGTACGTTGGGAGCTATTCTCGATGTGTCCATCTAAAAAAGTCGTCCATAATTCATTTGAGCAGAGGACATTCATTTCCACTAAAAATAGAAAAGTGGTGAGCTGTAATGTTTGCTTTCAACCACGTCCAAGCACCAAACCCACCAGCACATTCTTAGGGTAAAAAGAAGCCGTGCAAAATTTATAGAAACGTGAACTTGTCAAGTTTTAACTTGCATATAAACGTGTCCCAAATGTTTAGGAACGATGCAGCGAGTGGGTGTCAACCTTCACAACTCCATTAGAGTCCAAATTAACCGTGCCTTCGATCAGAATTTATGCACAACCTCTGAGATGTACGCCCAAAAGCAGACGTCTGGGCACCTGCGTTCATTGCGCTGAAGAGAATTAGTGTCGATATTTGTTGAAACGTCCGGACATCGAAATGATGATGCTGAAAAAGAACCGTAAAAAGTGATTGTGGTGATCGCTGACATGCAGCTAACCAACTGCCGCCGAAACGGACAGTACTCCAGCAGGACATATCGAGTATAACTTCGCAGTCATAAAAAGAAAATTAGCACATCCCACGTATTGTGGGCATCGATGATTTTCGAAGCACGAATGATTAAGGTTGATATGTCACTTTATAATGACCACAACGTTACGAGGCGGACGTAAATTATGGCGTTCATGACTCCGATGCCATGATTATTATGTTTGGATGTGTCATTTACCTTCGTCGTATATTCCCGTTACATGATACCAAATTTAGCATCGCGCGAAGTGATATGCGTAGCTTGCGAAACAGCCGCGACCATGCTATGAGCGTAACATGTAGCCATGTTTTGCATCACACGCATATCATGACTATCATGTTTGGACGTGTCATTTACCTTCGTCGTCTACTCACGTCATGTGATACCAAACTTGGTATATGTGGAGCTGGCGAAACGGCCTCGAGCACGCTATGAGCGTAGCAAGTAGTCAAGTTTTACAAGACACGCATATCAAAATTATCATGTTCTGACTTGTCGTTTACGTTTATCGTGTATTAGAACGTATCACATGATACCAAATTTGGTATTTGTGGAGCGAGCGAAACGGCTGCGGGCACGCTATGAGCGTAGCATGTGGTCATGTTTTACATGACATGCATGGGACGATTATCATGTTTGCACCAGTCATATACCTTCGTCATCTATTGAGGTCACGTAACACCAAATTTGGTATATGCGAAGCTAGCGAAATGATCGCCAGCGCATCATAAGCGTGGTGTGTAGTCATGATTAGTAATAACATGAAAATCAAGACATGCGTGTCACGATTCTCAATTTACGGGTTGTCATTTATGTTCGCCATGCAGTCCTGTGATACTATACTGTTGTAGTTACCGGGCACACAAAGGTCATTGCAATCATTGCAGTCTTCGTTTGCGAAAAGCGCGTGCTTTTCAGACACAGCGAAGTAACAACTGAGACGCTTATTCGCGTGCATCTGTACCTGTCAGTAGGTTTCGTGCGTCATTTGCACGTAAGATACGCGGGGCACGTTTCAATTTGCTTTCCATTTGGTGCATGATCTTACAATTTGTTGCTATCACATTCATTTCTTAGCCTTTGCGGCAAAGCTGTCACTTTTTTCATTCCAATGCCTAGCGAGTTCACAAAAGCGAACAAAGCGCCATAGATCAAGATTTTGGTGGATGCCAGTACAGATTCCATACACCGCACAAGATAACAAAGCAGTACCAATACAGATTGCAAAAAAGGTACGATTCCGCTCTCAGGAAATGAAACATGCTGCTTTCCATGATCAGTATTGTTCAAAATACGCATAAAACACTGCATGACCAAAATTATAACTCCGATCCGCCTATTCGATGCACCCTCCCATTACATGTATCAGGAACACTGATATATTCTTAACAACAAGGCTACCGATGAAGCAACATGACAATATATTAATACTGTAGGCATTCATTAAGCACATCATCTATCTTTACACATATTCATCACCATGAGTGGTAGCCATCTTATTCTGCTGTGGGGACTTGGCTTAACTGAGTTCTGTGCCTTGGGCGCGGTCGCTTCATCGTGTCTTCTAGGCCTAATAAAGGTTGCCTTCACCGTTACATCACAAGTGGTGGAGGTGCGGGGTATCGATCCCCGTACCTCTCGCAGCCCGATCTGCCTCCTGGAGCTGCGCTCAGGTCGTCGTTTGTACCAGGTGTCCGGTAACATGCCTCAGGACGAGCCAAGCGGCGCTTCTGCGTTTACCTCCACGGCCCCGGCTACCACGGCCTATTCATCGTGGATTATCACCGCGCACCAGCGTGAGCCGCCCACGTTCGCCGGCCTTCGAGGTGAAGATGTTGACGATTGGTTGGACCAGTTCAATCGAGCGAGTTCCACTAACAACTGGGATGATCCTACCAAGCTTCGCCGTGTTTCTTTCTACCTCACAGGCGTAGCGAAAACATGGTTTTTCAATCATTAAACGGACATTACGGACTGGACACGCTTCAAGCATCAGCTTCGCCGAATTTTCGGCACCCCGGCGGTTCGTTCAGTTCTCGCGAGGAAGACACAGGATTCTCGCAAGCAACAATGCGGTGAGTCCTACACATCGTACATAGAGGATGTGTTTGCTCTCTGTCACCGTTTCAGCACGTCCATGTCAGAATCAGAGAGAGTTCGCCATCTATTGAAAGGGATAGGCACGGTCGCGTTCAATGCCTTGGTCATTCAAAACCCGACTACAGTCGCTGACGTTGTTGCCACGTGCCAACGCCTAGAGGAACTTGAATCCCAACGGTTACCGCCGGACAGCTCTGAAAACACTACCACGACTGATGCCTCACTGCGTGCCATGATCCGGGCGATTATACGGGAAGAGCTGCAATCTTTCGGCCTCTCAATGACACCGAGTCCACCTCCCCCCTCCAACACTGTTTTCTGGGATGTTATCAAAGAGGAGTTGGCGTCCATGACCGGGCCAGCGTTTGTAGAGTCTCCAGTACCTCGACTCCAACCGACGTACGCAGAAGTCCTCGCTGGCTCACCACCCGTGGTACAAACGATGCCCGCACACTCGACGCCTGTCCCGCTGGCTTCGTTAACTCCGAGTGTGACTAGCCAGCCCTTTCACCCACCGTGGCGGCCGCATCATCCGATCTGTTATTACTGCGGCTATCGGGGCCACATTGCACGCGTCTGTCGGAAGCGTCAGCAGGACGAGCATCGTGGATTCCACACCTACGGACGGGATGATGGGACAAGCTGGTACGCTTTCCAACGTCGTCCTTATGATCCGCCGCTACGCCGCTCACCGTTTCCAACTGCGACATCTGAGCCAACCAGTTCCTACTGCTCTACTAGACGCCGCTCACCCTCACCCCTCCGCCGTTCCACGTCTCCATTGCGACCTGTCTCGCAATTCACCAACCAACGCCCGTAAAACTAACCTCTGCAGCTTTTGGAGAAAAAGCTGCATCGAACGAAAAGACAGAAATTCCTCCAGTGCGTCCATATAATACGATAGCTGTTTTAATAGAAGGTGTGTACGTGGACGCTTTAAAAATAGACACTGGTGCTTCTTTGTCTGTGATTGATCGTTCTTTGTGCTCACGTCTACGAAAAGTCACCACCCCTTATGATGGACCTACACTGCACGCTGCTCAAGGGGACGCCATTAGACCTGCCGCTATG
Source organism: Rhipicephalus microplus (assembly GCF_043290135.1). Classification (NCBI taxonomy): domain Eukaryota; kingdom Metazoa; phylum Arthropoda; class Arachnida; order Ixodida; family Ixodidae; genus Rhipicephalus; species Rhipicephalus microplus. Next base: position 145,420,313 of record NC_134704.1, on the reverse strand, counting down.
TGCACCTCTCGTGTTTTCATAGCCGGTATTCTTCATTTTGTACAATTTGCTGTGCTGAATTCATGTGCCCACCAGATTATATTAGGCTGGGATTTTCTGTCTACGGCGAACGCTTTCATCTGCTGTCGAGAAAATGTTGTTCATATGATGGAAACTGACTATGCCCTGTATGCGGATGACAAGCCCGTTCGCTTGCTCACTGCTGCAGAGACCGAGCTACCACCTGGTCATCAGCGGATAGTTGCCATCACTTCTAATGTGATCGACTCTGGTGACGTGTTTGTCCAACCATCTGCACGCTGTCTCGCAAAAGGTATAGCCCTTGCTTCAGGTCTAGCGCGATCGCACAATGGCTCCGAACTTCTCTACGCTACAAACCAGACTTCTGAGAAAATTCTCATTCCTAAAGGCACCACAATGGCTTGCTTTTCTGAATCTCAACCTGTCTCTGTTGTCCCGCTTATGCCAGCGTGTTCTGATCTTCCTTCTATTGGACGTTCACCAAGCGTTTCTGTTCTTGCTGCGACTATTAGTCCAGAACTGACCTCTTCACAGACAGATGAGTTGCTTGCCTTGCTACAAAAGCATAGCAGATTGTTTGATGCCCATTGCTCATCTCTGGGGCAGACGTCCATTATTAGGCATCGTATCCAGACCGATGGCACTTCCATCGTACGCCGTCGACCATATCGCGTCTCTTCATCAGAGCGTGAAATCATTGAACAAAATGTAGCCGATATGCTGCAACGGAACATTATACGTCCCTCCGCGAGTCCTCGGTCATCCCCTGTTGTTTTAGTAAGGAAAAAAATGGCTCCGTGCGATTTTGCGTGGACTACAGAGCACTTGATAAGATTACCCACAAGGATGTTTACCCCATGCCGCGCATAGACGATGCTTTGGATTCACTGCAAGGTGCTGAGTACTTCTCAAGCCTAGACCTGCGTTCAGGTTACTGGCAAATACCCATGCACGAAGATGACAAAGAAAAGACAGCGTTTTCAACACCAGATGAGCTGTATGAATTCAACGTCATGCCATTCGGCCTTTGCAATGCTCCAGCAACATTCGAGCGGATGATCGACACAGTTTTACGAGGCTTGAAGTGGAAGACTTGCTTGTGCTATTTAGACGATATGGTTATTTTCTCGTCAACCTTCCCTCAGCACTTGCAACGACTGGACGAAGTTCTTACGTGCCTTGCAAACGCAGGCCTTCAGCTGAACACCAAGAAGTGCCGTTTTGCGAGCAAGACGATTAAAGTGTTAGGCCACATCGTAAGCAAGGACGGTATTCGTCCCGATCCTGACAAGATTTCCGCTGTCCAACACTTCCCGCGTCCTGAAAAAGCCAAAGATTTGCGCATTTTTCTCGGCCTCGCTTCTTATTTTCGCCGATTCATTCGAGACTTCGCCTCAATAGCTTCACCATTGCACAAGTTGCTCGGATCAGGCGTCCCCTTTGTGTGGTCTCCTGAATGTGAAGCGGCGTTTGCCCAACTGAAGTGGGCACTCACATCCGAACCAGTCCTCTGCCATTTCGACGAAACCGCGCCTACGCTCCTGCATACAGACGCTAGTGGTCGAGGCATTGGTGGAATTCTCCTACAGCGAGACAAATCTTCACGTGAGAAAGTCGTCGCATACGCCAGTCGTGCACTGACCCCTGCTGAAAAGAGTTATACCATCATCGAACAGGAGTGCCTAGAGGTCGTATGGTCGATACAAAAGATTCGACCTTTATCTCCACGGCCGCCACTTTACTGTAGTTACGGACCATCACGCCTTGTGCTGGCTCTCGACAATCAAGAACTTGTCCGGCCGCCTTGGTCGCTGGATTCTTCGCTTAGAAGAATACGACTTCACTATCACATACAAGTCGGGAAACAAGCATCAAGACGCCGACGCACTTTCGCATTGCCCGCTCTCTTCGGAGCCGCTTAACAAACCCGCCACTGCCGCACACGAGACGCTTTCAGCCGTCTCTTCCCTACATGTTTCGTCATTAAATACTTTGGACTCAACTTCTCCAAGCGAGTGTAGTTTGTTCTTATCTCACGAACGTGCTGACCCTTACTTTCGCCGCATCATGGACCGTCTCGACGGGACTTGCCGGCCCCCTAAGCCCCGCCGTGGTGGTCTAGTGGCTAAGGTACTCGGCTGCTGACCCGCAGGTCGCGGGTTCAAATCCCAGCTGTGGCGGCTGCATTTCCGATGGAGGCGGAAATGTTGTAGGCCCGTGTGCTCAGATTTGGGTGCACGTTAAAGAACCCCAGGTGGTCGAAATTTCTGGAGCCCTCCACTACGGCGTCTCTCATAATCATATGGTGGTTTTGGGACGTTAAACCCCACATATCAATCAATCAATCCCGGCCCCCTAACGCCCATCTTCGCCGACAGCTGACGCAATTCAAGCTCAACAACCACGTCCTTTACCGTCATATCTACCACCCTGATGGTCAACGCTGGGTGCCCGTTCTACCTCGCTCTCTTCGGGCTCAAGTTCTCAAGACATATCACGACGACATGTCTGCTGGACACATGGGCTTCCAGAAAACGTATGACCGCATAAGATGTCACTACTACTGGCCGGGCTTGTCCACCTGTGTCGCGAAGTACGTTGCCTCATGCGCCCTTTGTCAGCGTCGCAAGCTACCTACATCAACTCGAAGTGGGCAATTACAACCGCTCCCGTGTCCCCTGCAACCATTCGAGGTAGTTGGCATTGACCTGTATGGTCCGCTTCCTATGACTGTCACGGGCAATCGATGGATAGTTACAGCTGTCGACCACCTGACTCGCTACGCCGAAACAGCTCCCGTGCCTTCTGCATCAGCTTCGGAAGTGGCCGACTTCATCCTTCGAGCAATAATCCTTCGACACGGAGCTCCTCGTGTAATCCTGAGCGACCGTGGAAGAGTATTTCTTTCAGCACTCGTCGAAGAAGTGCTCAAGGCAGCCGGCACTACACACAAAACAAGCTCCAGTTACCATCCTCAGACGAACGGCCTTACTGAGCGCTTCCATCGTACACTGTCAGATATGATTGCGATGTATATCGAACCCGACCACAGAATCTGGGACACCATTTTGCCATTTGTCACTTTTGCGTATAATACCTCTGTACAGCGCACAACCGGTTACTCGCCGTTCTACCTCGTCCACGGTCGCTTCCCCTCTTCTTTCCTCGATGTTTCGTTCTTCTCTGCGCCTGTCAAACCATGTTCATCTTCAAGTGAAGAATACGTGTCTCGTCTACTTCATTGCTGCCAGCTGGCTCGCGTGAACACTGAAGCCAAGCAGCAGGATCGCAAGCTTGAATATGATGCCTCTCATTGTGTCGTGTCTTTTAGCCCTGGCGACGAAGTCCTCCTTCTTACACCCATTCGCACTCCTGGACTTTGCGAGAAGTTTCAATTGCGTTTTATTGGTCCCTACACTGTCTTGGAGCAAACATCTCCTGTGAATTATCGCGTGGCACCCGTTCTTCTTCCGACGGACCGCCGCTACAGGGCAGCAGAATTAGTCCACGTATCCCGCATGAAGCCTTTCATACGGCGTTCATCTTCGCTTTAAAATGCGGCCAAGAACTGCGGTGAGGATGACCGCTTTCACGTGGGGGGGGAAGTTAGTGTAGGCATTCATTAAGCACATCATCTATCTTTACACATATTCATCATCATGAGTGGTCGTCATCTTCTTCTGCTGTGGGGACGTGGCTTGTCTGAGTTCTGTGCCTTGGGCGCGGTCGCTTCATCGTGTCTTCTGGGCCTAATAAAGGTTGCATTCACCGTTACATCACAATACAAAGATATGAAGTGGCTTTTTACATGAATAAGGTGAACGCGCGTCATTACAAATGCAATATCTCTCCGAAGCGTAGGACCCGTCTTTAGACCCTGCGGCTTCTTTTCATTTTAATTAAGATTCTACGTTTCTCCCAACTGTATATAAACATGATTTGCGGAAACAATAGAATATATGGTCTGAAATATATTTATACTTTTGTTTACTTGATTAGTTTAACGTAGATGGGGACACCGCAGGCGATCATGTACCCCGACAGCAACATCATAGAGACGATGCGACTTCCCTCCCAAGACCAGAAAATGAATGCGCTGCGTTGTATTTGTATTTATGTTCTCTTTGTTTATGTAATTTTCGCCGTAGCACTTCTGAAATTTCGAAACCTCACGGCTGTTGGTTTATTTACCTTAAACCAGGAGGTAATCAAGCAGGTGATACATACCAGGATTTCCAAACGTCTTGGTTGTTGAATCGTTCAGTTCGGCTAGAAACGTTGGTGTGACTTTGATGTACTCTCCGGGCTTTCCACAGAGCTTCCACTGCTTTGTGAAGGGCCGTTCCTGCTCTTGTGACTCTGCAGGGAGGTCGATGCGTACGTCGCCTTTCTCGAATAAACTAGAAGACAAGCGGCGTGCACTGCTTCTCTTTGGCCACGTGCTGGGGAAGTTGATGGCCACGTGCTTGAAGTACACGAGGCCATTAGTTGCACGGTGGAGGAAGTGAGATGAAGACCTGAGCAGGGTCTGAAAACATGTGAGTAGATTTAGTTCCACAGATCCCCTTAAGGGTCGGTTTGTTATGACAGGTGAGAATAGCAATGTGTGGAATACCTAGCGAGAATAAATGGTAGAGAAGAAAATGGAAAGAGTTTACCCAGTCCAGGATAACCAGTTGGATACACTACACGTGATAACAAGATGAATAACATTGAAAAAGAGACGCAAGAGATTGAGAGATAGCACAGCAACACACAAGGCCGCAATGAGTAACAGTCGCCCACTACTGGCCGCTGTTGCTGAAAGCGGCTGTTTCCCCCTTCTGCTGACTGACTGCTCCTATCCCTGTCGGCTATTTTTTACTGTTTCTTTCCCTTCCCCATCCCACTACAAGACGCTGCGCCGTGCTCCCTTAAGGGCTGCATAAATTTGGCGTCTTTTCCTTGCTCTAACCTTAATCACCACTATGAATCGGGCTTGTAACACGATATGACTGTCACAACCACAAGTTTGCGCAACAGTTTAGTATGATGAAAGCCTCAGTTGTCGATACTTGGAAAGCCTTGTGAAAGCTTCTTCGTTGAAAAAAAAATCATGATCGATGCAAAAACGAAAAAAAAATTCCGGAGGGTCGAGCCAAAATCGTAACCAAATGAGGCGTGGCAATCAAGTATTTTGACAAAGGTCCACGAAACTATTTAAGAAAAATGACCATCTATGTGAGGTCAAGTACTGTGAAGGGTGACGCTGTTCTATTTAATATTGCGTTGCAAAAGCACAGGATATCAGCAAGCCTTACACAGTGTGGATTTCTTAACGATTCGCTGGTTAAAAGCTCTCTTACGAAAGGGTGAACTATAATTAGTCCGCATTAGGCGTAGCACCAACAACAAGCGCAGCCACAGCACCACGGTATACCCTGATTTCTTGTTGTGGTCATGTGAGCTCTTGCACAGCATGCCACGCTTATGGCAGAAAATAAGATACTACCTTCTGAGAAGACAGGACACGCAAGCATGGACCCAAGTAGGAAGTCGGGACACCTCAGACGCTTACTAACAATTGAAGATGCCCTCAATGACGAAAAAGAAAGACGGCATAGAAATTTATCTGCGAATGCTGATACAACTGGCGAACACGTCAACCTGGCATGTGTGGTGATCTACGTTAAGCACAACACGACTATTAAGGCATTTGATTTCATATTTGTGCAAGTTAATGAACGGTTGTCTTACGCATGCGCTACTACTACTATCAATGTATCAGGCTTCAACCATCAGACATGTTTCTTCATTCCTATGCAGGTACAGAATAAGGCATTTGTTGAACATTGGCGTGCACTCGCAATCATGAAATGTAAAGAAAAGTTTGAATGCCAGATTGAAAGGTTCGCATAATGCATGGGCATCAGCAAGTAAGCTTTCATCACTTCATTCATTTTAGTTGCAGAAGAGACAACGCTTAACGTATACACCACCTAGTAAGAAATAGAATGAAGCAAAGTATGACACCTGTAGATGAGAGTACTTAAAGTCAATAACAAAAATTGGGGGATCTTCAGCTTCGCCTTTTAGAATTTAACGCGATAGCGAAATCCAGCCCCTAGTGCGCCCTTGAACCGCTAAGGGCATACTTAATAATAAGTTGTGTCACACACACACACACACACACACACACGCACACACACGCACACGCACACGCACACCCACACACACACACACACACACACACACACACACAGATCGTAACAGCGCGCAGCGCGAATGCTACATACAGGTTTTCGATCTAAAGCAAGAATCGCAAAGTGTCGAAGATACACGCCGTGCGCTCGCCATCTCGGAGGCTATAGAGAGTCTCACAATGCCTCTCAGATAGCAGCACATTATTCTCAACTTTCACAGATTGTGGCGTCACCATGCGGCATCCGTCGTAACTGTCGTTTGGGTAATGTCCACGCAGCCAGCCCATGCCATCGTTGAGCCGGCCTCACTTTGCGGGCTCGCTGGTGCTTTATATCTTGTCGCTGGCAATTTCTACTATGGTTATTGTGAAGTCGGACAGTTACTGCTAGTTGTATTAGCAATGGTTTATTTTCTATTGTAGATTTGGGTGCACGTTAAAAAACCCCAGGTGGTCGAAATTTCCGGAGCCCTCCACTACGGCGTCTCTCATAATCATATGGTGGTTTTGGGACGTTAAACCCCACATATCAATCAATCAATGGCGAGCAAATGCCACTTCGGAGCCTCTGCAATTCCATGGCCCGTGATAAGCTGTTCAGAGGAATAACTGCCCAAAATGTGCGAAGACGACTGTTGCAACTAGGTTCTACCCTCACCTTACAGCAAGCAATTCAAATTGCGAAGGAACAGGAGCGTACCGAACTGGAAATGCAGGAATTCACGAACCACGCTAGTTGAGAGGATCGGATTACATCCGGGTCCTCAAGACGGCCGCGAAAAACAAAAGCATGGCTGATGGCCTCCCAGACAGAGCTCGGCAGGAAGCCAACATGGCCGCGGACATCACAACTTCCGTCCTACAACATCGAAATTGTTGCAGCCGGCTGCGGCGGCTGCATTTCTGATGGAGGCGGAAATGTTGTAGGCCCGTGTGCTCAGATTTGGGTGCACGTTAAAGAACCCCAGGTGGTCTAAATTTCCGGAGCCCTCCACTACGGCGTCTCTCATAATCATATAGTGGTTTTGGGACGTTAAACCCCACATATCAATCAAATTTGCATGCCACCAGAATGGACCACACCGATCTGAATCCGGTGTCTGCAACAGATGCGGACCTCATTAACACTACGCAATTTTTTTAAATTGTCTAGCCCGCAACCGCACTTGTTCTGCCTGCAGAAAACGAGATCACTACCAAGCTGTATGCCGCTCATCAAAGGTCAGCACGTCTCAATAGAACGTAATTGAATAATGAGATGCTACGATAACAAACTCGGTTACAATCCTAAACATTGTTGAATGCTCCAGCCGTCCTTCGCCGCTGAAGATTACAGTTCAAGTTGGTCAAGTCAACATTCCTTTCCTCGTTGACACCGGTGTGACCGTATCATTGCTTAACTTATAAGATTTCAAGAAGTACTTTTTGGGGGACCAGACTACTTTACTCGTACGTTGTTCTTCAGGACTATTTGAAAAAAGGCATTCCCAACCTCGAAAACTTCTCTACAAACGTTCGGTACAATGAAACCACTCACTGCTGCTGTCACATTTTACGTGACGAAAGGGGGTTTCTCACTTCCTGGGTCGGACGCCATTCGAAGCCTGCTTATAACCATTCACGGTGCAACATTGTCTTGCTCATAAGTTTTATGTTAAAAAAACGCCAAGAATTTTTGCCAATGCTCCAAATTTCGCCACCTCTTCACCCAGAAACCCGGACTGGTGAAAGGCTACATGCACGAAGTGAAACACCGTCCAGGTGTGCCGCCAGTTGCTGCCAAACTTCGCAGATTTCCATTCCTGCTTCGGCAACAATCTCAAATGAACTTTCTCGTCTTGAAAAAGCAGGCGTCATCGAACGAGTTTCAGCAACAAATTGGGTATCTCCACCGGTCGTGGTGAAGAAAAAGAACGGTTTCGTAAGACTTTGTTTGGAATTGCGTGAACCAAACGAAGCTATCGTGGTTGATGGATTTCTCCTACCCCACATCGAAGAACTTCTCCAGCAACTTACAGGGGCTGTTTACTTTTCAAAGCAAGATCTTGCATCAGCGTACCATCTGGTTAACTTGTCAGAATCAAGTAGAGACCTAACTTCCCTTGTAACACATGGTTTATTCAGATTTCGTAGAGTTTTTTGGGCTTCCATCTGCCCGCGCTGTTTTTCATAAAGTTTCAGACATCTTGAAAGATTGCTCTGGATTACTGTGCTACGCAGGTGACATTTTGGTATAGGGTCGAACGCGTGCTGAGCATGATGCTAATTTAAAAGTTGTACTAAGATGCATAAGCAACACAGTAATGAAACTGAACGACAAATATGTCTGCCGTCCAGCAAATTCCAATTTGAGGACACAATGTTAGTGCCAAAGGATAGTCTCCTCTTGAATCCGAAGTGCATGCTATTGTTAATGTATCTGCAGATTGTAAAATCTTGCATTCATTTCTTGGTCTCGCTGGCTATTACTCAAAATTCATTTCACATTATGCTGATGTTGTTGAACTACTGCGTTCTATGTTGCGTAAAGGCCAAACATTCAATTGGTCCGGAAGCTAATTCGGCTTTCAACTATATCAAAGAAGTACTAGCTGCAAATCCTGTCATTCAACTCTTTGACGAGAAGCTTCCAATAGTCATTACTACTGATGCGCCATCATAGGATTGGGTGTCGTGTTTGACATTTGTACTTATGGGATATACATTTTACATAACGCACTGATCATCAAGCTCTTGTTACGTTACTTTCTGCTGTATCAGAGGGCCGACGCCCATTACGCATTTCACGCTGGTGTGCCAGGCTGTTATACTACAACTTCACTGCATAGTGCTGCAATGGTGCACATAACGTTGTGATGGATGCACTTTCTCGCTTACCTGTACAGCTTCCAGTCTGCCCAGATCTAGAAGAAGAAGTAGTCTCTCTCGTTACTCCTTGCATAAGTAAAGCGGACCTACAGGCAGGAACTGCTGAAGATGCTGCATTACAACATGTGCTTGCATTCATTGCCAATTGCTGGCCAGGTAACAAATCTCTGCCACTAGAATTACTGCCCCAGTTTGCAGTCCAATTAGAGCTGTCCTGTGTAGAAAACTTACTTTTCCGCGCAGATAGTCACAATTCTTGCATCAATGTGTAGTAGACTCGTGAAATTGGCTCATGAAAGCCACCCAGCCATTGTAAGGGCGAAACAACGGTTTAGAGAGATACACTGGTGACCTGGCTTGGATGGTCAAATTGAACGAGCAGTTCGCAACTGCATCGTATGTTTTGTCAAACAGCTGATAAATTTGCTAAGACTATTTTTGCATCCCTCCAGCGTGTTCGGTGGCCAAGCAAACCGTGAGAAAAGCTAGGCATGGACATTGTCGGTCCACATGAACGTGCTCCATGTGACTGCAGATTTGCAATTACATTAGTTGACTACCACTATAAGTTGCCGGAAGTTTGTTTTACTCATGCAGTCACTTATCAAGCGGTCATGACATTCTTGACAGCAATCCTTAGTAGGGAAGGCTACCCTGAGGCAATTGTTACGGACAATGGTCCTCAGTTAAAGTCTCAACTATTTGAAACTTTCCTCTCAGAAAGAGGCATTCAGCACCTTTGCTCATCAAACTGCTATGCACAAGGGAACAGCCAATTTGAAAGTTTCAAAATAGTTCTGAAAGAGCAAATTCAGCTCACTCAACTTGAATGCCGCCAACTGAAACTTTCTGTTACAGAGTACTTAGACACATATCACTTAACGCCTCAAGCTACTACAGGGTTTTCACTTGCACAATTTTTGCATATTCACCAACCCCATTCTGGAATCGACATTGCAGGGTTACACCCAAAGTCTTCTGGTTCTTTGCCAACGTTGGATAATGTGAGAACACGAGTATTCAATAAGCAACGGGCAACTAAGCAACGCATTGATTCAAAGCGTGAAGCAAAGCCACCTAAGCTACAGGGGGGCCACATGGTCAAAGTACTGCTTCATGCAGAGCAAAACTAAACTTCACAGCAGAATTCACTTCGTCTGCGTAATTCTTCATTCATGCAACAGAATTACTCCCCAACTCCATTCTTCTGCAACGACCCGGTTAGTGACACTTCCAGAAACCACCTTACTGGCATCTTCACAAGAAACGGCTAATGTGCCCAGCCCCAGTGCAGATTGTTTTGAAGGGGGGAAAGATGTCTCAGGTACTGATGTGTCATGTACGGACGCTCCAGAATCGCTACAGCTCTCCGAGGATGAGCATGTAGGTGAGCCCCAAGGCTCAAAATCTTCTGAGATCGATACGGCTCCATCGGTAAATCCTTCACCTCGTCCTCCGGCATGCCGTCCTTCCAAGCTACGCAGTAAAAAACCGGCGCGTTAGGGCCGGTTCACGCTAGCGGCGAGCCTGCCGCAAGACCGGTGCCACCCGCAGAAAAGCTGCTCGAATTGCACGGCAAGCTCCCCTGACAAACATGGCTGCCCTTCCGAATGCAGTTGTCGACCACCTCGAGTCTATCAAGCGGATCCGTGCTTCCTGTAGATCATAAGCTCCGAATTGATGCTTCCATTTGCTTTTGACTCATATCTTTGAGCTTCGACAATACAGTACTCGAATTGATTCGGCACCGTTTTTGAGAACCATACTCAAATAATTGATGTTCTAGGCCTGAGCAGGCATTCCCGAATTTCAGAGGGCATACAATACACGTTTGTTTGTTGTTGCTAACGCTGAATAGCTGGCGTCACTTGTCCAAACGCCTGCTTTAGGGACGTCATTTTGAATTGCTATGCGATTTTTTGAGTACCGGACAGGCGCAAATGCTCTAATCGCTGCTGGAACGTAGTCTGGAAACGATACGTACGATATATCGTGAAAACCGTGGAGCAAGAAGCCAGCAGCTCGAAGTGTCCCGCGGTAGACGCAGACAATGCGGAGAGGCGAAAGCAGACGACGCGCCTCAGCCATGTCACTCGTCACTGATGGGCTAAACCACTTCCCGGCAAATGGCAAACGGCACGAAAATGGGTCTCGGACCCATTTTTTGAACGTCGTAAAACGGCAGACGTGCGCGAAGCAAACAGCCGCGCACGGCTGCCTGAAAACATGAAACGCCATACGGTCAGGTATTCTTGCCGCTATAGCGTGAACCAGCCCTTACAAGGATTATTTACCTTGAGCGTACTTAATTATATTACTCTAATTCCTACATGTGTTATGTGTTGTATAATGCTGTTTTCTTACCGATTTCTTACCACCGTCCACAATGGGTGCCGTAAACACTACCGATGAGGACATGAAGAGGTAATAAGTGAAGTCGAATGCTTCACGTGTGCATTTCAGCAGCGGCAAGTGGGTGCTGCCTGATGTACTGAATTTCGTCAAGAAGTAAGTTCAATATATTATCTTGACCTGCAGCGTTCTCGATAGTTTTGTTGTGTTGAATCCACAAAGCTGAACGGCAGTCGCTGCTTCGTTTTTCTTTGCGCTAAATAAATACCACGCATGGTACGTGCTCGTTCTGCACTTCTCCGAAGCAGCGTAGTGCGGTGCACGCGCAAATAGGAAATGTAAATCGTGATCCACTGTCAGAGAGAACACGCAAGCTCGTGGCCGGTGGTCCACGTGGCGCATACTGGCGGCGAGATTTTTAAATACGGTGCGTGCGCAGTGAATTGTAATGGCGGTGCGCACCCAGTGTCGTCTGCTATTTCTCCGCCTGCGCGCACGGAAGCGTCGGAAAGGGTTTCCGTAATTTGCAATGCAATTGATCTAGCTTTCACATTGCCTGCTGCTCGTCGGACTTTCAGCAAGAACCAAAAATATATGGTTTTAATTTTATTGCTGCAGTTTTTCGCAAGCTCTCACCGTCCAGGCTGTCATATTATTCACGTATATATACTGCTCGCTCCATCTAGCCGCTTTAGATAACAGATATTGTTAATCAAGACTGATGAAGCAGACACTCCAGGCTCGTAGTGACCGCCAAGAAATATCGGCTCATTTAAGAATTGGGATGCTGAGTTGGTTTCAGTTGATTTACAGTGCGAAAGTGAGAAGCGCGAAGGGACATCGCTTGCTATCGCATGCCGAGTAGATGGGCAGTGAAGTAGCAGGCGACGCGAGGAAGGCTTCACCTTCATGGAGCAACGCGCATGCGCCGCATTTCGAAATCTCGCCAGCAGTTAGCGCTCCGCAGACCGCCAGCCACGTACTTGCACGTTCCCTCTACAAGTGGACCGTATTGTAAATGAACGCACCCTGTACCACGGCGTTACGAAAAGGAAAACAATGTACACTGTCAAATAGTTGGTCAGGAGCCACATGTTGGAGTTGCTCTGGAGCCAATGCAGGCAGATAGGTTGCGATTGCTTAACATTTAACATTGGCCTAGTTCCCGCAGCAACGATAAAATCAACAGGCTGCCTGACAATGTTGTAAGCGCGCACCGCTGTTGCAGAGAGCAATCTACACTCACGGCCACCTGGATTTCAGAGACTTCAGCCTGGATCGGCGCGCAACACTTCGCACGCGCCCGATCCACGTGGCTGTCTCACACTCTGGTATTCACTATACTCCGTTTCAGAAGTTACCTTCAGCACTGTGGAGGCTACAGGGCCCCCAGCCAATAGAAAAGGCAACTAGCCCCTTCACATGTATTCATCCGCGCTGTGTCGTATGCTCACCGTCTTCACAGCGTGTGCTCTCTTAATTGTCCTTACACGCTCATTGAATAAACCACGGGTGCTTTATTTATTAAATGAGTAAAGTTGTCAAACAAGTCATTACACAGCAACTTCAGGAAGGTTTGGACACTTGGGAAAGGAGGGTTGGACACTTCGGATTGGGTATTGAGAAGCTTGTTGCTACTTAAGTCCCGGCTAGTCCAAGCAGTTACACTATATGCTACCTTTAGCTAAGAGAGTTGCGCATCTCCTTACCACCGTCGCTAGCGACCATGCACTGCGGAGAAGCTGATGCACAGGCCGCGCCCGCGAAACATGGCCGCATCGCTGAAAGCAGTCATCGTCCACCTGGAATTTATCAAGTGACCGTCGTGTGCTTTTTAGCTCGTTAGCTACGAACTGGTGATTCTATTTGCTTTAGATTCATGTCCTTAGGCTTCTACGGCAAACAATTAGCGTATATTCGGCATATATCTTCGGAAGCCTCCGCCACGTCAGCAACGGCGTCATGCAATGACGACGAAGGACGATGTCGGCAGCGGCAGGAATGGCGAAGCTCATGAATGTTGAAATTTCTAGCATGGGCGAAACGTGACAGACCATCAACTTTGACTCCGTATGACAACCAAGTAAGATCGACCCAACAACTCGGGGGCTACAAGGCTAGAGTAATCGGACCAGGGATAAAGATCGGCAGTTAGAAGGGACATAGACAGTTTAGTTTGGACATGCAGGCATTTAGTACTCTTGCGTTTATTTTGAAGACGATAGTCTTTCTTGAGATATTTCAAAGCAGAAATTTGGGTCTGTCTATCTGTCCCGTGCGGAACACTCGAGCGAAAGTTAAACGCCTTGCTGAACGCCCGCCTATCTTGATATCCCTGCTGTGTTCATACTAGTGAACATTGCCAATAAAAAAGCAAATATTGCGCATATTGTGCATATTTGAGCGCAACAACGATGCGTGAGTATTAAGTAGTGACCACCGCAGCGGCGGCTACATAGAGCGTCCGCTCCCAACGTGGGATGTGCCGGGTACGATTCTCAGTGCCAATCATGGAACCCATCGATTTTTCCCAGTGGGTAGATGAGTACACCTACCTAGCGCTTCGTTGTTTCTGGGCACTCATCTCTAGAGGTAGCCCATAAGGGTCTGCAAAGGCCCCTGGGCGCAACTTAACCCGCCACAGCCTTGGTGAAATAGTTGAGCATCCGCCGCTGCTGTGGTAGGCAGTGAGTTGCTGCAGCCTGGCGCCACCTGGCTAAATAGCTACAATCGCACTTCCGGCGTAATGCTCGGCAGAACGGAGTTTTAGTCGCTTTAGAGGGCACCCACCCCGTTGGAAATTGGCGGCATCGGACTGTCAGACCTTAAATTAGGTGATTTTTTTACAAAGGCTACAGCATATGATCCCTGAACTCTTGATTGCACATACCGCAATTACCACTATAGCAAAAGAAGGCCGTTCAGTAATTGCGTTTCAAACAAAATACACACATACCTAGTAATGATTCAAAAATAAGTTTCCTTTCCACATGAAGTCACACAGGTTTTTTGTGAAAAAGTGGCGTGTATAAATGTCTGTCGCCTTGCGATTTAGTGAGTTGTAGTTGCATAATTGTTATTTAGGAACTCTGGGTATTTCTACACATTCCTTGTTTTTGTGTCTAAAAATATTACACTACACCATTACTATGAATAAGTCTTATGGACAGGCCTCAAAGCATCAGTATTTTTCTAGCAATTTTTTAAAACTATAGTATCAAAAGTGTGAAGCTGTCACTACTTCTTTTATTAAGATTGTTTACCGTATGTACATTACTGCTCCTTGTGTTTCTTAGTGATTGGGACGGGTGACGGAGTCTTGTCAGACTTTAGTTTGCCTTTTTTCCTCTTCTGTCCCTAACTTGTCAGTGTGTACTGTGTAACTCATTTATGATTGACTGAATGAAAAAAATCCAGATTTTTAAATGTATTGATTCGTAATTATAAAGACCACGGTATTTGTTTTCAAAGTTGTCTGCATTTGCTGCTCGTGTTTTGAATGCCGCGCGTTTGACTTGGTAAATATGTTGTGCCGGTAAGCATGTCTTAGTTCATGTTAACTGCAGCTGCCTGAATCCGTGACACTCACGCATGCTCTCCATGATTATCGATATGTCGTTTGCCTCAGTCATCAGACGCCTTTTTCATTTGTATGCCGGCACAAAAGAATGCATTCATCCAACATTGACATACACTTACATTCTCGAAAATGTAAATAAAGTTCAGAATGCCAGATTGATAGGTTCGCATATTGCATGGGCATGAGCGAAAAAGTTTTCGGTTCAGTTAGATAAACTTTCATCGCTTAAGCCATCTTATTTGCCGAAGGGATGACTCAAACGTATACAGCGCGTAGTGAGGAATTGAACGAACCAAAGTAGCGTGGGTGTGGATAACGCGTACCCTAAACGTATGCTAAAACTGATCGGTGTCCCACGTCGTCGTCCGCGTTGGTGGCGTCAAGACGAATGATAAAAAAAGGGGGATAACGGCTCCATAGAAGGTCACCATATGATGTCATTGTGACGTTCTAAGTCGGAGAGGGTGTGGAGATATTATGTTGTATTTGACGTCATCACACCAAATCACTGCTTGCTCAAGGAATGTGGTCAAGGGTGTGTTGATCTCGAAGGCAGTGCTAAACGTGTTGAGGTGCACAACGTTCATCATGCCTGCGATCCCAGAGGTGTTGCGAAACCACGCTATCTGCTGGAAGCTTCTGGAAGGGGTGCTGGAAGCTTCAGTACATTCAATAAGAATAAAATAAAGAGGGCTTTCGGCTGAGGCCGGGGATTTTGTGAGTTTTCTTCTGCCTTTAGGACAACACAACCTGATTTAAGTTCTTGCTTTTGCCAAAATATATGTATAAACTTTGGGAATATGTTACATACCTTGATGTTCACAACGATGGTCTCGTTGTACGGTACATTCTTATTGATCGAAATCAGCAAGTCTTTGTAACCGCCGTCACTCTTGTCTATCTCCAAGGTGCTGACACAGATCAGCAGGCACAGCAGTGCGGTAGCTACAGGCATTCGCGAGGCCATTCTCAGATAACACGCTGTTGAACAGAGAGACAAATGGTATTTACTATTCTACAGCCAGCAAATGCACGGTAACTACAAAAAAAAGTGTTTCATTGACTTGTGTCTATAATAACAGCTTTCGTTGAGGCAGTTGAGCGTCGGGGCCCAGAGCGCGCGAAATTTGCGTTCATTTCCGGTGCATTTTACAGCATGCAGTAGAAGAATATATGAGAACGTAGTTTTGAAGCATGTGCTTATCCATTGAAAACAACTTAACGAAGCGCGCTCGTAGTCATTTGCCTCTCGCAACCCGCCAATCCGAATTTGCCCGATTACTTATTTCTTTGTTGATTTCAGTTGCACAGACAGATACACAATGACACTGACAAAAAAGGGAGAAAGCAAGAGAGAACATGTAGTTTTCGGTCACGTGGAGAATGGCTGTGATGCCGTGAGAGGGCACACGCCATCGATGAAACGATACAGCCGCCCGGCGAACACTTTCATCAAGACACACGACGCGAGGCACATCACCTCTTGTTTCGAATACATTTGCACCCTGTGTAGGGATGGTAAAATTGAAGAATTACTCGATGAATTGTGCCTAAATAATCGAAAAATCTTAAGCGATTTCTGTGTTTTATGTAATTGAAATAATTGATTAAAACTCTTCGAATAATACATTGTGGCAACCACTGTTTCCCCGCCTCCCTCAATACTGCCCCATGGCCGATGCGCATGAGGCGAGGTAAGCTATGCCGAGACGCAAAAGACGAGCTCACGAAGTCTGTTCTCACTGCAGCGCATGTTTGTTGGCCAGTGAAGTGCACCAAAAGCTGGAGGCGGTCCTACGTCATAGAGGCAGCGATGAACTCACCCTGGTCTCCGTGGCACACGGCATCCACCTCCAAACCTCTAAGCCTTTCTCAACGCTTCAAGCGCGAGCAGGAAGTGGCCCCAACGCGACGTGGCGGAAATGCACTTGCCCGCTTCTGAAGAAGCTGATTATTATGATGATGATGACCTCATATGGATGGAGCTCACCCACAAAGGTAGATAAGCCAAGAGCCGGGTGGCAGGACGCTTAAATTTATGAACTGTGAAGCTAAAAGCAATCTGAGTAACTTCATTCATTCATTCATTCATTCAAAATACCAAGTTCGCAGTTAAAATTATTCAGACAAGGTTCCCAAGTCGAGTGACTGCAGTGGGACCTGTTATGTCGTGCATCGGACGCTACGCACGGGGCATCAAAGGGGACTGGCGCCCGGAGCGCGGGCCGCGAAGAAGCAGAGAGTAGGAGCCGAGACCCAGCTGACACTCACGAAACCTTTTTTATTCACAAGGCGCCAAAATATATACAGCAGCACAGCGCCCCCTAACATATGTATTGAAACTGAAACCAAAACCACTATACATCCTTCCCCCCCTTTTTAGAGGGGAATTCTTTTATAAAAATGAATGAAATCAGTATACAAAATTAAATGCATGCAGGCAACTAGAAATCTGCAGCGCAACGTATGCAGTCGCCAATGCTTAGAAAAATGATAAAGGATCTTTTTATACACTGCCTCTGAACCTGCACCATTCAGAGCCTGCCATGATGTCTTCTCCCCCTCCGGGAGGAATGTTGCCTCGCCGGTGCGACATCAGATTAAAATTACATAATGCAAGGCATACCTATATATTGTTGTAGAACAGTCACAATATACGGAATTCATAGTATAATGGCCTACGAATGGTCTGGAGGCTTATGGCGTTCCGGCGGATGGCACGGTGGTATGCATGAAAGAATGGCCTCCGCCGACTCGCGTGAACACCCTCCAGACGCTGATGGAGCCCTATATCTTATGCACATTAACATTGCAAGACAACGTAGCTGACTTCTAGCATGGCACCACAGATGGACCTTGTATTGGTGCCGGAACAGACGTACGTTTTTCAGTACCACGCTCTACAGTAGACTATAGAAAAGTACTGGCACTAGGCACAACCACATTAACTTGACAGCTTACACCACATACATGAACTGTATGCGCTTTAAGCCCGTTAGAAACACTCTGCATGCACCCGCGGCTATAAAATGGTCGCGTTGGTAAAACATAAGGACGATGCAGCATGGAAGGCAATGGCAACGAATGCGGCTTAACATCGCTTTTAGGAAAGTCACTGTGATCTTCATGCATTTCAGTCACTGCAGTATTGCAGTCGAATGATCTCACCCTCTTTAATAGTCCAGCTTGTTCGAGCCGCGCAAGGTCATCGGTCACCTCCTTAGGCAGCCGGAACGAGAGTTGCTGGATCTTCGTGAAATATTCGTGGCCCGGCAGGTGACCCCGTTGGTGTGCCGACTCCTGTACTCGACGAGTGTCTGGTTGAACCGCAGTACTAGTCAAAGTCTCACCAATAATCACCAGCTGAAGCGCCTGAATTGCGTAAAGTCCCAGAAGCGACATGCCCTTCTCTGTGACAAAAAAAAACTTCACCGGCGCAAACTTCTCTTGGTATTGCACAGACGCTTCGATGAAGCCCAAGTTGCCAATCACCTGTTCAGAATGATTGTGGATGGTGAAGTGTGATTTCAGCAACTTGACCTCCGAAAAGTGCTTCTGGTAGTCCTGGATTCTGAGCAGTGACACGACGACTCCAGTGTTGACGAGCCATTTGATCTGGACGCCATTGAGAAGTACGGGAACGCGCATTAACTGAACGCCGTTGACGATGATGATGAAAAACATTTATTATAAAAGAGAGAGGTACGGGGCCAAAGCATGACCCCACTACGTGGTCGGCGTCCTTAGTCCGGGACACCGCATGACGAGGCCCCTACTTACGCCCGTCTCACGAGAGCCCGTTGAGACTCTAGTGATGAGCAGTTGAGGAGGGCAGTCTCCCATGCCTCTCGGGAAAGGGTAGGGGAAGGGGGTAGGTGGGGATTTTTCGGACATGCCCATACCATGTGGAAGATATCACACGTCTCCCCACAGTGTGGGCACCGCCCATCTGTGTTCGCATCGAAATGTTTTAGGATTGCAGGACAGAGTAGAGTACCTGTCTGCAGGCGCCTTAGAGTTCGCTCTTCCGCCTTACTCAGCCCCTTTGCAGGAGCCGAGTAAAGGCGGTGAGTGTCGCGATAATAGGTCAGAATTTCTTTGAACCGCAGCAGCGGTGTATTGGCCTCCGAGTCATAAGAGCCAAGGTGGGGAGCCCGGTGGGTAAACGCTCGGGCGGCCGCGTCAGCGGCCTCATTACCTCGTAAGCCCTGATGGCCAGGAGCCCATACGATGCGTTTCGGGGCTGGATCAGCGAGAGCCCGTTTTAGAATTTGGCTGGCTAGGGGGGATATCTCTCCTACCAATTTGAGCACATGCTTTCCGGGAGTCCATGATGATAACTTTCGAGTTGGGGTCCGCAGCAGCAACGCTATCGCGGCTTCCTCAGCGCGCTCTGGATTTTGTGCTCGGAACGAGAGCCCATTGACATGCTTTTCCCAGTTAACTACAGAGGCCGTGTAAAATCCCGTGGGCGAAGGCCCTGCTATATCTACGTAGAATACACCAGGTTGGGAGCCGTGTTGCCTCTCAAGCGTCCGAGCCCGCGCCTGTCTTCTGCTTTCGTGCGTGTGCTTATCAATGTTACTGGGGAGTGGAGAGACCGAGAGCATATGCCGCCACAGTTCCGGAATACGCTCCGCCTCCTCTGCAGTGCAAGTGTGCTGTATATGTAAGCGGTTTAGCAGGCGGTGCCCGGGAGCCGTCTGCACGAGCCGCGTATATTGATTCATAAGGTGGGCCTCCCGCAACTCCTGGTAGGAGTTGAGCACACCTAACGCCCTCAGTTTGGCGTTGGAAGTGGCCACAGGGAGATCCAGAGCTCGTTTAGTAGCCTTACGAATGATGGCGTCTATTCTTTCGTCTTCTTGCTTGTTAGTGTGAAGGTATGGGACGGCGTAGAGGACCCGGCTAGTTACGAAGGCATGGGCGAGCCGAAGCGCGTCCCTGCCCCGCAGACCACCCCGCTTGTTGGAAACGCGGTGGATCATGCGCCCTACCTGTTCGCCTATTCTCTTGAGTTTCGCTATAGTGGAGTCCGGTCTGAGTCTGTGGTGAATGAACAGGCCCAGAATCCGGAGCTCCTCCACCTCTCTGATGGGAACTCCAGACAGGGAGATGTGTATGGCTGACTTATCTCTTGGCTTCGCTCTAACGTGCAGAAGCTCTGATTTGTTTGGAGCACATTGGAGTCCACAATCGTTGGCATACGCCTCGACTATGGATGCAGCCTGCTGAAGGCGTTCCTGCATTTCACCAAGGCTCCTTTCAGTGGTCCAGATTGTAATATCGTCGGCATATACTGCGTGTTGTGTGCCTTCCTTGGCCAATTCGCTTGGAAGGCGCATCATAGCAATGTTGAAAAGGAGCGGTGATAACACTGCTCCCTGTTGGGTACCCCGTGTTTTCCCGTTGACGACTCTGCACGCTGAGGATGGTGATCGCGTTCGTCACAGTACGCTATGCCTTCTTGACCATCCGGTGCAGATGCCGATTCACCCGACGAACGGCTCATCTTACTAAAGTGCCCTTACCTGCCGCAACTTTTGCAAGTTCAGCGTCGCGCAGGACAAGCCGGAAAATTCGCCCAGTGACGAGACGAGCCGCAGCGGAAGCAGACACTCGGCTGTAGTGGCGATGAAATAGGGGAAGAAGCATGCCCCTGTAGAGCCAGATATTGCACGGAAGACGGTTGACGAGGACCAACGTCGTGGCGTCCACGCTTGCATCGCTTAACTGTATTGACTTGCGTAGTCAGTTGCTGCATGGTACGCGCGACGCGTTCCTCTTCCTTGGCGTGCTCCAACGCCTTCTGCACTGTAAACGAGTCTCCTATCCTGATGAAAAACTGTACCAAGTTGGGGTCTCGCAGCCCTTGAAGTATCTGCTCTTGGATCATCGTCGTAGCTGCTGTGTCGAAACTTCAGGTGTCAGCCAAACAACCCAGCTCCTGTATGAACTGGACAGCAGCTTTGTCCGGCTCCTGCACCCTGCGTCGGAACTGAGCACGGATGCAGACAGCGTCTTCAGGCGGCGCGAAGCATGCGTCGAGGACAGCTAGGGCCACGTGACACGCGTCGCGAGCCACACCATCTCCGGTAGGCTGTACACCGTCGAGCTGCGTCTGCTCGTTAGCAGCCTTGTAATATACGTCCAGTCCTTCCAGCCCAAGCGCATTGAGCAACAATGCCTTCTTCATGTCCGGCGTTGCTTCCGGTGCTGCCGCGCCGATGTAAACTTGCAACACGCAGCGCCATATCATCCAAGGCACCGGAGGAACGCTGGAGCGCTGAAGAAAAACAGGGGGTGGAATGGAGGCGTTCATGCTGCTATCGAGACAGAGCGACGGGAGATGAACAGCAGCTGCGATAAGCGTCGCATGGTAGCGTCCGAAACAGCACGTTAACTTGAAGACAACTTGTTGAGTAGCCGTAGTACCCAAATGCATTGGTAAAGTACGGGTGAGTGGTACAGCAGAAGTAGTTGGCTGGCAGGATGCTCACACTGTTCTTTGGTGTCCGCGGATCCGCAGAACTCGTCTCCAAAATGTTATGTCGTGCGTCCGACGCTACGCACGGGGCATCAAAGGAGGCCCGTGCCCGGAGGCGTGTTTCCGTATAATATCCCAGGAGATAAATGGGAAAAATTCGGCGCCATTATTGGCTGAAAGCAATCACATGATCAAAACGCACTTCCGGTGATTTTTGTTTGTTTTTGTTTCTTTTATGCAAGATGGCGGCGCACATAGACGCTAGCATAAGGCTAGCTTTGCAATACGCCGGTGAAGCTTGTTGAAGCCATACGCCGTAGAAATTGCACCGAAATGTGTGGGCTTTTTGCTGATGGTGTCACTGAAACGAGTTGTGTTCTTATGTAGCAGGTGTGTTCCGATTTTTTATTTGTTACGCGTTCGTGTGGGCTGCCGGCCGGCGAAGAAGACGCAAATTGGTTCTAAGAGGGAAAAGAAGAGAAAAGTGAGCCCCGTAACTGTCTTCATAAAGGAGCGACACCTAAGAAGTAGCTCACAAGGGATGGGGGTGAGGAGGAATTAAAAGAATAGGGTAAAAGGTATATATAGAGAGAAAGATGTGCTAAGTCAGCGAGCGAGGACATATCCAGGGGATAGGAGAGATAGGAAAGATGGAAACACGGTCACAGGAGTCCGAGGATGGGGCACCACTTGCGAGAGCTCTTGTCGGCGTCAGGAGATGGCGTAGTGCAAGTCCAGTAGGTCAGAGGTACGCTGTCGTCGGAGGTCAGCGTCACGAGATGACGTAGGGCCAGCCCAGTCGGCCAGAGCTACGCTGACGTCGGAGATCGCGAGGGCACAATTGGTCGGCACGGAATCCAGCGAGCGTCCGCGAAGAAGCCGCATCACTTAGACTACTCCAGATGTCAGCTGTTTTAAGGTAAGTGGGTTGTATCACATGTGAAATTTACGCCGTGGTCTTTTGTGCTCCGTGCGTAAATTAAGACGAGACGAAATTGTTTCAGTGTTAGTTGTTTTGTGACGGTGGGCTGTTTCTCGCTACGCCGCGCATTCGCTCAAGGGTCTTTTGCCATCTTATTTCTCTTTATATCACGCGACTCACTGCCAGCATGCCCGCTGTTAACGCGCACAGTGCTCCTGAAACTCATGCAGCAGAGTAGAGCGGTTGGAACCTAGGCGTTCCCCAGATCCAACTCCGCATTTGAGAAGGACACTGAATAGCGCATAGCATGGGTCTTGCGACAATAAAAATTAGATAACGCAGTAAACCCTCCCAGACTGATGAGTAATCTAACGTTCGAAAATGTTTGGGCTGTTTTGAAAAAAAAAATTGAAATATGAAGCAGGGAAACTGTCCATGTCACGTAATGAATATCTCAGTCATGATGAATAAAACATCCAGTGCAAGTAGTAGTGCCTACTGTTGTCCATGCAACCTGAATATTTGGAAAATTCTATTGTAAAACAAAAACAAACATGGCTACTGAATTCAGAAACATTGTTGTACAATACAGACAGACGTGGTATTTGCAAGAACAGTTATTGGAAATATTGTACGCATTTTTTTACTGTCACTGAACATATATTACACAAAAGTGCTGTTGATACAAAAATCAACAAATGAACTGCAAAAAAACAGTTTACTATGAAAAAGAACAAGCAAGAAATTAGTGAAATAATACAGAGTATGAAAACAGACAGAAGGAGACAAACGTGTTCACTCGTTAAAAAATGAACTGCTTTATATTTCATGCACTTCTGAAAATAAAATAATTTGTGAGTCACTGCACATGTATGTATTATTTTGTCTGTATCTATTCGTGTCATTTGTAACTTCACTGTTTCAAAACCAATTAGTCCACAAACCCATTAACTGCAAATAGGTTTCCTAGACTGTGACATGTTTTGAAAGAAATGATCATGTGAAATAACAGTACTTCACATTGCATGTGATCTAAGGGAGACATAATGTCATGATCCCATTAAATGACACTTCTGTTCTCAATTTAACATACCATGCAGCAGCCAAAGTTGGATGATCTTTTAGTCGAAGCAGGATTAAAAACACCACAATATGTGAAGCAGTGATAAATTTTGGAGCACATTGTGTGTTCTATTACCTCGCACAGATGGCATGAAATTGCACCTGAATGCCATTCACTGAAAGATATGTCCACCTTCCCTTTCTTGAAGTCTCACTGTGGTGGTTCTAGTGGCTAAGACATTCAGCTGCTGACCCGCAGGTTGAAGGATCGAATCTCGACTGTGGTGGCTGCATTGTCGATGGAGGCGAAAATGCTGTTGGAACGTGTGCCCAGATTTGGGTGCACGTTGAAGAAGCCCAGGTGGTCGAAATAATTTGAGCATTCTACTACGGTGTCTCTTATTATCATATGGTGGTTTTGGGACATTAAACTCCACATGTCAATCAATCAATACATTTTGCTGAAATAGTCTCTTTCATCGTCCAGTTCATGCGAATGCACAGTCCACCCAATGTGTCTTTTTTTACAGTTCCTCCACAGCTTAGTTTAGGTCTTTTTCCTAGTCGATTTTTTCAATGATATTATGTTATTTAGCAAGCATGAACTCCGCCTAGAAATTGTTCATGAATAATATTGTTGCCTTAGAGGTAGCACTAGACTTGCGATACCACTTGGTAAGCGCAGACGTGAGTCTGAACATCTGATGTATTTATTGATTCACATGTTCTTTTTGTTTCTTTAGTTATCTCGTACACACTACCGGTATTGAGCAGAAGTGAATTTAGAACGATGAAAAAATAAATGAAAGAACATGCGAATATATCTGAGAAATTACTGTATACGGAACCTTAGTGCTGCATGCGACAGCACTCGGCACTGCACGTGGCAAAGTAATTGTTGAATTACATAGCTGGTTAATGAAAAGCAAGCAAAGAATACAATCATGCAAGTGTTTGATCATAAACAAAGTAAAAAGATAGGGGAAGAGAAATCACAGCAGGCAGTGTGAGATGGCATGTCAAAAATTGCAAATACAGCATCTTAATGTCCTGCCATATGAGCAGTAAGGAATAAACATCTACAATCAAGGCTCGTTAATGCAAACAAGAGAGAATTATTGTATATTGAAAATGCATATATTGCTAAATAACATAATATCTTTCAAAAAATCGACTAGAAGAAAGACCTAAACTAAGCTGTGGACGAACTGTAAAGAAAGACACATTGAGAGAATTACTGTATATTGAAAATGCATGAAAAGTGTACGGAAGGCCCAAAACCCGCTAATATGAACAATAAAGTGCACTGAATGAAAACTAAGTAGTCCGGCATTGAACCAGCTCAACAGGCGGATTCTTTCAAATACGGGCACTGCTGCAGATGAACATCTTTTGTGCTGATATTCGCTAACCTTCATTAGACAAAAGGCCCAGATTCGCTACTTCCGTACTGGTGGAAAGCATTGTTTCTGATATGCTCTTAGCTGTGTTTCTCATCTTCTCCGACTATCTACGTCAACCATCGTAACTCCGAATTTCGGTGTGTTGATGACTAAAATTTCAAAAAAGGTTAGGCAGGATCTGCAGTACGATATATTTCACTTTTATTGCTTGTCTTTAAAAAATGAAACTACCAACTGGCACATGCCCAGCATGGAGTCATTTTAAATGGTGGGGTTTAGTAGTAATACAATCGATCCTAAGAAATTTGGTGCACCATCTGGTGCAGCTAAAACCTCAGTTTTGAGTAGCAAATCAGCCTTTTTTAGCACTTGACAGTCACACATTTATATAACATATATTTTAGATCTCTAAGTGCTAGTAGTTTACCATGTTTAAGAATATATTTATGCATGCGCACTTGTATATGATGCCACAAAAAGTAAAGTTAACCCACAGCTTCTCGGTTTCCTGCTGACAGCCCTAGATTTCTGCACACTCTTGGCATTTTCTTGTGATACACATTTCATTTGCTAATCAGTACAACTTTTCCTGATGCTTCCAGATGCATGAATTTTCCGCGCATATTGCATTTGCTATCAGAATGAACTAGCCATGTGATGACGTCTGTGCTTTCAATGCAGTCTATGATTAAGAGTTACGTGGAGAAGTACGCGCTGTCACACTTTGTGAACAGACTCATCAAGCTTTTGGTTCTTTTGCACTTAATGAAGAAATGGTATATTGTAAATTCTAACAATACGCAACATAAAATTCACGAAAATGCAAGGCCAGGCCTTGCATTTTATTTAGAATCGTGCCAAAGAAGCAGCACTGATGTACAAGGGTAGTATTTCACTGTACTACAGCAGCAAAATCTGGTCACTGTAGTGGCTGGCATTGTTTATATATGTGGTCAATGTAGTATAATAAATAAAACTTTAGTGACCTGCATAAATGCGATATAAGTAAGAAGTATAAATCTAAAAGATTCTAAAAAACTGAACTCATACGACATGTTCTAATTACATATGCGCACTTCTTTCGGTAGGTAATGCAATCACTCCTCGAATAACAGAGTGGCGTCTCATAAAAATTTGTAATTCTGCACTTGTTTATCTTACTTACTTTTAGCATCCTGCCCTAAGATGCAACCTGACCAAGAAAAACACACACACCAACTAGACAAAATTTCTACACTGCTCCAGCACCCTCAATGGCACTGCCTGGCACACTATGCTGAATTCCGTGCTCTTTTGTGCACAGGTTGGAGCAAAATATCATTATGCAAAGTGTTTTAGGACGAGCTATGCATGCCTTAGTGTTTTGGCGAGCCTTGCTTGGTGTATTGCATAATTCTTTTATTGTTAATTATGAAGGGTGATGAAGAAAACCCAGGGCCTAATAGCTACTTTCCATGGAAGATCTTAAATACTGCCACAGAAATTAAGGCAGTAGACAAAATATGAATTTTAAATTGGCATGCAGAGTGTCCAAACAAACCTGTCTCTCATTCAGAATACGTTTGCGTCACCTAAATACTGTAAAAAATGGAGGAAACTGGGCCGCAGTAATGAATACGGTTCAAGAACGAGTTGCGAAATTAATCAGTAAGATGGTGGGAGACTCAAACGAAGATCCAAGTGATGCTCGACGCTTAAGGTTTAAAAAAAGTTAGGACTTTATCATTTACATTTTAATTTATAATGTAAAGACTTTATAATTTAAAGAGTGCATCTCAATCAAAGAGGGTTTCCAGCTGAGATGAACTGAAATTGACATATGCCCATCGTGGGCCATGGAAAATGTGCTGAATGCATGCATTGCACATGATTGCAGAGACGGCAGCCAGCTCTAATTCTGTCATGTCTTATCAGATTCTCCTCGTCAACCAGCAATCCTCTTGATAACTACTGCTGTATTTTGGTCGTAGGTAAGATGTCAATTTAAACTCGTGCATGAAGGCTATAGCGTACAATGTGAGGCTCATTGTTGCTCAAAAGTACAGAATTTAAGAATGGCCCCAAGTCCTAACTTGGCTCCAGCAAATGACTAATTTAGCCTAAGATTGTGTGGTTTTGAAACAATTAGTGAAAAAATTACTACTATTCCTAACTCCTGAAATAGGGCTTCTTGGAATCTTTTTTTTCTGATAATAATTGCGACGACAGGTTGAAAAAAAAATAAATTGTTTCAATTTCGTTGCGAAATATGCACAACGCGGAGGCCTTGAGTTCAGCGTTATTAAAGAAATAATTCAGTTGTTGAACTGCACAGCGTAACCTGGTATAAGAAACTTCCCACTGTTCATTCCATCAATGCCATAGATGTTCAAAAAGTTTAAATCCATGCAATGAAATTTCACCCATTTCACATTGCATTCACCTCGTCTTGGCCCCTCCCCTTTCTTCTATCTTGGGCCGGTTAGCCGTGGGCAAAGTACGTGTATTGCTTGCGTGGTATAGTACGCTATTATTGCATTTTGGCGTGCATACTGCTTCCTTTGTCTTGTCAGAATAAGGAGCAATTTAAATAGAAGTGTGATTTGGACGTTGTTCAGAGAAGATGGAAAGACGGCGACTGCAATGTGTTATTCACTTTATACTCGGCTCGGTGTGTGTGTCATGTGCGGAGGACAAGAAAGAATAAGGTGGTAACGCACTTTCTAGGACGAGCGGCATTAAGTGGTCCCATACTTTAGTTCATTCCTTAAATGGCTACAACAACTGTACTACTATGCAGAAAAGTTTCGCTTCGTAAAGATGCCATGGAATCAATAACGTAATGGGCACAGTTTACGTATTCAAAGTACGTTGAAAATTCAGTGGTGCCCTGCTATGTACTATTGGAAGTCGTAATAACTAGATTACGAGTCGTGTCTCACCGTTAAATTTGTATTCACACAGGGCTGGTGTGGTGATATCGCCTGAATGCAACTTTTGTTCAGAATCAAAACAATAGAACATTATTTATCATCATGTCGCCGGTGTAGATTACTAAAAAAAGACTTTTTCTTGCACTTTTATTTTAGCCGTGGCGGAACTTGACAGTTGACAATATACTTACCTTCGATGCTTCAGCCAGAAAAATACACAAAGAAAACGACTGTGAGCTTGCCTACCGTCTTAAATTTCAAACTTTGCATTTTTAACTTCTGACAACCAGTTCGACAACCGGGGCTCGGCAACACATGTACATCCTGACGGCTTCCTTGTTTTCTTTTTACTAACGGAACATATGTCCCTCAATCACTCATACAATTCGTCACAAACGATATGGACATCGAATCCCTCGACCTCTTGTATCCAAAAATTTTGGCACTCCAAAGCTCTCAGAACGCAAAAGGAAATACCAGAATAACAACCTATCGAAAAGCGATTTTCTTAAACACAGTATTTTAGATAAGGTTGTTGCTGAAACTATTCTGTAAAAATGATAAGTTCTCTCAAAATTCTTCATTGGAACTGCCAATCTATTCATTTACCTAGTACAGATTTATTGTATTTGTCTTGTGAATTCGCTCCAGACGTTATTGCACTGCAAGAAATTTGGCTGTCAGCACATCAATCGTTTCATTTACCTGAATTGTGGTCTTTCCGCCTAGGTCGTACATCAAAAGGTGGAGGTTTAGCATTCTTTGTCAATATAAAATTTGTTCAAAAGTCAAAAATTCCTACAAACGTATGTCCCCAGAATGCGAAATTTTCGCTTTAGCCATTACCTTTCCTGAATACCCGCCCTCCTCTCTAGTAAATCCCCACTTTCCTGTGGGCGTACACGACACGCGATGTTTAGACATGGCTGTTAAGTTGTTGTGCAAAGAAAGAATTATGGTCGAATATTTCAATTCTCACCGCACTAGTTGGGGTTTAAGGACTGATCAAAGTGGACAACGTTTGTGGGACTGGTTTGGAGACAATAATTTATCATGCCTCAACGCTAGAACCCCCCCCCCCCCCCCATTTATCCGAGACCGATCCCGCTCTAACTTAGATTTGAGTTTTACAAGCTTGGGTATTTCTAACGTCTCTTTGACTACCTTAGACTGCGCCACCAACAGGGACCATTAGTACTGTATGAAATTACTTGCCCCATTACTCGATCATGTTCCCAAGTTCGAACTTTTAGAAACTATTCCTAATTTATGAATGACCTAAAAGTTGCTTTGGATTCTCCCGCTGAAGGCAACGATGGAACTAAAGCCATGATATTAAGTGCAGTAATTAAAAGAACGCTAAAAAAGCAGAATGTTCTATTGGGTCTGTTAAGATGATGCCTGGTAGCCAGTGGTGGAACTATGATTGCTCTCGTGATCATAGACGACGACAAGCATCTTGGAAGCAGCTAATTCATAATCAGTCCTCCTAAAATTGGGCAGATTACAAGTTTCTTGCAGCTAAATTTAAACGCACGGTGGCCCAAGCTAAAGAACACTATGACAAAATGCATTTTGACTTTCTGTCCCAACTCAGAAATAAAAAAGCGTTATTCCGATATATAAGATCGCGCGAAATTCTACCATCTATAGCAAACCCTGATTATGATCGTCGGAAGAAATGGCAAATTCTTGAGAGTCGTTCGGTAAAGGTCTAAAAAACTGATTTTCTTCTGTTCGTCAATCAACTGGCAAAAATCTTCCATAAATACTGACTACGAAAAACTGACAATGTCTCAGGTGTCAGGCGTAATTGAAAACTTACTCTCGTCAGCTCCTGGTTCTGACGGTTTGACAGTTTCCACGAATAAAATTTTATTCAAACTATCACCCGGTGACGTCCTCATTCTTACAAACTATTTCTTAAGCAAGGCCTGAATACCCCATGACTGGAAAATAGCCAGAGTAGTTCCCATAAAAAAAACAGCGGTCAGGTTTTAACATAATCAATTTCCGACCCATCTCTCCAACAAATCACCTGATTAAAATTATAGAGAGGGTTTTAAGTAACAGGAAAAATGTTTGGATGGCTTACAAGATAATATTGAAGCCAAACCAAATTGGTTTTCGTAGCGAGTGTTCAATTTGGTGTGCTCATGCCGATTTAGAGAGCCGATCACAGCTTGCCCGAAAAAGACTGCACTACGCGGTGCTAGTAACATGGCATAGCTTTAGCTATGTCGTGTTAAGCTATGTCGTGACAAGGTCGAGCACTCAATTTCATTGAATGCTTTACAGCACTTAAACTTTCCGGAATATTTGTTGAGTGGATAGCAGAGCTTTTAAAATCAAGGCAATTTTATTGTGCAAAGGATGGATGCCGCTCATCTAAATTCAAACAGGAACGCGGAGTTCCTCAAGGGGCTGTCCTCTCTCCGCTATTATTCAATGTTTTCGGATGAGCTTTATTCCCATTGAACTAGGTATCACTCTCTACATTTATGCAGATGATATCGCGCTTTTCACTGCAGACAGTGACATTTATTCTTTGCATCGAAAGTTGCAAAGGTACTTGCAAAGGTACTTGCAAACTGCATAGAAAGGTACTTGCAAAGGTACTTGCAAACTGCATAGAAAACGTTCTCGTGGCTGAAGCCTAGATCGGAAGCACCGAAGAAAAGTATGTTTTCTAATGTGAAGTTCAGGCCCAGGCTAGCGAATGGGAGGACTAAGAGTGTTTTCCTGAGCAATTTGTATCGGCGACATGATAAACAATTGTGCTCAATTATTTCTGATTCTGAACAAATGTTGCATAGCGGTGATATCGCCAGACCAGCCCTATGTGAATAGAAATTTAACGGGGGGACACGACATCGAAATCTGGTTATTATGGTTTCAAAATGTCTTGTATGTCACCAATGACTTTTCCACGGACATCTTAAGTGAGTAAATTCGGGTGTTGATATTATTGCTTCTATAGCACCTGCACGAAGCGCAAGTTTTCTGTATCTTGTCGCAGTTATAGTGGCCACTTCAGGAAGGACTCGCAGTACTGGCCCTTCCAATGCTGCTCGTGCTAGAGAGGAGGACGCGGCGTTTCAGCGCGCGCGTGAGACGCATGTCTCGTCGGCTCCGTCTGAAATCGACGAATGTTGTGGACTTTTGGCAAATATCCACCATAAACTGGTTTCAGCGTTTCGGCGAAGTCATCAGGAACCTCTGGATATCTATTTTATCCAGGTAGACCCATTTTCCGGCAACCTACGACTGGTTGAACATCACGCGACGCCCGAGCCCGGCTGAGCCCAACGCCGACGAGGCTTACGCCCGGGCTCCCCAGCCATGGCAGCGTCCACGAAGACAGGCTACGACCCCAGCACGATGCAGTGGGTTGACATCGAGGTGGCAGAAACACGGGAAGACCCCATACCAGGTGAAGACTAATATCTTCAGATCATGGTTCGCCAACTGCAAGAGAAGCTCGCTAAAATGAAGCCCCGAGGCTCGACGGCCGCCGCCCAGCCACAGGCTCGCAAAACAGGATCAACACCCGCAGCTTGCGTTGAGTCCCCGCGGCAGCTGGCGACGTGGAAGCCAACACACACGCCTCGAATCCGGTCGGACGAGTTGGTTATTGTGCTTAAATCAAAAATAACCATGGATCTGCACGCTGCGTTCGGTCCAGGCGGGATTGGCACAGCAGTGCAACGCTTCACTGGCAGCACCACGAACGCTGGTATCTCCGTGTGGCCGGTGTGGGACCAAACCATCGTTGTTATAGGTGTGAAAACGGAAAGCCTGGCCTCGAAGCTCATCGGGGACATCACGCTGACGATCGGGGACCGCCAGGTACCATTTCAAGGACATTTGAAATCAGCCGGAGAAACCTGCAAGGGTGTCGTCACCGTCGCAGACAATGAAACTTCGGAATCCCTTCGACGCAAGCTCGAGTGGATCGACGGCGAAATTTTGTATGTGCGGAAACTCGGAACATCCAATGTTGCAGTGGTGACCTTCAAAGGACGCCGCGTTCCTAGATTTATTCACTACTGATGTGAAAACGTGCCAGTGCGCTACTACAAGAAAACGGTTCCGGCATGTTACCGGTGTGAAACGGTGGGCCACAGACCGGATGCGTGCCCCAATCCGGACAATCAGCGGTGCATTCACTGTGGTGCGAAGGTGGAACTCACTCTGGAGGGCCCAGCGAAGCACGACTGTCAACCCGAGTGCCTTATATGCGGTGAAAACCATTTCACCGGCTCAGCGCAGTGCATCGGAAAATTCCGGAAGGCATGGAAGCCCGCTCTAACACAGCGGCAACATGGACTAAAAAACAAGCAAGAAGAGCCTTCAGTACCTATCAAGGCTGGCCACAAAGCGAAGCCCATGCATAACAAGCCCAAGCCGATCAAAGCCCCAGCCGGACAGAAGTCGAGGCCGTCAACCTTCGGTGCCGAGGATTTCCCGTCACTGGCAAACGCGCCCAAACAGGTGAGCAATTGGGTAGGGGTCTCCTCTCAGTCTCCCACCACCACCACTGCCTCCCCCTCCAATCCTGAAATTTTAAAACAATTGGAAGCCATGAAAAAACGCATTGAAACTCTGGAACGCGAAAATCGGGTGCTGAAGGCGTCGCAGGCTGCTACTCCTCCACCACCGTCGGAACCGGTGGCTATGCACACCTCCGACTGCTCGGACGATAAGCAGGACACTCAGTCAGACGTATCGGGTAACGCTAGTGTGTCTAAAACTGTAGTAGGTGCTTTGAACGACATAGAAGGTCGACTAAGCAGACTAGAGGCTAAATTTGAGGAGCAGGGCAAAATGATCCTAGAACAAACCAAGCTTACAGTACAAGACATTATTCCGCAGCAGCTGAACCTATCAGTTCAAGCCGCTATGCAAGACCTCAAGCAAAGCGTTTTGCCAATTCTCACAGCCAGTGTACTACAAACCATTCAAAATTGGCTCACACCCCAATTGGACGAACTCAAAACTAGCATTAAGACAACAGAACAACCCGACGCAAAATTGTTCATCGTAACCTGGCAAATTCTGAATCCGAGAGCAACATAGCCCAGTCGTTAACAAACCAAACTGAGTCCCCCACGCCTCTCCAGGCTCCCACGCTGGCTGCAGTGGCGAAAATGACACCTCCTCAATAATAAATTCATAATGGCAGGCAATTCTAAACATAATAATAAAAGCTCCAAACAACAGCAACTTGATATTTTCCAGTAGAACTGCAGGGGGTTTAAAGATAGGAAAAAGAGGGCCACTCTTAACCTTTTCCTGCAGAATCAACATTTTACCCCTGCAGTTTTGGCGCTACAAGAAACCGGCTTACAGGCGAAATTGCCTGGTAACAACTCATTTCAGGGAAGTGCGCACACCTGTGTTTTCGTACACAAGGAGTATACCGCTTGTCAGATAGACCTTGAGCTGTCAGAGGCACATGAATACACAATGGTCAAAGTCCTTCCCAATAAAAGACGAGATCCTAGCTTGTACATTCTAAATGCATACAGTTCTCCAAAATCTAGGCAATATGTCTTCAAGGAAATGTTTTATAAAGCGATTAAGGAAGCAGATAAGAACCCACTGGTGATTTTGGGTGACTTTAACGCCCCCAGCTATTATTGGGGTTACACCCGCGAAGTCCCCAAGGGACGGAAATTGGCAGAACTCATATCCACTCTTCGTCTATCGCTTCTCACGGATCCAATGAAACCCACTAGAATCGGGAATTCTGTAAACCGAGATACTTGCCCGGATCTATCACTGACTAAGAACATTTCCTACGCAACATGGGAAAACTTAGAAGAAACGCTCGGCAGTGATCACTGTCTCCTCAGAATCACACTCTCCGGCAACATAGGCCGTAGAACATGGAGCCAAGCTAAGCTGACTGATTGGACAGCCTTCCGCTCACAGGTGATCCCCTCTGTGCCAGGGGCGGGAGGATATACGGGATGGGCAAAGCAGCTCCTTGCAGCCAATTCCAAGTGTCTTAAAACTATAAAGACAACGGAAGACACCCCCGCCGTCAATAAGTACCTGCTCCACCTTTGGGACGCCCGCAGAAGCCTAACTAAACGTTGGCGGAAAAACAAATTCAACCGCAAGCTTAAACTTAGAATAGCCAAGTTGAGTAAGCAAGCGGATGAATATGCTGCACAACTGAACGAATCCAATTGGATAGAACGGTGCAATGTTGTAGCTAAAGAAATGAATACAAGGAAAGCATGGCGTCTTTTTCGAACTCTCGTGGACCCCGCCCAAACCCAAGGAGAAGCGCAAAAGCAGCTCCGTCGAGCCCTGCACAGTTTTCAGGGAACCAACTCCCAGCTGGCTGATGATGTGTCGCACCACAGATACCTATGTCGCACCACAGATCCCAACAGGAACGCATATGAATACGCAGGTAGAGAAAACAGTCAGCTCGATGCCGCTTTTGAAATGTGCGATCTGAAAGCAGCACTGAAAAAATGCGCAGGGGCCCTGCCCCGGGCCGAGACCTGATCACGGTAAAACTGTTAGCAAATCTGTCAGACGATTCTTATCGGCATCTATTGCAGTACATTAACGCGATCTGGGATGGCCAACCACTGCCAACTGAATGAAAAACAGCAGTTGTCACATTCATCCCCAAACCAGGCAAGCAAATCAGCACGGACAACCTCAGACCTATATCATTAACTTCATGTGCCGGCAAATTGACAGAAACAATGGTTAGAGACCGTCTCGCCACGTACCTCGAGAGCAAGGGGCATTTCGCAGATTCCATGTTTGGCTTTAGGCCACACCTGTCTGCGCAAGATATCCTCTTGCAACTAAAACGAGACATTATCCAACCCATTTTCTCGACGCACAACGACAGAGCAATCCTTGCACTCGACCTTAAAGGCGCATTCGACAATGTTAAACATGAAAGCATTCTGAAGAACTTGAGTAGTGTCCATTGCGGTAAGAAAATATTTGCCTACATCAGAGACTTCCTCTCTGAGAGACTGGCGTTCATTCGCATAGATAACGAGGAACATGGACCATTCAAAATGGGGACGCGGGGAACCCCGCAAGGAGCTGTCCTGTCTCCGCTGCTATTCAACATAGCCATGATGAAGCTCCCGCAAGCATTGGCAGTAGCGGAAGGAATATATCATGCAATATACGCCGATGATATAACAATCTGGACGAATCGGGGCAGTTTAGGAGAAATTGAAGACCGCCTGCAGCAGGCCGCCTCCATTGTGGAGGACTATGTGGCCCAGTGTGGGTCGCAGTGCGCTCCAACCAAATCTGAATTCCTGCATATCAGAGAAAACATTAAAGATAGGACGACCCTGAACTTGATGGTATCAGGATCAACAATACGAGAGGTTTCAGAACTACGAATCCTTGGCCTTCTGGTTCACAACAGAACAAAAAACAGCACCACGCTAGACAAGCTACGGAAAATTGGAGAACAGGTAGGGCACATGATCCGCCGAGTGTCAAACAAGCGCGGGGGGCTACGAGGAAGGGACGCGATTCGGCTCGCCAATGCTTTTGTAACTAGCAGGATTCTATATTCAATACCGTACTTACGAATGACTAAACGCGAAGAGAACAGAGTCGATGCTATTCTAAGGAAAGTAATTAAGCGCGCACTTGATTTACCCATCAGCACTTCAAATCAGAAACTCTCTGCATTGGGAGTCTTTAACTCTATACAAGAGCTCCAAGAAGCCCACCTCACAAATCAATATAAGCGACTGGACCGCCTCTTGATCCGGCACGAATGCGAAAACTCTGGGTGTACCCGCTTCCCCGCAATATGACCAGGGAGGCGCAACAGGGTAGAAGGCAAGCGCGCGCTGAGGCACTTGAACAACGGCTTGGCTCCCGTAATGGGGTCTATTACGTCGATGTGGCCGGGCCGTCACCTATGGGATACTACACGGCGGCGGTAATACATCAAGGAACGCAGGTGGACGGCCTCACTTTCAAAGCCACAAGCTCAAGTAAGGCGGAGGAGGTGGCCATTGCACTGGCATTATCCCATCCAAACTCAAAGCAAATAGTTACAGACTCTCGAAGAGCCTGCAAGAGCTATCTTGCAGGAGAAATCTCTCCATTGGCTAATAGACTTTTAAAATTCAGCATCAGGAACCGCGATCCTACCCCAAAACGTCTTATATAGACTCCGGGACATCAGGGTCTACAGGGTAACGAGGCTGCACATGCAGCGGCCCGCGTGCTTACTTCCCGGGAAACTCCCCGTTCCCCTGATAGACCTGAACGTCCCACACCTTTAACACGGTTTCGAGAAATCAAAGAATACTACATTGAGCAACGCCGCTTGTATCCCGCACCAGCGAAGGGACTCTCGAAAACGGAGGAGCGCATCCTGCGGCGCCTACAGACAAATACGCTGCTCTGTCCAGCCATACTCAAATATTATGGCCCAAAAATAAGTGGGCAGTGCCAGTACTGTGGAGAAGTGGCCAACACTTACCATATGGTCTGGGCCTGCAAAATTAACCCAAAATTAACCCCCTTTCCCAACCCCACCAAAGAGGACTGGGAGACGACCCTACTCAATAGCTCCACACTAGAGGAACAGCGAACTCGAGTCCAGCGGGCTCGGGTGGCGGCCTCGACTAATGACGTCCCGGACTAGGGATGTCAACCAGCCCGGTGGGGATAAGGGCTATCTGGCACAGCCAGCATCAATAAAGGTTTTTTCCTCCTCCCTCGTGCTAGAGAGTCAGCGATTTCATTTACTTATGAGCCGCAATGACCGGGTACCCATACTAATTTCAGTAGCTGCAGCTGAGGAGGGACTAGCATCAGGAGCGTCTTTAAGGCCATCGATTTTGTTGACGCCGTAATCGACGTACAAGCGTTACCACCTTCTTCTTTCTTGTCCTCCGCACATGGCACAGACCCGGCCGAGTAGAAGGTGAATACCACATTGCAGTCGCCGTCTTTTAATCTTTTCTGAACAACGTCGAAATCACACTTCTTTTCAGATTGCCACTTATTCCGACAAGCCCAGGGAAGCAGTATGCATGTCAAAATGCAATATTAACGTACTATACCACGCAAGCAATACACGTACTTTGCCCACGGCTAACCGGAACAAGATAGAAAAAAGGGGAGGGGCCAAGACGAGGTGAATAAAATGTGAATAAGTGAATTTCCATTGCATAGATTTAAAATTTTTGAACATCTATAGCACTGATGGTATGAACAGTGGGAAGCTTCTCGTACCAGATTACGCTGTGCAGTTCAACAACTGAATTATTTCTTTAACAACGCTGGACTCAAGGCCTCCCGGTTGTGCATCTTTCGCAACAAAATTGAAACATTTTTTTTTCATCCTGTCGTCGCTATTATTATAAAAAAAGATTCCAAGAAACTCCATTTCAGGAGTTAGGAATAGTAGTATATGTTTCAGTAATTTTAACTGTAGGCGGTACTTCGTTGGGTTCTTGCCGAATCGATTGGTCTACTTCATTTGAATACAGCAAAACGAAAAGATTACCGTGTTTGTGTATATTTATTCAAATCCTTGGTTTGTAAAACGTCGTTTCTATCAGGCCTAACCACTTAATCAGTATGCATTTCTATTCACTCGATCTTTTATCTTTAATGCTTACTCTAATACATGCGACTATTTCCATGTGACATAAATCATTTACTACTTTGATCAATAGGCTTAACAACGAACTGACATTTGTCGTTAAATGGTGTCGTATGAAAAACGTAATTTTAAACCCTCTTAAAGCTCTGTTAATATTTTGTAAAACCTCTCAAAAATGCTTCATTTTATGCCACAAGTGTCTATTGACCATCACTTCATTACTGCATTTGACTGTGTGTGTTTTCTGGGCATAAATTTAGACCCTTATTTCAAGTTAAATAATCATATACTTTATGTTAAACAAAAACAGTATTTGGTATAAGATCACTCATTAAATCTCGTCCGTTTTTTTACGCGAAGCCTTATTGTCTTTATACTTAACCTTCATACATAGTTACATCACCTATGGCATTACTTCACAGGGTAATACCTATAACAGTCATCGTTCATCCGTACAGCTCATTCAGAATCAGGCCATTCGCACTATTACCAGCAGTTCACTTTATCCCAAATGCTGCCACACTCTTTCAGGCTTACCACATTCTTACTTCTCTGGATTGTTTCATTTTCACTTAGTCATATTTCAAATAAAACATTGAACAAACAGCTTGTGTTTGATTTAATCGATGCTAGATTACTCACTAACACCAACAGCACTACGTTCGCTCAAAATCACAACTTTCTCTTACCTAAAGGTAACACCAGCTATATAGCAAAATGACTTCCTCTTTCACGGTGATTAAACTTTAACGCAATAGCGTTTGAGAGCTCGTGTCGCAGAAATCTCGCCGTCGGTGTCGGCTCTGTTGGTTGTGGGCGAAAAATCGTCTGTGCGTCTGTGACCGAAAAATCAAGTTACTGAGATCACCGCGAAAGGCCGCTACTTGCCCGCGCGTGCGCACGCGATGACACTGAGAAAGCCGCGCTTTTAAAGAAAAAAAAAGTTCTCAAGGTCACGAAGTGCAGTAGTTTTTGCCCCTGCCACCCCTGTCTGCCTAGCTTCCAGCGCTTTCGTCGGGACGAGAAAGAGAGTGCAATTGCAGCATGCGACGAACTTTTGTAACTCCACTCACACTGGACGAATTCTTAAACATTTACGGCATTGAATTCGGGAGACAATAAAATATTCTAGTGAATTCATTCCAAGGTTGCTTGAAAAAGTGTTTCCGGGCTTCTTCAACGCATTTGGTTCGAAAGGTTTAACAACGAAAACGAACCCATTCGGCGATTATTTGTAGGCGCATTTGGGAAGCCTCAAACTACGTCGAAATAGACCAAGATAGTGCAGTCATCGTTGCTAAAAACACACCGAAACTTTCAAACACCTCTAAAAATGGACAACTGTGTCCATCTAGTGAAAAACATATCGTGCCTTTCCAGAGGCCTTGATCAAGCAAAACAGAAAACGCTAGATAATGTGCTGCTATCTGTGAGGCATTGTGAGATTCTTTGTGGCCTCAGAGATGGCGAGCACGCGGCGTGTATCTTGGAGGCCATGCGACTCTTGTTTTTTCGTTTTAGATCAAAAACCTGCATCACCATTCACGCGCGGGCACTGGTACGATCTACTGTGTGTGTGTGTGTGCGTGTGCGTGTGCGTGTGCGTGTGCGTGTGTGTGTGTGTGTGTGTGTGTGTGTGTGTGTGAGAGAGAGAGAGAGAGACAACATAAGAAGTATACGCTTAGCGGTTGAAGGGCGCACTAGGGGCCGGATTTTGGGTATCGCATTTAACCCTTTAAGGCAAGGCTTTAGGTTCCCCAATTTTTGGTATTATTTGGTTCCTGCCCACGGCAAGTTATCTTTTCGCGCAATTTTCTGTCTTCACATTTACATTACAAAACAAAAACAGAACATACTGTGGAACGAAGGATATTTAACAAGCTTAGCAACGTGGGCAGGAAAGAAATAAAAGAAAACATGAATGCCTGGGCAACAATTGGCAGACGTGGATTCACGAAATGTGCCTGCAGAATGTACCCATATTTTGTAAGGTCCTGCAATGTTGATTGTGATTCACGGTAGTTGGAACATGTTAGCTGTAAGAAATATCTGAATATGCACCTCTCATACAACTAACCCCCCCCCCCAAACCTCCAGGAATCACACAGATGAATGATGCACCTACCGATTGGACTCACAGTGCCGAAAGACTGGCATATGTCACGGTAGTTGAGCATGGGCTCTTCTCGATCAAAGCAATGTGTATGGTTCACTAATGACAATAATATAACAATGCTAAATCCAATTTTCTCCCCATAAAGCATTTGTTTTTGCTTCAAACTTGTCTAACAGAAACGTACATTGTTTATTTAGATGTAAATATTACTTGCCCAACAGGACACACTTCTTAACCAGAAACCAATGAGAGCACATACATTTCTTAACGCAAAGCCTAGAGACTCTTTGACATGTAAACTTTCTGCTATTTTTCTCCAAATTAGATTTACGATTTGATTGCATACTGCTTTCAGTTTTTCATCAGGCTAGCTCATTACACCACCAAGTAGATTGCTAATACAATATTGTTTACTAAAGGCTCAATACTTCATCAAAGATGTGATGTTAACATATAACAGCTTCTTGATGCAGGTCAAAAGATAATTGAAGTTGCATGAGTAAGCTATTCTATCTGTTATTACAAAATAAGCACCTGTTTTAAAAGTAGGCAATCAGTTAAACAAATGCTATACTATTTTTTTCAAAAAAAATGTGACAGTTTCCGAACAAAATGAACCAAGATTTGACATTACTTCATACTAACCAGTGCCTTAAGAGACATTTGTATATGAAAATGTTTTCAAAAAGGCATTTGTATCTTACACGGATAACAAGCTGCTGTATAATTGCCATGGTATGATGAACAATCAGTATGCGTTAAGAATGCTTCCAGATTTCATGTATTTATGTTACCTGTAATGAATTGGACAACATTATTTAGGGAGAGACAAGTTGGCATGAGCAATACAACTGCAGATCTGAGCTAGTTGGTTTGTCTTCCTGTTAGTACCACCATCTCGCACCACCATCTCGCATCTTTTCAAGTACCATCATCTCGCAAGTACCATTATATCGCATCTTTTCATCATATATGTGTCCGTCTGTATGACCGTCCGTGCGTGCGCCTGTTCCTGCATCCACTCGTCCATACGCGTGCGTCTGTCCCTGCGTTCGTCCATGCATCGGCCCCTGCGTCCGTCCATGCGTCCATCCGTCCGTGCAGCCATTCGTGCGTCCGTCCATGCATCTTTCTGTGTGTCGGTTCGTCCATCTAGTCAACACTCCAAGTACCACCATCTCGCATCTTTTCATCACATATTCCGCATATAGAAGCACCGCCATGCAGCGGACATTCCAAGGAATGAATGAGAGGTGGCACGCGCACATTTGCTTACGGCTTGCGCTTCGTGTCTACTTCCCACCTTTAACCACCTCGAGTTCATGGTTTGTACTAGTTCACTGTATTCATGGCACTGCGGTCCAACACTCGCTAAAACTTTCTAAAACCAAGGAGGTTACGCCCAGTGAGTATAAACTAGCAACCCTTTCTTGTCAGATTGTGCTCAATGTACTTGCCAATGCCTGCTACTTCGGAATGAGAGACAGGAGAATTCGGCTTTTAGTTAACGCGCACGCTGTGAATTTTTTATTATTCAATAACGCTTAGGCGAAATATCCCACCGGAACCACCTTCCAGTTCAAAGCGTAAGACTGGTTACGCCCTAAGACTACGAAGAGGGACGAACAAATGCGCGACGAGGGACGACGAGGGACACAGTGTTGATTTCTTGACCACAAGCCTAACGTGCCGAGAGCCTTCGCATCCCCAATGACTGGTTGCATTTAGTCCTGAGTGCATGTATAGCATACATCTGTCATGAACCTTGTGCATATAACGGTTTGCAATGTATACTTGTTTGAGATTCATCTGTACTATTGTGACGTAACGCAGAACGGTACACGGACACGAACTTGCACAAGGACACCATGCAGTTGTGCGTGTTCAGATATAAACTTCCAAAGTCCGATTAGCATTTTAATGCCTGTGCGTTAAAGAGCTTGTTTCACAGAAATTCTGGCGTCGTTGGTCGTGAGCGAAAAATTATCATTACTGCGTGACCGAAAAATTGCGAAATATGCAGATAAAAAATATTGGTTCCAAATCTGTATGTTACACCGCAAATGTAGTCGAAAGACGATAATCTTGTGTCTGGAGAGAGTGAACAAAACGTTTATTTGATGTTCTGCGCAAGAAAATTGGTGAATGGTATTCTACAGGCGCTGCGTTGGAGTGTCTCGAGCGTGTAGTGAAGGCGAACGAGTGCATCGAGGCACGTTAGACACAAGCGCCATCTGGCAGTTATCTTCGAAAACGAAGGCGTGCAGCCCGCACGCCTTCGTTAAGGCGATAAGGTGTACGTGATAAGGTGATAAGGTGTAGAACGCAAAGTGACGGGAAGGTGCCACCATTGTGCCGTCGTAGCAAAGCGTTGGAAACAACTTTTTGAGCAACGCGTTACACTGTCAGTGCAGCGCAATTATTTCTACATTCCTCAGAGTTACTTGCGTGTGCCTCTTCTAGTATAAAAGCAGACATACAAAACTTCGAAGTGTTGTGGCGCCTCAAATATGCGCAATAATTGCTTTTAATTGACAATCGCACAACTATGAACGCTAAACCTTGGGCAATATTGGGGGGCGCTGAGAATAGGGTTGGCCGTTTGATGCCGTTTGAGGTATCGTTTGGGCGGACAAACACACAAATGCACAGAAAGACAGACCAAAACTTTTTTGTCGAAGGTCCCCAAGAAAGACTATCGTCTTTAATAAATACAAAATTTTCTGTGAGTGGGCATTGAACAAGGGTCATATTGCATGGTAAGAGGGGGTTCTACCGCACAGACATGCTTCTGCTTGTGAATACAATGAAAGTAACTTCCTCTGCTTGGAAATGCAGTGAAAGTAACTGAAATGTTTTACTAACGCTCGCGTCCTA
Organism: Rhipicephalus microplus; assembly: GCF_043290135.1. Classification (NCBI taxonomy): domain Eukaryota; kingdom Metazoa; phylum Arthropoda; class Arachnida; order Ixodida; family Ixodidae; genus Rhipicephalus; species Rhipicephalus microplus. The sequence goes on along the minus strand of NC_134704.1, from coordinate 145,377,901 downwards.
TAATTCCTGCACCACATGAAAAATAATACCGTAATATTACATGGTAACAGCGTTTATTGTCATCTGGCTTTCGAACATGGGATTATTATAATGACTTCATAGTATAAAGTTGCTCACCCGCTGCAAAAGGCACACATGTTAATGCACCCTTAATGCCTCAAAGTGTTTGAAGTAAGCACTAGGAACAGAATATCACCATTGTGTTCAACTCTTGAAGGCAAAGCTTGAAGGGGCCCTGCAACACTTTTTGAGCATGGTCAGCAAATGCTTCGTATCGGTAGTAGAGGCTCCCGAGTACACGTAAGCCAAATGTTATAGCGCAGCACGTGCTCTGTAATTCACAATAAATTATCAAATTCAGCCAGAAATTGATTTCTCTTCCCTTGACGAATGACGGAAGACGCTCAAAAATCACACGTAGAATACCCATCCATCAGCCATTGGCTAATTTAAACATGGCGGGCGCGCTTGGTTGTTACAGAGATTGCCGCGAGAGGCCATCACATGTCCACGCGTGCACATGCGATCGCACTGAAAAACCGCGTAATTGAAGAAAAAAAAGGAAAAAAAAGAGCTGATGGTCACGAGGCGCGCGTGACGTTTTTTCTTTGCCCCTCCCATCCCTGCTTGCTCAGCTTCCAGCGCTTTCGTCGGGACGAGAGAACAGAGAATGCGATTGCAGCGTGTGACAAATCTTCGTAAACTCCGCTCGAACTGAACGAATTTATAAAATTTGTGCGGCGTTGAAGTTGGAGGCAATACGCTTTTCCAGTGAAATAATTCTTGGTTACTCAAAAAGTATTTCGGAACCCCTTTAAACATCCGCCAGTTTTTTTTTTATTTTGTAGCTCCTTAAACGCGCATCCCGTTAGATTGCAAAGCTCTGTCCACCAGCGTCCATTTAACTGTGCGGGAAAATTAAGATTGCACATATAGCTGAATGAACAAATTTCTGCGTCCACGCTAGGTCTCTAGCCAGGGGGGGGGAGGGGGCTCAAAGCTCACGCCTTTTTCTTTCGGACGGAGCTGGGCGTTTCACCGTGCACAAATAATAAAGATGGGTGTTCTTCAAGGCCTTCAACACGTCTCCCTCGGTCCTCACTCCGAAAAAATTTCTGGTATGCGGGCCTACAGAATGTATATATAGAAGCTCCCTTATAATACCCTTTAGCATATCTCAGCTCCGATGGATTTCTGTGCGAAATGTAAAAAACGAAACTAATGCATATAACTATGCCAGTAGATTAAGCTTTCTCATGCAAGACAAGCAAAAGCGCACAGCTTATATTTCTTAACATTTCATGGTGTACTTGTGGCACATTCGCACCTGCACAAATCTGCCGCAATAGTATCTGAACGCTGTTTCACAGCGGGGCTACAAATACATTACCCGACATATAAGGCGTGTTGTAATGCGGACAACAGTAACATAAATAAACTACTACAGAAATAACTGAACTGAAAAATGTGTGAAGCTATGTCAGTTCCGAATAGGTGACAGGGTCAGATGAAGGTTGACCACACCGCCATCGGCCGACCAGAGGACCGTAAACACTGTCGGTTTCCGCGCTCGATCTGAATAGCACGATCAGCACAGCCACAATCACGATCACCACTGCGATACCAGTTATCAGGAACCACACCCACAAGTGCGACGGGCCACGTGTGGCTGCTTCCGTTGTGGTTGGGGACGTTGTATTCTCTGTAGTTGTACCTACCGTGATTGTAGTGGCCACTGTGGTCGTTACAGGAGAAGTCAAGTAAAGCAAACGAAAGACGTTAAACCCGTGCGAGTTGAGCCCGTCGCTGTTGACAGCGCGAGCCGCCAGAAATATCATCCACCATAACGCCCCGCTGGGTTGACGTTCTGCCCACTCGCTAGGGAACACCAAGGTGACTTTGTGTTTGCTGCCCGCAGGGAGAGGGTCGAGATTACCTTCGACAACATCTGCTGCCGTCATTCGTTTCTGCTTCTCGAACTCCTTATATAGCTTGACCTCGTCCTTGCTAGCTCGAATATCCACGGCTGATGCTGAAAGAAGATTGAGAGAAGGTCAGTAGATCTTTGAAGGGGCCCTGCAACACTTTTTGAGCCTGGTCCGACAACGCTGTCGATCAGTAGGCCAGGCTCCTAAGAACACGCGAGGCTAATATTATAGCTCAGCACGTCACCTGCAGTTCAGACGATTCTGTCAAGAGCGATTCCCTTCTGACTGCTTAGCTGTCAGCGCGCTCGCGGGTACGAGTAGCTGTAACTATGAAAGTCATTTATGTAGTCTAAATAGTTTCGCGGCATGTTCTGCGCGAAGCGTCATGCGGCGATAGTGAGGCTTTGTCGTTATAACTCAGACAAGTATTGCAGGTTTACTTTCAACTAGGTTTGAGGAGGTTCGTAGGGAGCAGCATATTACAAACTTCTGTACACGCTTACCATTTCCAATTGTCATGTGAGCTCCGGGCCACGTCCACGAGAACTGCACCTCCAACGTGTCGTTCGCTCCCGGGCGTATTTTAACTGCTTTAAAAAACCGGATGTTACCTGGGGGCACATCACTCTGCACGATATTTTCAGTCACCTCGAAGGAGCCTACGTACACCACCCTCTGAAAGGCACCGGTGGGCTTGTCTGCCTGGTTTGTCATTTCGTCAGGCAAGTCGACAGACTTGAAGCGGCTGACCGGCCACGCGGTCTTCGACGTGTCTGGATTCGAGTTATCTGGGAATGTGTTATGGTTTCAATTAGTTTGAAGTCTGTGGTATGAATGTCATCAATATAGGACACATGTGGTCACATGACTGCATTTGTAAGCGCCATATGCAAAAACAACCTTGCATTTAAATTTTGGTGGAGGTTCTAGAATCCCCCGGCAGAACGGTGTAAATTATGGGATAATGTAATGGAGGGCTGAGACATTTGGCGTGTATTCATTCTGAAATACAAGGCGTGAAAACACGTGAAAGTTTTCCCTCCCTAAATCATGGGAGTGAAAAATAAGTACCAGCTTTACCCCACAGTATGATATAGCAGTGCGAACTTGGAAAACACAGATGAGAGAAGCGTCCAGTTTGGCACACATGCGTATTCCCACATGATAGCGGTGTTTTCCATACGACACCCGTAGCGCAGTCATCATAAAGTCGGGTGTGCTTTCTGGCATCCGGGGTTTTTCGTTACACCTCTCACCCACGGACACAGCCCAGCCAACTTAGCGGGAGAGTTATTGGAGGCATTTCAAATTATAAAGAGAGGCACGTGTTGCAACAGTGATACGTCTGTTTCACTTCACTAAAATGAGCTGCAGCTTCTTGATACGCGAGTATGATGAGTGCTTACCGATTTGGATGCACTCATGCACAGAGAGTTGTAATCTGGTGGCCTGATATTTCGAGTAAATAGTTGAAGTATAGCGCCCCACCTTTCTGTTCCTTCCTATATTTTCTCTGATGTCTAGTGGCTAAGGTACTCGGCTGCTAACCAGCAGGTCGCGGGATCGAATTCCGGCTGCGGCGGCTGCGTTTCCGATGGAGGCGGAAATGTTGTAGGCCCGTGTGCTCAGATTTGGGCTCACGTTAAAGAACTCCAGGTGGACGAAATTTCTGGAGCCCTCCACTACGGCGTCTCTCATAATCATATGGTGGTTTTGGGACGTTAAACCCCACATATCAATCATCAATCATTATATTTTCTGTGGTCTGTGTTTTTCAATTTTGCACTTATATGTACCACATTGACGTTAATTAACTCACTCAGTATCAAGTTTTTAAATCACAGGTTACGCGCCTTTTAAATATAAGTTTTTCTTATGGTAGACGAAGAAAGTGCTGTGGCGACGCAAAGCGGCGCTTCTGTGTGTGGGGCAGAGAGCGCATGCGCCCGCACGAGAAAGTTATCTTCCAGACGAAGGGTGAGAATAAAAGCCAGTTGGTGTTTGCGACGCGAGTTGTTCACTTGCACAGCTCTGCCGAGCGCCGCGTCTCAACATTGGTGACCCGGAATACAGACACAGCGACCGGAGTGTCGAACCAGCCGCAATATGGATTCCACGTCCACGACCAACGCCCCTCCCACAGTCTCTTCAGTCGACCGTAAGCTGCCCCCTTTTTGGGCTGCGGACCCCGCGCTTTGGTTCATACAAGTGGAATCTCAGTTCACAGCCAGACGAATCACCGCAGACCTTACGAAATACCACTACGTAGTCAGCAGTCTTCCGCCCGCCAAAGCCAGTGAAATCGGGGATCTGTTCTCGCACCACCTGTCGAAAACGCATATGCAATAATAAAGGAAACCCTTGTTCGCTGAGTTACGTCCTTCGAACCACAGCGACTGCAGCAATTGCTTCGCGGCATGGAACTCGGTGACTGTACGCTTAGCCAGCTTTTGCGGCACATGCAACAGTTCCTCGGCGAGACATCAACCACGACAGATGAAGCATTGCTCCAAGAACTTCTTTTGCAAAAGTTACCTTCAGGCATCCGCATGGTCGTCGCGGCCTCGGAGCACAAGTATTTAACCCCATCCACCAAACTTGCTGACAAACTGGTATCAATGACCCCGCCCACACCCATGGCGGCCGTGCAAGCGCAATAGCCTCGCAACGAACTTCAAAGTGAGGAGATTTCTCAACTCGGCGAAACAGTATCAGCTGTGCACGCAAGCAGGAGGGCGCAGACTAGAACCGGGCCTAACACGCCGCTATCACAAAAGCAGCACGAGCATATCTGCTGATATCATCGGAGACTGGGAAGTAGTGCGCGTAAATGTGTTCAACCATGCGTGCACTCACGAAACAACTGCGGCAGGCACTGAGGGCTACCAGTGCTACTGCGTTGCCTCCAAGTCGTCCCCCGGTATACTTTATTGCCGACCGCAACAACGGAATACGTTGCTTAGTTGACACAGGTGCTGAGGTGAGCGTTATACCGGCGTCACAAGCTGAAAGAAACCTAGTGCATCGCTCTTGCAAGCTGTCAATAACACGGTGATAGCAACATATGGCCATCGTTCGCTCTCGCTGAACTTCGGTTTTGGCAGAATGTTTAGCTGGGATTTCATAGCAGCTGATGTCACATTTGCCATACTAGGAAGCACAGACTTTCTCCAGTTGTTCGGTCTGTTGGTCGACGTCCGCAACAAACGGCTTCAAGATCCTGTTTCTCGGGGAGTGGTACAAGGCACGCCGTGTTGCCTCCCCCCCCCCCTATGAGCCCGGCCTTGCTTAGCGTGGCTGGAGAAGCGTACTTCACCGCAATACTACAAGAGTTCCCAGAGCTGACGCGACAGCCACAGGCATTTCCAGAAGTAAAGCACGGCGTCCTGCATTACATCGAAACCACAGGCCCACCGGTCTAAACGCGACCACGGCGCCTGTCACCGGAGAAGCTGCGGTTGGCTCGACAGGCGTTTGTGCACATGATGTAACTCAGAATAGTACGTCCATCATCCAGCCCATATGGGCCACTTCTTCACATAGTCCCAAAATCAAAAGACGGTGATTGGCGTCCCTGCGGGGACTATCGAGCGCTGAACCGGGTAACCGTGCAAGACCGTCACCCAGTCCCACACATTCATGACATGACCTTTTCCTGCATGGTGCTACCATTTTCTCTAAAATAGACCTGGTGCGAGCATATCATCAGATACCCGTAGGACCGGAGGATATTCCCAAGACCGCAATAACAACGCCGTTCGGAATGTTCGAGTTCCTACACATGCCTTTCGGCTTACACAACGCCGGCCAATCTTTTCAATGGTTTATGAATGGCGTTGTCCGTGGCCTCTACTTTTGTGAGGTATACCTCGATTATCTTCTGATTGCTAGAAGCACTCCTGAAAAGTGCAAGCGGCATCTACGCTGCGTACTTCAGCAATTGATAGAGAACGGCATCGTTATCAATACGGCAAAGTGCGCGCTTGGGGTACCGACACGATCATTTTTGGGCCACAGCATTTCAACTGCCGGGTAACAGCCCCAGAAGGACAAGGTGGAAGCAGTACGGCAGTTTCCACAGCCGGAAAACATCCGCCAGCTTCGAGAGTTCCTGGGACTCGTGAATTTCTACCGTAGGTTTATCCCGAGATGCACCAACATCGTTCACCCTCTCCACAGCCTACTAGCGGCACCTGAATCTAAGGCAACTGCCATTCAGTGGAACGACCAATCCACACAAGCATTCCGGATGACTAAGGCAGCTCTCGCAAATGCTACCATGCTCACATACCAGCAGCCGGGTGTTTCTCAATGCGTCATGGTGGACGCCTCCTATGCAGCGATTGGAGCCGTGTTGCAGCACAGGTTGAGCCGAGAGTGTGGCGACCAATTTCCTTCTTCTCCAGAAAACTGAGCCCGTCCGAACGAAGGTACAGCACCTTTGGTAGAGAACTCCTGGCCATATACGCGGCTATCCGGCATTTCCGACATTATGTAGCAGGACAAGAAATTTTTGTGCTCACGGATCACAAGCCACTCACCTAAGCATTGCGCGCGTACTCCGATTCGGGTGCGCACGTGGCACGGGAGCTCCGCCAAATGTCGTACATCGCAGAATTCACGAAAGATATGTGCCATGTTAGTGGCACGTATAATGCCGCTGCCGACGCTCCTTCTCGCGGTCCAGTGAATGCCATCAGCCTGCCGAGCGGCGTGGACTTCACCACACTTACGACGGCTCAACGCAGTGATGCAGAATTGAAGCGCCTACTGACGTCTTCAACGAGCGCCTTGAAGCTGCACTGGTTGGCAGAACAAACAGGATCCGTATGCTGCGACATGTCTACAGGCAGGGCCCGACCGTTCGTCCCCTCGAACCTCCGTCGCAGCATTTTTGACTTGCTCCACAGCCTGGCGCACCCCGGGATTCGAGCCACGCAACGGCTATGGACATCGAGGTTTGTGTGGCCAGGAATAAAGCGGGATGTCCGACACTCGACATGAGAGTGCCTCGCATGCCCGCGCTCCGAAGTTGAGTGACATACTGTGACCCCCTTGAGATCATTTCCTCTGCCGGGCTGTCGATTTGCCCATGTGCATGTTCACATTGTGGGACGACTGCCGTTGTGTCAGGGGCAGAGCTATTTGCTAACCTGTATCAATCGCTTCACGCGATGACCGGAGGTCGAGCCCATTCCATACATGACTGCTGATACCGTCGCCCGCGCATTTATCTTCAACTCGGTGGCCCGCTTCGGAGTGCCGGCAACCGTGACTACGGATCGCGGAACACAGTTTGAGTCCGCCCTATTCGCAAGCATCACCCGGCTCTTGGGTACTTCCCGCATCAGAACAACGGCCTACTATCCGATAAGCAACGGTATAGTGTAGAGGTTCCATTGTCATCTGAAGACGAGCTTGACGGCTACTGCGAGTCACAGTTGGGTAGAGGCACTGCCGTTTGTTCTGTTAAGCGTTAGGACGGCTCTGAAAGCAGATATTGGATGCTGCTCTGCTGAACTGGTGTACGGAACAACACTTCGCCTCCCAGGGGAGTTTTTCGCCACCAGTAAGGCCGAGAACGTGCACGCAAACGCCGACTACGCCATGTGACTGCGAGACATCATGAGCAAGCTACGCACTTTTCCTCCGCATCCGCCCACAGCACAGTCAGTCTACGTCGACCGGGATCTTTCATCCTGCTCTCACGTGTTTGTGAGGCACGAAGCCGTTCAGCGTCCACTCCGGCCCCAGTACGACGGGCCTGTCAAGGTGCTGCGATGGGCAGACAAGCACATTACAATCGACAGAGGTGGTCGTCACGACGTGGTTTCTCTAGACCGCGTAAAATCAGCACACGTGGACTCCGACAACGAAGCACCTGCACCACCTCTAGCTCCATCTTCGCAGGCTCTGCCGGCAGACCACGTAGCGCAGCCCCAACAAGTCCTCAAACAGTTCACGCGGAGTGGACGGTGTACGAGGCCCCAGGTGCACACGAACTTATGAACCGCAGTGGGTCGTCCGAGTGAGTGCGGTCGTTGTGCGCACACTCACTAGAGGGGAGGAGGAGTCCTGTGGCGACGCAAAGCGGTGCTTCTGTGTGCGGGGCAGACAGCGTATGCGCCAGCGCGAGAAAGTTATCTTCGAAACGAAGGGTGATAATCAAAGTCAGTTGGTGTTTGGGACGCGAGTTGTTCACTTGCGCAGCTCGGCCGAGGGCCGCGTCTCAACAGTGCTTAACCGAGCAAACGACAGGAGGGGATAGAAGAGACGAGTCGGCGCTTTGTTTTCGTCTCTTCTATCCCCTCCTGTCGTTTGCTCGGTTAAGCACTTTCTTCGTCTACGATGCAGCACCAACCAGCCCAATCACGCACTTTGTTAGAAGTTTTCCTCGCGTGACAGGGATCACTGTAGCGAAGCGTTTGAAAAAAAATCCTCGGAATACCCACAAAATGCATAATGTTAGAGGAATTTCGAAGGAACGCAAGGAGTGCTGAACGTAGCATTCACTAAAATGTTTCTCACAAACGAAAGCCGCCGCAGTTAGTCTTCGACCCTTTCGCTTTTAGGGGCGAAGCTCATTATAACGGCACTCATTCGTCTCTCGTAGCCGTTGCAATATGTAACAAGTATAACATTTTGACATCAATGGTGGTGCCGGTGAGAGATTTCTTCTGTGCGTTGTTGAAGAATAAAAAATAGTGCTCAATGTACAAGCCAATGGCTGCTAATGGGGAATGAGAGACAGGAGAATTCCGCTTTCAGTTAATGCACACGCTGCGATCCCCATTAGCAGTCATTGGCATGTACATTGAGCACTATCTGACAAGAAAGGGTTGCTACATTATACTCGCTGGGCGCAATTTCCTTGGTTTTTGAAAGGTTTAGTGAGCGTTGGGCCGCAGTGGAATGAATACACTGAACTAGTATATGCCATGAACACAAGGTGGTTAAAGGTGGGAAGTAGACCCGAAGCGCGAGCCGTAAGAAAGTCTGCGTGTGCCACCTCTCGTTTAGTCCTTGCAATGCCCGCTGGATGGCAATGCTTCTATATGGGGAATATGAGATGAAAAGATGCGAGATCGTGGTACTTGGAGTGTTGAATAGATGGACGAACGGGCACACAGACAGATGCATGGATGGATGCATGGACGAACGCAGAGATGGATGTACGAACAGACGCATGCACGGACGGGCAGATGGACGCATGGAGGGTCACAGACGGACGCATGGACGGAAGAAAGTAACAACGAATGGACGGACGATTGCTTCGCCCCACTCTCCATAATTCACTCCGTGGATATGCTGCCAATTTTTTTCTTTTTTTACCACTTCGCTCAGCATTCTAGGTCTGCAGGGGCGCTAAATAATAAGATGCGCTCATTGTTAGAGCAGTATCCACTCACACAACGGGGAAAAAATTGGCAGCATATCCACGAAGTGAATGATGGAGAGTGGGGCGAAGCATTCGTTCGTTCATTCGTTCGTTCATTCGTTCTTGCTTCCGTCCGTTCATGCGTCTGTCTGTGTAACCGTCCATGCGTCCATCCGCCCGTCCGTGCGTGCGTCTGTTCGTGCGTCTGTTCCTGCGTTCGTCCATGCATACGCCCCTGCGTCCGTTCATGCATCCATCCATGCATCTGTCTGTGTGTCCGTTCGTTCACATATTCAACACTCCAAGTACCACGATCTCGCATCTTTTCTTCACATATTCCCCATACGGAAGCATCGCCATCCAGCGGAAATTCCAAGGACTAAACGAGAGGTAGCACGTGCACACTTTCTTACGGCTTGCGCTTTGGGTCTACTTCCCACCTTTAACCACCTCGAAGTCATGGTATATACTAGTTCACTGTATTCATGGCACTGCGGTCCAACGCTCACTAAACCTTTCTAAAACAAAGAAGGTTACGCCCAGCGAGTAAAACGTAGCAACCTTTTCCTGTCAGACAGTGCTCAATGTACATGCCAATGGCTGCTAATGGGAAATGAGAGACAGGAGAATTCGGCTTTTACTTTCTTACGGCTTGTGCTTCGTATCTACTTCCCACCTTTAACAACCTCGAGTTCATGGTATATACTAGTTCATTGTATTCATGGCCCTGCGGCTCAACGCTCGTAAACCTTTCGAAAAATAAGGCGGCTACACCCAGGAGTATAACGTAGCAACTCTTTCTTGTCTGATAGTGGTCAATGTACATGCCAATGGCTGCTAATTGGGAATGAGAGACAGGAGCATTCGGCTTTTAATTAGCGCGCACGCTGCGAATTTTTTTATTGTTCAATAACGCACAGGTGAAATGGCAGCTAATGGGGATCACAGCGTGCGCGTTAACTAAAAGCCGAATGCTCCTGTCTCTCATTCCCCATTAGCAGCCATTTACATGTACATTGAGCGCTATTTTTTATTTTTTAACGATGCACAGAAGAAATCTTCCACCGGCACCACCTTAGAGGTCAAAATGTAACAAGTGTTACACACTACAATTACGAGGGATTAACGGGTGCCGCTATAAGGAGCTTCGCCCCTTAATATGAGGCGCTCTCCTTTCGCCTTCATTCCTGTGACGACATCCCGGTTTCGCGAACAGACACAAGTGTGAACAACGCGCACAGAAAAGAAACACGGAAAAGACAGGCGGAGGGATGCGCTATGGGCGCAACAGCAGAAATTCCCCACAGCCACACCGCAACCGACTTAGTTTATGAACGCGCATCCAAAGCACAAGAGAAGCGCATGTAACGCGCGTGCGGCGCGCGCTCTCGCACGGTGTGCACCGCCCCTCGGATAGCACGGTCCCTAAGGGTGTCGCCGTCTGGTGGCCTTCAGAGAAAGGCGTCATCGGCAGTGCCAGCGTCTCCCATTCGAAACGCTCGGTGGTCGGCACACTAGTAAGTATATTCTAGGCACTGTACCATGCGGGTACAAGTGTCGCTGAACGAGCCCGCGTAGACACTATAGCGCCAGATTCTCCTCTAGGTATTACTGTATGAAACTCTATGATGATGATGAAAAACATTTATTATAAAAGAGAGAGGTACGGGGCCAAAGCATGACCCCGCTACATGGTCGGCGTCCTTAGTCCGGGACACCGCATGACGAGGCCCCTACTCGCGCCCGTCTCACCAGAGCCCGTTGAGACTCTAGTGATAAGCAGTTGAGGAGGGCAGTCTCCCATGCCTTTCGGGAAGGGGTAGGGGAAGGGGGTAGGTGGGGATTTTTCGGACATGCCCATGCCATGTGGATGATATCACACGTCTCCCCACAGTGTGGGCACCGCCCATCTGTGTTTGCATCGAAATGTTTTAGGATCGCAGGACAGAGCAGAGTACCTGTCGGCAGGCGCCTTAGAGTTCGCTCTTCCGCCTTACTCAGCCCCTTTGCAGGAGCCGGGGAAAGGCGGTGAGTGTCGCGATAATAGGTCAGAATTTCTTTGAACCGCAGCAGCGGTGTATTGGCCTCCGAGTCATAAGAGCCAAGGTGAGGAGCCCGGTGGGTAAGCGCTCGGGCGGCCGCGTCAGCGGCCTCGTTACCTCGTAAGCCCTGATGGCCAGGAGCCCATACGATGCGTTTCGGGGCTGGATCAGCGAGAGCCCGTTTTAGAATTTTGCTGGCTAGGGGGGATATCTCTCCTACCAAGTAATGAGCACATGCTTTCCGGGAGTCCGTGATGATAACTTTTGAGTCGGGGTCCGCAGCAGCAAGCGCTATCGCGACTTGCTCAGTGCGCTCTGGATTTTGTGCTCGAAACGAGAGCCCATTGACATGCTTTTCCCGGTGAACTACACAGGCCGTGTAAAATCCCGTGGGCGAACGCCCTGCTATATCTACGTAGAATACACCAGGTCGGGAGCCGTGTTGCCTCTCAAGCGTCCGAGCCCGCGCCTGTCTTCTGCTTTCGTGCGTGTGCTTATCCATGTTACTGGGGAGTGGAGAGACCGAGAGCATATGCTGCCACAGTTCTGGAATACGCTCCGCCTCCTCTGCAGTGCAAGTGTGCTGTATATGTAAGCGGTTCAGCAGGCGGCGCCCGGGAGCCGTCTGCACGAGCCGCGTATATTGATTCATAAGGTGGGCCTCCCGCAACTCCTGGTAGGAGTTGAGCACACCTAACGCACTCAGTTTGGCGTTGGAAGTGGCCACCGGGAGATCCAGAGCTCGTTTAGTAGCCTTACGAATGATGGCATCTATTCTTTCGTCTTCTTGCTTGTTAGTGCGAAGGTATGGGACTGCGTAGAGGATCCGGCTAGTCACGAAGGCATGGGCGAGCCGAAGCGCGTCCCTGCCCCACAGACCACCCCACTTGTTGGAAACGCGGTGGATCATGCACCCTACCTGTTCGCCTATTCTCTTGAGTTTCGCTATAGTGGAGTCCGGTCTGAGTCTGTGGTGAATGAACAGGCCCAGAATCCGGAGCTCCTCCACCTCTCTGATGGGAACCCCAGACAGGGAGATGTGTATGGCTGACTTAACTCTTGGCTTCGCTCTAACGTGCAGAAGTTCTGATTTGTTTGGAGCACATTGGAGTCCACAATCGTTGGCATACGCCTCGACTATGGATGCGGCCTGCTGAAGGCGTTCTTGCATTTCACCAAGGCTCCCTTCAGTGGTCCAGAATGTAATATCATCGGCATATACTGCATGTTGTGTGCTTTTTACCCTGGCCAATTCGCTTGGAAGGCGCATCATAGCAATGGTTAAAAGGAGCGGTGATAACACTGCTCCCTGTGGGGTACCCCGTGTTCCCATAATGTACGGGCCATATTCCTCGTCCTCGATCCGAAGAAGTGCCTGGCGTTTAGAGAGAAAATCTCTGACATATGCAAAGGCCTTAGCCCCGCAATCGGTGGAACTCAAGTTAGCCAGGATGCTGCTGTGTTCAGCATTGTCGAAAGCCCCCTTCAGATCAAGGGTGAGGATGGCTTTATCATTGTGTTGCATAGAGATGGGCTGTATGACGGCCCTATGGAGCTGGAGAAGGACGTCCTGTGCACACATGTGTGGGCGAAACCCAAACATGGTGTCTGCAAAGAAGCCCTTGGCCTCAAGGTATGGGGAGAGGCGATCCCGTACCATCGTCTCCATAAGCTTGCCCGCGCACGAAGTCAGTGATATGGGCCTCAGATTTTCCGTATTCACGGCCTTGCCTGCTTTGGGGAACTCTATGCTGTCCTGTTTATGCGGAATGGATTGTAAACGCTGGCTTAGACGCGGTATAATATACGAGCACAACGAGTGCGCAAACACGCGTAGGAGTGTTCCACGGTGGTCGTCTGCTCGATCCGTTGACCGCGGGGACAGGTATACGCATGCTAAACGCCGGCACATTAGCCCCGCATCTCGTGCGAATAACGGGAAAAAATTAAAACAAAAACGCGCACATTCCCTTACTGCGTCTCATTATTATCTAATGTTTTATTTTTCTATTCGAGCAACAAATTACATAAACTACGCGTGTCATGATAAATAAGTCTCACTATGTCACATGCGACCGTTGGCACCTTCAGAGCACAGTCGTCTACATAGAGGACCAACGTCACTGCACTGCCTTCCATTCATACGCGCGCGTCGTGCACTCATTCTCTGGGCGCGAGCTCGCTAAAGGAAGGGGGAGCAGCGTTCATCTTGAAAATTAACCCATTTCCGCGGCGCATGGCGTTGCGAATTTTGGCAGACGTGATTGCGAACACCACATCTACGCATAGCGCTCTTCAGCTCAAAGTTGCCAAACCTGGTTAGTGGACTTATGAACAACTAAACAGCTATTAGTTCGCGCTCGTGTGTGTCCTACCGGTGCCTACCGTGTGCTTTTTTTTTGTTTGCAACTCAGCGCGTCGCGAATGTCAACCATGAAGGACATGTGTCTTCGTAGGTGCTCCGAGAACTGATTGCGTGTCCCACAGGTTAAAGGACGTGGGTGCTGGATACGACATGAACGTTGTTTTTACGGCTGAAAATAAGCTAGATAAAATTTGTGCAATAATAGACAAAATGGGCTAAACATTGTTTGGCAAATCACCAACTAAATCATTGATTGCCGTTGCAAGTGTGGTGTATATGGTCCCTTTAAGATGCGACGATTGTATGCGCTGGACTGGCGGGCCACAGTGTTAACAAGAGATTACTGGAACACAATAGACATTTAGCCTGAGGCACACTTTGTAATTTGTCTTTATGTTGGTGCACCACAAAATTCCATGAATGCGTAGTTTAGTACGTTCGCAGGAATGAAAACACGCGACTAATGCTTGACGTAATCGATAACAGTGGTTCCGCATGCGAGAGCCAATTTTCTATAAGCTTGTGCAAAGAAGAAGAAATAATGTGCTTCAGCCTTTCATGTACACTCTCACGGGTGTTGGATTGATAGATTCGTCTTTGAGCTTGCGCAGATAAGTTTTTGTGCTTTTTTTTCGCGGTTGTGCGCGTGTTTCGGTGATAGACGGCGTTTGTAACGTCTTTCATTTCTTCTGACCATTTTTCCACGCCCTGTCTTTCAGACTGGGGAGGGCAATGCACGACTTGTTCCTTTTGGTAATAACGAAGAAAATTGGCCTAGAGGGCAAATTATTTGTCCGTGCTTTACCTTGTGTCAAGTTATTAGTATTTAAGCCATGCACTGTTACTCGCTTGGTAGTGGGCTAAATAAGCGTGTTAAGGTAGTGAGCATCCAACTGTGGCAGGGGTCATCGGATGGCTGATAACGTTTTCTGTGTTGTTTTCAGTGCTAATATTGCAAAAAACAATAAAAAGCACAAATGTAGGGTCAATGTCTGCAGTAACTGTGTTTTTTTTTTACATCAAGGTTTTGTCGAGCTTGTTCAGGTTAGACACCAAGAAAGCCTTAAGTCGTCGCAAGCCTCACCTACGCAATGATCACCCACTTCTTGCGTAAAATTTTTAAACAACAGATGAAAAACGAACGGGCGCTAACTAACAAGTGAATTTATTATCTCAGCGAATCATATTTATGTAAGTATGACAAACAAAAACACTCATGTCACAGATGCACTGTATGACAGCACTAATCTGCTAGCCCCTTCCCCAGATGTGGTGCCCTTTCCAAGAAGGCAATTTCCTTTACTGTCAATAAAATTGCCGTCACGGTGACCCAGTTGCTGCCTTCACGTTGCATTTGGACCTCCTCCACAATTTTCCACGTGCGCTTATCATTGTCATAGAAAACAATAGCGTAGTGTTAGTATACCTGCTTGCAGCCACCCTCTTCGAATGAATGACCGAGTTTTTATCGTTGCCCCTTTCTACCCTGTTCGCGGTGCACGTGGCTTACACACCGAGCTGTTTACCAAAAGTAGGGACGTCCCTACGAGAGTGGCAACTTGTACAAGACATCCTTCGTGGAGTTAACATACTTGTGACGGTCTTTTATTTCGTAATCTTCCTTTCTAGGTGTTATTAGAGTTGACGTCTGACCGACCGCCCAGGTCTCTTCGCTCCCAGGCAACCTGTCGCAAACCTCACCTTATCGAAGGACTGCTGTTGGAGAGAACCGGACTGAAGAGCCGAAGGAGAGTATGAGAGGTGTATTTACATATTTACGGAAAAGAATTCGAAACAGAAAACGACTCTCAGATATTCGCCTGCCGCTTTTTGTCCATTCACAGTCCCTAGACGTAAGGCCTAGGAAAAAGGGAAAAGTCCCTTTCACCCAATGAGGTTACCACTGTTGAGGGTCATTTTGCTGGCACCACTTCCAACTTACACACACACACACACACACACACACACACACACACACAGCATGAAACATGTGTTGTTCCGGCCATGCTGTCACATCCGGGGAATCACGCCGCCAGCAAACGAGATGCAACGAGTCCGTCATGTCGCTGCTGGGGCCGACCAGCCACACTGTCGAACGGTGGTCGCAGGCCAGGCCACTCCAATGGCATGTGCTTGCACACTTGGCGTTGATTTGAGCACCTGCGACCTCTCTGCCAGAGAAGCACAGCATGGTGGTCTGAGGTCTGTCTTCGGCGGAAACTCGGTGCCGTGGCCTCGGTGTACGAAGGCGCCACGTGTGGCATCTCCGCGCCGGCACAAGCGACATCAGTGCTGTGTGCAGTGATTAGAATCACGCACCTCCCAAATCAAGAAAAAACAGCCGGTCGTCTTCGCGCTCTGGATTCCGTGCCGACCGGTTGTGCCCTCGCGATCTCCGACAAGAGCGCAGCTCTGGCCTACTGGGTTGGTCCTACGCCATCTCCTGTCGCCGACAAGAGCTCTCGCAAGTGGTGCCTCATCCTCGGACTCCTGTGACCCTGTTTTATCGTTCCTATCTCTCTAATGTCGTCGCTCGCTGTCCTGGCGCATCTCTCTCTCTCTCTCTATACCTTAAATACTACCCTTTTTACCTCTCCTTACCCCCATCCCTTGTGAGCTACTGTTGAGGTGTCGCACGCTGATGTAGACAGTTACGGGGCTCACTTTTCTCTTCTTTTCCCTCTTATAACCACAATCGCTCTTCCTTATCAGCGGCTGTCTTTCTTCAGTCTCGGCGCCCGCCACGAAGGGTTGGCTCGCCGATCGCAACAGTGTGAACATTGTTTTAGGGGCAGACATGAACAAGAGGGTGGAAAATACGTGAGCATGACATCGGTTTCGCTGACAAAAAAAGGAAATGGCCTTCTTGGCACTACATCTTAGGAAAGCGTCAGGTGGTGCGCACTGCCCTACTGCACACTTGTGACATTAGTAGTTTAGTTTGTCGTATATACAAAGATAAGCCCCGTTTCAATAATAAATTCACCTAGAGGTGTGCGGCCGCTCGTGCTTCGTCTGTTTTTTTTTAAAACAATTTGCTCTAAAAGTAGGTTTTATGGAATACCAACTAGCTCAAACCCGCACTTTATTAAGTTATTTACGCAACCGTTGCTAAAACGCAAACATTACTTGATATGGTTTTGGGACGTTAAACCCCACATATCAATCAATCAAACATTACTTGATAAAGCTAGCACCTTACGATGGCTAGTGCCATATTTTATTTTGTGCAATCGCATTTATTCCTTCATTTTTGCAGCGAAACTATGATTTTCTTGGGCGCTTCGAGATACTTTAATGAGAGCACGAGCACTGCTTACCAGGTGACACGACAATCCCATTGGTGGGGTAGGGTTCTATCTCAAGATAGCCCTCTCTTGTCCTTTCATCGCCCGAAACGTGAACCGTGACGACGTACCTCCCTTTGCCAGTGAACTGGACAAAGTAGTTGCTGTAAGTTCCATCATTTTTTCTGAAGTCGGGATCTGTAAAATGTTCGGTGATAACATTGATGACTCATCCATTTACGAAAGCGCGGCGTTTTGGTAGATAAACTACATGTGGTGAATAGCTTATTCTACTCATAGATTTCAGTAACACCAAGGGAATAACCATGCCACACTCGAAGAGAAATTTGCTAGGACACGTTGCCGGGATAGTTAGTTGGGGTTCATCATCTATAAGGGTATAGCGCACCACGACAAGGACACAAAGAGAGAGACCCACACATGTTAAGATATTCGCGCCAGCTGCTGAATATCTTAACATCTTTCAGTTTTTGTTCACACTTGCACTACAAGCAGAGTCATCTAAAACAGACTTGTTGTTGTGTGAACGTGCACACGCATAAAGAAAAAGTATCACTAAAGAAAATACAAGCGGGCACCCACCATCCACTGCTAGGAGTACAAGTGCGAACCGAAACTGGAAGATCTTATATTGTGGGCATTCGTCATGCGCTTCTTCTCATTTATTCGTTACCATAATCATCATCATCCGTTCTGGTCTCTGTCGTCATCTTCACTGGGTGCGACCACAATCATCATCGGCTGTGTGCGCTCTTGGTCTCAGACTGCCCGTACGCTGCTTAGCCCTTGGGCTGAATAAATGCTGTCTCAACTCAGATGTCGTACGTGGTAGAGGTGGATTTTCGGGTCTCGGTCCTCACCCACCTCACTCGACTCCCTGGAGCTGCGTTCAGGCCGCCGATTGCCCCCACTGTTAGGCAGCAAGTCACAGAACGAGCCTGCCGGCGCTGCCGCTATCTCTCCCCCGCCGTTTTCAGCCACGCCTCCTGTTTACGTACAGACACCAGTGTGATCCCCTTCTCTTCGCCGGTCTTCGAGGGGAAGACGTGGAGGACTGGCTTGATGAGTACAGCCGCGTGAGTGTTGCTAATCGCTGAGACAATAGCACCAAGCTCCGTTACATCTCTTTCTACTGACCAGTGTGGCGAAGACATGGTACTTTAACCACATCATCGACATACCCGACTGGGTGATCTTCGAGCAGGAGCTCTGTCACGCTTTCGGCACACAGGCCGTTTGGCCCGCAGTCACGAAGAGAACCCTCGACACTCGCCAACAACATTTCGGTGAGTCGTACGCATCGTACATCAAGGACGTTCTTGCGCTCTGCCAGCGTGCCAATTAATCTATGCCGGAGTTCGAGAAAGTACGCCACATTTTGAAGGGTATAGGCCCTGTTGCCTTCAATGCTCTGGTTGCTCAGAACCCGGCTACCATAGCCGACGTCGTCACGACATGTCAGCGCTCGATACTCTGGATTCGGTTCGTCTACAATTAGACATTGGCGAACATTATTCCACGACAAACAGACCTCTCCGTGACCTCATAAGAGACATACGTGAAGAGTTGCAGAACGTGGGTTTCTCACCTTCTCTACCGTGTTCTCCACAGTCTACTGGAGCGGCATTATGCGACACTATCAGGGAGGAACTGACATCTCTGAACTCTCCGGCTTACACCCAGTCACCCTTGTCTCGGCCCATACAAACCTACGCGCAGGTCGCTGCTACGCCTCCCAGCGAAGTAAATGCGACGTTGCCGCTACCATCGTACGCGTCGGTCGCTGCCGCTTCTCCCCTAAACTCTCGTTCGGTCCCACCTGACCCTTTCTCTGCACACCTGACCACGCTCTCTTCAGGTACTCCGCATGGTTTCTACCCTTTCCCCTGGCGCTTATCTCGCCCAGTTTGCTATTACTGCGGGTATGGTGGCCACATTTCTCGCTTCTGCCGCAAGCGCCAGCAAGACGAGCGCCGCAGTTACGACATGCGTGAACGAGCTACATCGTACTACCAAGGTCGTCATTCATCACCTACACACCGGTTTCTCTCACCGCCCGCATCGAGTGCACCTCGGAACAGCCGAAACTCCAGACGCCGTTCACCTTCACCCTTTCGCCGCTCCTCCTCCCCACTTCGACCTGCCTCATTCGTCACTGCCAGTCATTCGGAAAACTAAGTGATGCAGTTTCTGGGGGAAAATCTTCGTCATAATTTAGGACTAATATTCCACCTCCAGGCCCGTGCAACATCATTTCGGTGCTAGTACAAGGAGTGTACGTAGATGCTCTGGTGGACACGGGTGCTGCATTTTATGTTATCCATGTTGATTTAGGCCAACGTCTGAAAAAAGTGATCACCCCTTACGATGGGCCCACGTCGGTTGCTGCCCAGGGGTATACCATTCGCCCTTCCGCTTTCTGCACAGCCCGCGTTTTCATTGATGGTATGCGACACCACATTCAGTTCACTGTTCTGACTGACTGCTCTTACCTAATAATTTTAGGGTGGGATTTTCTTTCTTCTGCATCCGCGGCTATTTGCTGTGACCAATGCGTCGTCCACCTCACCGACACAGACTGCATGCTCAACGACGACCCCCAGAGGCCACTTTGTTTGAGAGCTGCGGAAGTTACCGAATTACCACCAGGCCAAAAGCGAATGGTAATTATTACATTCAAAGACATCGACCGTGGTGACGTCTTGGTCTCACCACCATTTAGTTGCATCGGTAAAGGCATTCTCGCTTCTGGTGTAATTCGTTTTCTCAATGGTTCCGCACTAGTCACCGCCGTGAATACAACATGCGAAAAAATTCTACTTCTCCAGAACACCATGGTGGCCTGGTGACGGATCCCGAGCCCGCGTGCGTCATGCCACTTCATGCCGTCTCCTCCAACGACAGCCCTAGTGGTGAGCCTGCTTCTTCTTCTACCTTTACTGCAGCCATTAGGGATGACTTGACACCTTCACAGATGCAACAGCTGCTTGCTTTGTTAGAGGAACACGAAAGTTCCTTCGATGTTTACTCCTCGACGTTGGGCCGCACTACTAGTAAAACGCATAGAGACCACACAATCGGAACACCTGTTGTACGCCGCCAGCCCTACCACGTGTCTTCGGCTGAGAGAAAAATTATTGAAGAAAACGTAGCTGACATGCTTAAACTAGAGGTAATTCGCCCCTCATCTAGCCCGTGGTCATCGCCTGTGGTTCCGGTTCATAAGAAGAATGGCTTCGTGCGCTTTTCGTCGATTACAGGGCGCTCAACAAGATCACTTGCAAGGATCTGCATCCAATTCCTCGCATTGACGACCCCTTGATTCTCTACAAGGCGCAAAATAGTTTTCCAGCCTCCACCCACGTTCCGGATACAGGCGAATTCCTATGCATGAAGAGGATCAAGAGAAAACGGCACTCGAAACGCCCGAAGGGCTATACGAATTCAACGTTATGCCTTTCGGGCTGTGCAACGCGCCCGCTACATTTGAGCGCATGATCGACACCGTGCTGCGCGGCCTGAAATGGAAGACCTGCCTCTGCTACTTGGACGACATTGCCATTTTTTCGTCAACGTTTCCTCAGCACCTACAACGATTGGATGACGCTCAGACGTGCTCTGCCGCCGCTGGTCTTCAACTCAACACCAAAAAATGCTGTTTCGCCCCAAAGGCTATCAAGGTTTTCGGCCACGTCGTGACCAAAGACGGAATTCGGCTGAATCCGGACAAAATTGCTGCGGTGCTTCGCTTTCCGCGCCCGGAAAGGCCGAAGGAGTTGCGAAGTTTCCTTGGTGTCGCCTCCTATTTTCGCCGTTTTATACGGAACGTCGCATCATGAGCAGCTCCACTGCACCAGCTTCTCTCTTCTGACGTGCCGTTTCTGTGGTCGGAAGAAGGTCAAACGGTATTCAACCTACTAAAGTGTGCCCTCACGTCCAAACCTGTACTCCGCCACTTTGACGAGGCCGCACCAACCACCCTACATACGGACGCTAGCGGCCACAGTATAGGTGCCGTTCTGCTCCAAGGTGACACCTCTCCACAAGAGAGAGTACTTGCATATGCCAGTATACTAACCGCGACCGAGAAGAACTATACCATAACTGAGCAGGAGTGCTTGGCTGTGGTCTGGTCAGTGCAAAAGTTCCGTCCCTATCTCCACAGCGGTCATTTCACGATCGTTACAGACCACCGCGCCCTATGCTGGCTTTCCACGCTGAAAAACTTGTCTGGACGCTAGGGTTGGTGGATTCTACGTTTACAAGAGTATGACTTCGATATCAATTACAAGTCAGGTAGAACACACCAAGACGCCGATGCCCTCTCCCCACTGCCCGCTACCAAATACCCAGCTCAGCATCGGTGAAAGTTCGGCCATCACTTCCACTGCACCGCCCGCGCTCGTCTCAATAGACCCGCTGTTCTCGGACGACAAGTGCAAATTTCACTCGTGCCAGTTGTCTCATCCGTACTGTAGACGTGTTATGGACCAGCTGTCAGGAGCTTCCCATCTACGTAAAGTGCGGCATCGTCGTCCACTCTTGCGATTTAACCTGGAGAATGGAGTTCTGTACCGTCACATTGTAGTGCCATCATCACCATCATCATTTCTCAATCACCGCGCCGCGCCTCTCGCGCAGCTGATGCTAGCTCGAGCTGCGCGAGGATTAGAACGAGCTTCTGGCCTGGCAGTTTGGACGCTGGTAGTCGACGTGGCTCCGCTTCAGGCCTGGAATAAAGTGGCGAGATCGGCACGGCCCCATCGGCCGCCTTCGACGTCATCTCACGTCTCTCTCCTCCTCGCCGCTACATTGGTGACCCGGAGAACACGCCCTTCGCCGAGCGGCCCGCTGCCATGTTCCCGCAACTCTGCCCGCCAGTGCCGCCGTTCCAATCGACCTACCCCAAGGTATGGTTCATGCAGCTCGATGCCGTTCTTGCGTTGAATGGCGTCACGGACCAGCCGCGGATGCACGCCATTCTTCAAGACGCCCTTCCGGTAGAGTGGCGTCATCTCTCTGGCACTTCAACATCCAGCCAGCAGCCTTACGATGACCTCTGCTCTGCGGTGCTTGCCAGCTATGGCCTCACCTACCAACCGCTGCCGTTCACCCGCGACTCA
Organism: Rhipicephalus microplus; assembly: GCF_043290135.1. Taxonomy (NCBI): domain Eukaryota; kingdom Metazoa; phylum Arthropoda; class Arachnida; order Ixodida; family Ixodidae; genus Rhipicephalus; species Rhipicephalus microplus. The sequence continues at coordinate 145,355,757 of NC_134704.1, read as the reverse complement.
CAGGTTTCGTCTGCGTCGCAGCGTGCGGTACCCTCCGGCCCGAAAGTCTTCACTGACCGGGACCTAACTTCCCCGACAACGTCTCCCTCCACCTTTGGTCCGGCCACTAGCGCAGTGAGTCTCGCACCCGGTCACAGATCCGACGAGGTTCTTGAAGTCGTTCCTGCTGCCGACAACCTGTCCACCACGAAGTGCGTTTTTTCGAAGTCCTCGGCCGCAGGTCCTTCTGGCACGCTTGCTACCAGCACGTTTTCTACGATAGCGACGGCACGCGACACCGTGGCCCTCGCCATTTCCGCGACCACTAGCTCAGACGTCTCGGCCTCCTCCTCGCCGCAGCTGCTGGTCAGCTCCTCGACGGTGCCCCCTGCCGCTCCGCCACTTGCCACTGGTGCCAGCAATGGCCTGCCGGGTGCCTCGCCACATTCCACTCGCACCTCCCCGGCCAGCAGCCGACCACACTCGGCGTCCCCGCTCCCCGCCCCTGTCCCTGTCTCTGTTTCGTGGTCTACGACGGGCCCCAGCGCCGTGCCTTCGCGGAGCCAGAGCCTACCCTCATCGTCGGCGCCGACACCGGCAACCACCAAAGCAACTGCCACCGTCGCCGCTCTGCCCGTGGCGCCGCAGCAGGCACCTGCGTCGAGACCCGGCGTCGCACAGGTGGTTTCGGCCAGCCCCAGTCCTCGCACCTCTGGTGCCCCCCGGCTCATCCAGCCGAAACAGCCACAGATCCTGCCCAAGCTGTCGAGCGGCAGCGCGAACATGACGACGCCTTCGGCAGCGGCGACCACCCGGTCCCAGTCTCCCCGGGCGGCCCAGCACAAGGCCACACCGCGGCCCGCGCCTGTACCGGCGCCGCAGCCTGCGACCACGGTGCAGCGCGGAGCCGCGATGGGGCTCAACACGGGGAGTCCGCTGCTCATCGGGAACCCCGCGGCAGCGCAGCCGGGCATGTTTCCGGCTGGACCTGCGCAGGCCACTTTCCTGCTGAACCAGTACATTCCGGGCCTGGGCCACAGCCCGATTCTGTGACAAGGCGCACTGGGGCAGACCAAGAGCTCTCTGGGACAGATAGAGGGGGTCCAGCTGGCCCTGCGGCCACCCCATGCCACGGGCCTGACCCTGGGACCACAGACGGGGCCCAGGCCCCATGGGGGACATCCAGGACCGCCTGGCACCCCGACGCTTGTCATCCCACAGAACCTGGGGCCAAGGCCCAACGTCTTTCTGGCACCGCCACGCATGATGTCGCCCCCTCGTTTGCCATAGTCCCGGGACAGCCACTGACGCTGCAACAGCTGCAGGCCATGCTGCCCACGCAGACCATGCTGGCCCAGCCCACACTGGGTGCGTTCCAGACAGACCAGCACCAATCCCTGGTGCAGATACCGACGTTCACCCAGCCGCAGATACTGGCGCATGACCACCATCACCACCACCACCACCATCATCATGGGGCCCTGTCGGGACCTCTAATCTCGACAGGCGGCATTATAGTGTCCTCTGCACCCAGCGCCAACATTGTCACCCACCATCCTGTCATCACCTCGCGACACACGGTCCACTCTCGGCCTGTCCGACCAGGTCACCGTGAGACCCGCTTGTCGGCTACCACAGTGACCCGGCACTTCCTCCTTCGTCCCTTGCGCTTCTCCCAGAGTCGCCCACCGGAGACACACGCTTACCGATGGCCCATCAACGTTGAAAACCTGGACTTTCCAAATGAACACTTTATGGATTGTCGTTCATGTATATAGCTTTTATCACTATCTTTCTTTTTTTTCATATGCCTTCAAATCGCGCAAAGCGCTAGGGGGGGGAGCCCTGTAGTGCCATCATCACCATCATCATTTCTCAATCACCGCGCCGCGCCTCTCGCGCAGCTGATGCTAGCTCGAGCTGCGCGAGGATTAGAACGAGCTCACGCACCTGGCGCGTCGGTCGTGGACAGCCACCGCGGCTCCTCTTCAGGCGTGGAATAAAGTGGCGTGATCAGCACGGCCCCGTCGGCTGCCTTCGACGCCGTCTCACGTCTCTCTTCTCTCGCCGCTACAACATGTACCACCATAATGGTCAACGCTGGGTTCCCGGGCTTAAATGCTTCCACGACGACTTGACTGCCGGACATCTCGGTGTTCAAAAAAACTAACGATCGCATTCAAAGTTGCTTCTACTGGCCTGGTATTTCTACTAGCATCGCGTGCTACGTCGGTTCCTGTGTCCCGTGCCAGCGTCGTAAAATCCAGACAACTGCACCGGCCGGGCCTCTGCAGCCAATTCCGTGCCCCACAACACCATTTGAGGTTGTAGGTATCGACCTTTATGGCCCTCTTTCCGTCACATCTTGGCAAACGATGTATAGTGACCACCGTAGACCACTTGATATGCTACGTTGTGAATCAAGTGCCTCTGCTTCGGCAGTTCCCGACTTCGTTCTGCACGCCATCATTCTGCGTCATGGGGCCCCTCGTATATTGCTGAGTGACCGTGGAAGGGTGTTTTTATCATAAGTGCTAAATGAAGTATTGTATGCCGCTGAAATAACACACAAGGCAGCTTAAAGCCACCACCGTCATACCAACGGTCTCACCGAGAGGTTTCACCGTACTGTTGCTGCTATGATAGCCGGCTACATCAGTCCAGACTGCAAAAAACTTGGATACTCTGCTGCCTTTCCTCACCTTTGCAACACGGCTGTTAAGCGCGCCACCAGATATTCGCCGTTCTATCTCGTTTATGGACGTTTACTTTTCAAGACTAGCCCAGTGTCACGGTCGTGCTCGCATCAACACGGAAACGCGCCCGCAAGGTTGAAAAGTCATTCATGACACATCCCATCACCTTGTATTCTTCCGACCTGGTGACGATGTGATCCTGTTCACATCTATTCGTACACCTGGTCTGTGTGACAAGTTTCAGCCACACTTCATTGGGCCTTACACAGTTATCGAGCAGACTTCACCCGTTGAGTATCATGTGACGCCACTTGTCGTCCCAACAGACCACCGTCACCGCACCACAGAGATCGTGCACGTGTCTCGTATGAAGCCTTTTAGGTGACGTTCTCTGTCACATGGACGTGCTACGGCCAGGTTGGCCGCTTTAATATGGGGGAATTAGTGTGGGCATTCGTCATGCGCTTCTTCTCATATATGCATTATCATCATCATCCGACTAGGTGTCTTTTCTCATCTTCACTGGATGTGACCACAATTCTCATCAGGTGGGTGCTCGCTTGGTGTCTGACTGCCCATTCGCTGCTGAGCCTTTGGGCTGAGTAAACGCTGTCTAAACCCAGACGTCTTAATATATTGAGCCACTACCGCGACCACAGAACAAGGGAAATTTGCCGAACGTACTACATAAGAAGGGAAGTGAATGTGTTAGTGAGTCATCAGTGTAATCTTGCATACCTTAGGTACGAGATTTATCGATGAGTGTGGTTAAAGTGACACCTTATGATGGCGAAGATTTTTGTGGTGGTACCTTACTGATAATCGCGTGAGCGGTAACGGTTTCCGCAAAACGTACTTATAGGTGGACTGTTTGAAATAAGGATCAGTTGCAAGTTTGCTCCTGTGTGTCTCGTTTGTGCGTGTGCAGCGCAGTTATCTCCTTTGTGTTTTTATGCACAACTTAGCCACCAACAAGTTCTTCTAAACATCATTAACACTATGTGTATTGAATAATAGATAAGAAACCTGGCGTCGCACATCTGGCACACTCACCTAATTGCTATGTGTGCATTCGTCTTTAAATGACGTATCCTCATGAGATGGATAGTCACTCTGGCTTATATATTCTACTCTCTTAATCCTTCACCTAATTGGTAAGTGTGCATTCGTCTTTAAACGACATATCCTTGTGACATCAATAGTCATTCTGGCTTATATATTGTAATCTCTTTATTCTTAACATAACTGCTACGTGGGCATTCGTCTTTAAATGGCATGTCCTCATGAGATGGATAGTCACTCCGGCTTATATGTTGTAATCTCTTTATCTTTACCCTAATGGCTACGTGTTCATTCCTTTTTAAGTTACATATCCTCATGACATGGATAGTCACTCTCGCTTATAGAATGTGATCTCTTTTTTCTTAACTTAATTGCTACGTGTGCATTCGTCTTTCAATCACATATCCTCGTGACAAGGGTAGTCACTCTAGCTTATGTAATGTAATCTCTTTATTATTAACCTAATTGCTACGTGTGCATTCGTCTTTAAATGGCATGTCCTCATGAGATGGATAGTCACTCTGGTTTATTTGTTGTAATCTCTTTACCCTAATTGCTACGTGTGCATTCGTCTTTAAATGACATATCCTCGTGACAAGGGTAGTCACTCTAGCTTATGTAATGTAATCTCTTTATTATTAACCTAATTGCTACGTGTGCATTCGTCTTTAAATGGCATGTCCTCATGAGATGGATAGTCACTCTGGCTTATATGTGGTAATCTCTTTATCTTTACCCTAATGGCTACGTGTGCATTTGTCTTTAAATGACATATCCTCATGACATGGATCGTCATTCTCGTTTATACAATGTAATCTCTTTACCCTTAATATTTTGTTAGCTTGCTCACTGTTCGCCACGCCAGATCAGTGGCTACAGTACTCGGCTCCTGACCTCAAGGTTGCGTGTTTGAAGCGGCAGTGGCAGTGACATAATTGTGGAGACAAAATTGCGGAGGCCAGTGCACTGTGCAATGTTAGTGCATGTTAAAGAACACCAGATGGTGAAAATTTTTCATGCCCTTCACTGCGGCGTCTCTCGTAATCAAATCATGGCGTGGGGAAGTGAAACTCCAGGTATTATTCACTTGCTCAGTAGTTTCATGGTTCTTTCAGTCAATTACAACAACAAAAATATTTTCGGCAAGACCATTTATGGTTGAGTAATAAACTAAATGCTTGAATCCGTGTCACTTCCGTACCTTTGTTTTTCATGTATTGGTTTGGGTAGTACCTGCTAAATGTGTTGCGTATTCGTCAATATAGCTCCATATTTTCTTCGTGTGCTTGTTTATATATATAATAATAGTTTTACCGTAAAATGAGTGTTTCCGCTTAGAAAGCTTCCTCGTTGCCGTCATGAGCACTTATGCGTCCTCAAGCATGTGAGCAGGGAGGGAAAATAAGGCATTGTCATTGAGTCTGAATACAAGCCCTCTTGCTGGTATATCACTCAGCTTGGTGGGCGTTCTGTTAAAGAACTACACCAGTGATTTTTTTAATATTTACTCATCTGCAAAATATCTTCAACACGTGTTTTCTCAAGTATAGCGCTGCTATATACCAAACTATCGGTCAGCGTACATTCAGTTCTTCTCAAAAGGAATTTAAAAAATAGGCAGTTATTACCGAAAACGCGACTTTAAGTAAATGCCACCTAGTGTATATGGCGTTTGTGTCACACCTCGCTTCGCGCGTTAGTGGGTTAGGAAATGGCTCTGAAGCAGTCGTTAAACTGTGGCTGTAAAATTTTGAAAGTCTAGGACAGCTTGACCCAGTGTTAGACAATATTACCATTTACTTGTTTTCTAGGGCTAGATTTCGGAGTTCCGCAATTCCACGCGTCTTCTAGGAAATGGAGTGAAAGTAACTTCCTCTGCTTAGAAATGCAGGTCAAGTAATTTGATCCTTTAAAAACAAACGCCACCTGTACATATGCATGGCCGCAGGTTAAAAAGCATTTATCAAGCGGCCGTCATACACGCCTCACATAGCATTCAGTATCGCGGTAATAATGCGTGGTACAAGCGTAAATTTCCCTCGGGCGTCATAGCATGTCATTGTCATATTTACTGCATGGCTTAAAGCTGGCCACTGACTACAAGAACGCCTATTTCTTTAAGGGAACGTAGTGGGTGCATCACTAGTGCGCAAATATTTCTCGTGAAAAAATGGTCTTGGTTTAAAGCAGGCGACCTGTTACTAAACGACTGGCTCCCAAACCGTAAGGAAAAATCGTGATTTTATTCTGCAGTCATGGCGAACTATCTGTCTTTCCGTCCCTAGCGAGCTCTGTCCATTCAGCTTTCGCTTCTTCCCTCCGGGTGTCGCACGTTCAAAATGCCCGTTCCGGTTCATTTTTCAACATCATCCGGGGTGGGCCAAGGTAAATCGGAGGCTTCGAGCAAGCAAATTTTTGACACAGGGTGATTCACAACTAAACCGTTGGCGAGACGGATGGAGCAAGCGCGCACCATCTCTCCCTGGCAATAACTCAAGCACTCTGCTCAGTTTCCATGACGTCAATGCTACTGTGTCTTCTTCCAAGGGCACTACATCACCGACTTGGAGCTTTGTTGTTGGGCTAATCGAGCGATTTTGTGCCGACCGCAGCAATAACAGGTATGTTCGTTCCCATCTCTTCCAAAGTTCCGCTGTAAGAAGCTGGCGATAACAAGCCTTTCATTGCAGATCAACGATTACGTGAGGCTCTGATGGGCTGACCTGTTGTGGCAATGACGTGCTGCATTTATCCAGCCGGAAATACGATGCTGTAATGGCTGTAGCTCCTTAGGCTCATTTCCAAGATGGGTGAGCGGTCTGCTGTTGATCGCAGCTTCAACCTCACACTGCACCATTGTGAAGATTTCCACGTAAAAACTACAGCGTCCGAGTGACTTCTTCAGCACGGTTTTTGTCGTACTAATGAGGCGCCCCCACCATCCACCCCACGATGAAGCGCGTTCTGCGATAAACTTTAAATGTATCCTGATATCCGCGGCGTACTCGCGAAGAGCTGTTAGCGCAGATGCAAGCCACCTAGAACATCTATGAAACGTCTGGGCGTTGTCACAGTGCACTAGTGAGGGTACACCGCGGCGGGCGATAAAACGACGAAAGGCGAGCAAAGTTGTGGTGGTCGTCATGTCTCATGATAGCTCAAGGTGAATGGCACGTATGACGGCACACTAAAAAAAAGTATGCAAGTCCTTGAACCGCTTGCTCATTTCGCTTACAGCGGCCCGCAGTAATCAAGCCCTATACGACCGTGAATGGGCAGGTTTCCGTAATTCTTTCGTGAGGAAGTTAGCCCATGGGTGCTGTCTCCACTGTAGTTTTCTATCGTTTGCACATTCTACATTGAAAAATGATACTCTTCATGGTTCGACGCCCTCTCAATACACAAAAATGCTCTCCAAGCTCAGTGATGGATGCTTCAGTGCTACCGTGGACCGTACGCAAATGTGCTACCGAAACAAGCAAGCTGGTGAGCTAATGGTCGCTTGATAGTAACATGGCGTGACGGGTGTACTGTTCGGAATGTAGCTCTTGTAGTCGCCCACCGACGTGAAGTAGGCCGTCCTCGTCCATAAACGGGAACAAAAGAAGTACAGGGGATGTTGAAGGTAACTGTAGGCTTTCCTGAAGCGCTTGCATCTTGATTGGGAACGAGTCTTTCTGCATTGTATGCAACCAATAATGCTCAGCTTGAAATAATTCCTCTGCTGTCAGAGCACCAGACGCTGGTGGGAAGCGTCTTGCGTTGTGGCTGAAACACTGTATCCTTGCAGTTACTCTTAGTAGTCTTGCCGAAGAGCTGTAGTTTTCCAGGGGCACGGCACCGTGGCGAACATCAATGGCGGATGAACAAACGAATGTAAAGTTCTGTGGAAAATCCTCGATCATTTTTCGGTGGCTTCGTTACGGTGAACCGTATTTTTTTAGGTTAGATTCGTTGACGTCTATACCTTTTAAAGACATGGTTTTGGCAGACAGCCAGGTTGGATCATGCCATCACTTGGATGATTTGGTAAGATGCGAGAGTGATAGTCCTGGAGTATTAATCATATCGGTGGTATTTTTCTTGGTGCTACAGTAAAACCATTGAGAGGGTCTAATGTGCTGCTCGATTTTGGTGACATGGTGTCCTACAAATGGCTCCAACTCGGTGGCTGAACTCTTTATCTAGTTCAGCACCACAAGCGAATCTGTCCAAAATGTAACAGTGGCCTGTTGAGGAAAAGAGACTCTTAGTACGTAGCGTATAAGCCGCACCGCGATGGTGCATGCCCGAAGCACCAGACGTGGAAGCGATACCATTTTCAAAGGAGCAAGTTGGCCCTTGCTGATCAAGAGTCGTGTGAAGCACGTTTCGGGTGGCGAGTTCACTCGTTCGTAAATGCAAGGCATCTTGAGCTGGCATCTGCGAAGATGTACAGCTCAAATAAAAAGGGATCATTGTTGTCTCGTAAGAATTTATACCGTGGAATAGTGACGGCTGACTCGGACAGCTCAGAACACCATTTCATTCAGTCTGCTCATCTTCAGGCATACGGGACCCATTCAATATTTTTCTTCCATGGATTCTGAAATATCATTTGAACCTTTATGCTGAATGCACTGAGGTAACCTAGTGCGTCGTATACTCTAGCCAATGTTTCCAGTGCTATACGTTTAGTAGCCGGCTTCCCGGCGGTAATTCAAGCGGCGTGCTCAGTGCTCAAGATAAAGTGATTCCTGAACGGTCCCAGGGAACACCTAAAACCTTTATCATGTGACTGTCTGCAGCTTCATTTTCGATATCGCAGCTGTTACGTAAGTATATTTCTTTCAACTCGTCGCAACTTGCAACTTTCTATGCTTGCATCATAGAATATTTGTTTCGTCTTTTCATTTACCTCCATTGCTGCCTGCGTGCTAGCCCAATGATAAGATCATCTACGTAGAACGCGTGCTCCAATAAAACTACGGTTTCTGGATAGTCGATTTGATTGATATGTGGGGTTTAACGTCAAAAAACCACCATGTAAATATGAGAGATGCCGTATTGGAGGGCTCCTGAAATTTCGACCACCTGGGGTTATTTAACGTCCACCCAAATCTCACTACACAGGCCTACAACATTTCCGCCTCCATTGGAAATGAAGCCGCCGCAGCCGGAATTAGATCCCGCGACCTGTGGTTCAGCAGCCGAGTACTTTAGCCATATACCACCGCGGTGGGGCGGTTTCTGGATAATTCTGCTGACAAGATAACAGGTGATGATGAATTGTAGCAGCCAAAAAAAACACGAGCTTGATGCAGCTCCAAACGGTACTCTGGTCATTCTCCAAGTTGTATTCGGTGGCATGGACTCTTCCTTAGTTGGCTGTTGTTCCAGCTACAAAAAACATTAGAAGGTCACGATCTTCGGGCGGAATGAACAGCTGGAGGTATGCCTTGTTTCTGTAGGCTGGCAGAACGACAGAGTGGCAGCAAAAGTTTAGTAGTAGCTGGACAATATCCACACCGAGTTTGATCCTCGTCGATCGTTGAGGCAGGGACGACCAGCTTCTTGTGATGACGCACCAAACACCTCTCGAAGCTTCGCTGTGACGCCGTCCCGACGAACTACTGCGTGATAACGCTTATAGTATACATTACCACCGTCTGGCTGCTCTTATTGCACCTTCTCAGCATGTACATCATTGTAATATGCGGTAATAGCCAGATCGTATTTCTCTAGTAACGTTGGTTGCTATTTGAAACCGTTGATTTGACGTTGTAGCCACCGTTCTGCCAGTGGGCGATATTGTTTCCGACTGGTAGTCTTGGCTGTTCTACCATGAGCGGCATTTGATAACGTCTAACATAGCGCTCCAATACGGAGAGGTGCGCGTCGATCTCCAACGGTTGTGAATAGCTTCCATCAATTCCGATGACATCAATACGCCACATCGAAGATACGTCTATGTCTAGTGGAGAAGAATCGCTGCTCGATATTAACAGTGCGCTACACGGGTACTGGATGTCCTACGATAAGGTTCCTTGCACCATCGATCCAAATGTTGTTTCGATCGCTGTTACCGTCTCGATGATGAGGTCACTATTGCCGGTGGTCACCTTCCAAAAGGCATCAGATACTATCAGCATGGTGATGTCGCATTTTCGCCACGTATTCTATTGACAAGCGTCAGCCACATGATACTCCTTTTCGAGGAGCGCCTGCAAGATATGGTGCTCTAGCGGCAGACTCATTATGGAGCAGATCTCTTGAATTATCAGGGCTTTTAACTCCACTTCAGCATTGTTAAATTGGTCGTGAAGCCGTATGGAGATACGTCCGGCGCTAAGTCACTTCTGAGCTTTGGAGCTTCCAAATGTCATTATTGAAAGTTCTACCCTTCCGTTGACAGAACACTGAACGATTCTGGCCGCGTCTGCGTAAACATACCTACGCTGGCTACCACTGTCCAACAGAACCCGAAAAAGGGGGCGTCGATTTCTGGACCTAGCCCATATGCGCCCGTCTGCAGTGGTACAACCATGCATCCAATGTGCGTGATTTGGGCGGTTGTAATGGTTCGAAGCTTTGGCGAAGGGGGTCTTCGCAATGCAACGTATTGTGCAGCAGGCACCGGGTCCTGGACGATGGGTCTGGGCAGGTCACACAGAATGGTTAGGTGGTGACGACTGCAGGACCCACACGTGATACTGATGGCTTTTTTGCATGTCCTTGGGATGTCGTAACGAGTACTGCAGCAGAAACAGCAGTCATTACGTAAGCTCAGTCGTTGTTCGTCCGCTCACAAATTAGGACATAATTCTGTGCTATCATCGGCTGTTGCAAAGCAGGCAAACTTGATTGATGAATGCAGTGAAACCCGTAAGAGCTGCAGCTGATGGAATGAATTCCGTGTCATCTTGGTGTTCTGTTGCCATGCTGTCTTCACATTCGCAGGAGTGGCGGCGCGATTGCAATCGACCTTTCACCCACACTTCTATACTTGGATGTGAAGAAATGTCAACAGCTCCTTCGCTCGGCGCAGTCTGTCTGCGGAAGTCTCCTTCCCACTACTGGCGCGGTCATCCTCTTTCATCCTTTGGCGGTACATGATAGCCAGATCATCTGGCAAGCGGCGCATCATGATCCAATTCACTACCATGATGTATTTATCCGGGTACACGCCGAGGCCTTCTAAAGCGCTCACTCAGAACAGCACAATGTCGTGGAGTGTGCAAAGTTTGGCAACTTCTGATGAGCTGTTCAAAGGAGTCAACGCTAAAAGAGAATATACGTGCTCATTGAAGAGGAGATTTTGCCGTCCGAACCGATCCACGAGCGTTTTAATTGCAAAGTCGTAATTCCGCTCAGCTAACCAGATTCCTTCTATTGGCCGTTTGGCGCTGCCAATTAAGTACTTCAGGACATACTTGAATTTTTCGATGCGTGGTGGTTCGGGGTTCTGGTGGATCGTGGCGTCGTAATTATCCCCAAAAGCCTGCCAGCCACGCAGGTTGCCGTCGAAGGTAGGTATCGGTAGCCTGGGCAGTACAACCTATCTGAGCGTGGCTTTCTAACATGGTCGGGAGCATCGACGGAACTCGGGAGGTCTGCCTTGCTTGATCTTGATCCGAAACCTTCAGCATGCCTCGCGGTAGCTTGCTGACAACCTTGCAACCAGTACTTCGCGCGCGCGATGGCGTATAGCTGATCTTGTCGCTATAATCCTGCGCCGTTTTGACTTCGCGATCAACATCATCTTCACCTGTTAGCGGAAGAATTGCGTCGTCCAGTCTCGACAATGCAAGCTCCTTGTCCTTGAGGTAGTCAAGGTGCTCGTGAAGTTCCGAGAGGGCAGGATCCGTTTGCTGCAGAAGATCTGTAAGCAGGGTTAGGGCTCGCGTGACGCCAGCTTTGAGTGCACCACGTGTCTTCCGCAGCTGGTCCGAGTTCGCAATTGCCGTGATGTGAAGGCGTCTCTCGAGGGGCAGTCCCGGGTATCGTGGCACCAAATGTTATGAATTGACTGGCTCCAAAAGCGTAAGAAAAAACGCGACTTTATTTCGAAATCATTGCAAATGATCTGTCTTGCCGTCCCTAGCGACCTCTGTCCCTTCGGCTTTCTCTCCTTTCTCCAGTTGTCGCATGTCCTAGTTGCTACGTTCCGGTTCATTTTCAACACTACCATTACAGATATTGCAGCCATATACGAAAGCTTTGCTGACACAAGTCACTTTTTACCTTATTTATTACATTGTAGCAATCCATAATTTAATCTTCTCGAGTTGCATACTACAGTTAAAATTTATTATGCGCCGATTTGTTGGAGTACGCACTAGGCACAGGATATCGCTATCGCGTTGAACTCCTAAAAGCGACGCTTAAAATATCCCCTATTTTACAGGAGCTGGGTGAGGAAGGTAATAATGGGGGAGTTGTTTAAAGTTATTGACAAGCCTCTAAGTAAACTGAAGGCCCCTAGGTGCTATATAACTTCAAATCTCATTCAGACACAGCGGAGTAGCTACATGGTAAAATATGAGCCGGTGTTCTCCTTGCGCTCTCGTGCATGTTTTCAGCTTATGAGCACCATTAAAACTAATATGAGGCAATCGGGATTTAAATCTCACCTCTACCGTCGTCACGGAGTCGTACGGTAGTCTTGTATGGCGGGTTGGGGCCATATACATCGGCGACCACCATGGCGTCGAGGACAATCTTCCTGCCCTTGTAGACGTCGGTGAGGATTAGGGCTTCGTTGGGTTTTGCAACTTTTAGGCTAATCATTTTGCCGGTCGCTCGAATCGGCTCGTCGTTAGGATCCTTTGCTTGGGACTTTACTTGGATGTTGACCTCCACTTGTTGCAAGCTGGTGCTGTCCAAACGAATCGTCCACTGACCATCCTATAAGTGGATTCGTAGACCCATCATTAAAAAAATTTAGACATTCAAAGGCATATGGGCTGCACGTGTTTGAAGACATTAAGCTGTCGGCAGATGGTGCCCCGAACAGTTTACTTATTTATTTATTTATTTATTTATTTACTTATGTACCCGTGAAGTACAAATACCTCACGGGTTCCTAAGTTTGGAACATTGTGTGCGTGTGGGGGGAGGGGGGTAAGATGGTGATAAAAAAGAACTATGAAAATGTACAAGGTATGACAAATTTGTTATTACAACAGAAAAAAATAATTAAGCATACATTGATAGACATCGAACAAAGCTCCGCAAAACACGTGAAGGTAAAGACAATATATACATATATATGTGCAAAAAAACCACAGTTGATAAATATATTTTGTACAGAAATACGATTTGAATGTATAGAATGTTGAACAGTGACAACCACTTGAAGTACAGCAGTAAAAAATGACTTTTTCGATAATCTAGCACTTGCATGCAGGAAATATAAGAGTTCATAAGTGTTTGCACGTCTTTCTATCACATACCCACAAATTTGGATATTACTCCTTCAGTACTTGTGTATCCCCATTAGAGCACAACAGCTTTACTGAAAGAGTGGATTTTGTAGAAAACTGTACTCAAGATGTCAGCCGTGCTTAAACAATAGTTTAAGTAACTACTGTGATAGCCTGCTGTTTTTCAACCATACATTTATGCTTTAACCAACATTGGTTGTAAACCGAGCTACATGAACGTTTATATCTGTAGGAGGGCTGTAGACGCAAGTCAGAAAGTTCAGTCTGCCGGTGGAAGACAAATTTAATTAAATATGTCAAAGCATGGTGATAATCTAGAACTAATTGTAAGGGTTCGAGTTTGAATTGAAATGACAGAGCGTCTGTCACCATCGCTTTGCATGTAGCCACAAGTCTGTAAGAGAAGCCAGGAGTGGGATGAATTGATTATGCGTGCGCGCATTCAGTGTGACCGCACTACTTGTTCTACGTGCTTCGATCGCGTTTTCTTTGCTTGGAGCGTAGAACAGCCAACCTTAGTGCAGCGCACGCGTCGACCTTAAGTGATTCGGTGTATGCATAGACGCCGCATTTCGCAAGATGCGAGCAGTACATTTTGGGCACGCTGTAGCAGCGCTGAGAAGTATGTGTATCACCGGAAGGGCAATGTCGGAAATATTTCCGTACGCACAGTGAACTGCCGAAAAGGTGGAGCATATAGAGTATCGACGCGGGAAGCATATCAATACACAGCTTCTTTAGTGTGTGTGGTTATGAACTACGAGTTCCGGAGATTACGTAATGTCAAGAAATGGGCGGAGGCGGGGGCAGGGATGGGGGTTATAGGTATATGACCACCTCTCTCCCCCCCGCCCCCCTCCCGTCAATTTTCGACGAGGACTGCCTACGAAGGAGTGATGCGGTCTCGAAAATATTTTGGCCCGAATCTACATGTTACACTGTAAATATCATCGACAGACGATAGTATTGCATCTGGAGAGAGCGAACAAAACGTTTATTTGATGTTCTGCGCAAGAAAATTGCCCGCAGCTTCCCTCGGGGGAACACTGAGGAGGATGCGGAGCATATAATTGGTTAACGGGGTGTTAAAGTGCGACTTACTTGGGTCGATGGCTAAATTGGTTAACGTGGTTGTGAAATGGGGTGTTAAATTGCGACTTACTTGGGTCGATGGCTAAATTGGTTAACGTGGTTGTAGGAGGGGGTGTTAAATGAGTGAACACGTACACACGTATGCGAAAGGGCGGCGCTGGTCGAAGGTACGTCGATCATTGTGTTTGTGGATTCGTTGGAATTCATTTCACCGCGACCTTGGACGTCGACGCGCCGTACAAACCAACCGACGAGCGGCAACTGAGCGAGCGAGCGCCGACCTTGAGTATATATACAGCGCGACGGCGCATGCGCTGTCAGCTGTCGAATGTTCTCGAAGGAGAAGCGCGCGCGGCACAGATGGTGGGCGACGGCGCGACGGCGCATGCGCGCGCGTCAGCTGTCGAATGTTCGAAAGGCGGTGCGGACGGCGTGGACGGCGCACTACAAGGCGCGAGTATAAGATGCTTCCGCATCTAAAAGTCGGTGAGTGGTATTCGGCAGGCGCTGCATTAAGAGTGCCTCGAACGTGTGGCGGAGGCGAACGAGCGCATCTAGGCACGTTAGACACAAGTGCCATCTGGCAGTTATCTGCGAAAACTAAGGCGTGCAGCCAGCGGAGAAAGATGCGCGCCAGTCTCGGAGGTGATAAGATGTAGAACGCAAAGCGAGGGGCAGGCGCCACCACCGTGACGTCGTAGCAAAGCGTTGGAAACACCTTTTTGAGCATCGTGTTGCACTGTCAGCGCTGTGCGATTAAACGCTACATTCCTTAGAGTTACTTGTGCGTGCCTCTTCTAGTATCAAGGTAGACATGGAAAACATCGGAGCGTTGCTGTGGCACCTCAGATATGCACAATAATCGCTATTAGGGGCGAAGCTCCTTAAAGCGGCACCCGTTTGTCTCTCGTAGTCATAGTCGTAGTGTATAACCAGTGTTACATTTTGACCTGAAAGGTGGTGCCGGTGGGAGATTTCTCCTGAACTTTGTTGAACAATAAAAAGTTTGCGCGGCGTGTGCGTTAGCTAGAAGCCGAATGCTCCTGTCTCTCATTCCCCATTAGCAGCCATTGGCATGTACATTGAGCACTATTTTGCAGGGAAAGGTTGCTACGTTATACTCGCTGGGCGTAAGCTCCTTGGTTTTAGAAAGGTTTAGCGAGCGTTGGGCCGCAGTGCCATGAATACAGTGAACTAGTATATACCAGACACTCGAGGTCGTTAAAGGTGGGAAGTAGACCCGAAGCGCAAGCCGTAAGAAAGTGTGCGTGTGCCACCTCTCGTTTAGTCCTTGGAATGTCCGCTGGATGGCGGTGCTTCTATATGGGGAATATATGATGAAAAGATGCGAGATGGTGCTACTTGGAGTGTTGAATAGATGGACGAACGGACACACAGACAGATGCATGGATGGACGCATGAACGGACGCAGGGGCGGATGCATGGATGAACGCAGGGGCGGACGCATGAACAGACGCATGCACGGACGGGCGGATGGACGCATGGACGTTCACACAGACGGACGCATGGACAGACGGAAGCAAGAACGAATGGACGGACGAACGCTTCGCCCCACTCTCCTTCATTCCCTCCGTGGATAAGCTGCCATTTTTTTAATTGACAGTTGCACAACTATGAACGCTAAACCTCTAGTAGTATTGTTGGGTGCTGTCGATGGGGTTGGCCGTTTGGTGCCGTTTGAAGTATCGTTAGGGCGGACAAGCAGACAAATGTACAGAGAGACAGAACAAAATGTTTCCGTCGAAGGTCTGCAAGAAAGACTATCGTCATTAAAATAATAATCTCTTGACTAGAAAGCCAGTAGGAGGCACAGTTGATTGTATGGTGGTTGACAATGTGACACTATGCGGGGAAACACTTGCTAACAGCTTCCATGACTTTTTTGGTAGAGATAGGAAGCACTGGTACTTTGCCGGTTACCTCCGGAGATGTTCCAAGGAGACCACAGTCTTTCTTTTTTTTCAGTCTACTTCTGTTTATGATGTGATTACCCTTTTTTTCCGGCCTTCGGAACAGCCGTAGCCCAGATGCAGACGGATTAGTAATTAAACCTGTTAAGTATGTATTAGATTTATTCGATCCGTCCATTGCACACATTTAACAAGGCTATTTCAAGCGGCGTTTTTCCAAGTAGCATGCGAATCGCTAGAGTCACAGTAATTCATAAAGGCGGAGACAAAGATAGCTTCTCGAACTACCGTCCAGTCTCAATATTGCCAGTGTTTTCGAAAGTCCTCGAGAAAGTTATTAACACCCACATCAAGAGCTTTAGTAGAGGATTGGATCTCTTAACTACCTATTAGTTCGGATTTAGAAATTATCGCTTCTGAAAGGATGCACATTTACTTCAAAAGGAGCTTATATTAGAAAAAAAATAGAAAAGAAAACATTGATTATTGGGCTGCATCTCGATTTTAGCAAAGCCTTTGACCGTGCCAATAATGATATTCTCTTACAGAAAATGGAATGTTATGAATTTTGGGAAGTCGCATCACAACTTCTTCGCTCTTACTCACACGATAGACTTCAATTTACCGAATTAGGCACTCACAAATTACTCTTGAGGCGTATCTCTTGTGGAGTGCTACAAGTGAACATTTGAGGGCCAATACTTTTCCTCTTATACATAAATGATATCTGAATACAAACACTACTAGTCAGTTCATCATTTACGCTGATGATTGCACCATATCTTTTAAAGGACTAGGACTCCACAGTATTCAAGCTGAAGTAAGCACGATCTGCGCGATGCTGAATGACTGGTGCAAGGCAAACAGCCTTGTATTAAATGAAGCCAAAACTAACTGTGTTGCATATCGTGCTCGCGGAACGCTGGCTGTAGTACGTAAGGAGCTTGTCCTAGGTCCGTTCACTGTTCGCATTAAAAAAATGTAAAAAATACTTGGCGTCATCTTTCATGAGCACATGTCATGGAATGACCAAGTAAGTGCGGTTAAATTGAAATTGGCTAAGTGCGTAGAACTAATCAAGCGTCATCGGCACATACTACCATCTACAATGAAAAGGTTACTTTACGATGAACTTTTTCATTCCCGTCGAAATTACTGCTTCCTGGTGTGGAGTAAAGCAAGAGCCTTTAACATGTCAAAACTGAGCGTGCTACAAAAGAAAATGGTTCGAATTATTTCAAATGCTCCCTATCTAGAACACACCGTCCCTCTTTTCAAACAGTATCGAATCGCTAAAATATCAGACCTTTACACTTTCGAGTTGATCTGCTGCTGTAAAAAGGACGCACTCGGAAAGTCCGACACATTCCTTCAACTCGCGAACCTCAAACAAAACGAAGTTTCTTATCACGTCCGACATCAACCACCTTGATACGTTCCATTCTCACGTACGCAATATGGAATGCAACGCATTCGACACACCGTCCTAACAACAATAAATTATTTCGAAATGCAAGGAACAGACATATTATTGCACACACACAAAACAAATAGAGGGCTGTTCACTTAACCATTCAAACTTGCTTTTTGTAACAATGGAACATACACGTGTTTTGCTAGTTTTTCTTTCAGTATTCATATACTGTGCATTATATTTGTCTATCATACGTGCATGCATATTTGTATTCGTTTGTGCATTGTACTTCGTAACGCACACTTGAAATGTTTAGCATCTTTTTTTTTATTTCTCTGAGATCAAATGCTGTACCCTCTCGTCTCATTGCCGATGGGTGGATGGGGTTTGTTAAGCTGTCATTGGACAGCTTTTTTCCCGGCCACCTTTTTTCACCGCAAATGTTTGCTTTTTTGGTGAAAATAAACTCCTTTGATTGATTGATTGATTGATTGATTGATTGATTGATTGATTGATACGGTATTCCGTTGCACCTCACAAAATTTTTGACCATATTTCGTTCCAGTATAACGTTCTGCGTTGCAAAACATAAAACACAACGTGATATATTTTCTCCAGGTGACATATTACTTAGTTGCGCTGCGTTAAACCTTTTTGACCAGTGTCAGTTGATCAGGAGCAGTAGCATTGGCTGTACTGAAAAAGAAGCCGTAGGTTACCTGCGCCGGGCTTGGTACAAATACTGTCTTCGTTTTCTTGTTTCCATGTTCTACGCACTTCTTACATTCTCTCCCGCTCGGATCGATTAGGACAAGTGAGACGTCAGTGGGTGTGGGATTAAGTTGGTCAAAAATTACGACGGTCCTTTTACCCAAACTTGAGTCAAGAATGAACTTTTCCTCCAACCTGGTCGTGAAGGCCTTTGCGAAATTTGCAATCTGTAGATGACACAAAAATGTGACGTCATGTTAATGCAAGACTTTTGATATTCAGGTGTAAATTGGATTTTAGAAACTTTTAACAAGTTCAGTTTCGCCGAATGGCGAAGCTAAGCCTGCTGTAACAACAGACTGGAATGTCATACTTTGTAAGGCTAGTCGCAGTAAAGTACGAATTGCCGCTTCACTGTTCTCACTACTCTAATAGCATTCCTTCTGCCAGAGCAGAGAGCGACGTGCCGCCTTAGCAGTGACGTCATACGTGACGTTCTTGCATGACTGTCCCGCATGCGAAGGCTACCAGAGGCTTCACTGCTACGGTCTTAAGGATAGAGAATTGTGTGACAGAGCACAAAACTCATCGTAAAAAAAGAAGAAAAACTGAGTTGGTATATAAAGAAAGAACGACTAGAGGACGAAGTGCTGGCTAACAGCATATGGTACAAATTGTCGGACACGTTGTCACTTCAAAGAAAGCATTTACCAGGACTCATATATGGAGCATTTCTCAAGGAGATTCAGTGCCACGATTCAAATACCACGTCGATACCAATGTCCATGTTGACTGTATGCCGATTCTGAAATTCAGTTTTCGTTTGATGGTTATGTTTTTCAGCACATCGTGCTCACACGAAGACTTCACGGAAACAATGCTTTGGATCAATAATGCCTGCGTAATTAATGAACATACATAATGGTAACATAAAAAAGAATGTCGGATAAAGACATGTGCAGGCCTTGTGTTGAGGCGCCTGCTTTAAAGGACTTTGCCTACGTGACAGCATTCACTGTTATATACTGATTTGACCTCTCCCCTTTCTGCCTCCTCACCCTGATTACTTTTTCCCACCTCCTTCTATACTGTAATATGCTTAACTATTTTATTACACCTGGATTTGCCTATGTACACTGTAAACAAAACTATACCCAGCTGCGAGGAACCCGGGAATGATGCGCCCGCTCTGCTTCGGTGGCCTCACTGAAACCGCAGTGTACCGGAGCGAATACATTCGTTTTCCACCATTTTCCTCCGGTGGGCGCCGGACGAAGGAAACCGGAGAAAAACTGGGCCAATCCCTTGATTATGCTCACGTGGTTGCTCCGGAAACGCTCCGGCTCATCATTTTTGCCTCGGTGGATGCTCCACAAATGCTCCGGCTCATCTCTCAGCGGCATTTGTTGGCTGTTCGAGGAGTGACGTAGCAGACTCGATGCCAGGCGGCCATCGTTCCTCACACAAACTAACATGGCGCAGACAAAGCCAACGCAGTCGGGATTGTGCGAAGCCTTCGACCGCGTTCGCGAAAAGGAAATTGTTCTGTGGGCCTTCTGGATTTCACTAGTGACTACAAATGACAACGAATGTTGTCATCGACAGAAGGGAGTTGTGGGAATCTTAATTGTGTGATGCTTCCCAGCAGCGAACGACACATTGTGATCTCGCGTATGATGAGCGACTCGGTAGTCGCTAGTGTGGTGCAAAACTGGTTAGTGAGCTCTTCTTGAATTATCTGCGTTATTCTTGTCCCGTGAGGCTAATAAAGGCAATGGTGGGTTGATGAGAAAACAGGTTATCAATAGTAGGGTAATTTTACAGGACGTCAGTAAACGTCAGCGGAAATTCTGATAACGTGTTGTTTGGCCTACGAGTCTTTTTATTAGCATAGCATTGGTAATTTCAATCACACTCTAATATTTGGAGCGCTAATCAGATGAGCAGTAATGGAAAATGTCGTGGTTGTGGATTGCTTCTATAAAAAACGTAATAATTGTTATAAGTAAGCTTAACAGGTTAAAAATATTTTGGTAATGTCACCATACAAAAGCGGTAATAATTGTGCGCTTTCCATAATAACAAACGCCTGGACGAGATCTACCACTGCGTATAAATTATTTCGATATATCGTGTTACCTGCACCGATAAAACTTGAATAACTGAAATTAGCGTTTATTCTTTATAAATGTAGTGAGTAGTGAATTGAGCTAGGGCAGTTTGTTTAGTGCAGACATTTAGAACGGATACATACACTCAATTTGGTGAAATGATTTCTCTTGTATAAGTGTATCTAAAATATTAGGCGCTTCGGGCGTTGTCCTGCTTTAGAGACAAAAAAAAGAGGCAAGAAAGGAGCTGACGAGAGCAGTGACGAATGATGCGTAAAAAAAGGAGGGTCGGCTCGCTTGCCAAAACAGTTTGTAGAGCTTAGATGAACCGAGCGTTGGGTGAGTTTGAATTTCAATGCGAACGGCTTTTTGCACAAAAAAGAAAAAAAACAAAAAAAGAAGAGCGCACAGATAGGCACTGTCTGTGCTCTTTCATAACCATATTTTTGCGTAAAAAACCGTCAACAAGGGTTGTGGGACATCCGACGTTTTTGTAGAAGAGGGTTGGGGTTTAAACACTCATTTCTGCAACTCATCTGACCGCACAGCTCTGCATAGAACGGAGGGGCATGGTTATGAGAGTAAGAGAGAAAAGAGAGGGCACCGTCTCGAGAAACTAGATACAGTTTCTGTGTTCTTGAGTTGAGGAAGTACGCAGCAGCGTGTTTTTTTTTCTCTCTTTTCATTCCCGCTGGCATGGCCGGTAATGCAGCTTTTTTTCTTTTTATTTGGGGGGAGGGTTGAGAGCGAGAGTCAAGTTTTCCCGACCAAACGGGTAAAACTCATAATGTTCGCCGTCCTAACCACCTCCTCTGTGAAAAGAAAATGCTTCGTTCAATCTCTCTCTAACGAACAAGGCTCGGATACCAGAAGCAACAACGCTGGCCTGTGAACAGGACAGGGTAAAAGCGAACCCCTCGAATCCTGGTGGACGCGTCATGACGCCTCTACATGAACACCTTCCATGACCTCCGACATTTTTCACGCACCTGTAAATTCAGTAAACTGGCCAACCTCCTCTTATTTCTGTCAGTATGATGAAAATGCAGCTGGCTTAGGTGGCGTGATGTGTGTACCTTTTATCGTAATTTATTTTGTTACGTTGTAGTAAACTTTTTTTATTTTGGGCTTGAGGTTGACGCGATTTATGCAATACCTACTTTTAAAAATGTTCACTACAAGTATCAAAACAGTGGGCATGCAAATTAAAAAAGAAACGAAAACAGCGCCAACATCTCTCGAAGACTATTCGCAAAGGAGAATGAAGGTTCGCTTTTGCTAAAGGCAGGTCGCAACCATAGAAACTGTAAAGGAAGGTCTAATTTGCGAGAAGTGGGACGATGAGCAAATATTAAAATGTGAGTGAAATTATCAGCAATAGCATTGATAAAATTATAAACGATTGGGATAGGCAGTCCTGATGCTGTCTTCGAGAGTACCGAATTTCGCTGCTTTTAGTAAAAAAAAAAGCATTCAAACGTTTCGGCAAAAGTAGTGCTACAGATTTAGAAGTATAAGGAAAACTTCCGCCCGAATTGAATTGTTGCTCACGTCACGGGAATGTGAACGTAGCCGCTGTATCACGTAGCCGCTGTCTAGCACCGGAATACATGAGATCGGGATCTACCTATGGATATAGAACGCCTGTCCTGTATTTTTTGTGTGTGTTTGTATTTGTGTGTGCGTGTGTGTTTGTGTTTGGCCGGTTTAAGAAGCTAGTTGTTTTCGTGTACTCGCAGACTTTATAGGATATAATGTGTACCCTGGCTTTAGTGTGCTCAGTTTTTGTGCCTCTCGCATCATTTGCTGTTCTCGTGTATTTTTTGTTCTAAATTATACAAGAAGCAATCAGCAAAACCCTTGCATCGTCAATGAAGTTGATAAATGATCCTTCCGGTATGGTGAACAGCTCTTCCCGGTGGCCATACTTGCTTCGTTTGTCGTGCATCGTTTAGCGGAATTCTGGCCTTCATTTCGAAGTGCTGCGCTTAAAACTTGAATGCTGTGGACTTCATGTGAGTGGTCTTGTGTTTTTTTTTCTTTTTGGTAACTTTTTGTATGTTTGTTTTGTATTCTTTTCACGAATGTTGAGTCATAAATCAGAAACAGCAGCTTATTCTGAATAAATCGAACAGTATGAACTTGAGTGCTTTCTTGAATTTCATGTGCTAGAGCTCTGTGGAGAAAAATACACAGCAACTCTGCAGTGCATGCATTAGATTTGAGAATCCGTTCATATAACCGACGCCTCACCCGTTCACATAGAATAAATAATTAGAGAGCAAACACTTTAAAATGCCGTTGCAGCTCGCTTAAACTCGGTCCGGATGAAGTAAGGACATTCGTAAAATACTCCGGAGGCGCCACGCAGAAGCTCCGGATAGCGGGAACAAAAAACCCATGCAAAACACTCCGGAGGTGCCACGTAATCACTCTGGCTTGCCGGAGCGAAAGGCGGGTAACAAAATGTTCCGGTGGCGCTAAGCAATCGTTCCGGCGCCGAAGGAAAATATCAGTGAGAAGTGCTCCGGATGTGCCACGCAATTGCATCGGCCAGCCGGAGGAAACACTTCGCTCCGAAGGTCCGGGGCGAAAATTCCTCCGAATATGGGGGACGCAAGAGGAAAAGCATTTTCCTCCTACCTCGAAGTATATTTTTTTACAGTGTATGGTTATATGCTATCGTTACTCTCCTCCCCCAATCTCCGTCACTTCACTTGACGTTGCTTGAAATACTATAATTTACGTAGATATATGCTATAGATGTCGTTACCGAGGTGACGCCAACTGATGACATAAGATGAGAGCAGATGACTGCACGCGATAAACTAGGTTCCAAGTGATTCGCACTCGATACGCACCCTGATATCAACTCTATGGTCTCCTCGAATGGTGCTTTCCTCGAAGGCTATCTGCAAGAGAATCGCCGTGTTTGCCTGGAGGCCAGGGAAGAAGAACGCTTTTCCATCGGTCATGGTTGCCAGCGTCTCGATCTCATGATCGGCTGATGTTCCCATCGCTATCGTACTGACTCCCACCTTGGCCGCCATGAGTTCTGGCAGGACGTCATTCAGTTTGGGCGTCATGTTTTCTTCACTATCGCTCATCAGCACAACGATGCCACCTTCCGGTTTCTCATCTGTAGTGTTGAGCACCTGCAATACAATTAGTTTTGCGCGTATCACTGCACTCCGGCCGAGAGTTCTTAAAGTGGCCTTGCTACACTGTTTTTAAACACGGTCAGAAAAGGCTATGGACAGGAAGTCTAGGAGACCATGAACACGTGACCCAAATATAGAGTAGTGCATGTGGCTGGTATATAGCAAGTTTTTTAATGTTATTTAAAAGGCAGCTGTACAGTGCCCAGTCTTTCTCGTCAAGTCACTTCACGGAGGGCTTATTTTTTAAGTGATGCGAATATGCACACACAGAGAAAGAGAGAGCATAAAGAATAAGAAAGCTGTTGTGCAGCCAGTCAGGCAAGTAGCAACTAATGAATATAACTTACGAAAACAACAAAACACATACATATACGAAGTGCACTGCGTCGCTACGGCATAGGTTTATGAGGCACTTGAATTTAGAGCCTGTGGCTGCCACATATTCCATGGCTGCGAGATGGTGGACGCCGTTCACTCAAGAGTTAGGCGCATACTAAAGAACTCCAGGTTGTTAAGATTACCGGAGCCCTGAATCTACAGCGTCACTCATTATTATAATGTGACTTTTAGGATGTAAGACCTCGAGGTTCAAGCCATATAATGAAGCACTTGAAATTCACCATGATGTGCCTAATTACTTTTTCTTTTGTAAAGCACGGCAACTTGCGTCAGATAGAGGGCCGCCACCACTAAATGCATTTGTGCGAGTGCGGGGCAGTCAAATAGGTTGAAAAAAAATGGAGCAGGGAGGAGCTTCAACAAGATTTGAGCCCTATCCTTGCCCCTTGATAGAACCCTTTTCATAAGTCTTTACTGGTGTCCTTTGTTAAAGGGACTTGGAAATAGTATTCGAAAAGCATCGACACCGATCTGCAGAATTAGTGAAATCTGGACGCCTGAAATGTGAAGTTTTTGTTCTTTATTAGTATTCCAACACATGGTGACCACATTGGTTTCGTCATTAAAAGAACGACACGTTCATGTGTCGATATTGCGGCGATGGCGTAGTGGTTAGAGCATCCGCCTCGCATGCAAGAGGTCCGTGGTTCAAATCCCGATGCCGCGCAGTTCCCAATCGGATTAAAAAAAAATCCGCGTGTTGATGGAACTGCATTAAGAGGCCTGGGGTGCGGCCTCACCGATAACCACCGCCGGGAACGAACTCCCTCACCAGAGAAGGATTGGCCACCCTGGTGGAATATCTGGCCACTACCTCCCACATGCATACGTCGAATAACTCACGGCCCTCAGTCCCCAGTAGCTGCGAAGCAACTGACCACGGCGGTGGTCAGATCTGCAACGCAGCAGAGGGTGCTAAGAATCTCTGGATCCGGAAAGCCGCCATTGGAACCTGAACTTGGCAACGTTTAACGCTAGAACATTATCTAGTGAGGGAAGTCTATCTGTACTATTCGAGGAGCTAGAGGGTGTTAAATGGGATATAATAGAGCTCAGTGAGGTTAGGAGGACAGATGATGGCTATACGGTGCTACAGAATGGGCACGTCCTTTGCTATCGGGGCTTGGCAGACAGAAAAGAACTGGGAGTGGGGTTCCTAATTCACATAAACATAGCTGGCAACATAGAGGAATACTATAGCATTAATGAAAGGGTGGTAGGTATCGTAATTAAACAGAATAAGATATACAAGATGAAGGTAGTACAGGCCTACGCGCCTACATGCAGCCATGATGACGCTTCAGTTGAAAGCTTCTATGAAGACGTGGAATCGGCAATGAGTAAGGTAAAAACACAGTATACTATAGTGATGGGCGACTTTAATGCAAAGGTATGGAAGAAGCAGGCTGGAGACCAGGCAGTAGGAGATTATGGCATCGGCACTAGAAACGCCAGAGGAGAGCTACTAGTAGAATTCGCAGAACTCAATAATTTACGGATTTTAAATACCTTCTACCGAAAGCGAGAATACCGCAAGTGGAGATGGAGGAGCCCTAATGGCGAAAATAAGAACGAAATAGACTTTATATTGAGTGCACACCCAGGAATCGTGCAGGATGTGGAAGAGGTTGGCAAGGTACGATGCAGTGACCTTAGAATGGTACGGTCTCCAATTCGCCTAGACTTGAAGAACGAACGACAGAAACTGATACGCAAGAAGCCAATCAATGAGCTAGCACTGAGAGGGAAAGTACAGGAATTCAGAGTGTCGCTGCAGAACAGTTACTCGGCTCTTAGTGAGGAAACCAACCTTAGCGTAGATACAATGAATGATAATCTGACGAGTATCATTACGAAGTGTGCAGTGGAAGTTGGAGGCAGGGTAGTTAGAGAGGACACTGGCAAGCTTTCCCAGGAAACGAAGAACCTAATTAAGAAGCGTCAAATCATGAAAGTGTCAAGTACAACGGACAAAATAGAACTGGCAGAGCTATCGAAGTGGATTAATAGACGTAATGCGATGCAAGAAGGTATAACATGGATAGAATTGAACACGCTCTGATAAACGGAGGAAGCGTCAAAGCAGTGAAGAAAAAACTTGGGATAGGCAAAAGTCGGATGTATGCACTAAGGGACAAAGAAGGCAAAATAACTACCAATATGGATAGGATAGTTAAAATAGCGGAGGAGTTTTACAGAGATCTGTACAGTAGCCGTGACAACCACGACCTTAATATCATAAGAAGCAGTAACCCAGATAACACCCCACCAGTAATGATAGAAGAAGTCAGAAAAGCTTTGGAGAGCATGCAAAGAGGCAGAGGTGCTGGTGAGGATCAGGTAACATCAGATCTGCTGAAAATTGGAGGACAGTTTGTGTTAGAAAAACTAGCCAACCTGTTTACGAGGTGTCTCCTGACGGGAAGAGTACCAGAGTCTTGGAAGAACGCGAACATCATCTTAATACATAAGAAAGGAGATGACAAGGACTTGAAGAATTACAGACCTATCAGCTTGCTTTCTGTAGTATACAAGCTATTTACAAAGGTAATTGCTAACAGAGTAAAGAAAACATTAGACTTCAATCAACCAAAGGAACAAGTAGGATTTCGAACAGGCTACTCAAGAATTGACCACATCCATACTATCAATCAGGCAATATAGAAATGCTCACAGTATAATCAACCACTATACATAGCCTTCATAGATTACGAGAACGCGTTTGATTCAGTAGAAATATCAGCCGTCATGCAGACACTACGGAATCAGGGCGTAGATGAAGTATATATAAACATTTTGGAAGAAATCTACAGGGGATCAACTGCTACCATAGTGCTTCATAAAGAAAGCAACAGAATACCAATCAAGAAGGGTGTAAGGCAGGGGGACACAGTCTCCCCAATGCTATTTACCGCGTGCTTACAGGAAGTTTTCAGAAGCCTAGAATGGGAACAGTTAGAGATAAGAGTTAATGGAGAATACCTTAGTAACCTGCACTTCGCCGATGACATTGCATTGCTGAGTAACTCAGGGGACGAATTGCAACTCATGATTACGGAGTTAGCCAAGGAGAGCAGAAAGGTGGGTCTTAAAATTAATCTGCAGAAAACGAAAGTAATGTACAACAACCTCGGAAAGGAGCAGCGCTTCGAGATAGGTAATAGTGCACTTGAAGTTGTAAAGGAATATGTCTACTTAGGGCAGGTAATAACCGCAGAGCCGAACCACGAGATTGAAGTAACTAGAAGAATAAGAATGGGGTGGAGCACATACGGCAAGCACTCTTAAATTATGACAGGTAGATTGCCCCTATACCTCAAGAGGAAGGTATATAACAGCTGTATCTTGCCGGTACTTAGCTACGGAGCAGAAACCTGGAGACTTACAAAGAGGGTTCAGCTTAAATTGTGGACGACGCAGCGAGCAATGGAAAGAAAAATGGTAGGTGTAACCTTAAGAGACAAGAAGAGAGCAGAGTGGATTAGGGGACAAACGGGGGTTAAGGATATCATAGTTGAAATAAAGAAGAGGAAATGGACATGGGCCGGGCATGTAGCGCGTAGACAGGATAACCTATGGTCATTAAGGGTAACTAACTGGATTCCCAGAGAAGGGAAGCGGGTTAGGGGGAGACAGAAGGTTAGGTGGGCGGATGAGATTAAAAAGTTTGCGGGTATAAATTGGCAGCAGCAAGCACAGGACCGGGTTAACTGGCGGAACATGGGAGAGGCCTTTGTCCTGCAGTGGACGTAGTCAGGCTGATCATGATGATGATGACGTTCATGTGACTCGTGGATGCACTTACTAAGAAGAATAGTATATAGAAGCGAGCTTTATTTACTATGAAATGGACGGCGAGTGTAAGCCAGACTCCAAAACGGAGTAAAAGCGAGTACTCGCAAAAATTTCACTCTGCGTTTCGGCCGGAGTACGGCCGAAACGTAGTATATATATAAATATATATATATAAAGAAGTAAGTGTATACTTAAGGGATCGTTTTTCCGTGTTTGACACAATATTATTGAGATCTAACAGACAATAATGCCAAGGAAAGTATAGGGGACGATATTGGACCGAATTGTAACGTAAAATGAAGAAAGAATGGCGTATGAAAAGAGAATTGCCGTGGGCAGGAATCGGAAACTGCGACCTTCGAATAACGCATACGATGCTCTCTCTCTCTCTCTCTCTCTCTCTCTCTCTCTCTCCACACACACACACACACACACACACGCACACACACACACACACACACACACACATACACACATACATACATACATACATATATATATATATATATATATATATATATATATATATCCTGGTGTCCAGCGACAGGTGTGTAAGCTGCGTACTTCTGACCTCTGCACTAGAGGTTACGCTATCCAATTACGAATACTGGTGATTTCCTCAAACCCAAAAGAAGCAAACACCAAGAAGCATGAATAAGAGTAAGCGCAGAAGGTAAAATTACGCTTCATGTGCTCAGTAATGGCTAAAATTACAGTATACCAGTTTCTACCGTTTTCAAATTCAAATTTCCTGTGAGCTATAAACTAGCCGTTTCCTTGCATTTGCTGTCTTTTATTTTTGTTTTCTTCTCTTGGTGAGATTCTTCCGCAATTATTGTGTTGCCACTTTTCCTTGCTGCATACACCGCTTTGTTATTAGCTAATTTTTTTTTACTTTGTATTTGTGTAAACGTATACTTCTTTGTGCGATTCTGTTTTTTCGTGTTACCCCGCTGCAATGTTGCCCTCGCGGCGCTGCAGGTACTTGTATAAATGAATAAATAAATACTTAAATAAATAAATACGATAAAGTTTCTTTTCTCTTTGAGCACGCTCACTTGAAGGCACTCACCTGGAGGGTTCGTTGGAGGCCGCATCCAATGCACGTCTGCCCGGCCGCTTTCAAATCCTTCACCGCGTTCAAGAAGCTCTGCCTGGTAGAAACATTTACTGGCATTAATGGGTGGAGTACCGCAGCGCTGCTACTGAACGTAACGATGGCAAGGCTCTTCGATCCATCCGCAATGTCTCGGACGTATCGTGTCAATGCGTCTTTCAGGAAGGTCATTCGATTATCACCCTGGAATATTCAGAGAATACATGAGTGAAATGATTGACCACTTTTTAAGTGCTCTACATCTGCACTCCAAAAGACCCTGATGCCTTGCACTGTAGTACGAAGTTCAAGTGAAACATTACCACAACTGAGAGCCAAATTTGTTCATGAGTTATGTGCGTTAATTAGCAGCTTCACAACTGATCATTGCGATATTTATTCGTAAATACTTAACATATAGTGTAATTAACGCTAGCATCATTATAACTTCAACGCCAAGTATTAGATAGAACCACCCAGAATTATAGGGTTGTGTTTAAACGAACCGTCAGAGGCTGGAGGAGCCGTTTATTAGGTCGTGAGGGTGAGATCAGCAGTGGCCTTGTAGATAGAGACTTTTTGGAGACAGAAACTACCACAAGAGACTTTTTATTCCGGGGTCCACCAAGGCTTTACCGAGCCATTTCCGTCAGGGATAAGACGTTCGTTTTAAGAAAAAAAAATGGTCGGCATATTCACAAACTTAATTAACTGTTAACTTGTCGCATAAACCACTAGACTCTTAACAAATAAAGGTAGTGCGATTAGCTAATTTTACTACCTAGTTATTAAATCATTAGGGCTGACTGGAGTTGTTACTCCATTACAAAACTGTTAGTAACTGCACAAATAGAGGTTTACGCCTATTTTGTTATGTATGCGCGTGCACTGTTATATCATGATAATGCATTTAATAAAGTATAGGGTACAAACACAAGGTGGAATCGTTCTCGTACATTAATTAATGGCTGTTCACGACTTGATGCGACTATACCGTGGTAAGTGCGCATCACAGCAACGTACTTATAGAGAACTGATCACAAATTCATGGGATCACATCATACTCGCAAATGGCCCTACATATGGTGATGCTCATATGATCATAACATATGCTCGTGTGAGTATGAGAAGAAGAAGAAAACTTTATTTGCGAAAAACACTTCATTGCCGCTAAACCAGGGCAACGCTGCGTGTTCCCGTCCCTATTCCAAGGCGCCGCTGGTCCACGCCATACTTTTAGCGCTCCTGAATAGCATCCGCGTGTCCTCAAGGGCCGGGCTGGACAGCATTGCCTCCCACCTCTCTTTGCTGTTATCTCGTGCCTGTTCTTCAGTGTGTGCCGTACATTCCCACGTGTTGTGGTAGAGCGTTGGTGTGCTTCCACACCAGGGGAATATGTCTCTATGTTGTGGGGTAGTACGCATGCAAGCTGTGAATGTTTATGTATGTGTTAGTTTGGAGTCGGCGTAACGTCGCAGAATCTATGGCCGAAAGGTTCTTGTGTAGTGCTGCAGTGGGTAATGCCTCCGCAACTCCCTCTGACATTGCAGGATCACTTTGTAATTGGGGAAGCGATTCTCAAATGAAAAGAAAAGAAACGTGAGCCCCGTAACTGTCTTTCAAGGGGAGGACACCTCAACGGTAGTTCATGAGGGGTGTGGATAAAGAGGGATTAAAAGGATATGAATAAAAGGTATAGAGATAGAGAGAGCGAAAGGAGAGAGCGAGGCGCAGAAACAGTCACATAGAGAAGTAAGGAGAAGATAGGTAAGATGTGCACGGTCGCAGGAGTCCGAAGATGGGGCACCACTCGGCTAGAGCTCTTGTCGGCGTTCGGAGATGGTGTATAGGGCGAGCCAGTTGGTCAGAGCTGCGCTGTCGTCGGAGATCGCGGGGGCACAACCGGTTGGCATGAAATCCAGCCAGCGAGTCCCGCTTTGTAACTGGGATTTATGGGTGTCGGGTCCTCCACGGTTTTGCCATCGGCAGCTCGGTAATTCGTGAAACATCGAGCCGCCTCATGTGCATAGAGGTTCCCAGTGAAACCCTCGTGTCCCGGGGCCCGAATGATTCTTTGGGTATAGCGTATGCCCAGCTGTCTGCTACATCGGGTGAGTATCCGGTGCGCACTTGTATAAATGGATCACAAGTGAGAACCCACACGCATACGCACACGCAACTTTTGGAGACTTCGTCATAGCAAATTTGTACGGTAGCAGCAACTTGAAGGCTATATATACCCCTACTTTGGTATCGCCATCGTGTATGGGTCAGCAGCCATTGAACTAAGTAAAGAATTGTTGTTTTCGACACATCATAGGCGCTTCTATTTGCTGATGTGTGTCATTACGTAGCACGAAACTTCTGTGACAAGGTTCAAGTGCCCATGTTACAAGTGCCTATGTTGCAAGTGCCCATGCGTAAGAAAATACATGACACAAAAACATCTCTTGAAAAGCCTATGAACCTGAATTTGTTGGTAAACATTCTTAGTAAAAATGACATCACCCGCTGAAAGGAACCATGGGAAGATGCGAAGAAGCGTGCGCTAACGCTTACACTGGCGGCATTGACGCGCAGGCGCTGATCGCGGAGTTGCGGAGAAAAGAAACCTGAAGAGAAGCAAATCGCGCTGTGATGAACCGGTGTTTCGTACTGGGACACGCTAGTCGCTGCTAATGGGTAATAAGAGACAAAAAGCTACGATTAGATGTAGAGACCTTCAGTGCGTGCACTTTAGGTTAGCGTGCATGCTGGGAATTTCTTTTGCAAAACAACGACCAGGGAAAATCTCTTACCGGCACCATCTTTTAGGGTCAAGTTACAGTTTCTATATATAGAAGGGTGGCCAGTGAACTATGTTCAATGCCAGCAATAAGTTGCTTTCAATCATAAACTCACTCGCAGACGCTCGCTGTGTCAGCGTTGCGGGGTGAGATGGGAGAGCATTGAAGAGGAAAGAGAAGTACATCTGTGTACAGTTGTCGTGTATACTGTCATGGGATTCAAGCGTATATTCTTTGAGACATCACATCGCTTACTTTCATGCTGTCCGAGACGTCAAGAGCCATTACAACCCGTTGGGGTAGATCTTCCGTGTGCTGCATCTCTTCGAACGTTGTCTCGATGCGCTTGGACAAGTTGGCACGGGCAAGGCTGCAACAACAATGGGAGAGTGCCCAAATGACAGGCATAAGGCTTGGGCGTGTTGGTTTGTGTCTGCTTAGACACTCTTACCCTCCTTTCCTTGGTGCACACCACGAGATATTCTGATGTCCACGAGTGTTGGCAACCTGTTTTTGAAAAATATCCTACGCCGAGGCAAAAATTACTCTACTCTACCCTACATACCATTTCCGTTTGCTTTAAGTTTTTTTACACCTAAATAGCACCGTGTAAAAATGATAGCGTAGAGATAACGTTCACTCTAAAACGTTCGGACATATGAGGTGCCTCCTGGATGAGCTCACTTATGACCGGGTGACGATCATTGACGCCCCATTGTTATGTCACAGTGGCGTCACAGGGAATTTCTAATGAGGTCGAGACTTATGACACTATATCTTGATGTCTTCTTGCAACAGACACGTTGCCGCCGATCATCACTTTTAGTTAAAAGACCCTCAACGCAAAGAACAGATGGGATATGATAAACAGAAAAAAGAACACACCAAGAAAAAAAGAAAGCTGTTTGAGTGATGTTTGACGCAATGTCTGCTGTATTTTATGCTGGTGAGATTTCAAATAAGACAGGCTCAATGCCGATCTTCCCAAGAATGTCACCTTCGGAGAGGTCTTGAGGATCTTTCACATTTATCCATGAGCGATGGTGAGCGAAATGTTGAAATTGCCTTACGCCATCGCGGTGCTACCCTACGGTGGCTGGCGAAAAGTTCCGGAAATGCCCAAGTAGGGTCACTCCGCTATGGTTGGCAACCTTGGTGCACACCAAGTGCACTGTAACACTACCTCCATTTACTCGGTGAAAAACGCATGCGCTTACGATCGAAAAAGTTCGCCGTGGTTGTACAATGGAGTTCTCAACTGCTGACCCCAATATTACGGGTTCTGTCACAGCCGTGTCAATTACATTTCACCGTCATTATCATGGCCACCATCATCATCTTCATAATCATCATCAGCTTGGCTACGCCCACTGCAGGACAAATGCCTCTCCCTTGAGCCGCCAATCAACCTGGACCTCTGCTTTTCGCTGCTCTGTAATATTTGCGAACTATGCATTATCATTGGGCCACCTAACATTGTCTCCCCCCCCCGTGCTTCTGTGAGAATCCAGTCAGTTACCCTTAATGACCAGTGGTTAGCTTACCTACACACAACGTGCGCGGCTCATGTTCATTCTTTCTTCTCGATTTCAACTATGATATCATTTTGTTAACCACTGTTTGATACCCGACTCTCTCTACTCTCTTCATGTCTCTCAAAGTTACACCTATCATTTGCCTTTCCATAGCTGGCTGCGTCATCCTCATTTTGGTGGAGGTGAAATGACAAAAACCTTTGTACTATGCTATATCAGTGCACGTTAAAGGACACCAGATTCCGGTGCCCTCAACTACGGTGTCTCTCGTAATCATATTGAGTTTTTTTTTTATGTAACAGCTCAAACATTATTATCATGCTTTGGTAAACGCAAGCTTTATTTTCTGTTTCTAGATTACGTGATAGCTATTCATCTCCGCTGGGTGAGTTTCTAGGGACTGATAACTACAAATTTTGCACGGGGCTTTCACTCTACATCTCTTTACTACCTGATGGTGTGTGGCTCTACTGACAGAGCCTAAGCCAAGGTGTTAGATGTTTTAATTTACTCCTGTTGTTAGGTGACGGGAATTCGAAAAGGTATCTCTTCATTGCATGTTCTAAATGAAAATTTGGGAATCGCATAACTCTTTTCTGCACTTTCGATTCTCTTAATTTCTTTTGAGTTTACCTCAAAACAATTAAAGTAGTTAATTCCAATGATAAATTCGCTTGGTTAAATCTCATTTAGGCAAATTGTTTTAACTGATCTATTCGAAAATTCTTCGGGATGACTTTCTTACTTCGATTTCCTCCGTTCGTAAATAATTTTCGCCAAGCAATGTGCTTTGTTTAGGTATGCTAGAGAATACCCAAACATGCTTACTTTTTTATCTATAATGCGCCGGAATACAGTTAAAGAAAATTAAAAATCAAAACTTTTACATATCACCCGAATTCCCGTCAAATCACCGGGACTGCGCCTCTGTCAAACCGAATAGCAGTGCCTTTACGGATGTACGGTTTCTAAAAAAGTGAACAGTGGCGCCGTTCTACCTTATCAGAACCAGTTGCTTGTCAGAAGAATGTTACAGCGGTATGATGATGTGTGTACAAATGAATAAGTTAGACGAGTAGATGAGAGAGAGAGCCATAGATACTTAGTGAAGTCTTCGTTCTCGCTAATGACTTCCCACGTGGATCTTCCTTGGCAGATCGCATTCTGCTCACTGGGTGCGTATGGGTTGTGCTGGCGTGCTCCGTTAGTGGAATCACAAAAGTGGCTTACCTGCAATATTTGTTGGCATTATAGAGCCAAAATACGTCGTTCGTCGAACAATCGTACCAATCTTTTTTCGGTGCAGGGAAACCATTACACTACACCCGGGAATGCACGGCTGAGAGTAATACGTTACGCTTTATTTGTCTCATTTTAAGACGAAAAACTTTAATAGACAGTCATAGTTTACCGGGCTTAGCGGGATAGCGGGGTCGAAGAGCGCATGCGCAGTAACGTACGTGACCCGTTCCGCTAACCGTACGCATGCTATTTTTCATATTTACCGTTACTGTGTTAGCGTGGTGTATGCACGTAAAACACGTCGGCGTTTTTGGACGCCCGCTCCGAAGTGATTTTCGCGTAGTTGTTGATATATTCACTTTGTTCGCAGTAAACCACAGGTAAAATGGCTTCGCTTGCATCCAGTTGGCTTCGATGATTGAGAATTACGAATAAGTTAGCTTAGCTTTTGAGATAGCTTCCCATTTCAAACGTCTTTAGGCCTAACTAGAAAATAGATGTAAAAAATTTGCAACATAATCTTTTTCGCGATCAGTGCGTGGTTAAAATTTATTTACAATTAATATTACTAAAATGAATTTGTACGATGGTTTCGCGCGGTGACATAGGCAAACATCCTTGTTTTTTTTTGTCACTGTTCTTTAACTTATTAACCCTTTGATATGTGGTGCACGTAAACCACGTAAGCGCTATTCCGCTAAACTATAGTGCGCTGTCCGCAACGAATATTTGCTGCACGGTAACGCTATTCTCTTAACTGCCGCTATCAAACTAATGGTGCACTATAACTGTCTAATATTTCGCAGTCGAGTTCATCCTTCCATGACCTGCAACGGTGCTAGCTGCGGTATCTCCCACCCCCTCTCAGCAATCACGTGACGGCAATGTGGCGCATAGCAACAGCTGCCCCGCTGTACCCCTTTGGGTGCTTACTCTCAGCTATCACGTCATTGCTTAGGAAGTGTTGAAAACAAAAGAAAAAATGAAGAGGGGAGTAGAGAAATAAGGAAAGAGACAGCGTAGTGTAGTATGGTTAGGAGTAGTAGCTAATTTCCACGAAAGAAACTTCCAGAACTGAGTTTTTAGCTGTCAGTTCATTGATTGATTCAAACATTTATTTATTCATTTTCTTTCATTAATTATTTATTGTAGTTTTGTTAGTTGGACACGAATCTCCAGAGTTCATTCATTCATTCATTCATTTAGTTAGCACTGTTTTTTGTCACATGCAGTTCATGCAATTAAAGATCTACAAAGGCAGCATTGCTTTTCACTGAGAAATGGCACAATTTTTTTCTATTACTGAATTTTTTTCTATCAGCCCAGAAATACTGTTCTTCATACGACAAAAAAATGACGTTTTCGTCAAAATTCTCCAGAAAAATAAAACTGCGCTTTCGTGTAAGCAATTGAAATAGATTTTCGCCGAGATTCATTGCAATTCCTGCCTTTGTGGCCCAGGGGCAATCATTTTTGTTGGAAGTGTCAAAGTATAGATGAACCAATAAGCATGCCTCAAATAATGGAAGGTACTCACGTTGGCGACATACGGCATGAACATGATTGATGATTTCACAGTATCTGTCATGTCTGTTTTGATATGCATAACGCACTTTTCCTGAAATGTACATGTAGTTTTGTTCAGTGGGCACGAATCTCCAGAGTCCAGTGTCAAGTCGAAGGTAAACTTTGAGGAGCACGTGTTCAGTTTGAGTTCTCGGTGTCCTGTGACCTGAGTGAGCAGAAAGTAAGCGCAATTAGCAAAACATGAACATCAGCGAACTGCAAGGTGCATCAGCGAACTGCAAAACTGTCTTGATGTGCTAGTGCGTGTAAACGTTATTCAAGAAAATTGAAATTGAGAGAGAGTAAATGCTTAATACAGTGCTTCAGTTGCGAACTTCTGCTAGTTTTGGCGTCCATAACTGCTTCTGGCAGCTGCCATGGTCAGACCGAATACGTCGCACCAAAAAAATAACTGCAGTTTATCCAACACGATCACAGCTAACTTCTTTTAAGGTACCCCTGATAAGTCCATTTCTGTCCGAGTATGCACTTACGGTCACTGTTTTGGGTCACCGGTCACTGTTTGCTGTTCCGACTGTAACTGTGTAAGGGTGTAATAGTGGGTCATGTATTACTTGTTGTTTGTGACGCTGATGCTGATTGCAAACAGGAGCGTGAGCATTATGTGAGGCCCTTGTGGCCATTTGCTCTGGCTCCTTGTTTCTGTAAAGGAAGTAAAACAAACTTCTACGACTGGTTTGCTCAGGTGTGCACTTTTTCCTAGCTTTTAGCAATGACTCTATGGAAGTTTCGTCAGGGATAATTTCCGTCATCACAGATAATGTCTTGAAAAGATCGCTGATGACACGTAATGTGGTGCTGCACCTTAGCGTTAGCTGGAGGACAACTATGGGAAGGAGCTTCTCTGTAAACAACTTCAATAGAACTCTTTGGATGTGCTCCAGTGGTCATCACAGCTTCGCTGGTATTGTGAGTTTTGTTGTCAGTTTTATATATTCGGGCTTGAAATGACGATTTTGCTCGAGTTAGCAGTCAATGCTAGGTGTTTCGACGTTATAGCTGTTACTAAGTAATTTACAATCGAGCAGCGTAACAAAAAGAAAAAAAATGTGGTGCATTCAGAACTCTATAAGCACTATGGTGCATTTCTAGCTCCCAGCATTGCGATGGCTGTACTGCAATCAAAAATAAAAATATTAACCATGATTATATGAAAGTTTATACGTAGTAAAAAAGAAATGTTGATCAAGGCACAGTGCCAATGGGACCTACATAATTTGCGAAAGATCAAAGAAAGCGGATAGTATGTAACAAACAGCATTTCAAACTCTTCAACTTGCGAAAGAAAACACTGCAGTTATGATTATTTGCTTCGGAGATCTTACAAGCAAATATCGTTCTGTCGTTCTTTATGAAACTGTCGCTCTTTATGAAAGGGAACACGCGATAGCGTGACCTGCTCTCTACAACGGCTGCGTACTGTATCTTGTTGGGCCTGTCCTGCGACCTAACTGGTTGTTTTGTTCGCCAATAGATGACGCCAAAAGCCAACGTCTTTTTTTTTTGCTGTTGGTTGATGATGGTCTTGCAGGCAGCCACCACAGAGCGCAGGCCACGCGCTTACGTGTTCCCTTTCATAAGGGACGACAGTGTACCTAATTGACAGTGACACCTCAGATAAAAATCGTATTACAGGATCCTCCTCGCAGTAGGTGAGTGGGTACTTTTCGTCATCCCGCCAGCCGTGTTCGTCAAAGACTCCGTACCGGTAATGGGCCCATTCGTGCACAAAGACGTACGCTGCAACAGCAAAGTAGCGACGTCAGTAAGAACGCACCATGTCATAGAATTAAGTTGTTCGTCGAATTCTACGACTAGCATAAGTAGTTGATAGTACAACGCCGAGAATATAACACAGGAATCATTAGCTAGTGTAAGGAGGAAGGAGAATACGCCGGAGTGGGCCATCTCTTTAGCCAGACGTTAAGCGTGAGCGATTGGCCCTAGCGCTGCGATTCCTGTGTCGGTTGTCGCCGCCTCCTTTCAGTATGAATATACCTGCTGTAAAAGCGCTACTTACGCCAATAAACCGCGTTTCTGAATGGTGGAGGTGCGGGTTAACTCAACCTTGAACACTGCAACAGGAAACTACCTGGCCCCCCTGAAATGGCTGACGAAGCATATCGAATGACCTTCACCTTTTATTTCACTCTTTTCCAATGTTATCCTTCTTTTATCTTTTATTCCGCATACCTCAATCCAGTGCCGACCTGTTGAGGTGTCCTCGTGAGGAGAGACAGTTATGGGTGGCACTTTTCTCTCCTTTTCTTCTGTAAAAACGACTTATATATATATATATATATATATATATATATATATATATATATATATATATATTAAGCACGGCATGCGACAGCCTCCGATGATCACCGTGCCCACTGCGCTACGCGTGCGCCATCCACCTTTTTTCGACGATACCGATGAACGAAACGTTGAAGATTGGCTGTCGACATTTGAAAGGGTAGGCGCAAGCAACAAGTGGGACGACCCTTCGAAACTGCAATATGTACCCTTCTACCTGAAAGAGGTAGCGAGTCTCTGGTTTACCAAGCACCACTCGGAATTCACCGGGTGCTTTTAAGCTACGCATTGCCCATGTGTTCGGTTGGATCGAGGTACGCAAGCTTTGAGGAGTTGCGTAAACAACGGGTCATGACACGGAGGCCAGCGGCCGCGGATGAAACTCTCGTGGCGTTGACCCTCGGCAGAGACCACAAAACACTAATACCGGAAATCGAACGATATGTGCGCGAAGAGGTGGCAGAGGTGGCGAAATTCTTTGCCACCTCTGCCAGAGGTGGCAAAATATTAGAGGTGGCAAAATTCTTTGCCACCTCTGCGTCACCGACGAGAACCGAAAAACTGACTGTCACAGCTCTGGAGGCACGAGCTTCGTCGTCGTCACAATGATCAAGTACTCGCCTGTCCCCCGCCAACGTTTTGGAAGTGTTTATCGGAGTTTTATGAACTCTCGCCCTTCTTGATACCGGAGCTGTCATTTCTGCCATGAGCCGAAAACTTGGCCGCTCCATACTAAACGTCACGACGCCTCCATCTGGATTTTCGGATAGTACAGCGAGAGCGCAACAACTTTGACCCCTGAGAGCGTGTACGGCTGGAGTCACCATTCAGAATATTTTGTACCACATCGAGTTTCTAATGTTGGCCACCTGTTCGCATCACGTAATACTCGAATGAGACTTCTTGCCATGCCACCACGCAGTAATTGAATGCGCTCGCGCTCAGGTGGAACTTGTGTTCGCCGATGTCCCGTCTGCCAACACCGACCGACTTAGCGTTGGCAAGCTTCATGTGGCCACTGACACTGACCATCGTTCTCTTAGTCATTGTCCCTGTTGACCGCACTGACCTTTCTGGCACTACTGTTACGTTCACTCCGTCTGCCATTTTCAGTCATCGCCATGGCACGTCTCTGTCATATGCCATTCTGCCTCCCAATGATGATGCAACGGGAATACTTGTTCGCAATCCCAGATTATGTCCTCTCACCTTACACCATCACGAGACACTTGGTCGCGTTCACCCAGTAGACGAACGCTCTATCGTGCCTATTGAATCCCATGACACTGGCCCAAAGCTTCAGTTCGATGCTGTACGTCCTTGTTTCCATCCGGATGACGTCTCTCTCGATGTAATCAACTGCTACATCGAATGCGAGCTCTCTCGGGATCAATGAGCACGACAAATAACGCTTCTTCGTGAGTTTATACATTAACTTGTATCTCCACAGAAGCCACTGAGTCAAACCAACACTGTCACTCACAGTATCGACACGGTAACGCACACTTCTTTGCGACAACGCCCCTACCGTGCACCAGCAACAGAACGCAATATCATTGCGCAGCAAGTCAATAACATGCTTCGCCACAATGCTATCACGCCCCCTTCAAGTCCCTGGTCTTTGCCTGTAGTGCTCTTCAGAAAAAAAAATGGTTCGATTAGATTATGTCTGGATTACAGACGACTCAACGATATTACGCGTTAAAATTTGTACCCTTCACCCCGCATCTCCACCAATATAAAACGAGGGTTATTGGCGTAAGTAGCACTTGCACAGAATGGTATTGATACTGAAAGCGGGCGGCAGCAACTGACATAGAAATCACAGCGCTAGGGTCAACCGCTCGCGCTGAATAGACCTGCTGTGCAGGCGCTATATATTCACGTCAATAAACCCCGTTTCACCTAGAGATATATGCCAGAAGGTTTGTTCATCGTTTTTGCTTGAACTCGTCAGTTACAGTTTTGCAGTTTTCAGAATGATATGGTCAAGTCGACATCTCTGTTCTCAAAAGTAACATGAAAATGACCCCTTCAATTGCTACAACTATGGCATGGTGTTCAATTTAGTGCTGTAGGCCTGATTAGATTTTGTTTCAAGTCCAAGGTAAGAATGCCTTCTCTAGGTCCTTCAAAGGTGGGCGTAGCATAGAAGTGTGGCCGACCTGTAAATTTGTAAAAGAGAACCCGAGGCGTGAGGTAGGGTACGAACTGGAGTTGTTACGGACGTTCGAGTAAAATTCGCCAAACTATGAGCGATAAGTCACCAAAAGTCGCCATTTGTCGTCAAATTTCGTGAAAAATTCGCTACTTTACATATATATGGCCAGGGTGGCTATAAAAAACAGCAGCATGCTTAACACCTCAATTATCTTGACGTTTTTCAATACCAAAAGCATCAGCCGGTTCACTATGGGGGCACAGAAAAATGACATGCATGCTCCAGCAGCATTTTTGAATGTTAGCTCCTCATAACAAAAGTTTTTGATGGTTTCGATTGTAGCAAATACAGGGCGACGCAGTCGGTATAACAACAAGGAGAGGGCGTGCGTAGCATTCGCGCAGATTTGAAAAAAAATGTTGTAGTCGAATCATGCGCCCGGTAATCGAGCAACTTACTTAACAAAACAACGGAAATAAATTCGGAAACGCATTAGCATCACTGCAGCTTCTAAATTTTCTGAAGGGTGCCTAAAGAAGCTAATTTTTTGATCGGCTGAAATACTCTGTTAATAAAAAAGTCACAGCTTTGCCGCAAAGTCGAAGCATTGAATGCTATAGCAACACATTGGAAAGTCACACGAAGAATGGCAAGCAGATTGAGAGTATACTCTCAATAATATATGTACTACATTGTATATTCAATTTTGTAGTGGATGATTGTTTACTTGAGATTACAAATTGTTAACACTGTTATTTCATGAGCCCTGCTGTGAAGCTGCTGTCGCAGCTCAGTCAAGTTGTGTCTGAGAACATTTTGTGCGCTTTCGCTGTCTGTAAAATTCTTACATTTACGGCCGCTCTAGACGTGTGTCAAAGCTTTGTATTCTTGCACAGTAAATTTCTCAGCAGAAAAATATTTTATGTTGTCATTTTAACATTACCACGTTTAATCTTAAAAAATATTAAAACATCAAACTTCGTTCATACATGCTGACCATGCAAATATTGTAGGTAGCGAAAGAACGGCCCCTGTGAAAATTAGTAGGGTGGTTGTACTGCACAAGATATGTCATTAAAATATCTCTCGACTCATCGCGGGTGCGGCGATGGCGTAGTGGTTAGAGCATCTGCCTCGCATGCAAGAGGTCCGTGGTTCAAATCCCGGTGCCACGCAGTTCCCAACTGGATTAAAAAAAATCCGCGTGTTGATGGAACTGCATTAAGAGGCATGGGGTGCGGCCTCAC
The DNA here is from genome assembly GCF_043290135.1 of Rhipicephalus microplus. Taxonomy (NCBI): domain Eukaryota; kingdom Metazoa; phylum Arthropoda; class Arachnida; order Ixodida; family Ixodidae; genus Rhipicephalus; species Rhipicephalus microplus. The sequence goes on along the minus strand of NC_134704.1, from coordinate 145,314,026 downwards.
CGGTAACCACCTCCGGGAACACACTCCCTCACCAGAGAAGGATTGGCCACCCTGGTGCAGTATCTGGCCACTACCTCCCACATGCATACATCAAATAACTCACGGCCCTCAGTCCCCAGCAGCTGCGAAGCAACTGACCACGGCGGTGGTCAGATCTGCAACGCAGCAGAGGGTGATAAGAATCTCTGGATCCGGACAGGCCGCCATTGGAACCTGAACTTGGCAACATTTAACGCTAGAACCTTATCTAGTGAGGGAAGTCTAGCTGTACTATTCGAGGAGCTAGAGGGTGTTAAATGGGATATAATTGGGCTCAGTGAGGTTAGGAGGATAGGTGAGGCCCATACTGTGCTACAGAATGGGCACGTCCTTTGCTATCGGGGCTTGGTAGACAGAAGAGAACTGGGAGGGGGGTTCCTAATTCACAGAAACATAGCTGGCAACATAGAGTAATACTATAGCATCAATGAAGGGGTGGTAGGTATTGTAATTAAACTGAATAAAAGATACAAGATGAAAGTAGTACAAGCTTACGCGCCTACATCCAGCCATGATGACGCTTCAGTTGAAAGCTTCTATGAAGACGTGGAATCGGCAATGAGTAAGGTAAAAACACAGTATACTATAGTGATGGGCGACTTTAATGCAAAGGTAGGGAAGAAGCAGGCTGGAGACCAGGCAGTAGGAGATTATGGCATCGGCACTAGAAACGCCAGAGGAGAGCTACTAGTAGAATTCGCAGAACGCAATAATTTGCTGATTTTGAATACCTTCTACCGAAAACGAGAAAACCGCAAGTGGACATGGAGGAGCCCTAATGGCGAAAATAAGAACAAAATAGACTTTATAATGACTGCACACCCAGGAATCGTGCAGGATGTGGAAGTTGTTGGCAAGGTACGATGCAGTGACCATAAAATGTTACGGTCTCGAATTCGCCTAGACTTGAAGAAGGAACGACAAAAACTGATACGCAAGAAGCCAATCAATGAGCTAGCACTGAGAGGGAAAGTACAGGAATTCAGAGTGTCGCTGCAGAACAGGTACTCGGCTCTTAGTGAGGAAACCAACCTTAGCGTAGATACAATGAATGATAATCTGACGAGTATCAATACGGAGTGTGCAGTGTAAGTTGGAGGCAGGGTAGTTAAACAGGACACTTGCAAGCTTTCCCAGGAAACCAAGAACCTAATTAATAAGCGTCAAATCATGAAAGTGTCAAGTACATCAGACAAAATAGAACTGGCAGAGCTTTCGAAGTTTATTAATAGACGTAAAGTATGCGATGTAAGAAGGTATAACATGGAGAGAATTGAACACGCTCTGAAAAACGGAGGAAGCGTCAAAGCAGTGAAGAGGAAACTTGGGATAGGCAAAAGTCGGATGTATGCACTAAGAGACAAAGAAGGCAAAATAACTACCAATATGGATAGGATAGCTAAAATAGCGGAGGAGTTTTACAGAGATCTGTACAGTAGCCGAGACAACCACGACCTTAATACTATAAGAACTAGCAGTAACCCAGATGACACCCCACCAGTAATGATAGAAGACGTTAGAAAAGCTTTGGAGAGCATGCAAAGAGGCAAAGCCGCTGGTGAGGATCAGGTAACATCAGACCTGCTGAAAGATGGAGGACAGATTGTGTTAGAAAAACTAGCCACCCTGTTTACGAGGTGTCTCCTAACGGGAAAGGTACCAGAGTCTTGGAAGAACGCTAACATCATCTTAATACATAAGAAAGGAGATGACAAGGACTTGAAGAATTACAGGCCGATCAGCTTGCTCTCTGTAGTATACAAGCTATTTACAAAGGTAATTGCTAACAGAGTAAAGGAAACATTAGAATTGAATCAACCAAAGGAACAAACAGGATTTCGAACAGGCTACTCCACAATTGACCACTTTCCTACTATCAATCAGGTAATAGAGAAATGCTCAGAGTATAACCAACCACTATACATAGCCTTCATAGATTACGAGAAGGCGTTTGATTCAGTAGAAATATGAGCCGTCATGCAGACATTGCGGAATCAGGGCGTAGATGAAGTATATATAAACATTCTGGAAGAAATCTACAGGGGATCAACTGCTACCCTAGTGCTTCATAAAGAAAGCAACAGAATACCAATCAGGAAGGGTGTAAGGCAGGGGGACACAATCTCCCGAATGCTATTTACCGCGTGCTTACAGGAGGTTTTCAGAAGCCTAGAATGGGAACAGTTTGGGATAAGAGTTAATGGAGAATACCTTAGTAACCTACGCTTCGCCGATGACATTGAATTGCTGAGTAACTCAGGGGACGAATTCCAATTCATGTTTACGGAGTTAGACAAGGAGAGCAGAAAGGTGGGTCTTAAAATTAATCTGCAGAAAACGAAAGTAATGTACAACAACCTCGAAAAAGAGCATTGCTTCGAGATAGGTAATAGTGCACTTGAAGTTGTAAAAGACTATGTCTACTTAGGGCAGGTAATAACCGCAGAGCCTAACCACGAGATCGAAGTAACTAGAAGAATAAGAATGGGGTGGAGCACATTCGGCAAGCACTCTCAAATTAAGACAGGTAGATTGCCACTATCCCTCAAGAGGAAGGTATATAACAGCTGTAGCTTGCCGGTACTTAGCTACGGAGCAGAAACCTGGATACTTACAAAGAGGGTTCAGCTTAAATTGAGGACGACGCAGCGAGCAATGGAAAGAAAAATGGTAGGTATAACCTTAAGAGACAAGAAGAGTGCAGAGTTGATTAGGGGACAAACGGGAGTTAAGAATATCATAGTTGAAATAAAGAAGAGGAAATGGACATGGGCCGGGCATGTAGCGCGTAGACAGGATAACCGCTGGTCATTAAGGGTAACTAACTGGATTCCCAGAGAAGGGAAGCGGGTTAGGGGGAGACAGAAGGTTAGGTGGGCAGATGAGATTAAGAAGTTTGCGGGTATAAATTGGCAGCAGCAAGCACAGGACCGGGTTAACTGGCGGAACATGGGAGAGGCCTTTGTCCTGCAGTGGACGGCGTCAGGCTGATGATGATGATGATGATCTCTCGACTAGACCTGTGATTCGTTCCCGAAATCCCCAGTGGCGGTCCGCCGGTGTTTTTTCTCCAGTGACAGCGCATCAACGGCGAGAGGGAGAGTGGGGTGGGTTCAACATTTATGTGTCCCGTGAATTTGAAAAAAAAAACTGTTTCCCTGAAAGGGTGAAGCAGTGAATGCGATAAGAACAAGTCTTAATGTTATAACGATCTAAGGCGAGCAGCTTACTATTTTCATACGATCTCTTCATACGTGTCTGTGTTTCACGCTTGTATATCGCTCCAAGTTCTTCATTGCCTTTACTTCTCCCTTGTTTACGTACTTTATCGGGTAAAAAAACTGAAAAGGATAAAAGGGCAATAAGCCGTTCAAGGCTGGAGGACGCCGCAGTGTTGAGACAAGCAATACCCTTCTGACTTCTGGAGAAAAGTACGTTGGGAGCTATTCTCGATGTGTTCATCTAAAGAAGTCGTCCACAATCTATTTGAGCAGAGGACATTCATTTCCACTAGAAATAGAAAAGTGGTAAGCTGTAATGTTTGCTTTCGACCACGTCCAAGCACCGAACCCACCAGCACATTCCAAGGGTAAAAGGAGGTGTGCAAAATTTATAGAAACGTGAACTTGTCAAGTTTTCACTTGCATATAAACGTGTCCCAAATGTTTAGGAACGATGCAGGGAGAGGGTATCGACCTTCACAACTCCATTAGAGTCGAAATTAACCGTGCCTTCGATCAGAATTTATGCACGACCTCTGAGATGTACGCCCAAAAGCGGGCGTCTGGGCACCTGCATTCATTGCACTGAAGAGCATTAGTGTCGATATTTGTTGAAACTTCCGGACATCGAAATGATGATGCTAAAAAAGAACCGTAAACAGTGATTGTGGTGATCGCTGATATGCAGCTAACCAACTGTCGCCGAAACAGACAGTACTCCAGCAGGACATATCGAGTATAACTTCGCAGTCATAACAAGAAAATGAGCACATCCCACGTATTGTGGGCATCGATGATTTTCGAAGCACGAATGATTAAGGTTGATATGTCACTTAACATAACGTTGTGGTCAAAATGACCAAAACGTTACGAGGCGGACGTAAATTATGGCGTTCATGACTCCCATGCCATGATTATTATGTTTGGATGTGTCATTTACCTTCGTCGTCTATTCACGTCACGTGATACCAAATTTAGTATCACGTGACGTGATATGCGTAGCTTGCGAAACAGCCGCGACCATGCTACGAGCGTAACATGTAGCCATGTTTTGCATCACACGCATATCATGACTATCATGTTTGGACGTGTCATTTACCTTCGTCATCTACTCACGTCATGTGATACCAAACTTGGCATATGTGGAGCTGGCGAAACGGCCTCGAGCACGCTATGAGCGTAGCAAGTAGTCAAGTTTTACAAGACACGCATATCAAAATTATCATGTTCGGACTTGTCATTTACGTTTATCGTTCATTACAACGTATCACATGATACCAAATTTGGTATTTGTGGAGCGAGCGAAACGGCTGCCGGCGCGCTATGAGCGTAGCACGTGGTCATGTTTTACATGACATGCATGGGACGATTATCATGTTTGCACCAGTCATATACCTTCGTCATCTATTGAGGTCACGTAACACCAAATTTGGTATATGCGAAGCTAGCGAAATGATCGCCAGCGCATCATGAGCGCGGTGTGTAGTCATGACTAGTCATAACATGAAAATCGAGACATGCGTGTCACGATTCTCAATTTGCGGGTTGTCATTTATGTTCGCCATGCAGTCCTGTGATACTATACTGTTGTAGTTACCGGGCACACAAAGGTCATTGCAATCATTGCAGTCTTCGTTTGCGAAAAGCGCAAACGGTGCATTCTATTCCATTCGGTTCATGATCTTACAATTTGTTGCTATCACATTCATTTCTTCGCCTTTGCGGCAAAGCTGTCACTTTTTTTTCATACCGAAGAATTGAAAAAAAAATAGATTGCGACAAGTTGTAATTCCCTGCAATGTTCACGTTTGAGTGGGCCCGGCGAAACCGCAGTCGGCAGAGCTCTGAACATGCGTTCTTTATTGTGCTTTCAGGCACTACTGCTATCCGTCGTATCGGCGGCACCAACTTCGGACACGCAACGACCAGCTACAGAGGCTATCACGACAGCGACTGACAGTGCAGATTACAGCTACCGCCGCATAACACTGGATCCAGTCAGCGCCACCACGGGAGCCTGGGGAGTGACGTCACCAGTGAAGCTGCTTATATACCCGACGCTGATGACCGAAAACTTCAGTGGGCCCGGCGAAACCGCAGTCGGCAGAGCTCTGAACATGCGTTCTTTATTGTGCTTTCAGGTACTACTGCTATCCGTCGTATCGGCGGCACCAACTTCGGACACGCAACGACCAGCTACAGAGGCTATCACGACAGCGACTGACAGTGCAGATTACAGCTACCGCCGCATAACACTGGATCCAGTCAGCGCCACCACGGGAGCCTGGGGAGTGACGTCACCAGTGAAGCTGCTTATATACCCGACGCTGATGACCGAAAACTTCAGTGGGCCCGGCGAAACCGCAGTCGGCAGAGCTCTGAACATGCGTTCTTTATTGTGCTTTCAGGTACTACTGCTATCCGTCGTATCGGCGGCACCAACTTCGGACACGCAACGACCAGCTACAGAGGCTATCACGACAGCGACTGACAGTGCAGATTACAGCTACCGCCGCATAACACTGGATCCAGTCAGCGCCACCACGGGAGCCTGGGGAGTGACGTCACCAGTGAAGCTGCTTATATACCCGACGCTGATGACCGAAAACTTCAGTGGGCCCGGCGAAACCGCAGTCGGCAGAGCTCTGAACATGCGTTCTTTATTGTGCTTTCAGGTTAGTTATTACTGTTCATACAAGAGTGACGATCGATGCATTTTGATTGTGCCGTGCCCACATAGATTTCTGAGAATTTTATCGCAGTGTTTTCATGTCTGTAAACTTTTGCTCTGCGGGGACGTTGAAGAAAACCCTGGTCCTGATGTCGCTAAGATGCTTCAAACGCTTATAGACGGACAGAAGGCTATACGAAACGACTTGGCTGACGTCATAAAAAGATTAGATGAAACTGATAAAAACATAGAGTCCCTGACGGACAGAATGTCGCAAGTGGAAAAAGAAATTAAGGAAGTAACAAAGAAGACTAATGCTATGGCTAGCTCCAATGTAAACCTAGGGGAAATTCAAGAAACTATGAGAGCGCACCAAAAGGGAATTAAAAGGGGAATTAAAGAAACCAAAGACGAAACACCCGAGACGCTCAGGCAGAAAGTTATTAAGGAAATAATTGAAGACAAGCTTGGGGTTTGCTGTTCGTCTGTCGCGCGAATACATAGACTAGGAAAGGCGTCATCAAACCGTCCAGTCATCTTGTACTTTCAAAATTACTTGGAAAAACAAGAAGTCTTACGTAAATCAGGGAAGTTGAAAGGAAGTCGTATATTCCTTCAAAACGACTTCTCTGTTGAAACGCGAAGGAAACGAAAGAACTCGCGGCAAAGTGCTAAAACAGATAAAGAGAACGCAAAGAAGGTTTCCTTAGTGAACGACAGGCTGCGTATTGATAATTCATTCTATGTCTGGAGCGATGCCTCAAACGGACGTGTTTTGTTAAAGCAAATGGCTGATGTACAGGATGACAGATAGCTATGCCAGGTGCCACAGCAACTGCGCATCCTCTCTCTGAATGCAAGAAGTATTGTAAATAAAATAGGTGAACTAGAATTGCTGCTGCTTAGTTACAATGCACAACTTGTTGTAATCTCTGAAACGTGGCTTTCAGACAAAATAAGTAGTGACGAAATTGTACCACCAGGTTACAAGTTGTACAGACGAGATCGAGTTTCAAGAGGTGGTGGTGTTGCGGTTGTAGCGAAAGAAATTATAGCTGTTACTTTCATGGACCAGATTCCAAACCATGAAAGTTTATTTTTAAATGTAAAAATATTGGGTTTCACATTCCTGCTTTGCGCAGTTTATCGGCCACCTGATGCAGCGGATTCGTATCTTGAGGAATTGTATGATTTCCTATTGCCGCATCGAAATCGTAATGTTATTATTACTGGTGATTTTAATCTGCCCGACATAGATTGGAAGCAATTTAGATCGGAAAAATATGCAACCTGCAATGTTGTATTAGATATACTTTTAGCAATGAACCTCGACCAAGTTGTACAGGAACCAACTCGAGAAAACGCAGTACTAGATCTTTTCTTTATTAGTCAAAAGTTTTCAAACGGAACACTTACCATAGAGCCCGGCATTTCAGACCATAGGTTACTGTTATTTTCCTGGAGTGCTCCACATGCTGCTAGTGCTAGAATTGCCTCATTAGCGTACATACGTGACTATGTACGTGCTGATGATGAAAGTATTATTGATTATATGGAAAGAAAATTAGTATACCATGTCTTTGAAGATGTTCATTTTTTGTGGAAGAGGTTTAAGGAAGTTGTAGATCATTGTACGGAACACTTTGTACCCATGAAAAGAGTCAGAAAAGGGCGTCGCAACCCTTGGATCAGCCGCGAGATCATTCAGATCAAACGAAAATTAAAAAGACTCTGTAAGCAGCATAAGACCGAAACACAAACATTTCGAGAGCTTAAACATTCCTTAACCGCTAAGATTGCCCTAGCAAAGGGAAAGTATTTCAAGACCACACTCCCAGAGTACATTAAGAACGATCCACAGAAGTTCTGGCGTTTTCTTTCCAACCGTAAAGATTGCATAAAAGAAGTTAAACTTGATGGAGAACTAGTGACGGATGAGGCGGTAATAGCCAAGTGCTTTAACGAATATTTTCAGAGCGTATTTATTAACGATAGCGACACTACAGCGACATCTGTGTCCAATTCTTCTATCGGAGATGTTCCCGTGGTGTCGGTGGAGGGTGTTCTGAAAATGCTACGTAATCTAAAAATTAGAAAAAGTGCTGGACCAGATGGTCTTTCTAATGTATTTCTAAACCGTTATGCTAATCAAATAGCAGAATACTTGACGAGAATATTCCAAGTGTCATTACAGTCTGGGGATGTACCAGAGGATTGGCACAATGCCAGAGTAGTGCCTATCCACAAAAAAGGTGACAAATGCATTGTAGGAAACTATCGACCAGTGTCTGTCCCATGTACATCATGAAAGTTTCTTGAGCACATTGTAGCCGGTGAAATTCTTGATTTTTTAACAATGAATAACATTCTGTCTCAGCATCAGCACGGTTTTAGGCGAGGAATGTCGACTGTTACTCAGCTCGTAACTACAATCCACGAATTCGCAGCAATACTAGACAGATCTGGACAGGTAGATGTGCTCCTACTAGATTTCTGTAAGGCATTCGATAAAGTTTCACATGCGAAGTTGCTTCACAAACTAAGTGTTCTTGGGCTTCCTCAATACCTTGTTAATTGGATTACTGCATATCTGCGAAAAAGATCACAATTTGTAGACATAAATGGCTGTTTATCACCTACTTTGGCAGTTCTGTCTGGAGTACCACAGGTCAGTGTGCTCGGTCCGTTGCTATTTATTATTTTCATAAACGATATAACAGAAATATTACCGGAATCAGTTAGCATAAGGTTATTTGCAGATGACTGCATTATATTCAAAGAAATAAATTCAATTAACGATCACGAAGTTCTCCAGGAATCACTGTTGAAAATACATCAGTGGTGTGGGGACTCTAAAATGCAATTAAATGCTTCAAAGTCAGTGCTACTCCGCATCTCAAGAAAACAGCAACCAAGCGTATTCGAATACCGCCTAAATCAGTCAGTGATTCCGCAGGTTACGCAATACCGGTATTTAGGCGTCACACTGACCAACGATTTAACGTGGACGACTCATATAACAGATATTAGCTCCTCGGCGTTTCGTAAACTATGCGTTCTTAGACGCAAAATTAAGGGCACGCCTTCTAATATCAAGCTTTTGGCGTATTTAGCGTTAGTAAGGCCAAAACTGGAATACGCATGTGCGCTTTGGGACCCGTATACAAAAAAAGACATTCATCACCTCGAGAGTATTCAAAGGAAAGCAGTTCGCTTTATTTTTGGAAAGTATAGGAGACACGAGGCTATCTCAGAGCTAATGCAGAATAATCAGATTACGCCCCTGGAAACACGTAGGAAGATAGCCCGTTTATTTTTCCTGCAGAGCATTCTGTGCAAAAGGATGAATATAACGCCACCGTCAATTCTAGGGCAGTTGACATCAAGAAGAACGCGTCACACGTCGACCCATGCATTGAAGCCTATATTTGCTCGTACTGTTGCTTTTTATAATAGTTTTTTTCCGAGAACTATATCGGAATGGAATAGTCTACCAGAGTTCGTCGTTCATGCACACGATTTTCATCAATGTCTAGAGGAATATTTGTTAGTGAATATATGATTCCAGTTTTTTTTTATGCGCCTTTTCATTTGCGTCCACTTTGTAACCTTACCTATGAACGCGTTATTGTAGTGCCGCTTGCACATGCAATTGTTCGTCTGTCTATTCAACCTTTTTTTGAGTGTGTAAATTCTGGATACGCTTGTTCACGTTGATGTCGGTGATATGTATGCCCCTCCTGCTTTGGGCCGGCACTCAGCCCGCAGTATGATGAAATAAATAAATAAATAAATAAAAATGTATTTGGAATAATATGAAGGCACCCATTCGGCAACACTGACGGATTCATATTATTATCACAAATGCTTGTACTCGTATACTCTTTAGGGGCGTTTGCTCACTTCCTGGGGCGCATACCCACAAAGTGGTTATTCTTTCTCCCAGATTATACTAACAAAAAATGAAAACATTTTGGTTAGTGTAATTCTAACACTAACTCTAACAAAAAATAGAATATTGTTTTGTTTGAAGTAGTTATGAGATGCCTAGCGAGTTCACAAAAGCGAACAAAGCGCCATAGAACAAGATTATGGTGGATGCCAGTACAGATTCCCTACACCGCACAAGATAACAAAGCAGTACCAATACAGATTGCAAAAAAGGTACCAATCCGCTCTCAGGAAATGAAACATGCTGCTTGCCATGATCAGTATTGTTCAAAATACGCATAAAACACTGCATGACCAAAATTATAACTCCGATCCGCCTATTCGATGCACCCTCCCATTACATGTATCAGGAACACTGATACATTCTTAACAACAAGGCTACCGATGAAGCAACACGACAATATATTAATACAAAGATATGAAGTGGCTTTTTACATGAATAAGGTGAACGCGCGTCATTCCAAATGCAACATCTCTCCGAAGCGTAGGACCCGTCTTTGGACCCTGCGGCTTCTTTTCATTTTAATTAAGATTCTACGTTTCTCCCAACTGTATATAGACATGATTTGCGGAAATATTAGAATGTATGGTCTGAAATATATTTATACCCTTGTTTACTTGATTAGTTTAACGTAGCCGGGGACACCGCAAGCGATCATGTAGCCCGACAGCAACATCATAGAGGTGATGCGACTTCCCTCCCAAGACCAGAAAATGAATGCGCTGCATTATATTTGTATTTATGTTCTCTTTGTTTATGTAATATTCGCCGTAGCACTTCTGAAACTTCGAAATCTCACGGCTATCGGTTTATTTACCTTAAACCAGGAGGTATTCAAGCAGGTGATACATACCAGGATTTCCAAACGTCTTGGTTGTTGAATCGTTAAGTTCAGCTAGAAACGTTGGTGTGACTTTGATATACTCTCCGGGCTTTCCACAGAGTTTCCACTGCTTCGTGAAGGGCCTTTCCTGCTCATGTGACTCTGCAGGGAGGTCGATGCGTACGTCGCCTTTCTCGAATAAACTAGAAGACAAGCGGCGTGCACTGCTTCTCTTTGGCCACGTGTTCGGGAAGTTGATGGTGACGTGCTTAAAGTAGACAAGTCCATTGGTGGCACGGTGGAGGAACTGAGACGAAGACCAAAGCAGGCTCTGCAAACATGTGAGTAGATTTGGTCCCTAATTTTTCTTAAGCGTCGGTTTTTAGTGACAGGTGAGAAGAGCAAACTGTGAAATACCTAGCGAGAATAAATGGTAGAGAAGAAAAGAAAAAAGTTTACTCAGTCCAGGATAACCAGTTTGCTACCCTACACATGATCACAAGATGAATAAGATTGAAAAAGAGATGCAAGAGACTGAGAGATAGCACAGCAACACACAAGACCGCAATGAGTAACAGTCGCCCACTACTGGTTGCTGTTGCTGCAAGCGGCTGTTGCCCCCTTCTGCTGACTGACTGCTCCTATCCCTATCGTCTATTTTGTTACTCTTTCTTCCCCTTCCCCATCCCACTACAAGACGCTGCGCCGTGCTCCCTTAAGGGCTGCATAAATTTGGCGTCTTTTCCTTGCTCTAACCTTAATCACCACCACTATGAATCGGGCGTTGAACACGATATGACTGTCAACCCCACAAGTTTGCGCAACAGTTTAATACAACAAAAGCCTCAGTTGTCGATACTTGGAAAGCCTTGTGAAAGCTTCTTCGTTGAAAAAAAATTATGATCGATGCAAAAACGAAAAAAAAAATCTGGAGGGTCGAGCCAAAATCGTAACCAAATAAGGCGTGGCAATCAAGTATTTTGACACAGGTCCACGAAACTATTTCAGAAAAATGACCATCTATGTGAGGTCAAGTACTGTGAAGGGTGACGCTGTTCTATTTAATATTGCGTTGCAAAAGCACAGGATATCAGCAAGCCTTAGACAGTGTGGATTTCTTAACGATTCGCTGGTTCAAAGCTCTCTCACGAAAGGATAAACTATAATTAATCCGCAGTAGGCGTAGCACCAACAACAAGCGCAGCCACAGCACCACGGTATACCCTGATTTCTTGTTGTGGTCATGTGAGCTCTTGCACAGCATGCCACGCTTATGGCAAAAAATAAGATACTACCTTCTGAGAAGACAGGACACGCAAGCATGGACCCAAGTAGGAAGTCGGGACACCTCAGACGCTTACTAACAATTGAAGATGCGCTCAATGACGAAAAAGAAAGAAGGGTTAGAAACTTATCTGCGCATGCCGATACAACTGGCGAACACGTCAACCTGGCATGTGTGGTGATCTACGTTAAGCACAACACGACTATTAAGGCATTTGATTTCATATTTGTGGAAGGTAATGAACGGTTGGCTTACGCATGTGCTACTACTACTATCGATATATCATGCTTCAACCATCAGACATGTTTCTTCATTCCTATGCAGGTACAAAATAGTGCATTGGTCTAACATTGGCGTGCACTCGCAATAACGAAATGTAAAGAAAAGTTTGAATGCCAGATTGAGAGGTTCGCATATTGCATAGGCATCAGCAAGTAAGCTTTCATCACTTCATTCATTTTAGTTGCAGAAGAGACAACGCTTAACGTACACACCACCTAGTAAGAAATAGAATGAAGCAAAGTGTGACACCTGTAAATGAGAGTACTTAAAGTCAATAACAAAAATCTTCAGCTTCGCCTTTTAGAATTGAACGCGATAGGGAAATCCAGCTCCTAGTGCGCCCTTCAACCGCTAAGGGCATACTTAATAATAAGTTGTGTCACACACACACACACACACACACACACACACACACACGCGCGCGCGCGCGCGCGCACGCACACGCACACACGCACACACGCGCGCGCGCACACACACACACACACGGAGAGAGAGAGAGAGAGAGAGAGACAGACAGACAGACAGAGTAGATCGTAACAGCGCGCAGCGCGAATGCTACATACAGGTTTTCGATCTAAAGCAAGAATCGCAAAGTGTCGAAGATACACGCCGCGCGCTCGTCATCTTGGAGGCTATAGAGAGTCTCACAATGCCTCTCAGATAGCAGCACATTATTCTCAACTTTCACAGATGGTGGCGTCACCATGCGGCATTTGTCGTAACTGTCGTTTGGCGAACGTCCACGAAGCCAGCCCATGCAATCGTTGAGCCGGCCTCCCTTTGCCGGCTCGCTGGTGCTTCATATTTTGTCGCTGGCAATTTCTACTATGGTTATTGTGAAGTCGGACAGTTACTGCTAGTTGTAGTAGCAATAATAGTTTCTCTATTGTAGATTTGGGTGCACGTTAATGAACCCCAGGTGGTCGAAATTTCCGGAGCCCTCCACTACGGCGTCTCTCATAATCATATGGTGGTTTTGGGACGTTAAACCCCACATATCAATCAATCAATGGCGAGCAAATGCCACTTCCGAGCCTCTGCAATTCTATGGCCCGTGATCAGCTGTTCAGAGGAATAACTGCCCAAAATGTGCGAATACGACTGTTGCAACAAGGTTCTACCCTCACCTTACAGCAAGCAGCTCAAAACTGCGAAGTAACAGGAGCGTACCGAACTGGAAATGCAGAAATTCGCGAACCACGCTAGTTGAGAAGATCGGATTACATCCGGGTCCTCAAAATGTCCGCGAAAAACAAAAGCATGGCCGATGGCCTCCCAGACAGAGCTCGGCAGGAAGCCAACAAGGCCGCGGACATCACAACTTCCGTCCTACTACATCGAAATTTGCACGCCACCAGAATGGACCACACCGATCTGAATCCGGTGTCTGCTACAGATGCGGATCTCATTAACACTATGCAATTTTTTTAAATTGTCTAGCCCGCAACCGCACTTGTTCTGCCTGCAGAAAACGAGATCACTACCAAGCTGTATGCCGCTCATCAAAGGTCAGCACGTCTCAATAGAACGTAATTGAATAATGAGATGCTACGATAACAAACTCGGTTACAATCCTAAACATTGTTGAATGCTCCAGCCGTCCTTCGCCGCTGAAGATTACAGTTCAAGTTGGTCAAGTCAACATTCCTTTCCTCGTTGACACCGGTGCGACCGTATTATTTGGGGGACCAGACTACTTTACTCGTACGTTGTTCTTCAGGACTATTTGAAAAAAGGCATTCCCAACCTCGAAAACTTCTCTACAAACGTTCGGTACAATGAAACCACTCACTGCTGCTGTCACATTTTACGTGACGAAAGGGGGTTTCTCACTTCCTGGGTCGGACGCCATTCGAAGCCTGCTTATAACCATTCACGGTGCAACATTGTCTTGCTCATAAGTTTTATGTTAAAAAAACGCCAAGAATTTTTGCCAATGCTCCAAATTTCGCCACCTCTTCACCCAGAAACCCGGACTGGTGAAAGGCTACATGCACGAAGTGAAACACCGTCCAGGTGTGCCGCCAGTTGCTGCCAAACTTCGCAGATTTCCATTCCTGCTTCGGCAACAATCTCAAATGAACTTTCTCGTCTTGAAAAAGCAGGCGTCATCGAACGAGTTTCAGCAACAAATTGGGTATCTCCACCGGTCGTGGTGAAGAAAAAGAACGGTTTCGTAAGACTTTGTTTGGAATTGCGTGAACCAAACGAAGCTATCGTGGTTGATGGATTTCTCCTACCCCACATCGAAGAACTTCTCCAGCAACTTACAGGGGCTGTTTACTTTTCAAAGCAAGATCTTGCATCAGCGTACCATCTGGTTAACTTGTCAGAATCAAGTAGAGACCTAACTTCCCTTGTAACACATGGTTTATTCAGATTTCGTAGAGTTCTTTGGGCTTGCATCTGCCCGCGCTGTTTTTCATAAAATTTCAGACATCTTGAAAGATTGCTCTAGATTACTGTGCTACGCAGGTGACATTTTCGTCTAGGGTCAAACGCGTGCTGAGCATGATGCTAATTTAAAAGTTGTACTAAGATGCATAAGCAACACAGTAATGAAACTGAACGACAAATATGTCTGCCGTCAAGCAAATTCCAATTTGAGGACACAATGTTAGTGGCAGAGGATAGTCTCCTCTTGAATCCAAAGTGCATGCTATTGTTAATGCATCTGCAGATTGTAAAATCTTGCATTCATTTCTTGGTCTCGCTGGCTATTACTCAAAATCCATTTCACATTATGCTGATGTCGTTGAACCACTGCGTTCTATGTTGCGTAAAGGCCAAACATTCAATTGGTCCGGAAGCTAATTCGGCTTTCAACTATATCAAAGAAGTACTAGCTGCAAATCCTGTCATTCAACTCTTTGACGAGAAGCTTCCAATAGTCATTAATTACTACTGATGCGCCGAACATAGGATTGGGTGTCGTGTTTGACACTTGTACTTATGGGATATACATTTTACATAACGCACTGATCATGAAGCTCTTGTTACGTTACTTTCTGCTGTATCAGAGGGTTGACGCCCATTACGCATTTCACGCTGGTGTGCCAGGCTGTTATACTCCAACTTCACTGCATAGTACTGCAAGGGTGCACTTAACGTTGTGACGGGTGCACTTAATCGTTTACCTGTACAGCTTCCAGTCTGCCCAGAACTAGAAGAAGTAGTATCTCTCGTTACTCCTTCCACAAGTAAAGCAGACCTTCAGGTAGGAACTGCTGAAGATGCTGCATTACAAATGTGCTTGCATTCATTGCCAATTGCTGGCCAGGTAACAAATCTCTGCCACTAGGATTACTGCCCCAGTTTGCAGTCCGATTAGAGCTGTCCTGTGTAGAAAACTTAGTTTTCCGCACAGATAGAGTCACAATTCTTGCATCAATGTGCGGTAGACTCGTGAAATCGGCTCATGAAAGCCACCCAGCCATTGTCAGGACGGAACAACGGCTTAGAGAGATATACTGGTGGCCTGGCTTGGATAGTCAAATTGAACGAGCAGTTCGCAACTGCATCGTATGTCAAACAGCTGATAAATCTGCTAAAACTATTTTTGCACCCCTCCAGTCTGTTCGCTGGCCAAGCAAACCGCGAGAAAAGCTAGGCATGGACATTGTCGGTCCACATGAACGTGCTCCATGTGACTGCAGATTTGCAATTACATCAGTTGACTACCACCCTAAGTTGCCGGAAGTTTGTTTCACTCATGCAGTCACTTATCAAGTGGTCATGACATTCTTGACAGCACTTTTTAGTAGGGAAGGCTACCCTGAGGCAATTGTTACGGACAACGGTCCTCACTTAAAGTCTCAACTATTTGAAACTTTATTCTCAGAAAGAGGCGTTCAGCCCCCTGTCTCACCGAACTACTACTCAAAAGGCAACAGCCAATTTGAACGTTTCAAAATAGTTCTGAAAGAGCAAATTCAGCGCAGTCAACTTGAATGCCGCCCACTGAAACTTTCTGTTACAGAGTACTTAGGCACATATCACTTAACGCCTCAAGCTACTACATGGTTTTCACTAGCACAATTTTCGCATATTCACCAAGCTCATTCTGGAATCGACATTGCAGGGTTACACCCTAAGTCTTCTGCTCCTTTGCCAACGTTGGATAATGTGAGAACAAGAGTATTCAATAAGCAACAGGCAACTAAGCAACGCATTGATTCTAAGCTTTAAGCAAAGCCACCTAAGCTACAGGTGGGCCACATGGTCAAAGTACTGCTTCATGCAGAGCAAAACTAAACTTCACAGCAGAATTCACTTCGTCTGCCTAATTCTTCATTCATGCAACAGAATTACTCCCCACCTCCATTCTTCTGCAACGACCCGGTTAGTGACACTTCCAGAAACCACCTTACAGGCAACTTCACAAAAAACGGCTAATGTGCCCAGCCCCAGTGCAGATTCTTTTGAAGGGGAAAAGATGTCTCAGGTACAGATGTGTCATGTACGGACGCTCCAGAATCGCTACAGCTCTCCGAGGATGAGCATGTAGGTGAGCCCCAAGGCTCAAAATCTTCTGAGATCGATAAGGTTCCATCGGTAAATCCTTCACCTCATCCTCCGGCATGCCGTCGTTCCAAGCTACGCCGTAAAAAACCGGCGCGTTAGGGCCGGTTCACGCTAGCGGCAAGCCTGCCGGAAGACCGGTGCCGCTCGCAGAAAAGCCGCTCAAATTGCACGGCACGCTCCCCCGACAAACATGGCTGCCCTTCCGAATGCAGTTGTCGACCACCTTGAGTCTATCAAGCGGATCCGTGCTCCCTGTAGATCATAAGCTCCGAACTGATGCCTCCATTTGCTTTAGACTCATATCTTTGAGCTTCGACAATACAGTACTCGAATCGATTCGGCACCGTTTTTGAGAACCATACACAATTAATTGATCTTCTAGGCCTGAGCAAGCCTTCCTGAATTTCAGAGGGCATACAATAAGAGTTTGTTTGTTGTTGCTAACGCTGAATAGCTGGCGTCACTTGTCCAAACGCCTGGTTTAGGGACGTCATTTTTAATTGCTGTGCGATTTTTTGAGTACCGGACAGGCGAAAATGCTCTATTCGCTGCTGGAACGTAGTCTGGAAGCTATACGTACGACATATCGTGAAAACCGCGGAGCAAGAAGCAAGCAGCTCGAAGTATTCCGCGGTAGACGCAGACAATGCGGAGAGGCGAAAGCAGACGACGCGTTTAAGCCATGTCGCTCGTCACTCATGGGCTAAACCGCTCTCCGGCAAATGGCAAACGGCACAAAAATGGGTCTCGGACCCATTTTTCGAACGTCGAAGAACGGCAGACGTGCGCGAAACAAACAGCCGCGCACGGCTGCTTGAAAACATGAAACGCCATACGGTCAGGTATTCTTGCCGCTATAGCGTGAACCAGCCCTTACAAGGATTATTTACCTTGAGCGTACTTAATTATATTACTCTAATTCCTACTTGTGTTAACTGTTGTATAATGCTGTTTTCTTACCGATTTCTTACCACCGTCCACAATGGGTGCCGTAAACACTACCGATGGGGACATGAAGAGGTAATAAGTGAAGTCGAATGCCTCACGTGTGCATTTCAGCAGCGGCAACTGGGTGCTGCCTGATGTACTGAATTTCGTCAAGAAGAAGTAAGTTCAATATATTATCTTGACCTGCAGCGTTCTCGATAGTTTTGTTGTGTTGAATCCACAAAGCTGTACGGCAGTCGCTGCTTCGTTTTTCTTTGCGCTAAATAAATACCACACATGGTACGTGCTCATTCTGCACTTCTCTGAAACAGCGTAGTGTGGTGCACGTGCAAATAGGAAATGTAAAGTGTGGTCCACTGTCAGAGAGAACACGCAAGCTTGTGGCCGGTGGTCCATGTGGCGCATACTGGCGGCGAGATTTTTAAATACGGTGCATGCGCAGTGAATTGTAATGGTGTTGCGCACCTAGTTTCGCACCCAGTTTCATGCGGTGCGCGCATGAAAGCGTAGGAAAAGTTTTCTGTATTTTTCAATGCAATTAATCTAGCTTTCACATTGCCTACTGCTCGTCGGACTTTTAGCAAGAACCAAAAATCTATGCTTTTAATTTTATTGCTGCAGGGCCCCCAGCCAACAGAAAAGGCAACTAGCCCCTTCACATGTATTCATCTGCGCTGTGTCGTATGCTCGCCGTCTTCACAGCGTCTGCTCTCTTAATTGTCCTTACACGCTCATTGAATAAACCACGTGTGGTTTATTTAATAAATGAGTAAAGCTGTCAAACAAGTCATTACACTGCAACTCAAGTAAGGTTTGCGCACTTGGGAAAGGAGGATTGGACACTTCGGAGTGGACATTGAGAAGCGTGTTGCTACTTTAGTCCCGGCTAGTCCAAGCAGTTGCACTATATGCTACCTTTAGCTAAGAGAGTTGCGCATCTCCTTACCACCGTCGCTAGCGACCATGCACTGCGGAGAAGCTGATGCACAGGCCGCGCCCGCGAAACATGGCCGCATCGCTGAAAGCAGTCATCGTCCACCTGGAATTTATCAAGTGACCGTCGTGTGCTTTTTAGCTCGTGGGCTACGAACTGGTGCTTTTATTTGCTTTAGATTCATGTCCTTAGGCTTCTACCGCAAACAATTAGCGTATATTCGGCATATATCTTCGGAGGCCTCCGCCACGTCAGCAACGGCGTCATGCAAAGACGATGAAGGACGATGTCGGCAGCGGCAGGAATGGCGAAGATCATGAATGTTGAAGTTTATAGCATGGGCGAAACGTGACAGACCATCAACTTTGGCTCCGTATGACAGCCAAGTAAGATCGACCAAACAACTCGGGGGCTACAAGGCTAGAGTTGTCGGACCAGGGATAAAGATCGGCAGTTAGAAGTGACATAGACTGTTTAGTTCGGACATGCAGGCATTTAGTATTCTTGCGTTTATTTTGAAGACGATAGTCTTTCTTGAGATATTTCAAAGCAGAAATTTGGGTCTGTCTATCTGTCAATCGATTAAAACACTCGAGCGAAAGTTAAACGCCTTGCTGACCGCCCGCCTATCTTGATACCCCTGCTGTGTTCATACTAGTGAATATTGCCAATAAAAGAGCAAATATTGCGCATATTGTTCCTATTTGAGCGCAACAACAATGCGTGAGTATTAAGTAGTGACCACCGAAGCGGCGGCTACATAGAGCGTCCGCTCCCAACGTGGGAGGTGCCGGGTACGATTCTCAGTGCCAATCATGGAACCCATCGATTTTTCCCAGTGGGTAGAGGAGTACACCTACCTAGCGCTTGGTTGTTTCTGGGCACTCATCTCTAGAGGTAGCCCATAAGGGTCTGCAAAGGCCCCTTGGCGTAACTTAACCCTCCACAACCTTGGTGAAATAGCTGAGCATCCGCCGCTACTGTGGTAGGCAGAGAGTTGCTGCAGCCTGGTACCATCTGGCTAAATAGGTACAATCGCACTTCCGGCCTGATGCTCGGCAGAACGGAGTTTTAGTCGCTTTAGAGGGTGCCCGCCCCGTCGGAAATCGGCGGCATGGGACTGTCAGACCTTAAATTAGGTGATTTTTTTTTACAAAGGCTACAGCATATGATCCCTGAACTCTTGATTGCACATACCGCAATTCTCACTATAGCAAAAGAAGGCCGTTCAGTAATTGCGTTTCAAACAAAATACACACATACCTAGTAATGATTCAAAAATAAGTTTCCTTTCCCCATGAAATCACACAGGTTTTTTGTGAAAAAGTGGCGTGTATAAATGTCTGTCGCCTTGCGATTTAGCGAGTTGTACTTGCATGGTTGGTATTTAGGAAGTCTGGGTATTTCTACACATGCCTTGCTCTTGTGTCTAAAAATATTACACTACACGATTACTATAAATAAGTCTTACGGACAGGCCTCGAAGCATCAGTATTTTTCTAGCAATTTTTTAAAACTATAGTATCAAAAGTGTGAAGCTGTCGCTACTTCTTTATTAAGATTGTTTACCGTATGTACATTACTGCTCTTTGTGTTTCTTATTGATTGGGACGGGTGAGGGAACCTTGTCAGACATTAGTTTGCCTTTTTTCCTCTTCTGTCTCTAGCTTGTCAGTGTGTACTGTATAACTCATTTATGATTGACTGAATGAAAAAAAATCCAGATTTATAAATATATTGATTCGTAATTATAAAGATTATGGTATTTGTTTTCAAAGTTGTCTGCATTTGCATTTCGTGTTTCGAATGCCGCGCGTTTTAAATATGTTGTGCCGGTAAGCATGTCTTAATTCATGTTAACTGCAGCTGCCCGAATCCGTGACACTCACGCATACTCTCCATTATTATTGATATGTCGTTTGCCTCAGTCATCAGACGCGTTTTTAATTTGTAGGCCGGCACAAAAGAATGCATTCATCCAACATTGACATGCACTTACATTCTCGAAAATGTAAATAAAGTTCAGTATGCCAGATTGATAGGTTCGCATATTGCATGGGCATGAGCAAAAAAGTTTTCAGTTCAGTTAGATAAACTTTCATCGCTTAAGCCATTTTATTTGCCGAAGGGATGACTCAAACGTATACAGCCCGTAGTGAGGAATTGAACGAACCAAAGTAGCGTGGGTGTGGATAACGCGTACCCTAAACGTATGCTAAAACTGATCGGTGTCCCACGTCGTCGTCCGGGTTGGTGGCGTCAAGACGAATGATAAAAAAAGGGGGATAACGGCTCCATAGAAGGTCACCATATGATGTAATTGTTACGTTCTATGTCGTAGAGGGTGTGAAGACATTATGTTCTCTTGGACGTCATCACACCAAGTCACTGCTTGCTCAAGGAATGTGGTCAAGGGTGTGTTGATCTCGAAGGCAGTGCTAAACGTGTTGAGGTGCACAACGTTCATCATGCCTGCGATCCCAGAGGTGTTGCGAAACCACGCTATTTGCTGGAAGCTTCTGGAAGGGGTGCTGGAAGCTTCAGTACAATCAATAAGAAGAAAATAAAGAGGGCTTTTGGCTGAGGCCGGGGATTTCGTAAGTTTTCTTCTGCCTCTAAGACAGCACAACCTGATTTAAGTTCTTGCCTTTGCCAAAATATATGTATAAATTTTGGGAATGTGTTACATACCTTGATGTTCACAACGATGGTCTCGTTGTACGGCACATCCTTATTGATCGAAATCAGCAAGTCTCTGTAACCTCCGTCACTCTTGTCTATATCCAAGGTGCTCACACAGATCAGCAGGCACAGCATTGCGGTAGTTACAGGCGTTGGCGAGGCCATTCTCAGATAACACGCTGTTGAACAGAGCGAAAGACAAATGGTATTTACTATTCGACAGCCAGCAAATGCACGGTGACTAAAAAAAGTGTTTCATTGACTTGTGTCTATAATAACAGCTTTCGTTGAGGCAGTTGAGCGTCGGGGCCCAGAGCGCGCGAAAGATGCGTTCATTTCCGGTGCATTTCACAGCACGCAGTAAAAGAATATATGATAACGTAGTTTTGAAGCATGTGCTTATCCATTGAAAACAACGTAGTGAAGCGCGCTCGTAGTCATTTGCCTCTCGCAACCCTAAATCCTAATTTGCCCGATTACTTATTTCTTTATTGATTTCATTTGCGCACACAGATACACAATCACACTTACAAAAAAGGGAGAAAGCAAGAGCGAACATGTTTTTGGTCACGTGGAGAATGGCTGTTGTAGAGGTCGCCACCCTTCAGTCATTTAGTTCGGCTGCCACTAGCAGGTGGCGCCCCTGAGATTGTATATATTCTGCCCCGAATAAAGTGGGAGGCCCTTTTTTCGTTAGCTGAGCAGCTGTCGTGCATATCGTCTCTCTCCGCTCGTGCTCCGCCACGCTGGCGCGGCACCAGCCACAAGACATGGTGTCAGAAGTGGCTGCGTAACGCCCCCTCATCGCGAACTCGCCCGTACCGCACGACGATGGCGCCGAAAAAGCTCAGCCTCAACCTCCAGCCGCCCGCACCGTTCGAATTTGTGAACCCGGGAACCTGGCCAGCATGGCTCAGCCGCTACGAGGACTACGCCGTCGTTTCCGGCCTGACTCAAGCATCCGGCGACATGCAGGTACGCTCGTTGTTGTACTGCATGGGGCCGGAGGCCCGCCCACTTCTTGAGACGTTCTCGCTCGACACCGCATCACTCGCCTCATTTCAAGCGGTTGCCGCCAGCTTCACCGACCACTTCGTGCATCTGGCGAATGAACTGTACGAGTCGTCGCGTTTTCACTGGCGTGTTCAGTTACCCGACGAGAGCGTCGACGCCTACTACGCCGAACTGTGTAGAATGGTGAAGCGGTGCAACTATCCGTCAGCTGAGGTGGAGCAAAGGCTTGTACGCGATAGATTCGTCGTCGGCCTCCGCGACTCGCGCCTTTCGGACCAGCTTTGCCGGAACGCGAAGTTGACGCTCAAAGAAGCATGGATGCAGGCCCGTCAATCAGAAGACGCCGACAAAGAAAAAACGTTGCCTCAAAACTGCGCAGAGCACTCCCGCGAGCTACACCTCGACGCCGTACGAGATAAGAAGTTCGCCTCTCGCCACCGCAACTACGATAAGCGGCCTTCGCCCCCGGGGAAAGCAGAGCGCTCCTGCCAGCCGTCAACATGTGAATTCTGCGGCCGCGCGCCACATCCACGTTCTAACTGCCCTGCTCGAAACTCCGTCTGCAACTCCTGCAAAAAGAAAGGACACTTTGCGGAAGTGTGCCGCGCGCGGCAGGCAAAACAGAAGCTCGGCTCCATTCAGCTACACGCTGTCGGGACGCTCGCCGCGGCAAAGTTCGTCGACATCACCGTTGACAACTACTCAGCGCAGTTCAAGGTCGATTCCGGAGCCGAGGTGTCCGCCGTTCCGAGCGACTTCCCTGCATTGCCGGCCAAGCTCGACCCCGTCAACAGCCTGCTCACCGGACCTGGCGGTCAGCCGCTGCGCGTGCTGGGTTCGTACATAGTGAGACTTCGGTGGCACGGGAAAATGAACTCTCAGCGCTTGTACGTGATCCAGTCTCTCACCGTACCTCTTCTTGGACTGCCGGCGCTTCAAGCTCTGCAAGTTGTAAAGTTTCTCGATGAACTTCAGACTCCGAAAGCAACATTGCGTGCTGAGCTCTTCCAGGGATTGGGCACCCTCAAGGACGAGTACACTATCCTTCTGAGACCTGGCGCCGTACCCTTCTCCCTAAGTGTGCCTCGCAGGATTCCCATCCCGTACGCGAGGTCGTCCGTCACGAGCTTGACAAACTGGAGGAAGGAGGCGTGATCCGCAGGGTCGACAACCCAACCCCGTGGTGTTCTGGTCTCGTTGTAGTACGGAAAGCCGATGGTTCCTACCGGCTGTGCGTTGACTTGACTCAGCTGAACAAGGTTGTCCTTCGGAAACGCCACATCCTACCAACGGTAGAGCAAGTCCTTGGCCTCCTTGGCGACGCAACAGTTTTCTCCAAGCTGGATGCAACAGCCAGTTTTCATCAGGTTAAACTATCTGCAGACTCCCAAGAGCTCACAACGTTCATCACCCCATTTGGCCGATACTGCTTCTGCCGGCTCCCTTTGGCATCACCTCCGCGCCGGAGTACTTCCCAAAACAGATGGCCAGGATCCTGGAGGGCCAGGAAGGAGTCGCCAATATGATGGACGACATTCTGGTCTTTGGGCGCACCCGCGAGGAGCACGATGCCAGACTGAGCCAGGTGCTGTCTCGCCTTGCAAAAGCAGGCCTCACGTTGAACCAAGACAAGTGTCGTTTTGGTGTCTCCGAAGTCTCCTTCCTAGGAGTCATCGTTTCAGCACAAGGCATCAGGCCAAGTCCAGACAAGGTCGAAGCAATCAAAGCCATGAAGGCTCCAACCGACATCGCAGGTGTCCGGCGACTGCTCGGAATGGTGATCCATCTTGCCCGGTTTTCGCCTTGCATCTCAGAGGTCACAGCTCCCATCAGGGCACTTCTAAACAAGTCTGCGACTTGGGTGTGGCAGTATGAACAAAATGCTGCATTCGAGAAAATCAAGGAACTCCTGACATCAGACCGTTGCATGGCCAAGTACCATCCCTCATACGCCACCACAGTTTCGGCTGACGCAAGCTCATTCGAACTGGGCGCAGTCTTGCTGCAGACACAGCCCTCTGGATAGCGCCGCCCAGTTGCGTTTGCTTCGAGATCAATGACCGAGACAGAGCAGCGTTACAGCCAGACAGAAAAGAAAGCGTTGGCAACAACATGGGCTATCCAACGGTTTGACGAATTCGTCCGCGGCATCACCTTCGATGTTGACACAGATCACCTACCACTCGTTTCTCTCTTCGGCAAGATGGAGCTGGACATGCTGCCGCCTCGCATACAGAGGCTCAGGTTAAAGACCATGCGATACCAGTTCCGAATGCTCCACGTGCCAGGAAAGCTGTTAGCTACGGCAGATACCTTGTCACGCATCACCCAGAAGGCGTCCCTCCCCCTGGACACCGTGGAATTGTTTGCAGCTCAAGTGGTCAGCGGCATGTCAGAAGCCTCGCCACTACGCCCAGAGGACGTGCGACAAGCACAAGAGTCCGATGGCGAATGCAGAGCCCTCACCTCCTTATGCCAGAATGGTTGGCCACAGAAGTCCAAACTGCCACTGCACCTCTCCCAGTATGCCTCAGCAGCTGATGAGCTCTCTGTCTGCGACGGTTTTCTACTGAAAGGCGCCAGGATGGTCATCCCGCATTCTCTTCGGCCGGCTGTTTTGACGTTGTTGCACGAAGGACACCAAGGCATCAACAGGACGAAAGCTCTCGCTCGAGAGTCCATTTGGTGGCCTGGCATTTTGGCAGACATTACCTCTCTGGTAACTAACTGCGAGCAATGTGCTTCCACTCGGGTGAACCATGCAGAGCCCCTGGTCTCCACGGTCCTACCTGGACGTCCCTGGGAACTTGTCGGCGTGGACCTGTTCCACCTCCGCAGCCAGACATTCGTCTTGGTGGTGGACTACCACTCCAGGTACCCTGAAGTTGTAACCTTGCGGAGCACAACGGCTCAGGCAGTCATTGACGTTCTCAAAAGCATCTTTGCCCGGCATGGGATTCCGCGAGAAGTCAGATCAGACAACGGTCCACCGTTCTCTTCACGCGAGTTTGCAGCATTGGCGGCATCTTACGGCTTTGACCACGTCACCAGCAGCCCGCACTATGCGCAATCGAACGGAGAGGCGGAGAGAATGGTCAGACCATCAAGGAGTTGTTTCGCAAAGCAACAGACCCTCATCTGGCCTTGCTCAGCTACCGGGACACCCCCGGAGTCGAAAGCTTCAGCCCGGCCCAGCTCTTGATGGGACGACAACTCCGAACCAAAGTGCCGAAACAGGACTCCCAGTTATGTCCTCACTGGCCGTCGAGGAAAGACGTGAGGAGAAAAGATGCAGCCTACAAGCAGAAACAGGCCGCTGACTTTAACAGGCATCACAGAGCTCAAGATCTGTCATCGCTCCGAACAGGCCAGTGTGTCTGGGTACGACCTGATCAGGTCAAAGCTACAGTGCTTAGCCCAGCACGCCAACCACGAAGTTATGTCGTGGAAACGGAGCAGGGTGGCGTCCTACAGCGCAACCGGCGTCACCTAGTGCCTTTTGCACCTCCTGCGCCAAGGGTGGAACCACCGCCGTCCGAGGAGCAGGAGCCACAGCGAACACTGCCCCCTCTGGAACCCCAGCGAACTACTATAGTGCAACCACCCGATTCCCTTGGACTGCCCCCTGCTGACAGTGACCGCAGTGATGGTGTGACACGAACACGTAGTGGCCGCCGTGTTGTGCCTCCGAACCGCCTGAACTTGTGATGTGCAGTGTCTGGCGTCCTCCGTCTTTCGTCTGGTCTTCAAGGGGGGAGATGTAGAGGTCGCCACCCTTCAGTCATTTAGTTCGGCTGCCACTAGCAGGTGGCGCCCCTGAGATTGTATATATTCTGCCCCGAATAAAGTGGGAGGCCCTTTTTTCGTTAGCTGAGCAGCTGTCGTGCGTATCGTCTCTCTCCGCTCGTGCTCCGCCACGCTGGCGCGGCACCAGCCACAAGACAGCTGTGATGCCCTGAGAGGGCACACGCCATCGATGAAACGATACAGCCGCCCGGCAAACTCTGTCATCAAGACACACGACGCGAGGCACATCACCTCTTGTTTCGAATACATTTAGACCCTGTGTAGGGATGGTAAAATTGAACAATTATTCGATGAATTGTGCCTAATTAATCGAACAATCGTAAGCGATTTCCGTGTTTTATGTAATTGAAATAATTCATTAAAACTATTCGAACAATACATTGTGGCAACCACTGTTTCCCCGCCTCCCTCAATACTGCCCCACGGCCGATGCGCATGAGGCGAGGCAAGCTATGCCGAGACACAAAAGACGAGCTAACGAAGTTTTCTCACTGCAGCGCAGATTGGTTCACTAGTAAAATGAACCGAAAGCTGGAGGCAGTCTCACATCATAGAGGCAGCAACGAACTCACCCTGGTCTGCGTGGCACACGGCACCAACCTCCAAACCTCTAAGCCTTTGTCAACGCTTCAAGCGCGAGCAGGAAGTGGCCCCAACGCGACGTGGCGGAAATGAACTTGCCCGCTTCTGAAGAAGAAGATTATTATGATGGTGATGACCTCATATGATGATGACCCACGAAGGGGGATAAGCCAAGAGACGGGTGACAGGACGCTTAAACTTATGAACTGTGAAGCTAAAACCAATCTGAGTACATTCATTCATTAATTCATTCAAAATACCAAGTTCGCAGTTAAAAATATGCAGACGAGGTTCCCAAGTCGAGTGACTCCAGTGAAACCTGTTATGTCGTGCGTCGGACGCTACGCACGGGGCATCAAAGGGGGCTGGCGCCCGGAGCGCCGGCCGCGAAGAAGCAGAGAGTAGGAGCCGAGACCCAGTTGACACTCACAAAACCCCTGTTATTCACAAGGCGCCAAAATATATACAGCAGCACAGCGCCCCCTAACATATGTATTGAAACCGAGACCAAAACCACTATACATCCGTCCTCCCTTTTTTAGAGGGGAATTTGCTGTGTTGGGGGCTGGCTGGTCCCGACGAAGCAGAAGAAGGCGGCCGACGGAGACGTACGCGGCCGGCGGGGACGCCGACCAGCCCGAACACGCGGGTTGGTGCAAAGCGCCGAAGAGAAGAACAACCGCACTCCACGGTTACCCAACGCCCACTCGTTTTATTGTACAGTCGCCTTGAAATTCTGGATGCAAGAGCGGCGCCCCCTGGCATCCTCACATGTCATTCCGAATACGAAACTCAGAACACAACAACCATCCCCTCCTCGAAAAACACTCACCTATACACTGTTTATATTTATACATGATCGATACCAACATATTTTACAAGGTATGTACTTTAGAACACATGAAAATTCAGAGCACGGCACACCGAACTCACACACTATGAGTCCTGAAAATGCACTGAAGAAATGTACATTGGAAGTCCAGAAAATGCACTAAAAATTATATACAACTCAGTACAATATAGATTTGGATGCATTGCACCTTTGCACAGAACAATAATGTTCACAAACAGTAATGAACAAGAGTTCTACGTCACGTAGTCTTCGAACCGACGCGGCTTCTGCCGCTTCCGCTTAAGGCGGGCCCTTTTGGGTGTAAAATCAGGTGTGCCTGCACCTTGGTCACTTGTGCTCTGATGTGACACATCAAGAGCAGTGGAAGATTGTGAAGGCTGTGAACGAGCGTTAAAATTCGCGGCCTCATCAGAGCTTGCAGCATGAGCTTCGGAAGAATTTTGCGGACCGGAGTCCGGTTCAACGGTCTCAGCCGTATTTGAAGGTTCGAAGTGAACCGTAAGACTTGGTGTACTTGAACCCGCGACACCGACTGGTAACTCCTCCCCCCTTGAAGAAGAAATGCCTGTACATGGAGGCCACATGTAACAGTCTGATGCATAGTTGAAAGGCGCGGACGGAACGTGATGGGGAAGACTTTTAGGTGTTGAAGGCGAATCTGTATGAAAAATAACAAGGCGCGAAGCATTCCAGATGTTACCATCACTTAAGCGAAACGAAGTGGGGCTAACCTGGAACAAGACTTTGTAAGGACCCCGATACTTGGGGCGCTTGCCTGGCACACGAACCTTGACTAGATTGCCAGTGCGAACTTTGGACTGCTTTGCACCTCGACGGGTGTCGACATACTTTTTCATTGCTTGTTGATGAGAAAAAACTCTGGTACGGATTTGATCAGGAGAAGACACTGCTACGTTACGAGGCAAAGAGACTATGTCGAGAGCAACTCGCAGTTGCCTACCGTGGAGAAGTTGAGCAGGAGACACTCTAGTGGTGCCTTGTGGTGTGAACCTGTACGAAGCTAAACATTCAGTCAAGACTTGCTTGAGGGGACGGTGCTCCAATTGGGCGATCTGGATATGTTCCTTCAGAACGCGATTAAAGCGCTCGATTTGCCCATTTGATTGGGGATAGAAAACTGATGACCTCAAGTGCTGAATTCCTCGTTGTGAAAGAAAAACCTCGAAATGTTGGCACTGAAACTGTGGACCATTGTCCGTAACTATGGCATCAGGAAAACTTTCCCGGCTGAAGACGGAAACTCAATGATGACCTCAGAAGTAACAGTATGTGTGAAACAAAGCTCTGGCCATTTGGAATGGTAGTCAATGAGAGAAACAATGAACCGGGCATTTTGCGGAACATTATGCAAAGGACCGATGATGTCCATGGCGAGTTTCTGCCAAGGCCGATCAGACCAATGGACTGGCTGCAACGGAGAACGGCTGCAGGTTTGGCAGACTTGTCAGCTGCCTGACATATATGGCAGTTTTAAACTGCATGCTCGACCTGCTTGTATAAGGCTGGCCGCCAGTACCTGTCTCGGAGATTCTGTTTGGTGCGGACAATGCCTGGATGGGCCTCATGGGCAAGCTGTAGTAGCTTGTTACGGAAAGAAGCAGGGGGAATCACGCGTTCATCGCGGAAAAGCAAGTCCTCGACACAAGACAGTTCCTGTCGGAATGCGAAGTAAGGCAAGAATTCAGAAGCAAGAGCACATTTGGAAGGCCATCCTTCACGTAAATATTTGAGAACTTGAGACAAAGTGGAATCTCCAGCTGTAGCTGCCTGAAGCTCAGTTTTAGTAATGCAGGAAGTAACTAAGGAAACAACTTCCTCATACCGCTCTTCAGTAACCGGTATCTGAAGAGGAAGGCGCGACAGTGCATCAACAACCACGTTATTATAACCTTCGCAATATAGATTTGGGTGCACGTTAAAGAACCCCAGGTGGTCGAAATTTCCGGAACCCTCCACTACGGCGTCTCTCATAATCATATGGTGGTTTTGGGACGTTAAACCCCACAAATCAATCAATCAATTAACCTTCGCAATATTGAACACTGAAATTATAATACATGAGTTTGGCACACCAACGGGAAATGCGAATGGGGCGGCGGCCTTCGGATCCTGCAGAAAGAAGAGCAACTAGTGCTTGGTGATCTGTACGTAATGTGAAGTTCCGGCCCCACAAGTAAACATGCCGTTTCTCACAGGCAAAAAGGCACGCCAGAGCTTCACGCTCTCCTACTGAATATCTGCGTTCCGAAGGGGTCAACGTACGAGATGCAAAAGCGATAGTGATCAGCTGATCATCTCTGAGTTCTTGAAACACTGCTTCCAGTCCAACATCGGACGCATCCGTCGTGATGACGATGGGAAGCTTCTCATTGAAAATACTGTGAAGAAGAAAGAGCATCGTTGGCAAGCAACATCGCCACCGCTTGGGTACAGGGTGCTGGGCTTCGCTCGCTCGGCTCGTGCTGATCATCGCCGGCATCTGCTTGACCGTTGCTCTTGCACGATCGTGCAACCCTTTTTCAATTGGTGGAGGGTGCTGACATTCCCCGTCGCCTGAACCTGGGTGCTGCCATTCGCCGTCGCCTGAACCTGGAGCTGCGCAACCCAACGCTACCTCCCATCATGGCTACCAACAACGCGCAACCTGGCTCTTCCACTCCATCCCCCAGCAACCCCGGCGTTCTTCGTTTGCGAGAGCCCAAGGTCTTTAGCGGAGCTGATGAGACCGACGTGGAAGACTGGTTCGCTAACTACGAACTGGTGAGCGCAAACAACAAGTGGGATGACGCGGACAAATTGACTAACGTCATCTTTTACCTCACTGATGTGGCCGAAATGTGGTATAACAACCACAAAAACGACATTACGACGTGGTCCATCTTCAAAACGTCGTTTGCTGACGTTTTCGGCCGACCCGCTGTCCGCAAGTCCAGAGCCGAACAACGCTTGCGGACTCGCGCACAGAAGCCATCTGAATCGTTCACCAGTTATATCGAAGACATTATTGGTCTTTGCAACCGCGTGAACAACGCCATGCCCGAGTCGGAGAAGAGTCAACACATCCTCAAAGGGATGAATGACGGTGCATATCAGCTGCTCCTGGCCCGTAATCCTGCCACCGTTGCGGAACTTGTCACTTTGTGTCAAAGTTTCGACGAGTTGAACAAGCAGCGCGCCCTGACTCGGCCATTTTCCTCACACGCCGACTCGCTCTCCAGTCTCACTTCTGTTCCCGACCACTCACCAACCCTGCAAGAGATTAAAGACTTCGTGCGTGAAGAAGTAGCTCGGCAACTGTCGTTGATTCCCTTCACGCAGCAGCCGCCGTCCTCTCGTCTACCCTCACCACTCCGCGACGTTATTGCCGAAGAGGTAGCTCAGGCTGTTCCCGTCGCTGCCCACCAGCAGCCTGTGACCATGCCTGTTGCCCATGCGCCGGCTATGCAGCCCGTGGCCGCGTCTCTTACGTATGCCCAGGTGGTACGTAGCAGACCACGCCAGCAGCATTTGCCACCCATGTCTTCAGTCGCTCCCCACTCCGCCCCTTTTTCGACACCTTGGGCCGCACCACGAGTCAGCAATTCCTGGCGCACTCCTGACAATCGACCGATCTGCTACGCCTGCGGTACTCCAGGACACGTGGCACGATATTGTCGCCGTCGCTTCCAACCACTCCACGACGCTACTCGGCCGTTACCGTATGACCCACAGCCCATGCACATACCTGCTCCCTATCCCTCACCGCAGTATGGATACACTAACCTCCCTGAGTCTCGGTCACCCCAGCCTCAAACTTACTCTCCCCGCTCCCCATCTCCTCGCAGGCGATCACTGTCCCCAATGCGTCCTAGACCCGCTTCCTCCAACCGCGAAAACTGAACGGCGCAGTTCCAGAGGCAAGAACTGCGCCGTCGTCGAAATGCTCAAGTCCTCGCACTTCACCAGCTAACGTCGTCGCTATATCTGTCGATGGTGTTTCTACCTTTGCCCTCGTCGACACAGGTGCTGCCGTTTCTGTTATAGCCGCCCAGCTCTGCCGCTCCCTACGCAAAGTGACCACGCCGCTCTCTGGACTATCGCTTCGTACAGCTAGCGCACAACAAGTTCGACCTCTCGGCACCTGTACGGCCCGCATATTCATCCAAGGCTCTATGTACGTTGTCGAGTTCATCGTCCTTTCAGTGTGCTCGCATGACGTTATCCTCGGGTGGGACTTTCTGTCAAATCATCATGCCATCATCGACTGCGCACGCGCTGAAGTTCAATTTTCGCACCTGTGTGACGAACCTTTGCACGAAACCCTTGAGCGGTCGCCAAAACTTGTCGTGCGTGAGGACACTGAAATTCCGCCAGCCTCTCTTGCCGTTGTCCCTGTTTGCTGCGATGACTATAATGATGCTACAGTAATGTTTACACGTTCCGACATTTTCATGAGCCGCAGAGCCGTTTCCTTGCCTTTCGCTACACTCGACGTCACTGCGGGCCGAAGCAATATTTTCGTCCACAACCCCCTTTCTGCCCCGCTTACGCTACTTGCCGGCGAATGTCTCGGTCGAGTGGAGTACCTCGATTCCTCTTTATTCCTTAACATGCCAGACGAATCGTGCAGTAGCGCCTCGACCGAACTTCATGCCCTTTCCCCACTGGAATGCTAATCGAGTGACACCTTCTCGAGTTCCATCGCCGACACCTTAAGTGCCCATGAACGCGCCGAGCTTCTTAATCTCCTCCAGCACTTCGCGAATTCATTCGACGTTTCTCAGCCGCAATTGGGTCGGACTTCCGCAGTGCACCACTACATTGACACCGGTTCGCACCAGCCATTGCGTCAAAGACCGTACCGTGTCTCTGCTGCAGAACGTCACGTCATCAACGACCTGGTCGAAGAGATGCTACGCCGTCGCGTTATTCAACCATCGCACAGTCCTTGGGCATCTCCTGTCGTTCTAGTTCGAAAGAAAGATGGATCGATTCAATTTTGCGTCGACTACCGGCGATTAAACAAGGTGACGCGGAAAGACGTCTATCCATTACCGCGCATAGACGACGCCCTTGACAGCCTCCAAGGAGCCGAATTCTTCTCCTCCTTAGATTTACGATCTGGATACTGGCAGGTACCTATGGCAGAAGCTGATCGCCAGAAAACTGCATTCATTACACCAGATGGCCTGTACAAATTTAACGTAATGCCATTTGGTCTTTGTAATGCTCCTGCCACGTTTGAACGACTCATGGACAACACACTGCGTGGACTGAAGTTGTCTGTGTGTCTATGCTACGTCGACGACATTGTCGTTTTCTCTTCCGATTTTCCTACGCATCTGCTTCGGATCCAACTGGTTCTGACGTGTTTAACCAACGCTGGGCTCCAACTGAACCTTAAATGTGCCGCTTCGCCGCGCGAGAGCTGTCCATCTTAGGGCACATCGTCTCCAAGCATGGTGTTCGACCCGACCCTGCAAAACTGCGAGCAGTCGCTGAGTTCCCGAAACCTACTACACTGAAAGAATTACGCAGTTTTGTCGGACTATGCTCGTACTTCCGGCGCTTCGTGCGAAATTTTGCATCGATCATGTCACCACTGACCAACCTCCTACACGGTGATGCAGACCTTTCATCCTGGTCTTCTGACTGCGACGTCGCGTTTGCCACGCTCCGTAGTCTGCTAACATCTCCTCCAATTCTTCGGCATTTCGACCCAACAGCTGCAATGGAAGTTCACACAGACGCTAGTGGGGTTGGTCTAGGCGCCGTCCTCGCCCAACGCAAGCCGGGCTACTCCGAATACGTCGTCGCTTATGCGAGTCGCACACTTACTAAAGCTGAGGCCAATTACAGCGTCACTGAAAAAGAGTGCTTGGCGCTAGTGTGGGCGCTTCGCAAGTTCCGCCCTTATTTGTACGGACGCCCATTCGACTTGGTAACGGACCACCATGCACTTTGTTGGCTCGCCACATTGAAAGACCCTTCTGGCCGCCTAGCTCGGTGGGCACTGCAAATCCAGGAGTACGACATTCGTGTCATCTATCGCAGCGGACGCAAGCATTCTGACGCCGACGCCCTGTCGCGATCGCCTTTACCTCCCGACTCGGCCTGTGGAACCACTGGTACCAACTCCATCGCATCTCTCGACCTCGACTCCTTTACCAGTGAACAACACAAGGACCCGTGGATCGCTTCCCTTTTTAACTGTCTTTCTGGATCGTCAACCACTGCGGTAGCACGATCTCTCCGACGTCAAGCTGCTCATTTCGCCATTCGTGATCGGCTGCTACACCGACGCAACTACCCCCCCCCCCGAAGGTCGTAAGTGGCTCTTGGTTGTCCCGCGCAGCTTGCGATCACAAATCTGCGCCTCCTTTCACGACGATCCCCAATGTGGTCATGCCGGAGTTTTCAAAACTTACGAAAGCATTCGCCATCGCTTCTACTGGCGCGGAATGTATAATTTCGTTCGAAAATTTGTTATGGGCTGTCCTGACTGTCAACGCCGCAAATCACCGCCTTTCCACTCGTCCGGTGCGCTTCAGCCGCTTCCGTGCCCTGCAAAACCTTTCGATCGGATTGGAATTGATCTCTATGGCCCTCTACCGACAACATCAGATGAAAATCAGTAGATCATAGTCGCTGTGGACCATTTAACACGCTACGCTGAGACCGCCGCCCTTCCAAGTGCCACTGCGCGGGACGTAGCATCCTTCATCCTTCATCGCTTCATACTACGACATGGTGCACCTCGAGAACTACTAAGCGACCGAGGTCGAGCCTTCCTATCAGAAGTCGTCACGTCTCTGCTTTTTCAATGCCATGTTGTTCATCGCAAGACCACGGCATACCACCCGCAGACTAACGGGCTCACGGAAAGATTTAACCGCACCCTTGGCGATATGCTCGCCATGTATGTGACATCCGATCATACTAACTGGGATCGCATTCTTCCATTCATCACGTTCGCATATAACACCGCGGCACAGTCTACCACTGTATTTTCACCTTTCTTTCTTCTTTATGGACGCGAACCATCCCACAACATCGATACTCTCCTTCCCTACCGTCCTGACGCATCCGAATGCCCATCTGTGTCCGAAGCTGCCCGAAATGCGGAAGAGTGCCGTGAACTCGCACGCACCTTTACGTCATAAGAACAACAGCGCCAGAAAGAAAACAACGCCGACTCTTCACAAAGCCCCAGCTATTCCCCGGGATCACTTGTATGGCTGGCTGTTCCTTACCAAACCCCCGGCATTTCCTCAAAACTCGTTCCAAAGTACGAGGGCCCATACTGCGTTTTGGAGCAAACCTCGCCGGTGAATTTTCTCATCGGGCCACTTTCCCCATCTGACAACATGCGCCGGCGTGGACGTGACATCGTCCACGTCGCCCGCCTTAAGCCATATCATAGCCCTCTGCCTCCAGACTCTTAGATCGCCAAGATGGCTCTTTTTCGGCGGGGGCAAATTGTGAAGAAGAAAGAGCATCGTTGGCAAGCAACATCGCCACCGCTTGGGTACTGGGTGCTGGGCTTCGCTCGCTCGGCTCGTGCTGATCATCGCCGACATCTGCTTGACCGTTGCTCTTGCACGATCGTGTTTCTTCGTAGGACCACCGTTCCAACAGTCGCCAATAAACCCTTTTTCAATACTAACAGTTGGCTTTGAGACCAGTATTGACTTAACTAGAATGAAGCTCTGCTCAGCTTCAGCTGACCAGTTAAAAGGCTGTGCTTGTCGAAGTAGAGTACGCAGTGGTTCAACAACATCAGCATAGTGAGGGACAAACTTGGCATAATACCAAACAAGACCTAAAATGATTGCAAGGTTTTGGCATCAGTAGGCCGTGCGGGCATTGACAATGGCCTGAACTTTAGATTCAACAGGTGTCAGGCCGCGGGAACTGACATTGTGTCCTAGAAATTGTAACTCAATCACAGAAAAAATGCACTTGTTATTAAGTTTCATACCACATTCACTGATGCGGTTGAGAACAGTATGCAAGCTAGCATCGTGCTCTTCGCGAGTACGTCACCGCACCAAAATGTCATCCAAGTAACAAATGGCGCCATTACAACCCTTAAGAATAATCGACATCATTTTGTGAAACACTGCAGGGGCAGATGCAAGCCCGAAACACACGCGGCGAAACCGAAACAAGCCTTCGTGCGATACAAATGTGGTTAAGTCTCTACTGCACTCAGAAAGTTCAACTTGGTGGTAAGCGGATGCTTGGAGAAACATACCGCTCCGGAGAGCTGATGAAGCAGTTCTTCAATGTGAGGAAGTGGAAACCCGTCTACAAAGATCGCCTTGTTCGGTTCTCGTAAGTCGACGCATAGTCGAAGAGATCCATCTTTTTTCTTGACGACGACCAGTGGAGAAACCCAGTTGGAAGCAGAGACAGGCTCGATGATTCCGCTGGCTTGAAGGCGAGACAGTTCCGCAGAGACTAGCCCACGGAGAAGAAGAGGAATGCGGCGCAGCTTGGCACGCACAGGGCGCACACCTGGTCGACGCATCACTTTATGCACAAAACCGCGCACACAACCCAGTTCACGGGTGAACAGGTGGTGGAATTCAGAAGGCGCGTTGGCCGGAAGATCATCTTGGACGTCGACTTGAGCACACGTCATAGACGCACCGACGATGTTGATGGACAAAGCCCTGATGGCATCACGTCCCAAAAGCGAGCTGCCATTGGCAGTTACATAAAAAGTAATGGAAGCAGTGCGACTGCGATAGGAGACCTGAGCTGTAAATTGACCTAAATTATCAATCGTTTCCTTGGAATATGTTTGTAGAACGACGTGTGAAGGCAAAAGCCGAATGTTGGAAAAATGACTATGAAAGTCAGCGGCACTGACTAAAGAGACTGAGGCACCAGTGTCCACGAGAAATGACAAGGGCACATGGCCCACTGAAGCTACGATGCTGGGCTCGGGCGCAGTGTGGAGGCCATCCACATTTAAAACAGTGACCGTATTGGTCTGTGCAGTGCTCGAAGGAGCGGATGAAGAAACTGGTTCAGGAAGATTTGCTGGACAGGAATTGCATACGGACTGAAAATGTCCGATTTTTCCGCACGCAAGACAAGTGCGGTTTCTCGCGGGACACTGCGCAAAATTGGCTAAATACCGAGCCGATCCGCAACAAAAGCAATGCGCGGTTGCGCTTGGAGAAGAAAATTGCGAACGCGAGTTAGGAGCTCAGTGCTGTTCCTGAAAACCAGAATTTGGCGGAATGGGGTCGCCATATTTCCGGCTTCCTCGCCCCGCGACGCAGAGAGGCCGCCATGTTCGCCGCCACGGAGGGACTGTGCAGGCGGGCGGGCGTCCATATTGGCCGCCGCGCCGAGACGAAAATGAAGGGCCGCCATGTTGACGCGTCCCGTGAAACAAAAAGCCGCCGCCTTGGCCCCCCGCAGCAGAAAGTTGCTGCACTGAATGTGGAGCGAATTGCTCCAACTGGGAGCGAATAAGCTCGTCCTTTCGCGCAATCGAGAGGGCTTCGGATAATGAAATCGAGGAGCCCTTTTGAAGCATGCGGCAGCGGACGTTTCGCGAGGCTACCTCGGTGAAAAGCTGATGGCGGATCATTTCGTCCTCGAGCGCGCCGAAGCCCCACGACGCGGCGAGCGTTCGAAGAGAAGTATTGAACTCGGCGACTGGCTCGCCAGGCAATCGTCGCCTTTCTTGGAATTTTACGCGTGCGAGATAATCGCACGAGACATCTTTAAAATGCTCATCGTAAAAAGCAACAGCGTTTTTGAAGACATCACCCGACGCTGGTGTCTGCGACGCGTTGGTGGCGTCCAAAGTATAAAAGAGCTTTAACCCGGCAGGGCCCAACGCGTTGAGCAGCAGGGTCTCGTGACGCTCGGGCTTGCTGGCGTCCTTCCTCCCCGACCGCGTCTGCGTATGCCTGAAACACCAATTTCCAGTCCGCCCATGGAAGTGGCGGGTCTCCGGGCGAATGAAGAAATAGGGGAGGTGGAATAGGAGACGCCATTTCAAGCTAGAAGAATGGAGAGGTGCAGACGAGAAGAAAATGACGCCAGTACACTGTTTGAAGACGAAGGCAGAGGCGGCGTAGCTGAATGAAGAAGAAATGAAGTGACGCAGCACGCAGCAGCCACCTTGCTGGGAACAAAGAGCGTCTAGGGTTATCAGGGTAGGTCCGTTATAAGCAAGAAAAAGACGAACACGGAGAACGAAATGGGTTCTTACAGGTCCTCATCGCCATTGCTGTGTTGGGGGCTTGCTGGTCCCGACGAAGCAGAAGAAGAAGACGGCCGACGGAGACGTACGCGGCCGGCGGGGACGCCGACCAACCCGAACACGCGGGTTGGCGCAAAGCGCCGAAGAAAAGAACAACTACCGCACTCCACGGTTACCCAACGCACACTCGTTTTATTTCACAGTCGCCTTGAAATCCTGGATTAAGGTCCCTAGATGAAACAAGTTTCAAAGGTAGCGACACCCTCTCTTTTCCTCCTCGCTTATTTGCCTGAAGCGCCCCCTAGAAGGTTTAAAACTTTCATCCAAAAGCGAATGTTTGGGTTCTGTTGCTACGGTGAATAGATGTAAATGAAACAAAATGGAACGAAATAAGACATAGAATGAACAGTTACCTTTATGAACATAAACGGCACAACACAAGAGCAAGCGGGATGTGCGTTACTCAACCGGCAACGTTGGGCAGTTCTATACTTTACACCACTAGCCATGGCGTCTTCGCGTAGCACAATTTAGTTCCACGGCCGCGGTATTTCGTCCAGTTCTAACTAGTCCACTTCTCCGATTGTGCTTTGTTCGTGCTGTGACACAGTGAACGTGCTTCTTGCTGGATCCTGTAGGTGGCGACAGGGCGTGACGTTGTGACGATTGATTACAACCGGCTTGTGCACACGCAAGAAAAAAAACTACGACCAGACTGGTACGAACACTCGTCCAGCAGCACTGCGATGACGTTTCTTTTTAAATGTGTCCATTTGGACAATCGTGATGCCAAGTGATTCTGATGCGGTGCTGGGAACTTCCCGAAAAGTGAGAGTTCTACTGGTGAGGTGTCTCGAAGCAGCGCGTTTCGGCTCAAGCGGGAACTGGTAAAGAGTGAAATGTTTCTGAAGGTGCGTTGATTGCAACCTACAGCTGTTCTGTATACGTGCATACCCACATGTATTTGTACCAACTGGCATGCACTAGACACGCATTAGACGCGCACCTGGCGTTTCAATAAAAACCGACAAGTGAACTCGCTTCGCAGATCCGCGTCGACATACGTTGACGGAGTTGCACGAAAGCGTTCGCGTGAAATGGTTCATAGTTGCACTTCATGGTGCGCTTCATCTCGGAAAGCACAAGGTAAGTTGAAGAGAGCGAAACCATTTTCTGTTGTTTACGGCAACGCAGCATTGCTGAAAAACGCAGATGTTGCATTGAACGAGCATGGCGAAACAATCTTGGTCGACTTGGCGCACACCGAAACGCTCCTCCTCTTCAGTTTATGTTCTGGCTACGATTTTGTCTTTGGTCACGGCGAAAATCTGGCTGGAGCCATATGCGCATGCGTACTCGTTTTGAACCTTTTCATAATAATAAATAACACCACCAGCCATTTGCAAGATCACGTGCAAGCAATGCACCAATTACAGACGCGGATGGCAGAGAAAAAGAGGAGTAATCGAGAGAGTGAGGAGGACGGCTCGAAAACAATGAGTGACGCTACCTTGTTTCATCTAGGGACCTTATCCTGGATGCCAGAGCGGCGCCCCCTGGCATCCTCACATGTCATTCAGAAACTGAAACCGAAACCCAGAACACAACAGAATTCTTATATAAAAATGAATGAAACCAGTATACAAAATTAAATGCATGCAGGCAACAAGAAATCTTCAACGCAACGTATGCAGTCGCTAATGCTTAGAAAAATGATAAAGGATATCTTTATACACTGCCTCTGAACCTGCACCATTCAGAGCATGCCATTATGTCTTCTCTCCCTCCGGGAGGAATGTTGTCTTGCCGGTGCGACATCAGAATAAAATTACATAATGCAAGGCATACCTATATATTGTTGTAGAACACTCACAATATACGGAATTCATAGTATAATGACCTTCGAACGGTCTGGAGGCTTATGGCGTTCCAACGGATGGTACGGTGGTATGCATGAAAGAATGGCCTCCGCCGACTCGCGTGAACACCCTTCAGACGATGATGAATCCATGTATCTTATGCACATTGACATTGCAAGACAACGTAGCTGACTTCTGGCATGGCACCACAGATGGACCTTGTACTGGTGCCGGAACTGACGTGCGTAATGCAGTAACACGCTCTACAGTAGACGCGAACAAAGTACTGGCACTAGGCACAACCGCATTACCTTAACAGGCTACACCACGTACATGAACTGTATGCGCTTTAAGCCCGTTAGAAACACTTTGCATGCATCTGCGGCTATAAAACAGTCGCGTTGGTAATACATAAGGACGATGCAGCATGGTAGGCAATGGCAACGGATGCGGCTTAACATCGCTTCTAGGAAAGTCGCTGTGATTCTCATGCATTTCAGTCACTTCAGTATTGCAGTCGAATGACCTCACCCTCTTTAGTAGTCCAGCATCCTCGAGCCACGCAAGGTGATCGGTCATCTCCTTAAGCAGCCGGAACGAGAGTTGCTGGATCTTCGTGAAATATTCGTGGCCCGGCCGGTGATCCCGTTGGTGTGCCGACTCCTGTACTCGACGAGGGTCTGGTTGAACCGCAGTACAGGTCAAAGTCTCACCAATCATCGCCAGCTGAAGCGCCTGAATTGCGTCAAGTCCCAGAAGCGACGTGCCTTTTTCAGGGACAAAAACTTCACTGGCGTAGTCTTCCCTTGGTATTGCACAGACGCTTAGAAGAAGCCCAAGTTGTCAGTCACCTGTTCAGAATGATTGTGGATGGTGAAGTGTGATTTCAGCAACTTGACCTGCGAAAAGTGCTTCCGGTAGTCCTGGATGCTGAGCAGTGACACGACGACTCCAATGTCGACGAGCCATTTTATCTGGACGCCATTGATAAGTACAGGAACACGCATTAATGGAACGCCGTTGACGATTCCGTGCACGCTGAGGACGGTGATCGCGTTCGTCACAGTACGCCCTTGGCCTTCTTCACCATCCGGTGCAGATGCCGAATCACCCGACGACGGGCACATCTTACTGACATGGTTGTCATGAATCATCTTGTGTAACTAATGATCTTGTGTAACTAAAGTCTTGTGTAACTAATTAAAGTACAACACAATTCAATAATAAAAAGGAGAAAGAAAAGATAAAAAAGGAGAGGGGAAGAATATGCAAGAAAAGATAATCTAAATAAGGCCGGCGATAAGGGCTGCTTCATCCCACTTTTTCTTCCTCCACTTCTATCTCTGCCTGTCTAGCTTGGCTTCCGATCACGACTTCGTCTCCCAACCTCCCTTGTAGTCGTCCTTATCGACGCACCACAGAACGCAAAACCACAACCACCGCACACCTTACGAAAGTACCGCGTACAACATCACACTCACCTTTTCAGAAGTACCACGGACATAACAACTGAAGGACTTGCCACAGCCGTATTCTGAATGGAAAATCACACTGCTTGACCATTCTCATGGTACTTATTATTAAGCACGCAGTGTTTGAGTACAGAATGACTAAGTGAGTTGTGAGTGAATAAGGAACAGATGTTCCGTTAGTAAAAAGAGAACAAGGAAGCGGTCAGGATGTTCATGTCTTGCCGAGCCCCGGTTGTCGAAGTGGTTGTCAGAAGTTAAAAATGTAAAGTTTGAAATTTAAGACGGAGGGCAAGCTCACAGTCATTTTCTTTGTGTATTATTCGCTTTGAAGCACCGAAGGTAAGTATATTGTCAACTGTCAAGTTCCGCCACGGCTAAAAGAAAGGAGCAACAAAAGGTCTTTTTTAGTAATCTGTACTGGCGACATGATGAAAAATATTGTTCTATTCTTTCGGTTCTGAACAAACGTTGCATTCAGGTGATATAACCAGACCAGCCCTGTGTGAATACAAATTTAACGGCGGGACATGACTCGTAATCTAGTTAATACGACTTCCAATAGTGTAGCAGGTGTTACGACTGTCATCATTATTGAAGTTTTTTGGCCTTTGTGAACGGAATGAAAATATTTCGACGCATTCCAAGCAAGGGTGTGCCATCAGAACGGATTAATTTCTTCTCGGCAAAACCTTAACGAGGGGTTCGAGACCGGTTCGCGCAAAGAAAACGCATGAGCCAAGAGAGGCCATTGTGAGCTCGACTCAAGAAAGACCATTGTGTTTGCTGCGAGCAAGGCTTTCGAGCCAGACAAGGAGGCAGCTGGGCAGCTGGGCCATTTTTGAGGTTACCGAGGATCTGAAAATCTCAGAACCAGCATTGTATGTGCAGTTTAGGCTGAAAGCTAAAGCCAAACTGGTTGTGGCTGCATCTTGTGAGGAGAAGCGGAGCCCCGGGATATGCGCAGCAAAGCCACAGTTTCTAGCAAACAACCAGGAATGGAATGTGGGGTTGAAGGAAAGAAAAGGGCACTATCTGCTGTAGCCCTCGCGGGAGCCTGCCTCGACGACGAGGGATTAGCAACCACTCCTCCTTCCCCCTTTCCCCATAAGATCGGGAGAATGGGGTGGCATATTTTGACAAAATGCTGGCACACCACTACATTGTCCTACCCAAACAGTCAGGCAAGTTTGACACGTGTACTGGCAGCCGATTTTTCGAACCTCGCTCAGCTCCCAGAAGAATCTTCGATGCCAATATCATCGGACGTGAGCGAAACTTGGTGACGTGTGCGAAAACGTCGGTGCAGTGCGTTTGTGACCATATTTGGGCACCGTGTAGACTGTGCCCTCTCCGCATGCATTGTGTGGTGTCTTTCCTCTCCTTCGAGGGTGGAGCACCTAGACCATGGAGCGCCCTATTGGCGGAAGCCGCGGACATTGTGCCCAGGGTTGGCAACGACGCGATCTATAAGCCGAAGACTTTCGTGTACTCGAGATTCCACAGTTCAACAGTTCTCCTGTACAGTTTTTGACTACTCGTTCTCCTTCTCAGTTACTAACGATGTAAATAAATTGTCGTTTTTACGAGTGCCTCATTTACGAGTGCCTAATTGTCGTTTTACGAGTGACTTGTTCGACGATGGGTCCTAGGACGGGGGCCCACTACCAAACTGAGACCCGTGGGACCCGGAGTCGCAACACAGGGCACCACCGAATTTTCAACTTACTTTGAATACGTAAAATTTGTCCATTACGTTATTTATTCCATGGCATCTTTACGAAGGGAAACTTTTCTGCATGTTAATACAGTTATAGCCATTTCAGGAATGAACGAAAGTATTGGACCACTTAATGCCGCTCGTCCTAGAAAATGCGTTACTACCATATTCCTTCTTCTCCTCCGCGCACGGCACACACCCGGCCGAGTAGAAGGGGAATAACACAATACAGTCGCCGCCTTGAAATCTTCTCTGAACAACATCCAAATAACACTTCTTTTCAGATTGCTCCTTATTCCGACAAGACAAAGGAAGCAGTATGCACGCGGAAATGCAATAATAACGTAATATACCACGCAAGCAATACACGTGCTTTGCCCACGACTAACCAGCACAAGATAGAGGAAAGCGGAGGGGGCAAGACGATGTGAATGCAATGTGAAATGAGTGAATTTCCATTGCATAGATTTAAAAATTTCGAGCATATATGGCATTGATGGAAGGAACAGTGGGAAGTTTTTTGTACCAGGTTACACTGTGAAGTTCAGCAACTGAATTATTCATTTCACAACGCTGGACCCAAGGCCTCCTCATTGTGGATATTTCACAACGAAATTGAAACAATTAAATTTATTTCATCTTGTCGTTGCTATTACTATCAGAAAAAAATTCCAAGAAGCCCCAATTCAGGAGTTAGGAATTGTAGTAATTGTTTCAGTAATTTTATCTGTTGGCGGCACTTCGTTGGGTTCTTGCTGAATTGATTGCTGTACTTTATTTGAATACAGCAAAACGAAAAGATTACCGTGTTAGTGTATTCTTATTTATCCAAATCCTTGGTTTGTAACACGTCGTTTCTATCAGGCCTGGCCGCTTAATCAGTAGGCATTCTTATTCATTCGATCTTTTATCTTTAATGCTTACTCTAATGCATGCGACTATTTTCATGTCACGTAAATCATTTACTACTTTGATCAGTAGGCTTAACAACGAACTGACCAATGTAGTTAAAAATGTCGTATGAACAACTTAATTTTAAACCATCTTAAAACTCGGTTCATAATTTTTAAAACCTTTGAAAAAATGCTTTCTTTTATGCCACAAGTGTCTATTGACCATCGCTTCATTACTGCATTTGACAGTGTGTGTTTTCTGGGCATAAATTTAGACTCTTACTTCAAGTTCAATAATCATATACTTTCTGTTAAACAAACAACAGTATTTGTTACAAGATCACACATTAAATCTCGTCCGTTTTTTTTACTTGAAACCTTATTGTCATTATACTTCACCTTCATACATACGTCACATCACCTATGGCATTACTTCACACGGTAATACCTATAACACTCATCGTTCATACGTACAGCTCATTCAGAATCGGGCCATTCGAACTATTACCAGCAGTTCACTTTATTCCAATGCTGCCACACTCTTTCAGGCTTACCAAATTCTTACCATGTCTGGCTTGTTTCATTTTTACTTAGTCATATTTTAATTTAAACACTGAACAAACAGCTTGTGTTTGATTTAATCGATGCTAGATTACTCACTAACACCAACAGCACTACGTTCGCTCATAATCACAACTTTATTTTACCTAAATGTAGTACCAGCTATATAGCGAAACGACTTCCTACTTCACGGTGATTAAACGTTAACGTAATAGCGTTCAAGAGCGTATCGCAGAAATCTCGCCGTCGGTGTCGGCTCCGTTGGTTGTGGGCGCAAAATCATCTGTGCGTCTGTGACCAAAAAATAAAGTTACCGAGATCGCCGCGAGAGGCCGCGACTTGCCCACGCGTGCGCACACAATCACACTGAAAAAGCCACGCATTCGAAGAAAAAAAAAGTTCTCAAGGTCACGAGG
The DNA here is from genome assembly GCF_043290135.1 of Rhipicephalus microplus. Lineage (NCBI taxonomy): Eukaryota > Metazoa > Arthropoda > Arachnida > Ixodida > Ixodidae > Rhipicephalus > Rhipicephalus microplus. The sequence continues at coordinate 145,269,260 of NC_134704.1, read as the reverse complement.
CGCGGTAGTTTTTTTGCCCCTGCCATCCCTCCCTGCCTAGCTTCCAGCGCTTTCGTCGGGACGAGAGAAGAGAGAATGCAACTGCAGCATGCGACGAACCTTTGTAACTCCACTCGCACTGAACGAATTCTTAAATTTTTGCGGCATTGAATTCGGGAGACAATAAGATATTCAAGTGAATTAATTCCACGATTGCTTGAAAAAGTGTTTCAGGGCCCCTTCAACGCATTTCGTTCGAAAGGTTTAACGACGAAAACGAACCCATTCACCGATTGTTTGTAGGCGCATTTGGGAAGCCTCAAACTATGTCGATATAGGCCAAGATAGTGCAGTAATCGTTGCTAAAAACACTCCGAAACTTTCAAACACCTCTAAAAATGGACAACTGTGCCCATCTAGTGAAAAACATATCGTGCCTTTCCAGAGGCGTTGATCAAGCAAAACAGAAAACGCTAGATAATGTGCTGCTATCTGTGAGACATTGTGAGGCACTTTATGGCCCCAGAGATGGCGAGCACTCGGCTGTATCTTGGAGGCCATGCGACTCTTGTTTTTTTGTTTTAGATCAAAAACCTGTATGCACCATTGACGCGCAGGCGCTGGTACGATCTACTGTGTGTGTGTGTGTGTGTGTGTGTGTGTGTGTGTGTGTGTGTGTGTGTGTGTGTGTGTGTGTGTGTGTGTGTGTGTGTGTGTGTGAGAGAGAGAGAGAGAGAGTGAGATAACATAAGAAGTATGCGCTTACCGGTTGAAGGGCGCACTAGGGGCCGTATGTCGCTAGCGCATTCAACTCTTGAAGGCGAGGCTTAAGGATCCCGAAATTTTCGGTACTATTACCCTACTCACCTAAATCATTGTCTTCGTTACATGCATTCAAGTGTGAACCTAAAAATTTAATCTTGTATAACTAGGCTGACAACAATAATAATTTTTAATGTAAAAGTGTAAGTTATTACAAATTTTGCGCTGGGTTTTCTTCTATGGTCTGCTTAATACACTTGTGTGACTGTTTATTATGTACATGTATTGCTTTACCGTGTTTTTTTTTGTTCTTCCACTTGTTTGTTGTAGCTTTTGGTACATCCACTGTTCACTTCCACTTACGTTGTGTAATATTACATGCTGTTAAAATCAAACCCTTTATTGTTATTGTTAACCGATGGTCCTGTTGTATAGTGGTTTCGGTTTGGTTTCAATACTTATGTTAGGGCACGCTGTGCTGCTGTATATATTGTGGTGCCTTATGAATAAAGGGGGTTTTGTGAGTGTCAGCTGGGTCTCGGCTCCTGCTCTCTCCTTCTTCGCGGCCCGTGCTGCGGGTGGTGTGTTTCCGTATCGTATACCAAGAGATGTATGGGGAAAATGTGGGGAAAATGCGGCGCCGCTGTTGGGTGGAGGGACTCGCTCGCTGGATTTCGTGCCGACCGGTTGTGCCCTCGCGATCTCCGACGTCAGCGTAGCTCTGGCCGACTGGGCTCGCCCTACGTCATCTCCTAAAGTTCCTTGCCTGGTGTTCGACACCACGCAAGGGACTTCCCGCTCCGTACAGAAGAAGCCGTCCGTGCGCCGCAGGCATGACGGACACCGAAATGTTCGGGATTTCTGTTGCCAAAGGTTTTCGCGGCTGTTGGCAATGTAAACGCGGATCTTCTTACGATGGACGACATGGCGTATGCGTGGATTGTGTCACGATGGGAGAAATAATGTACAACGTAAATCCGGGAGCGTGTGCATGCCCCTTTGGCGAAATATTTATCAGGAGATCATGTGTTTGCCTTGACGCAAGAAACCCTAGGACTTAATTTTGCTCGCGTATGAGTGCAATCGTATTCAACTACGGTGTAAAAAAAAGACGTTAGGCGACTTATGAATATTTGTTCATTTCTCACAACTCGGCTCGATGCCATTGCAATTAAAGTTGATGCTATAAAAATGTAAAAAAAATTATTTCAGGAACATCGTCATTGTAAACTTCCAAGCTGCTGCTGGTAAGTGTACACTATTTTGCAAAAGGCAGGGAGCACTCACCTCACAGCCTTTCATGTGAACTAATCTAATGTTAATCGGAGCTATGACTTGAGCATGTTTTAAAACACCCTAAATGTTCACGTGCAATGCATCCGTCACAGTAAATGAGGCATGCATAACCATGTAGTAACATGAATAGATTGCCCATCAGGACTATAGCGTCGAAACTAAAAAAGTAAAAGCACATTAAAGGCTTGTTTTCTTTGTTAGACACAATAATGAGATCGAAAAGGCAATCTTGTCAAACAAAAAAGTACATTTAGGGCTATTTTTTGTTTTTGCTAGACAGAATAATATTGAGATCTAATGAACAATCATGCTAAATGGCATGATGGTCTGTTAGATCTCATTATATTGTGTCTAACAAAGAAAACAAGCCCTTAATTGTACTTCCTTCCTTCATTCATAATGAGGGAGTCGTTCTGACAGTCTTGGTGTCTTCAGGTAGTATATGATGAATTATTGGTCAGCGGCCAACTCATAATAAGCTCAGAAACTACGCGACGTCAAGCAGACACAAAAAAAGTGTTTCACACTCGCCGTCATGGCTACTGGCCATGCTCTCACATTTAATTTACATATACCCCATTAAGTGAATGGAAAGGTGGCCGCCGTGGTAGCTCAGTTGATAGAGTATCGGACGTGTTATTCGAAGGTTGCTAATTTGGTCCCTGCCCACGGCAAATTATCTTTTCGCCCAATATATTTCTTCACATTTACATTACAAAACCAAAACAGAACATATTGTGAAATGAAGGATATTTAACAAGCTTAGCAACGTGGGCAGGAAAGAAATAAAAAAAACATGAATGCCTGGGCAACAATTGGCAGGCGTGGATTCACGATATGTGCCTTGAGAATATACCCATATTTTGTAAGGTCGTGCAATGTCGATTGTGATTCACGGTGGTTGGAAGAAGTTAGCTGTAAGAAATATCTGAATATGCACCTCTAATACAACTAACCCCCCCCCCCAAACCTCTAGGAATCGCACAGATGAATGATGCACATACTAAGTGGACTCACAGTGCCGAAAGACTCACATATGTCATGGTAGTTGAGCATGGGCTCTTCTCAATCAATGCAATGTGTAAAGTTCTCTAATGACATTATTATAACGATGCTAAATCCCATGCCCTCCCCACAAAGCATTTGTTTTTCCTTTAAACTTGTCGAACAGAAAAGTATATTGTTTATTTAGATGTCATTATTACTTGCCCAACAGGACACACTTCTTAACTAGATCCAATGACAGAACATACATTTCTTAACGCAAAACCTAGAGCTTCTTTGACATGTAAACTTTCTGCTATTTTTCTCCATATTATATTTGCTCTTTAATTGAATACTAAGCGTTGATTTTCTAGTGAATTAATTCTTCGTTACTCAAAAAGGTATATCAGGGCCCCATTAAAAACCCGCCAGTTTATTTTGTAGCTCTTTATATGCGCATTTGGTTAGGTTGCAAAGCTCTGTCCACCAGCTTCCATTCCACCGTACGGGAAATTGAAAGGCTGCACATCTACCTGAATGAACAAATTTCGGTGCCCACGCCAGGTCCCTAGCTGGGGGGGGGGGGGGCTCTGAGCTCGCACCTTTCTCTTTCACTGAAATTCAGATGAAGCTGGGCGTTTCACCGTGAACAAATAATAAAAGTAGGTGTTCTTCAAGGCCTTCAACATGTGCCGCCTTGGTCCCCACCCCAAAACATTTTCCGGTATGCGGGCCTATTGAATATGTTTATAGAAGCTTTCTTATAATGCCGTTTAGCATTTCTCAGCTCTGGTGACTTTCAGTGCCGAATTTTAAAAAAAGAAACTCATGCATATAATTATGCCAATAGAATTTGCTTTCTCATGCAAGACGACCAAAAGCGCACAGCTTATATTTCTTATTTTTTTATGGTTTACTTCTGGTATATTCACACCTGTACTAATCTGACGCAATAGTATGTGAACGCTGTTTCACAGCGGGGCTACAAATATATTACCCGACATATACGACGCGTTGTAATGCTGACAATAGTAGTATAAAAATAATACAAAAATAAGTAAACTGAAATGAAGCTATGTCACTTCCGAATCGGTGACAGGGTCAGATGAAGGTTGACCACCCCGCCATTGGCCGACCAGAGGACCGTAAACGCTGTCGGTTTCTGTGCTCGATCTGAATAGCACGATCAGCACAGCCACAATCACGATCACCACTGCGATACCAGTTATCAGGAACCACACCCACAAGTGCGACGGGCCACGTGTGGCTGCTTCCGTTGTGTTTGATGGCGTTGTTGCCTCCGTAGTTGTAGCCACCATGGTGTTAGTGGCCACTGTGGTCATTACAGGAGGAGTCAAGTAAAGCACACGTCTGACGTTAAACCTGTACGAGTTGAGCCCGTCGCTGTTGACTACGCGAGCCGCCAGGAATATCATCCACCATAAGGCCCCGCTGGGTACACGTTCTGCCCACTCGCTTGAGAACACCAAGGTGACTTCGTGTTTGCTGCCCGCAGGGAGAGGGTCGAGATTACCTTCGACAACGTCTGCTTCTGTCATTCGTTTCTGCTTCTCGAACTCCTTCTTTAGCTTGGCCGCGTCGTTGCTGGCTCGAATATCCACGGCTGAAGCTGAAAGAATAATATATAAATAAATATGTGAGGTTTAACATCCCAAAACCACCTTATGATTATGAGAGGTGCCGTAGTGGAGGGCTCCGAAAATTTCAACCACCTGGGGTTCTTTAACGTGCACCCAAATCCTATAACATTTCCGGGCCTATAATATTTCCGCCTCCATCGGAAATGCAGCCGCCGCTGCCGGGATTAGATCCCGCGACCTGCGGGTCAACAGTCGAATGCCTTAGCCACTAGACTACCGCGGCGGGGTACTCGCTCACCAGTTAGCTTGATTGAGAGAAGGTCAGCAGAACATTGAAGGGGCCCTGCAACACTTCTTGAGCATGGTCAGACAACGTTGCAGATCAGTAGCCGAGGCTCTCAAGAACACGCGAGGCAAAGATTATAGCGCAGCACGTCACCTGATATTCAGTCGATTTTGTCAAGAGCGATTCCCCTTCTGACTTCTTAGCTGTCAGCGTGGTCGCGGGTACGAGTAGCTGTAACTATGAAAGTGATTGAAGGAGTCTAAATAGTTTCGCGGCATGTTATGCGCGAAGCGTCCGGCGGCGATAGTGAGGCTTTGTCGTTATAACTCTGACAAGTATTGCAGGGCCCCTCTCAACTAAGTTTGAGGAGGTTCGTAGGGAGCAGCATATTACAAATTACTGTACATGCTTACCAGTTCCAAAGGTCATGTGAGCTCCAGGCCACGTCCACGAGAACTTGACCTCCAACGTGTCGTTCGGTCCCGGGCGTTTTTCGACCGCTTTAAAATTCCAGATGTCACCTGGGGGCACATCACTCTGCACGATATTTTCAGTCACCTCGAAGGAGCCGACGTACACCACCCTCTGAAAGGCGCCGGTGGGCTTGCCTGCCTGGTTTGTCATTTCGTCGGGCAAGTCGACAGACTTGAAGCGGCTGACCGGCCTCGTGGTCTTAGACTTGTTTGCATTCGATTTATCTGGGAATTCGTTATGATTTCTATTAGTTTGAAGTCAGTCATATGAATGTCATCAATATAGGACACGTGTGCTCACACGGCTGCATTTGTAAGCGCCATATGCAGAAACAACCTTGCATTTAAATTTTGGTGGAGGTTCTAGAATCCCCCAGCAGAACGGCGTAAATTATGGGATAGTGTAAAGGAGGGCTGAGCAATTTGGCGTATATTCATTCTAAAATAGAAGGCGTGCAAACACGTGCAAGTTTTCCCTCACCAAGTCGTGGGAGCAGAAAACGAGTACCAGCTTCAACTCGCAGTATGATGTAGCAGTGCAAACTTGGAAAACACAGATCAGAGAAGCGTCCAGTTTGGCACACATGCGTATTCCCACACAATAGTGGTCTTTCATATACGACAACCGTCGCGCAGTTCGCATAAAGTCGGGTGTGCATCTTCTGGCATCCGGGGTTTTTCGTTAACACCTCTCACCCGCGGACACAGACCAGCCAACTTAGCGGGAGAGTTCTTGGAGGCATTTCAAATTATAAAGAGAGGCACGTGTTGCAACAGTCATACGTCTGTTTCACTTTACCAAAATTAGCTGCAGCTTCTTGATACGCGAGTATGATGAGTGCTTACCGATTTGGATGCACGCATGCGCAGAGAATTGTAATCTGGTGGCCTGATATTTCGAATAAATTGTTGAAGTTTAGCGCGCCACCTCTTTGTTCCCTCCTCAATTTTCTCTGATTTGTGTTTTTCAATTTTGCACCCATTGACGTTGCATCAAGTTTTAACTCACAGGTTACACGCCTTTTAAATAGAAGTTTTTCTCATAGAAGACGACGAAAGTGCTTAACGACAGGAGGAGATAGAAGAGACGAGTATGGGCTCCGGTCTCGTCGTTTTCTATCCCCTCCTGTCGTTTTCTCTGTTAAGCAATTTCTTCGTCGACCATGCAGCAACAACCAGCCCAATCAAGCACTTTGTTAGAAGTTTTTCTCGCGTGACAGAAACCAATGTTGCGAAGCGTTTGAAAAAAAAAATCAACGTCATATCCACAAAATGCATTATGTTAAAGGAGCTTTCTCGAAGGGGCACGGGTGTTTCTTGCTCATGATATGTACGTCGAAGGCAGCTTTGTCAGGCACGTTCCGCGGCAGCCACTGCGCAGTGCTGGCCACATTGATCGGCATGTTAACCACCTGCTCTTCATGCCATACTAGGCATGCTGGCCGCTGTCATGAGTAAACTTCCTAACGCTCATAAATGCCCAAACCTGGAGCTATCAGGCGTTCTTCAACGAGGCTGAGAACAGGCAGGTGAGGGGGCTCAGGAGGATATTGGTACCCGCTCGTAACACTCAACGCAGTAACTTGCCACGTGCTGCCGTGCCTACGCAGCGATGTGAACGATGTGGACGTAGTCGTGAAGAGGTGAGCGCGCGGCTCATCTAAATGTGCCACCTTCGGTAGTGGCGCGCAATCTAGTGAGCATTGTTGGTGTCACTGTAGAGGTGACTGAAACGGCGACCTTGAGCAGCGACAGGAGCATGGCCTCCGAGATGGCGGGCGTGCGGCGTGTTTCTCTTCTGTCATTCCGATCGCCGCGCTTTTCAGCAAAATGAACGAGTAGCGCCTCACACGCCCGGCTACCGCGAGAGGGCGTAAATTCTGACGCCGGCGGACACCGCGGCCGACAGCAGAGCGCAGGAAACGCAGCGTGCGCTTGTTTTCTCTTTTTTTTTCGCGTATGAGCCAGAGTTACTGCCAGAATCTTCTGGCCGAGTTAAAGGAGAGTATTTTTCGGCGGACACCATGGCAGACAGCAGAGCACATAGAGTTCCAGCGTGCATTTTTTTTTTGCGTGGAACGAGGATCCCCACCAGAATCTTCTGGCCAAACTGAAACAAACTATTTTTTGATGATGTATTTATTTTGCTCCCATTTACGAAGAAAAGCATGACAACTGCAGCATTTTCCTGATAGGTCATTGTAAGGAGGTGCCAATTCGTCTGTGGCAGTAATACTTCTTTTTTTTCATTGCGGTTCATTCTGGCTCGGCGCTGTACACCTCGATTTGAGAAATACAGAGGCATTCTAGCATTCCTCCTTTCCAGAGGCTTGTGTAGAGAAAAACAGGGCTAATTATCGCTGTCGATTCGTATTGCTCTCCTATCCTCTCTCATAATTTTACTGATATATCGCGTACGTATATTTATGAGATGGTCAACCGAAGGGCAGTTACGTTCCAGGTAACTGAGTGCCCTGGTCATGTCATTGAAGTAAGGTACGTGTGAAGTAATTCCGCCAGAATATTGTATAAGGCTTCGATACAATAGTGGCAAGGCTTCGATTCACGGGTTGCACGCAAATGAATGGGTCACTTTCTTGTTCCTTTCGCGGAACTACCCCTGATTTACATTGTAACGCTGTTGAGAGAATTATTACAGGTGTGCTGACGTAATCACAGCAGCGACACGTAGCGCGACGTGGTTTTATTGCTTTTAGGGACGAAGTTCCTGATAGCATCACTTCGTCGGTGTTTCTTCTATCCGGCGTACCAGCATATCCACCGAATGAATGGTATTGTAACGGGGTCGTGACAACGACGAAGGGAGCAGACAGTAGGTCGAAGAATAAACTGTTTATTCAGCTAAACTTGTGACCATGAAAAAGGAAATTGAGATTACAGCAAGACACTAACACTGGTATCGGTGAACTGAGCGTCGGTAGTCGATCAACTGAGAAGCGGCGAAGCGTGTCGGCCTTTATACACTCACCATCAAACATTCTATTGTTATCACTAGCCGCAAAGTAGATACCGGAATAATCTGAAATTCTCACGAAGTGGGCGTAATCTCAACGAGATGATCTACGGCAGCCCTGAAGCTTCTCGAACACTATAGGCGTGGTTTGCGCTGAGAATCACGTAGAGCGTAATGGGGTGATAGGAAAACTTGAGAAAGGAGCGTGGCTTTGCCCTCCTCTGGAAAAGGCATCATCCCGATGCTTTAACGGAAGAATGAAGTGCAAAAACAATCTAAGAAAGTACAAATAGTAAAGTACGATACAGCAATGATAGCAACAACAAATTACCCTCTTTCACTCCATTAACGTTCATGAAATGGCTTGAGGCGCGTGGGAGGCTCGCAATGACGTGAGACACGGCTCCGCGTCGGCTCCGTGAAATGACCACGTTTTCACGCGCAAAGGACAACAGCCAGCTGATAAAGTGCTGTGTGTGGTTGCGGACGTGCTCAGGATCCTGTGGCTACCATTCTGAAAACTGTAAGTAGATTTTAAAGGATTTTATTGCGCCTTCGGTGTTCGGCTACGTTGTGCGTCTCGCCAACTCCACCGTTAGGCCTAGAGCCGAGGCGGTCGGATCGGCGTTCGAGGCTCCAGGCGTCGGCTCGTAGAGCGTCTGCGGAGGCACTATGGCGATGGAAGTGACTGTTAATGGTAGAGATGCCGATCAAGAAGAATTGGAAAGCTCGGACTGGGTGACGAAAGTGTCCAAACGTGTGGCTGAGCTCCAGGAGAGTCAACAACGGGAACGCGATGGCGCCACCAGGGCGGCGTCTACCAGCAGTGGATGCGGAAAAGAAGGCAGGATGATGCCGGCCGGCTTCAATGCCGACAAGCATGGTGTAAGCGGGAGACCCTCATATAAAGCGGCGGGAAAAAAGCTCGCGGAGCGGTCAGTAGCGTCGCATCTACCGCGTCTTTCGAACGCGGATCACAAGGTTATTATCAGGCCCAAAGAAGGACTGACGCTCACCAGACACTCGGCACCTGTGATTGGTGGAGCAGTAAGGATGGCAGCAGGCATTCCATGGCAGAAAGGTCGGGAGGAGGACAGGATCGTTGTCAACGACAAGCAAGGAACATTGATATACAGCACGCCCAGGGAGGATGATGCCAAGAAAATGTTGGACCTGAAAGTCATAAAGCTCGACGGCAAGGAGTACGAGGTGAAGACATACATGGCTGCGCCTGAAAGCTGTGGCAAAGGAGTGGTACGTGGACTTGATGTCAGACTCTCTGAGAGAGAATTGGAACTGGCTTTCTCACACGAAGAGAATCGTCCTATTCTCGGTGTGCGAAGGATGGGCAACTCCACTTCGGTAATCATCACCTTTGTTGACGACTACGTGCCGAGATGGATGATCTGCTTTGGGACGCCGATAAAATGTTTTCTCTACAAGAAGAGATATGAAGTGTGTTACAAGTGTGGTGAGCTGGGACATCGATCCGACGTATGTGACAGCCCGCACGAAAAATGCAGAGGTTGTGGGGTGGCCTCCCCACCCAAGGACCATGAATGTACGCCGAGGTGCCGTCTGTGTGGCAAGGAGCACGTGACCGGAGACAAAAGGTGCAAAGAAATTTTTCGGGCACCTTATATAGTGAAGGGGACGAATTGCAACTCATGATTACGGAGTTAGACAAGGAGAGCAGAAAGGTGGGTCTCAAAATTAATCTGCAGAAAACGAAAGTAATCTACAACAACCTCGGAAAGGAGCAGCGCTTCGAGATAGGTAATAGTGCACTTGAAGTTGTAAAAAACGAGCGCTAAAAACGGGCGCGCCGCCAAATTCTTGCGATAACGGGCGGGAGAAACGCCGCGAGGTCAAAAGAAAAAAAAAGAAAGCAAACGTCCAAGGCTCCCCAGGCGCGCGCTCTCCCCGCAGAAGCGTGGCTTCACGACGAACCTCCTCACCCCACAACGGCGGCCGAGCAAGCACTCGATTTTTCCAGAACGAATGGGGCGTGGTCATACCGAGTTGACTCATCGGCCGGAGAGGGCATTCCAACCGTCTCGCCCTCCTCCCAGCTTTCGCTGCGTATCGCGCCGACGAAATGACGAGAAGCGTCTGGAATGCCGCGCGCAAGGTATTTAACCGAGCAGCCGAGATGAGAAAGCAGGAGAAGACGGAAGTAGCGCCTGAGTGCGAAGGGATCCCGCCGTGTAGTCGGCGAAGGTTTGTCCGTAGGGTCGAAGCAGGAGATGAAGAGGATTTCCACCTGAGGGGTGAAGGCCCGAGCTACAGGCAAGAGAGTGTGTTTACCGCAATCGAGCGAGGACGCGTGGCAACAGCTGCGAGTGTGAAGCCGACGTGTTCGGGCGAAGAAGTTTGAAGCTTGGAGAGTGGCCTATTGAAGACGGGAGGTTTCCTGGAAGAGAAACTTCGAGGGCTGCGGGACGACAAAAACGCTGGACGTTGAGTGAGTGATTCTCGGAAGAGTATCATCTAGACTTTGGTTCCAAGAACTTTGGACTGAATAGGTTTTCTATCTCTTTAGTCTTTAAGTGTCTTGGTTGTTCAATGCATGCGACTGCATTGTAGTGCGTATTGTTGTCCGTGTCCGTGGTTTCAAGTGTGGCTGATTGTATTGTGTAGTACGATGATTGATTGGTTTGATTGGTGACATATTGTATGCAACTATTGTGGAGTGTGCATTTTTGTGTATTGTTTTCGATCTGCCATTATTGAGAATATAATTTGTTTGTTTATCAACTCTCGGCTCTGACTTGTTCTTTGGACCACAGCCAGCGTCCGCTGGCGCACCAAAAAGGACCACTTCTAAATTGTCCACGCTTTCGTGGTGCGGTTCGGGGGGCCGATACTTCGGCTCTTGGAATTAGCCCGGCGATCGCCTCCCTAATAAACGGGACATGTGTGACAATTAATCTGGCGTCCGCGACAGGACCTTATGGTGCACAGTGTGTCCAAAGTAGTGAGAAAGAGCCTCGAGTTGGTGATACTGCTATCGGAACGATTTTGTGTGTTGCTCAGTGTTCTCGTTAACGAGTGCAGGGGAGTGTTCCGATAGATTGATTTAGGCAGATACTTTTTGCACGCGGCAAGGTTTTATTTGCGAGTTGCGAGACACAATGGATCTCGAAAAGTTAGTTGCGCTTGGTGAAAAGATGGGTCTTTCCGGCGCCGAACTACGGAAATGGGTAAGCCAGAAGGAGAAAGAGGCAGCTGAGAGAGCCAAGGAAGAAAAAGCAGCTGAGTTGGAACGAGAGAGGTTGGCGGTCGAAAGAGCCAAAGCGGAAAAAGAAGCTGAGTTGGAGAGAGAGAAGTTGGCAGCCGAAAGGGCGAGAGAAGAAAGAGAAGCGAGGGAGCGACAGCTGAGGGAAGAAAGAGAAGCGGAGATGGCTGAAAGGGAACGGCAGCGGCAGCACGAGATGGAACTCGAGCGGCTCCGTTTGCAACAGCGAAGTGAAACTCCCGTCCAACCTGGAGTTGAAAGCAGCGAACGGGAAGATCATGGCTTCCGCTTGAACCCAAGCAAGCTGCTCGTAGCGTTTGATGAGAGGAAGGACGACCTTGATGCGTACCTTCACAGATTTGAGACGATTGCAAAGAGCCAGAATTGGCCGGAACATCAATGGGCAACTGCTTTGAGTACTTGCTTGAGTGGTGAAGCGCTCAGTGTGTACGGTAGGCTGACGCCGACCGATGCAGCCAACTATGCAAAGGTGAAAGCTGCTTTGCTGAAGCGATTTAGATTTACTGTAGAAGGATTCCGGGACAGATTTCGGACAGGAAAGCCAGCTGATGGTGAGACGGCTACACAGTACGCCGCCCGACTTAGCCATTATTTCGACAGATGGATTGAACTTTCAGGGACAGCGCAGTTGTACGATGAACTTAGAGAGCTTCTAATTAGAGAACAATTTCTTACTAGTTGCCACCCAAGCCTGTCGCTGTACTTGAAAGAGAGGAAGGCTGAGTCACTTGAAGGAATGCTTGAATTGGCTGACCAATTCTTGGAAGCGCAAGGTGGCACTAATTTGGCCAAGGTCAAGAAGGATTGTCCCGATGATTCGAAGAAATTGGCTCCCGAAGAAAAGAAGCGTGCACCAGAGAGCATTCCGCGATGTTTTCTGTGCAACCGAGTGGGTCATCGCGCGAAAAACTGTCGAACGATCTTTACGAGCCCTACGGCAGTAAAATGTTTCAAGTGTGGTCAGACTGGGCACAAAGCAGACGCTTGTCGGAACGGAGTGAGTCAAACTCAACAGGTATCTTGTGTGCAAGCGGCACCCAAGTCTGATAATAATGCCGTCACTGATGGATTCGTAGAGTTGAAGAATGGGGAGAAAATTCCTATTGTTGGTGCTGTAATGTCAAAACAGCCAACCGGTGTTACGAAAGGAATGCCAACGCTGCCTGGAAAAGTTGCGGACAAAAAGATTACGGTGTTAAGAGATACCGGTAGCTCCACTGTTATCGTGCGGAGAAATTTGGTACGGGAAAGTGAGCTAACAGGCAAAACAAAACCGGTTTGCTTAATTGACCGTACAGTTCGGATGCTTCCCGAAGCAGAGATTGAGGTGGAAACCCCGTACTTCAGCGGGAAGGTTACCGCTCTATGTATGACGACCCCCCTTTACGACCTTGTCATCGGAAACATCGACGGGGCGCGAGGGCCAAGTGATCCAGAATGTTTGGGAGAAGACCCGAAGATAGAGCTCTCGCCCACACAGCGGCCGCGAGATACAGTGGAGGAGCATCCCGTGACGGATCTCACTAGAGCCCAAGGTGAAGCTGCGGCGCAAGAGACAGCGAAGGAGAAGACGATCGTGTCGAATAAGTTCACGGGCCGAGCAACCGGACTTACGTCGGCACGACCTCAACCGACCGACAGTGTAAAGGAGACGGAGTTGGCCAGCCGGGCAAAATGTAGAGGTATGATCAAGCGGGTAAATAAACAGACAGGACCCGTCGAATGTAATGACGCGTTAACGGTGTCGGAAGAGACAGCGATGGCTGAGACGACGCCTCCGATATCGTCGTTGGAAAGGGCTCGCCGAAAAGGAACGTGGAAACACAAGAAGAGATCGAGCGAGCACCGCAAAAAGGGGCGCAAGCGCTGCTCGAAGTACTCAGGATAAGTGCTGAAGTCAAATCAGAATGGGTTTGGCAGTGCTGAGTGACATATGTTGTGTTAATGTTCTGGTTATCCTCTGTCACAAGTGTCGAAGTGTTGTGCTGTGATGTGATGTATAGTATTGTGCCATTGTTGTGGTGAGAGATCTTTGTACGTTTGTATTATTGGGAATGTGTGGTGGAGTGTTGTACTCATGTGCTTGTGGTTGTGTTTTCACGTGTTGTGTAATTGAATTACAATGTACAATTGTATTAAGTGATCTATTGTGAATGTGCATGAGCGACGGACTATGTTACAGTCTGTGAGAGTGTGTGGTGACTGTTCGCGCTCGTTTGTGTGGTTTTGAATATTATGAGATAATATTCTTAAAGTGGGGGGCAGTGTCACAAAACGAGCGCTAAAAACGGGCGCGCCGCCAAATTCTTGCGATAACGGGCGGGAGAAACGCCGCGAGGTCAAAAGAAAAAAAAAAGAAAGCAAACGTCCAAGGCTCCCCGGGCGCGCGCTCTCCCCGCAGAAGCGTGGCTTCACGACGAACCTCCTCACCCCACAACGGCGGCCGAGCAAGCACTCGATTTTTCCAGAACGAAAGGGGCGTGGTCATACCGAGTTGACTCATCGGCCGGAGAGGGCATTCCAACCGTCTCGCCCTCCTCCCAGCTTTCTCTGCGTATCGCGCCGACAAAATGACGAGAAGCGTCTGGAATGCCGCGCGCAAGGTATTTAACCGAGCAGCCGAGATGAGAAAGCAGGAGAAGACGGAAGTTGCGCCTGAGTGCGAAGGGATCCCGCCGTGTAGTCGGCGAAGGTTTGTCCGTAGGGACGAAGCAGGAGATGAAGAGGATTTCCACCTGAGGGGTGAAGGCCCGAGCTACAGGCAAGAGAGTGTGTTTACCGCAATCGAGCGAGGACGCGTGGCAACAGCTGCGAGTGTGAAGCCGACGTGTTCGGGCGAAGAAGTTTGAAGCTTGGAGAGTGGCCTATTGAAGACGGGAGGTTTCCTGGAAGAGAAACTTCGGCGAGGTTTCCTGGAAGAGAAACTTCGAGGGCTGCGGAACGACAAAAACGTTGGACGTTGAGTGAGTGATTCTCGGAAGAGTATCATCTAGACTTTGGTTCCAAGAACTTTGGACTGAATAGGTTTTCTATCTCTTTAGTCTTTAAGTGTCTTGGTTGTTCAATGCATGCGACTGCATTGTAGTGCGTATTGTTGTCCGTGTCCGTGGTTTCAAGTGTGGCTGATTGTATTGTGTAGTACGATGATTGATTGGTTTGATTGGTGACATATTGTATGCAACTATTGTGGAGTGTGCATTTTTGTGTATTGTTTTCGATCTGCCATTATTGAGAATATAATTTGTTTGTTTATCAACTCTCGGCTCTGACTTGTTCTTTGGACCACAGCCGGCGTCCGCTGGCGCACCAAAAAGGACCACTTCTAAATTGTCCACGCTTTCGTGGTGCGGTTCGGGGGGCCGATACTTCGGCTCTTGGAATTAGCCCGGCGATCGCCTCCCTAATAAACGGGACATGTGTGACACACGGCTCCGCGTCGGCTCCGTGAAATGACCACTTTTTCACGCGCAAAGGACAACAGCCAGCTGATAAAGTGCTGTGTGTGGTTGCGGACGTGCTCAGGATCCTGTGGCTACCATTCTGAAAACTGTAAGTAGATTTTAAAGGATTTTATTGCGCCTTCGGTGTTCGGCTACGTTGTGCGTCTCGCCAACTCCACCGTTAGGCCTAGAGCCGAGGCGGTCGGATCGGCGTTCGAGGCTCCAGGCGTCGGCTCGTAGAGCGTCTGCGGAGGCACTATGACGATGGAAGTGACTGTTAATGGTAGAGATGCCGATCAAGAAGAATTGGAAAGCTCGGACTGGGTGACGAAAGTGTCGAAACGTGTGGCTGAGCTCCAGGAGAGTCAACAACGGGAATGCGATGGCGCCACCAGGGCGGCGTCTACCAGCAGTGGATGCGGAAAAGAAGGCAGGACGATGCCGGCCGGCTTCAATGCCGACAAGCATGGTGTAAGCGGGAGACCCTCATATAAAGCGGCGGGAAAAAAGCTCGCGGAGCGGTCAGTAGCGTCGCATCTACTGCGTCTTTCGAACGCGGATCACAAGGTTATTATCAGGCCCAAAGAAGGACTGACGCTCACCAGACACTCGGCACCTGTGATTGGTGGAGCAGTAAGGATGGCAGCAGGCATTCCATGGCAGAAAGGTGGGGAGGAGGACAGGATCGTTGTCAACGACAAGCAAGGAACATTGATATACAGCACGCCCAGGGAGGATGATGCCAAGAAAATGTTGGACCTGAAAGTCATAAAGCTCGACGGCAAGGAGTACGAGGTGAAGACATACATGGCTGCGCCTGAAAGCTGTGGCAAAGGAGTGGTACGTGGACTTGATGTCAGACTCTCTGAGAGAGAATTGGAACTGGCTTTCTCACACGAAGAGAATCGTCCTATTCTCGGTGTGCGAAGGATGGGCAACTCCACTTCGGTAATCATCACCTTTGTTGACGACTACGTGCCGAGATGGATGATCTGCTTTGGGACGCCGATGAAATGTTTTCTCTACAAGAAGAGATATGAAGTGTGTTACAAGTGTGGTGAGCTGGGACATCGATCCGACGTATGTGACAGCCCGCACGAAAAATGCAGAGGTTGTGGGGTGGCCTCCCCACCCAAGGACCATGAATGTACCCCGAGGTGCCCTCTGTGTGGCAAGGAGCACGTGACCGGAGACAAAAGGTGCAAAGAAATTTTTCGGACACCTTATATAGTGAAGGGGACGAATTGCAACTCATGATTACGGAGTTAGACAAGGAGAGCAGAAAGGTGGGTCTCAAAATTAATCTGCAGAAAACGAAAGTAATCTAGAACAACCTCGGAAAGGAGCAGCGCTTCGAGATAGGTAATAGTGCACTTGAAGTTGTAAAAGACTATGTCTACTTAGGGCAGGTAATAACCGCTGAGCCTAACCACGAGATTGAAGTAACTAGAAGAATGAGAATGGGGTGGAGCACATTCGGCAAGCACTCTCAAATCATGACAGGTAGATTGCCACTATCCCTCAAGAGGAAGGTATATAACAGCTGTATCTTGCCGGTACTTAGCTACGGAGCAGAAACCTGGAGACTTACAAAGAAGGTTCAGCTTAAATTGAGGACGACGCAGCGAGCAATGGAAAGAAAAATGGTAGGTGTAACCTTAAGAGACAAGAAGAGAGCAGAGTGGATTAGGGGACAAACGGGGGTTAAGGATATCATAGTTGAAATAAAGAAGAGGAAATGGAGACGGGCCGGGCATGTAGCGCGTAGACAAGATAACCGCTGGTCATTAAGGGTAACTACCTGGATTCCCAGAGAAGGGAAGCGGGTTAGGGGGAGACAGAAGGTTAGGTGGGCAGATGAGATTAAGAAGTTTGCAGGTATAAATTGGCAGCAGCAAGCACAGAACCGGGTTAACTGGCGGAACATGGGAGAGGCCTTTGTCCTGCAGTGGACGTAGTCAGGCTGATGATGATGATGATGATGATATAGTGAAGAAGCGACAGTGGGAAATGAAGCTTGAAGAAGCGCGGGAGCAAGAAGAACGACGCAAGGCCGAAGAGGGCACGCAGCGGCACAGCAGTACAGACGGGGTTCAAGATCGTTCGAGGCGCAAATCCAAGCATCGAAGTAGATCGAGAGGGCGCTCGGAATCCTTCCCCCGCTTGCCACCGCAGGAGAAGCCGGGAGTTTCTCACAAGGCATCCCATGATGGTGGTGATTGTGACCAGGAGAAGTCAAAATCCACAGGACCACAGGTGGGTTGGGTAACTAAGGTCTCCCAGGATGCTAATACAGAGATGATTAATGCTCTTAAAGAGCAAAACAGGATATTACAGGAGAAATATGCGGAATTACGCAAACAGCTTGTTGAGATTAAGGCTCATCTAACCAGTAAACCAGGGAAGGCGCTGGAAACACCCTAGGTAGCAAACCAACCGCCTTTAAAGAAGAAGAGGGCTAAAGAAACCGAAATTGAAGAAAATCACGGAGCGAGAATTGAACCGCTTGAGGTGGAAACAAAGTCATTACAAGGTATGCTCCAAGCTGTACTAGAACAGATGAAACAAGTAGGCAACGCTATTGAGCAAATTAAGGCTGAATTTGCTAGCAGGGACCGACAGATAGAATGGCTATGCCAAGCGCTCAAGCTAAACCAAGATGGCTCTGCAACCTTACAGTAAAACGATTTGGCAGTGGAACTGTAGGGGTTTCTCGCGCAAACGTGCGGTTTTACAATCTTTTCTTACCAACGCCGATCGACCGGAGGTTATTGCAATCCAGGAGTGTGGGAAAAATGCAAAATTAGCAGGTTACAAATCTTTTGCCCGGTCGGGTAATGATACCCAAGTTACGACCTTCGTAAAGAAAAACATTACGACATTGCAGCACGAGACGGGGAACTCGCAGATCGATCATGTTTTAGTCGAACTCGTGCCTCGCAAGCGCAAAGACAAGAGTCTTTTTATCCTGAATGTGTATAGTTCCCCCAGGCAGCGCAAAATCAACTTTGGTGATCTTTTCACGAAAGCAAAGATTATTTCAGCAAATGGTCTACTATTGTTTTTGGGCGACTTTAATGCGCATCATACGACATGGGGTTATAAATTCACCCAGGTTAAGGGCAGAAATTTGTGGAACGAAATTCAACAACATGAGCTTATACTTATAACAGACCCAATGCAGCCAACGAGGAAAGGAAATAGCGTATCTCAAGACACGACGCCAGATCTTACCCTGGTCAGCAGTGCCACCGCCGCCGCGTGGTGCAATACCGGCGAAGACCTAGGTAGTGATCATAGAATTTTAGAGATTATCGTTGCCAATGGCCCGCTGGTGATCAATAAGAGAAAAGTTAAAACTACAGATTGGGTGGCCTTTAGAAATATCAGGTCGGAACAAGACCCCATAAATGATATTAACGATTGGAGTAAAGGGGTGATCCAGTCGGTTCAGCACGCTACCGAAGAGATTGACGCTGGCGATGAAGAAGTTGTTGATAGACATCTTGTAAGCATGTGGAAGAAAAAGAAAAAACCTAGAGCGAAAAATCAGTCAGAAAAGAGGAGACAGGAATCTCCGAAAGGAAGTTGCTGCACTGAATAGAGAGATCGAAGATTATGCATTAGAACTTACCAAGCAAAAGTGGGGTAGTATCTGTGATCAGATGCATAGAGAGATTGGCAGTGCTAAAACATGGCAGCTACTACGGCATCTATTAGACCCAGAGAAAGCAAGTCGGGGCCCGACAGCAACTTGAAAAGCTTGTGTATAAATATGAAGGTCAGACGACGGAATTATTAACGGAGATTAGAGATCGATACCTCTGCTGCGCAGAATCTCAAAAGCTCCCTGACTACGCTGGTTCAGAAAACCCGGACCTAGACAGCCCCATCACGGTTGGAGAAGTCAGGGCTGAAATTAACCGACTTAAAACAAAAACGGCTGCTGGTCCGGACAAAATCAACAACAGAATGCTCAGGAATCTTGACGACGGCTCCATTCGTCAACTTGCAGCCTATATGCAAGAATGCTGGGACAAGGGAGAAATACCGCAAGCTTGGAAAACGGCCAATGTAGTCTTCATTGCTAAGCCAGGGAAAAAGCTCAGTCTTGAACATCTCAGACCCATTTCCATCACATCTTGCGTAGGAAAATTGATGAAGCACGTCATCCAAACAAGACTGACTAGGTTCATGGAAGATGAAAACCTGTACCCTGATACTATGGTAGGCTTCAGATCCCACCTATCGACGTGCGATATTATGTTACAGCTAAAGGAGGAGATAATAGACAAAAAGACTGTTGACACCAAAGTAATTGTGAGTCTGGACGTCTCCAAGGCGTTTGACAATGTGAAACATGAAGCCTTACTTAAGAACCTTAGTGCGGTAAACGTAGGCGTCAAGACATACAACTACGTCAGGGGCTTTCTCTCAAATCGTACAGCCACTATCATCATGGGAGGGCAGTCGCTCGAAAACATTAAATTGGGGAATAAAGGGACGCTACAAGGGTCTGTACTCTCTCCGACTCTTTTTAATATAGCGATGATTGGACTTCCTAAGAAGTTGGAAGGAATCGAAAATCTGCATCACACAATATACGCGGACGATGTGACGCTGTGGATAAACAGGGGTAGTGACGGACATATTGAAAGCGCACTTCAGGCTGCTATAGATACCATCGAACAATATCTCGAACAACTAGGGTTAAAATGCTCGGCAGAAAAATCAGAGGCTCTTTTTCTACCATCGCAAAAAAGGAAAACAGACAATCCCCTCGGAAGGGGTTGTGACATGGCTTTGCGGGTGAATGGTAATGCTATTCCAACCGTACACAACATTAGAATTCTAGGGATGTGCATACAAGCAAATGGAAAAACAAATTGCCCGCAGCTTCCCTCGGGGGAACACTGAGGAGGATGCGGAGCATATAATTGGTTAACGGGGTGTTAAAGTGCGACTTACTTGGGTCGATGGCTAAATTGGTTAACGTGGTTGTGAAATGGGGTGTTAAATTGCGACTTACTTGGGTCGATGGCTAAATTGGTTAACGTGGTTGTAGGAGGGGGTGTTAAATGAGTGAACACGTACACACGTATGCGAAAGGGCGGCGCTGGTCGAAGGGACGTCGATCATTGTGTTTGTGGACTCGTTGGAATTCATTTCACCGCGACCTTGGACGTCGACGCGCCGTACAAACCAACCGACGAGCGGCAACTGAGCGAGCGAGCGCCGACCTTGATTTTATACAGCGCGACGGCGCATGCACTGTCAGCTGTTGAATGTTCTCGAAGCGCGACGCCACATGCGCGTCCACTAGAGAATCAGGAGAATTGTAGATGTCGAACGCGGTGTGTAGAGGAGGAAGGGTGCACAGATGGTGGAGGAGTGAAGCGCGCGCGGTGTGTAGAGGAGGAAGGGATGCACAGATGGTGGAAGAGTGGGCGACGGCGCGACGGCGCATGCGCGCGCGTCAGCTGTCGAATGTTCGAAAAGCGGTGCGGATGGCGCGGACGGCGCACTACAAGGCGCGAGTATAAGATGCTTCCGCATCTAAAACACTGAAACTATCCGGAGACTCGAAGCTAGTGCGAACCAGACGTGCCGCCTGCTTAAGCGCATTTCTAACAAGAATGCGGGGATGAAGGAAGCCAATCTTTTAAGATTAGTCCATGCTTTCGTGATAAGCCGTGTACTATACGTTTCCCCTTATCTTAAATTAAGTAGAGCAGAAAAAGATAAAATTGAAGTCATTATAAGGAAAGGCATCAAGACTGCGCTAGGGCTTCCCCCAAACACCTCTACGGTTAAACTTCTTGGTCTGGGTGTCTCCAACACTTTAGATGAACTAATAGAAGCCGCTGTGATGTCACAGCACCAAAGACTTCTGAGAAGTAGAACCGGGAGGAAAATCATGGAGCGCTTGGGGTTCGAGCCCACAGAGTGTTCCAGGCAGACCGCTAGCATACCTAAATCAACTAGGGCAAGACTGAAAATTATACCGCTGCCGAAAAACATGCATCCGGCGTTTCATGAAGGCAGACGCAAAGCTAGAGCTATAGCCCTGCAGGCGAAACTCGAAGGTCGATCTGGCGTGCTTTACACGGCTGCTGCAGAATACGAAAGAAAGGGATCACACACAGCGGTAGTGGTTCGCGAGAACGGGGACCTGGTCTCGTGCTGCACCTCTAAGAACACAACCACCACAGAGGCAGAAGAACTTGCGATTGCTTTGGCAATATCTCAAAAAGGCACACGAGTGATTGTTAGCGACTCTAAGTCAGCCATTAAAAACTACGATAAGGGCAGGATCTCTGCTACAGCCGCCAAAATTCTAAGACAAGGACCAGTACCCGCAGAGCTTATCTCCCTAGTATGGTCCCCGGCCCATCAAGGTCTGAAGGGGAATGAGAAGGCGCACGCGATCGCCCGAGGGCTCACTTTCCGGCCGATCGACGCTGACCCGCCGCCTTCGCGCGAGCAACCCCTCTCCACAAGAGAAGAACTACGAACGTTTCAGGAAATCACCGCAAGCTATAAACTCCACCGTAAGATTTATCCAGAGGCAGCTAAACAGCTGAGCAAAAAGGAGGAAATTCTGTGGCGAAAATTGCAAACCGGGGTGTTTCCAAACCCTCACCTGTACAGTAAATGGCACCCGGAAGTGTTCAGCTCCCGATGTGCGCACTGCAACAGCACTGCGGGTTTAGTGCACATGGTATGGGCCTGCCCATCTTACAATGATCCAAGTAGAAACGTAGAATCCTGGGAGGCCTTATTACACAGCCGTGACGCCGAAGAACAGTGTCAAGTCATCGGTCTCGCCCTGACCGCCGCCGAGTCCCAAGGGATTCCGGCCGATGGCTAGGGGGATGATTGGGGGCAGAGGCCGAAGCCTACTCCCCCAATCATCCCTTTTTTTCTGCGCATCATTCATGTCATGTGATGTTATTTTTCTTGGTGATATAGGCGAGTGTGCGGTGGTAATAAACATTATGTTGGAAGTTAGCGCCTGTGCCGTGTGTCCTCGTCTTGTGTCCCCGTTTCTTTGCGCTATTTTCTGTCGTCACAATGCACCAACAAGCCCAAATTTCGACAGTGTTCTACTCCCCCGTCATTCTAGACGGGTGCAATAAACGTTATTTCTCTCTCTCTCTCTCTCTTGAGGCGCGTGACATGGACGACTTCAGGTCGTGAACGGCGCCGTTGAGAGTTCGTAAGGCCGTCGGAGACAACCTCGTAGTCGACTGACTGAGACGTCGCACTACCCTGCATGGTTCGAAGTACAGTCACAGTTGTTTTTCACTGAGTCCATGTCGGCGTATCGGCGTCCATACCCGAACATTTTCACAAGGCTGGTATTCCACGAAGCGTCGCCGAAGATTGTAACAGTGGTGATGAGGGGGGCGCTGTGAGCGCTCAATGGTGACGGACGCAATCCACATCGGCTCCGTGGACTTTCTTCAATTTCTGCGGATCACCGCCTATACACCTTTTAATTCTGGGTTTCTCGTCCCCAACAAGCCCCACGCTTGACTTAGACACCACTCCCGTGCAGGTGCGCCGAGCTTTGGCCCTTTGAGACAATTTTCATTCCGGCGTCTATGCCGCCTAAGGTCCCTAGATGAAACAAGTTTCCAAGGTAGCGACACCTTTCCCTTTCCTCTTCGCCTATGTTCCTGAAGCGCCCCCTAGAAGGTTTAAAACTTTCATCCAAAAGCGAATGTTTGGGTTCCATTGCTACGGTGAATAGATGTAAATGAAACGAAATGAAACGAAATGAGACGTAGAATAAACAGTTACCTTTATGAACACAAACGACACAACACAAGAGCAAGCGGGATGTGCGTTACTCAACCGGCAACGTTGTGCAGTTCTATACTTTACACCACTAGCCATGGCGTCTCGCGTAGTACATTTTAGTTCCACGGCCGCGGTATTTCGTCCAGTTCTAACTAGTCCCCTTCTCCGATGGTGTTTTGTTCGTGCTGTGACACAGTGAACGTGCTTCTTGCTGAATCCTGTAAGTGGCCACGGGGCGTGACGTTGTGACGATTGATTACAACCGGCTTGTGCACACGCAAGAAAAAAAAACTACGACCAGACTGGAACGAACACTCGTCCAGCAGCACTGCGATGACGTTTTTTTAAATGTGCCCATTTGGACAATCGTGATGCCAAGTGATTCTGATGCGGTGCTCGGAACTTCCTGAAAAGTGAGAGTTCTACTGGTGAGGTGTCTCGAAGCAGCGCGTTTCGGCTCAAGCGGGAACTGGTCAATGATGATGATGAACAAACTTTATTTAATTAGCAGAAAGGTCCTCTTCCCCTTTCAGGTGCGAGAGGAGAAGGGAGGACCAAACCTAGACGACGGCCATGATCCCATGGGCCCTGGCGGCGTCTTCGGCCTGGCGTATTAAGCGGGCTTGTAATTGAGAGTCAGAGCTGAGGAGCGCGGCATCCCATCCACTCCCGTCTGGAAATTCGCCTCTCATGGGGGCCTGCGGGCATGCCCATAAAATGTGGCTCAAGTCCGCCCTGTTGTGGCAAAATTTACACTTGTCCGAATGAAGTTCCGGCACGCAGCGGTTCATTGTTAACGGACTAGGAAACGTGTGGGTCTGGAGTAGGCGCCACGCCACTGCCTGTCCTTTGTTCAATGACGAGTGTGTGGGAAGATAAATTTTCCTGCTTAGCCTGTAATACTGTGTAATATCTCTGTAAGTGGTCATCCGCTCCAATCTCTCATCGTCCTCCCCGTTCAACCAGGGCAATCCAGAGGCTCGGTCTGTAAGTCCTCGAGCTGTCTGGTGTGCAGCCTCATTGCCGGGCAAGGAGGAGTGAGCGGGTGCCCAGACTATTTCTATTGTTCGTTGGTCTTTGCATCCAACCAATATTCTTGAAGCTATTTGGGATATTCGCCCTCGTGCGAAGTTTCTCACAGCCGTCTGCGAGTCGCTAACAATGAGTGAAGTCGAGGTGGATGCTATGGCCATTGCAATAGCTGCTTCCTCCGCCTCTTCTGCAAAGCTCGTTCTCACCGAGCCACTGACCTTATGATTTCCTTTGTAGTCCACTACTGCTATAGTCATGTTGTCATTTCCTTTGTATTTGGCCGCGTCTACGTATGTTGTTTCCGGTAAATCTTTTACGTTGTTATGTATATTTTTCGCTCTTTCACCTCTCCTTGCTTTGTGATGCTCGGGGTGCATGTTTTTTGGAATCGGTAAGATTACTAAACATTTCCTGATTTCATACGGGATATCCTTTTTGGCGCCAAATTGATTTGCGTAGTTTATACCCAGTTCCTATAGTATAGCTCTACCTGTTTTACTCTGCGTTAGTCTTTCATATTATGCGATTCTTTGAGCTTCTATAAGCTCTTCTGATGTATTGTGAAGCCCTAATTGAAGTAATTTATCATTAGATGTAGTAATTGGAAGTCCGATCGCCTGTTTGAAAACTCGTCTAATGATTCTGTCAATCTTTTCTCTCTCGGCCACTTGCAGTCTGAGGTACGGAATCACATATACAATACGACTGATGACAAAAGCCTGTACCATGCAGTCTTATCATATTATTTTCCTTCATACCATAGTGCCGGTTTGCAATTTGTTTAAGTAGACGCATAGTTTGCTGCGCACTGGTTTCAAGTATTCTAATCGCCTCTTCGTTGTGCCCGTTTGAGCTGATTCGGAGTCCCAGAATTCTTATGCTTTCGACCGTAGGTATTTGCGTTTTTCCAACAAAGACTTTAATGTTAGGTTTTTCCTGGATGCTTTTCCGACCCCTACATGTCGGGTTATAGAAGAGAAGTTCCGATTTTTTTCCGGTGAACATTGTAATCCTGTATGGATGGCATATTCTTCTACAACATTCACTGCTGTCTGTAACGTTTCCTCTATGTATCCGTCACTACCCTCTGCTATCCATAAGGTAATGTCATCTGCATAGAGGCTATGGTGGAGTCCTGGAATTTCCTTCAGTCTGGTAGGGAGACCTATCATGGCCACGTTAAAAAAAAAGGGGGATAGGACTGAGCCTTGCGGCGTACCTCTGCTGCCCAGACTGAACTCTTGGGATTCTGCATCGCCTAGTATTATTCTTGCAGTCCGGTCAGTTAAAAAGTCTTTTATATAATCGTATACTCTTTTTCCTACCCCTAACGCTTGAAGATCGGCAAGTATAGCTTTATGGGATGTATTATCGAATGCCCTTTTAAGATCTAGGCCAACTATTACCTTTGTGTCGTGTGTATTGAGACCCGAATCAATTATTTCGTGTTTAATCTTAAGCATAATGTCCTGTGTAGACAGTTTCGCTCTGAAGCCTACCATCGTATGAGGAAAGAGCTCATTGTCTTCCATATAATTTGCCAGGCGAGTTAGGATGACATGCTCTAATAACTTTCCTATGCAGGACGTCAGGGAAATAGGCCTAAGATTATCAAGATCTAGTTTCTTGCCTGGCTTGGGAATCATTATGATTGTTGCCGTTTTCCATTGCTTGGGTATCTTACCTTTTTCCCAACACTTGTTCATATATTCGGTGAGGGCTGTGATAGATTTGTCGTCTAAGTTTCTGAGCGTTTTATTCGTGATCCCATCGGGGCCCGCGGCTGATGTTGTGCTCAGTTTCATTAGTTCCGATCGTACCTCGGCCTCTAATATGGGTCGGTCTGGGGAATCATTTTCTTTACCTTTGTACGAGCTTAATTGCTCTTTGGTTGTATCCCCAATGTATCTGTCTGATTTCTTCAATCAGTTCTTCCTCCGTGCCTTTGTATTTACGGACAAGTCTAATAAAGTTTTGTTGTGGGGCTGTCTTGCTCGCTTCCGAGTCTATCAGACATCTTAACAGGTTCCATGTTTTAGAGAGACTTATTTGTTTTTCCATCGCATCACGCTTTTCCTCCCATTGTTGTCTGCATAGTTGCTCCGCGTACTTCTCAATATCTTTACTGAGGGTGGCTATCCTTTTTTTAAGGCGTTTGTTGTGTTTTTGTGTTTTCCACCGTTTTTCTAGGCTCTTTTTTGCCTCCCACATATGTAGGAGCTTACTGTCTGTGCTTACTAGTCCTTCTGTTTTTGGTATGGTCTTAGTTGCGATTTGAATATTTTGCTTAAGGTTCCCTAGCCATTCATCTAAGTCTTCGATGACATCGCATGCTTCCTTCTCTCAGATTTTTCTGAAGCTATCCCATTCAACCATCCTTAATTCTTTGCCTCCTCTTTTACGTGGACCTGCTTTAAATGTGGTCTCAATTATATAGTGGTCACTGCCCATATTTTCTTGTGTATTAAGCCAATAAGGTTCGATGATATTCTTAGTAAACGTGAGGTCAGGAGACGTGTCTTTGGATACGCTGTTTCCAATCCTAGTTGGGAAAAGGGGGTCGGTTATTAACGTAAGGCCCTCCTGTTGGGCGTCAATCCAGATATTTCTACCTTTGATGTTTTCTTTGTCATAAATAACCCCATGCCGGATGCAACGCGTTGAATTCTCCTACTATAACCAATGCTTGATTTTTAGTAATGCTGATCGTTTTTCTCAAAAGTGACCTAAATTTGGTTTTTTGTCTAGGGCGGCTATAGACATTTAATATGAATAGACTTTCACCACTCTTCTGCTATGGAACTAACTCAACAAGAACATGATCGACATCGCAGATTTCTGTATCATGTTCTATCACCATGAGATTTCTTCGCACGAGGGTTGTTACGGATGTTTTTTCATCAGGGGTACCATAGGATTTGTAATTCGACAATTTAGCCATTCCTCCAGTTTCCTGTAAGGCGATGACGTCTGGTGCCTCCTTTCCGTTTAGGAACTGTTGTAAGTTACCCCGTTTCCGGCGATACCCACGACAGTTCCACTGCCAAATTTTATACTGATTACGTCGTGCCATGTCTAGTCGTCCCCTGCGATTTAGATTACTTCGGTCGTAGTCGGCCGGTTGTAGGGTTTAGTAGTAGTTTTAACCGGGCCTGCTCCTATAGACCTCAAATCCGTTTGCGTGTTCTCCACCAGCGTTAGTCGATTTTCCACGCTATCTATTCTTTGTTTTATTTCTACGAGCTGCAGCTGCAATCCTGCGAATTGTTGTTGCATTACCTTAGTAAGTTCTCCGAGCATATTCTCGACTTTCTTTTCCAGGGGTTTTGAGAGGTCTTCATTTTCTACAGGAGATATTTCCTCTGCTCTTCGTTTCGCTGCGTGCACTCCTGACTCCTGTGCAGGCGCTGGAGTTAAAATTCGACTACACGATGCTATGGAGCTACTTGACTCGCGCAGCTGATTTTGCCTGAGTTTAGCGTTCTCTTCCTTTAGTTGTTTTATTTCGTCCCTCTGTTTCGCGTTTTCACGGGTGAGTTGCTCTAGCATTTTCTTAATATAGTTTAGCTCTTGACCTAGGGTTGACCCTTCTGCCACAACCTCAGGCAAACTCCCAGACCGGAGAGACTCCCCTGATACCTCGCCCACCCAGCTCACCATTTGTTGACTGCCCCGACCGCCGCCAGGACCCTCGTGGGACTGTCCTTGAGGTGATGTCGTTGCCCTTGTCTTGGATTTGGCCCGTGACCTGGATCTGTGTTGACGAGTGGACCTTGATCTGGATGTGGATCTGGGTTCGTGTTGAGTCCCTTCTCTTCACCCTTCGGCGAGTCGCGGGAAGGAGCTGGACCGATCTCTGCGTCGTCCCCCTCTGTCCTTGGTGGCGTTGCCATTCTCCTGCGTTGGATTTTCTGGTGAATACCCTTCCCTCCATGCCTGTGTTGCTCTAGTGTTCGACAAATTCTTCATTTCTCTTCGTTCATTGCCTTGTTGTTGTTCCTTTTCCCACCATCTTTTCTTCAAAAGGTACGGGGTCCTAAACCGTTCCTTGCATTTTTTGTCCCCTGTAAGATGACCTTTCCCGCAAAGGCTACACCTAGGGACGCACTGGTGGTTTTCAGTTGGATTGAGCACCCCACAACCACGGCATTTCTTGCTGTCAGGCTGTGGGCAGACATCCGCCCGATGTCCAATTCGACCACAAGTAGTGCATGTTTCATATTGCTTCTTGTATAGGAAGCACCTATATTCGGCACCACGGTAGTATACAAAATACGGCACAAACAACCCTTCGAAAACAATGACCACTGAGTTCGTAAGTCCCATACGTCGTGCATGTAGAATCGTCGGGTTCCTTTGATTGACCAAGCTTTTTTCTATGTCTTCTTGATTATCATACTTTGGTATTCCGTGGATAACCCCTTTGGATGTGTTTTCTGGTGCTGTTACATAAGCGGCTGTAGCATAGCTCTTGTCATTGATCATAATTTCCTTGATGTTGCTGTATTCCTTCGCATTGGCCAGACTAGGTGTGCTCATGATCATGGTATTTTGTCGCATGTTGATTCTGAGAGTATCTTCCCCAGCGATGTCAGGCTGTACTTTTGCCGCTCGTAGAACACAGTCTCTTATGAGCGCTAGACTCTGTCGCGTCAAGTCCAGACCTCCTCCTGGGCGTATTACAGCCTTTTAATCGTCTTCTGGTAGTTGCGGTTCTTTTGGCACTGGCCGGCGATGCAAAAAATCCTTCACACTCCGAGACGCCTCCATGGACGCACCTCCTGCGTTCGTGGCTGGTTCCGCGTTTCTCTTGTCTTTTGCCTTCTTGCGTCGTTCATGGGCCACAACCCATCCTTGAGTGTCGTTGTACTCTTCGGGAGACAGCGTCTCCCCCTCAACTTCCACAACATCCATTTCGCAGGCTTCGAACAAGCCGGGGACCTGGCTTGTCGCCTAGTTGCCAGCGCGTCGATGGCACTGCGTCGGCACTGCGATGGCGTAGCTAGGGCGACCCCGTTGTGGGAACTTAAAAGAAGTGTCACGGCTCAAAAAAAAAGTAGGCCCACCTGGTATATCCTGGCATCGGACGAATCGGGTGATCGTCTGGCGACAGCTGTGATGGTCTTGAATCCCGTGGTTGTCCTTATTCAGCCGCGAAAGGGAAAAACTGGCAGAGCCCATTCGAGAGGCGTCCGAGTGGCTCAGCCCCCTAGCGGCCAACCTTCGGAAACTGGTCAAGAGTGAAATGTTTCTGAAGGTGCGATAATTACAACCTACAGCTGCTCTGTATACGTGCATACCCACATGTATTTGTACCAACTGGCATGCACTAGACACGCATTAGACGCGTGCCAGGCGTTTCAATAAAAACCGACAAGTGAACTCGCTTCGCAGATCCGCGTCGACATACGTTGACGGAGTTGCACGAAAGCATTCGCGTGAAATGGTTCATAGTTGCACTTCATGGTGCGCTTCATCTCGGAAAGCACGAGATAAGTTGAAGAGAGCGAAACCATTTTCTGATGTTTACGGCAACGCAGCATTGCTGAAAAACGCAGATGTTGCATTGAACGAGCATGGCGAAACAATCTTGGTCGACTTAGCGCACACCGAAACGCTCCTCCTCTTCAGTTTGTGTTCTGGCTACGATTTTGTCTTTGGTCGCGGCGAGAATCCAGCTGGAGCCATATGCGTATGCGTACTCGTTTTGAACATTTTGCATAATAATAAATAACACCACCAGCCATTTGCAAGATCACGTGCAAGTAATGCACCAATTGCAGACGCGGATGGCAGTGAAAAAGAGGAGTAATCGAGTGAGTGAGGAGGACGGCTCGAGAACAATGAGTGACGCTACCTTGTTTCATCTAGGGACCTTAATGCCGCCTTGCTAGGGGAGCCCCTTGTGGCGGCTCTCTGCCCAGTGATGGCGGCTGCCAACGTGGTTTTCGGACTTTGACCCTGTCTCAACGCAAGTAGTGTCCATGGACACTTCTTCCCTTGGACAAGGATGCCGTCAGAAGACGAATATCTTGAGGACATGGTGCGAATATGGAAACACAAGCAAGCACAATTCAAGTCTGGGTCCCAGCAACAGCGAGACGCCGCAGCTGGCCGTCATTCCCCAGCTGTGCAAGGAACGCCAGTGCCCTGACCCACCGGTGGTGCGTCTACCTCTCCTCCCTCATTGCTGCCGATGAAGCAACGCAAGTGGCGTCCACTCCAGACCCCTCGTCTCTCTCGAGGTGGCTACATCGTGGTTATAACACCACGCGTTTCCCATCGAGGGGTGCACACGTGTCACAGCTGATCCCGCTGGCGACGCAATCCGGAGCTACCTGGGTGACCGCACCACCACACTAGTGCAAGTGTAGCCGATCTGGGAGCAAGACATCGTGGTCGGCTGCACTACCGTGCTGGTTATGGCAGAGACACTCCTCGGTGACTTCCAGCTGCAAGTGGGGCATCGACAGCTGCCTGTCCGAGGCCACACCAAGGCGTCAGGGGATACGTGCAGGGGTGTCATCACCATCAACCCTGCTAACACCACAGAAAGCTGGAATCGGAACTGTATTGGCCTCGGGGAATCATTCTCGTGGTCCGAAAACTTGGAGAATCCGCAGTGGCGGTGGTATTTTGGGGGCACGAAGCTGCCCCGCTTCCTCTTCTGCCACTGCGTGTCCACATTTATCCACCCTTACAAGAAAACTGTTCCGGCCTGCACTAGGTGTGGCACTATCGGCCATCGGCCGCCAGAGTGCCCTCACCCCACTCCGACACAGTGTAACAAGTGTGGATCCCTTTCGCCCGAAGGCCTCACTGAACATGACTGCCACCCCAAGTGCCTTCTCTGCCACGGCGCCCGCCAAACTGGAACCTGTGGCTGTGCTGCAAAATACAGGAAACCGAAGTCGCCCTCAACATCGTATCGAGGGCCCACCTCATCTTCGACACAACAGAACGAAGGCACCCGCCTGAAGCAGACTGCTCCTTCAGAACCGGCCAACACTCAAGCATTGCTACCGCTCTTCGAAGCGGCGGCGGCACCTCATGTGAGCTGTTAGGCAGAAGTGTCTGCTTCTAGGCCTCTTTGTCCCTCCACTGTCAATCCTCCTTTACCTGAACTTGTCAACCTTAACCAGCAGGTTGTGCAGCTTCAAAAGCAAAAAGAACTCCTAACAAAACAGCTCGCACTCTTAGCTAAGCAATTAGCTCCCTAACGACAAGGCTCTGCAAAGCCCCTTGGTACTGCCACCCCTGTCCAGGGGGCTATGTCGGCAACCTAGAAGCCTAGCTCTCATAGTACGCGCACTCCGAATAACCCTCCGGTTCCAGTAGCCAACGCACCTACTCTGGAAGGTCTTGTAGCTACTGCAGCACCTCAGAATCCCTTGCCGACTCACCCAATTAATCCCAGGAAGGAGGAGGATACAACTTTATTAAAAGAGATTTCATGGATTTCGAGCTGGCCGCTTGTCTGCGGGGACCTCTTGTGCCCATGCAATGACGGCTTTCTGCAGTTTTTCGTCGGGGGACTGTACTAAGGTTTCCCATGCTGTTTCGGAGGGAGCTGGCAGAAGCTCTCTGAGTGGGGGAAGGCCATCGCATTCCCAGAGGATGTGACTTTGGTTTTCTATAGCATTTTGGTCGCAATTTTTGCACGTTGAGTCAACCTCTCTACCTGTGAATATCGCTAAGCGGTGAGGAGTGGTGAGGCTGTTCATTTGAATTCGGCGGAGGATAGTAGCCTGCGCCCTCATGAGGTTGCTGTGTGGTATGGGATATAATCTCCTGTAATCTTTATACATATTCGTAAGTTCGTTATAGGGGGTCACCGCCCCTCCTATCGGGGAGCCTGCTTCCAATGAAAGTGCGACCCGGTTTGCTAACCCTCGGGCCACTTTATGCGCTTCCTCGTACCGGGGTTTTTCGAATGAGCGGGGACCCAGACCAGATTGATTTTGGTTCTATCATTCTGATATAAGTTTCCCAGGACCTTGGCTGTATCTTGTCCTACACTTCCCCTTACAAAGCTGAGAATAGTGCTCTTAGAGTCGCTAAGGGCAGTGTGGGTGGTTGGATGCATAATGGCCAGCGCTATGGCCATTTCTTTGGCCTCTTTGAATGATGCGGCTCTAGTGGAAGCCACATTTACGATTTTAAGTTCTCCGTCCACGGCACTCGGCGTGTATGTGTTGTGTCCCTGGTTGGCGGCATCGACGAAGACCGCGGTTTAGTCTTGCTTGTGCTTTTCACTTAGCCTATCTGCTCTGGCTTCTCTCCTGGTGTCGTGTCTGCCCGCCAGGGTGTTTTTGGGTATTGGTTTGATCTGTAGGTAATGTCTGATTGCGGGAGGTAGTGATGTTCTGGCTCCCGTGGTGTATATGGGCTGAATGTTCAGTTTAAGCAGGATACATAGTCCCATCATCGTGTCTGAAAGCCGTGTTATTTGTTCTGTTTTGTGTGTTTTGTGTCCCAGCTAGGAAGAACGCGTCACTCGCAAGGGGGCTCACCTTATGCGCGTCGAAGCGTCGATCAGTCACCTCATTGATAAATTCTCTCTCCAAAGCATGGTAGTAGAGGCCGCCAAAGCCATTAAAGCACGCGCAATTACTCAGTTTCAACCCAAAGAATCGCGTTCGCACTCCTCTTCGATTTGCAGTACGGGTTCAGCTCCGCGACGTCGTCATAAGGTGGCTATCACCATTTCGCTGTCAGACTATTCTGCCTCCATACCCCTACCTGCCTTTGAAGGCGCTGAGAAAGATATGGAGGGTGAAATATAAAACCTAGGATATTCATGATGGCTACCGACCGTACATTTCTTTCAAGTTTGTCATCAAAATTTGAGTTCATACAGTGGAACTTGAGAAGGTTTGAGAACAGGCACCACAACATGCCTTATTTTGCATAACACGTATACAGTGATACAGGTCGACCTCGATCTGGATCTCCCGCATGACTATTGCATGATTTCAGATATGTCTCAACGGAAAGCTTAACCATTGATCACATAATAAACGTGTATTGCTCCGTCACCTTGAGGGGGCCTCCTTTACGAATCTGTTTCATAAGACGCTGCGCATGGCACACCGTCAACCCCTGGTGATTGTCGGGGACTTCAATGCCACCAGCCCTCACTGGGGTTACCACTATGAGAAGGCCCGGGGAAGAGAACTCAAAGAGCTCATTTCCTCGCTTAGCCTTACGCTGCTTACCGATCTAGCACAGCCCACGCGTTCTGGCGATTCGGTCACACGCGACACATGCCCCGAACTCTCTGACTCGTAACATTCGCGATGCTACATGGGACAATTTGGGCGAGACTTTGGGAAGTGACCACTTTTTGCTTCGCATTTTCTTCACACCGTGGCAGAAAATGCATGACGATAGTTATAGAGTGATAACAAAACGACGACAGAGAGACAAGAAGGACACGAAAGACACGAGCTTCTTGTCTCTGTGTCGTCGTTTTGTTCTCGCGCTATAACTATCGTCATGCCATACCAACTAGCCCAAGCTGCCACACTTCTAAGAAAATGCACCATTACTGGGGCCTGGCCCGTCTCACAGACTGGAATAAATTTAGAATGCAGTCATTTCCTATGATATCCAGCTCTGGCGAATGCGCAGCGTGGGCGTCTTACGTCCTTCATATGCTGCGGGCAAACACTCGCACCCTCAACATCTCTAATTTGACTCCTGCAATCGACCCACACCTCTTACACCTCTAGAAAGCTCGCCACGGGCTTAATGCACTGGAAACGTAACAAACTCAATCGAATACTTCGCGGTCGCTTTGAGGCACTCACTGCATAGGCTGCGGCATGCTGTGCGCAGCTTGCCGATTCAAATTGGGCTGACACCTGCACGAAGGCGGTGAACCAGATGAGCTCTATAGGCACCTGGTTGCTATTTCGTAGCCTTCTGAATCCCTCCAGCACTCGGGCAGAAACACAGCGCCAGCTTCGCCGTGCTCTGCATGCCTATCAGGGCACTACAGATTAACTCGCTTGAGAATTGTGCGACCGAAACATCTGTCGTATGACTGATGCCATAGGCCCAGAATTTACGTATTCTGGCACCTCTAATGCCAAGCTGCATGCACCATAGACGCTTTCAGATTTACGGACTGCACTGGCGAAAATGCGACAGGTCACGGCCCCTGGGCGGGACGGCATCATCATGTCGCTTCTGGCTAACCTTCCTGACGAGGCACACGGCTCGCTACTCCACCTGATTTTGATAAGGGATGGCTCCCCGCTGCCATCGAAATGGACAACATTACTACCCCAATCAGGCATACCGGTCAGCATCGAGGTATTGAGACCAATCTCACTAACCTCCTGCGGGGGAAAGCTCATGGAAACAGTGGTTCGTAAATGCTTTTCTGTCTACCTGGAGGCCAGGGGGACCTTTGCAGACACGATGTTTGGCTTTTGCCCACATCTCTCGGCGCAGGACATTCTGCTTCAGCTTCAACACGACATCATAGAACCGACCACTATGCGTTGTAACGATAAAGCCGTGCTCGCACTCAATCTTAGAGGAGCGTTTGATAATGTCAAACAATGTAGTATTCTTTCTAGCGTCTCTACCACAAACTGTGGCCAGAGGACATTCAATAACATTAGAGCCTTTCTATCTCATCGCGCCGCTTTCATCCGCCTCGATTCTATCGAACATAGCCTTTACCTATTAGGCACCCAAGGTGCTGTCCTGTCACCCCTACTCTTTAACCTGGCCATGAAAAACCACCCCTCCTCTCTGAGCGAGGTCGCGGGAAGACACTACGCATCATATGCCGATGACATTACAATTTAGACCAACACCGGCTTCCCAGCAGAAATCGAAGAGCGCCTACAAAAGGCTACCCTTCTGGTGAACTCATACGCTGATTCGTGTGGCCTAGAATGCTCTCCAGCTAAATCTGCTATTCTCTAGGCATCCGACCTACCTCCACCCCAGGTTTTGCTTCCGTCTGGCCCCGTACAATTAGTCGAAAAAATTTGAGTACTGGGGCTCCACATCACTTCATCTTTGGATCCCAAGGACACAATGACAAACCTCCGACGCACCAGCGAACAGGTGAGCCGTATGATATGGCGAGTATCTACCAAGCACGACGGCCTCCGTGGCACCCAGTCCGTGCGGTTGACCCATGTCTTTGTGACCAGTCCCGTCTTGTACACCTCACCTTACCTTCGGCTGTGTCGTCACCACGAGCAACAGGTGGACGTTCTCCTTCGTTCAATATACAAACGTGCACTCGAACTTACCATTGCCACCTCTTACAGCCGATTCGTGGCACTGGGGGTACATAACTCCTATGCAGAGCTGCTGGAAGCATCGTGCTAGTCAAATTATTCGTCTGTTGCAGACGCCCTCAGAGCGACGTCTGATACACAGGCTCAACATCAAAGCGATCTCCGATCAAGACACTCCGACGCCCATACCGGAACTTTAGCGGCAAAAACTATGTGTGGAACCACTACCCCACAACATGAACCCCGAACTACATCCCGGCCATAGGCTAGCATGTTCCGCGGCCCTTTAGGCGCGGCACACTGACGACCCTGGCGTTTTCTAAGTAGACGTCCCGTTCTTGTCCCCGCCCCCTCAGGTCACATCAAGGCCGCCGTGTGATCACAGATGGAAAACAGGTCGATGGCCCCCCTCCTTTAGAGCCAACACTGTGACGCAAGCTGAGGAGGTTGCCATTGCTTCGGCCACCTCGCATCACACCTCACGCATCATCCTGATGGGCTCGCACTCAGCCTGTTCCCAATACCTTCAGGGTTCCATCGCCCCACTAGCAGCTCACCTACTTCGGACAGCCTCTTGGCGCTTCAACCCTCACCCCATCCGTATAGTATGGACCCCAGGTCACTCGGGCCTGCCCGGCAATGAGGTAGCGAACGCCACTGCCCACGCTTCTCTCATCCAGCCGTTGCGCCTTCATGTCCCGAGTCGGAATCTGGCAGTACGAATCTGACGCGCTTTCGCGAAATTCTTGCCTATTAGCGGGCTTCACGCTGTCTGTACCCGGACCCCGCAAGTGGTCTGGAGAAAGTGGAAGAGCGAATACTATGCCGCCTCTAGACGAATACCCATCCCAGTCCGGCGGTCGCCAGACATTTTTTTTTGCCGGAAACCAGTGGCACCTGCTCGACCTGCCAGGTCCTGGCCGACACCTACCACGTAGTCGCTTCTTGCCCTACTAACCCCTTTCCTTTTTCACCCCGTTTCCCCATCCCAACTAGAGAAGCTTGGGAGGAGTACCTGCCCGGCTGCTCGAACTTGGCTGCTCAACACTCCTTGATGAGGTGCACTCGAGCAGCGGCAACTGCTTTGGCATCCCGAAATAAGGTAGTGCCACTCAATCAGGCAATATGCAGGAACTCTCTCGTACATTTTCTGTAATAAAATATTTCTACAACCACAGCGGTGGTGGTAAGTCATCCGCTGATTCATGATGCGCAGGCGGTTGAGGTGACGAGGTTCTTCAGCATGCTGAATATAGAGGGTGGCGTCGAGTTTTTCTTCGTCAGCGACGTTAGGCAGCATTGTGTCGAGCGTCGTTGCCAGGTTCCTTCCGTACACCATTTCGTACGGTTACATATGCATCGTCTCCTGCACGGCCGTGTTGTATGTGAAAGTCACGTACAGAAGGAAGGCATTGCACGTCTTGTTTTCGACGTCGACGTACATGGCCAGCATGCCGGTGATTGTCTTGTTTACCAACACGGTGAGATTTCTTGTCTGTGGGTGGTAGGCGGTGGTGCGGCGGGGCTTGTCTGGCTATATCGCTTGAGTCAAATCAGCAGTAAAGGCTGTACCTCTATCGGTGATGACAACCTCTGGGGTGCCAAGACGAAGGATGGTGTTCTCAATGAGGAGCATGGCTACCTCTACGGCACTACCTTCGGTTAGCGTATTTGTTTCGGCGTAGCGGGTGAGGTAAATAGTAGCTACAACGATCCATTTGTTTCCTGAATACGGTGCCAGAAACGACCCCAGTAGGTCCATCCCAATTTGTTGGAATGGTCGGCAAGGTGGCTCGATCGGCTGAAGAAGGCCTGCCGGCCTTATCAGCTGTGTTTTGCGTCGTTGACAGTCTCGCTATGTCCTCACGTAACGAGCGACGTCGGTGGTAAGGCACCACCGGTAGTATCTTTCTTGTATCCTCGCGAGCGTGCGGGAAACACCAAGGTGTCTTGCCGTTGGATGATCGTGCCGGGCCTGGAGAAGTTCTGGTCACAGAGCTTAAGATACCACAAGATGGTACTTGGGTCGAAGCGGCGAGAAGTTCTTCTTTTCGAAGAATGCCGTTTCGCAGCGAAAACGACGTAAGTCCCCGTTTCAATACCTTCGGAACAATGGAGGTCCTACCCACGAGGTATTTGATTAGGCCCCTAAGTTCCGGATCAGCCCACTGGAGTTCAGCGAAGTCGTTGGTAGTTATCGTTCCCAAGAAGCAGTCGTCATTTAGGTCTCTGGGCGGTGGTGGGTCGACGGGGCTTGCGACAGGCAGTCGGCGTCGGCGAGTTTTCTGCCGGACTTTTAAATGACGGTAATGTCGTATTCCGGTATGTGTATCTTGCAAGTACTTAGCTACGGCACAGAAACCTGGAGACTTACAAAGAGGGTTCAGCTTAAGTTGAGGACGACGCAGCGAGCAATGGAAAGGAAAATGGTAGATGTAACCTTAAGGGACAAGAAGAGAGCAGAGTGGATTAGGGAACAAACGGGGGTTAAGGATATCATAGCTGAAATCAAGAAGAGGAAGTTGCCATGGGCCGGGCATGAAGCGCGTAGACAGGATAACCGCTTGTCATTAAGGGTAACTGACTGGATTCTCGAAGAAGGCAAGCGCGTTAATGGGAGACAAAAAGTTAGGCGGGCAGATGAGATTAAGAAGTTTGCGGATATAAATTGGCAGGAGCAAGCACAGGACCGGGTTAACTGTCGGAACATGGGAGAGGCCTTTGTCCTGCAGTGGACGTAGTCAGGCTGATGATGAATGTCGTATTCCTGAAGTCTCAGGCGCCATCGGGAAAGGCGACCTGAAGGTTCCTTCAAGTTAGATTGCCAAGACAAGGTGTGGTGGTCGCTCAGAACTTTGAAAGGCCTGCA
Source organism: Rhipicephalus microplus (assembly GCF_043290135.1). Taxonomy (NCBI): domain Eukaryota; kingdom Metazoa; phylum Arthropoda; class Arachnida; order Ixodida; family Ixodidae; genus Rhipicephalus; species Rhipicephalus microplus. The sequence continues at coordinate 145,231,232 of NC_134704.1, read as the reverse complement.
GTAGAAGTAAGGACGAAACTTTGACGTCACCCATATGACGGCAAGGCACTGTCGTCGGAATTGACCTCTTCGGGCCCCTCCCAACTACATCAGATGGCACGAGATGGATCGTCACCGCGGTTGATCACTTGACCCGGTACGCTGAGACGGCCTCGATCACTTCAGGAACTGCTTCGGACGTAGCAACTTTCTTCTTGAATGCTATTTTGCCTACGTCACGGAGCCCCTCGTGTTCTTTTGAGCGACCGGGGCAAGGCATTTCTTTCAAGCACGGTCAGTGAAGTTCTTCAAGCATCAAAAACAGTTCATGAAACAACATCTAGCTATCACCGACAAACCAATGGCTTAACGGAAAGATTTCATCGCACGCTGTGTGACGTGCTGTCCATGTATATCCGACCGGACCATCGCAATTGGGATGCCATACGTCCCTTTTTCACGTATGAATATAATACGTCAGTTTAGCGAACCACAGGCTATTCTCCATTTTTCCTAGTATACGGACGCCAACCGACATCACCACTCGACGTTTCATTCTTTTTTGGCCGCGTCAAACCTTCACCATTCGTTTGCGACCAGTTTCTATCCCGTGTTCTCAATGCCGTCGTCTTGCCCGTGTAAACACTGAAGCTAGCCAAGAAGATCGCAAACATCGTTACGATGCCACTCACCGCGTCGTTCTCCACCGCCCTGGCGACGATGTACTTCTGTGGACTCCTGCGTGAACGACTGGCTTATGCGAGAAGCTTGAATCACGCTATCTTGGCCCCTACAAAGTTGTCGAACAGACTTCACCGGTGAACTACCGTGTCACGCCTGTTCATGCCCCCACTGACCAACGCTGCCGCGGGACACAGATTGTGCACGTTTTGCGTCTCAAGCCCTATCGTATGCGTCCCACAGCGTAATGCGGGGCCAGGCTGGCCGCTTCCGTGGACGGGGGAAATAAGTGTAAGAATTCATTGGAGGTCATCTTCCTCATCTGTCAATAACCATCATCAGTCTTCGTTCCATTTCTCTTCATCATCGGCGCCATCTTGCTGTTGCTTGAATAAAGAGTCAGCTGAACCGTCGTATTTCAATATATCTATCGATCTATTTAGCCGCCTAGGACTTTATCTCTCCTGGCCGTTTCGATAATAGTATTGATACCAAACTTCGTATGGCAAAACATGACCATATGAAGAACATATTCGACTAGTCATAACATGAAAATCATGACATGTATGTCATGATTGTCATAATTTACATTTCATGGTTCTACAGCTCTTGCGGTGGATTTGTTCACGTGCCACGTTGAAAAACTATTATGGCATGACATGATTGCATGGGGAACACAAACGACAGACCCTAACATGAAAATCATGATATGCGTATCATGTAACAACATGACTACATGCCACGCTCATGATGCGCTCGCGGCCGTTTCGCTAGATTCACTTATACCAAACTCGGTATAACGCGACGCGAACGGACGACATGGGATAAAGACACATTCAAACATCATAATCACGGCATGCGTGTCATGTAACAACATGACTCCATGCCACACTAATGATGCGCTCGCGGCCATTCGTTAGCTTCACAGATGCCTAGTCTGGTATTACGTGATGTCAATGGATGACGAAGTATCTGACTGGTGCATGCATGATAATCATGAGATGCGTCTCATGTGAGAACATGACTACATGCCACAGTCAAGGCCCCAATACATTTTGACGTGACGTGGTGCGCGTGCTCTCTGGCGTTCATTTCGTTGTGCCACGCCAGGCTCCGGCCTTGCCATATACTCGCAGGCACGTGCCGCACTGCATTGCTTTGACGTCTGCTCGTTTCAGCGCGTCCGGGGTCCCTCTTTCACAAAAAAATTGGCAGCATATCCACGGAGTGAATGATGGAGAGTGAGGCGAAGCATTCGTCCTTCCATGCGTCCGTCTGTGTGACCGTCCATGCGTCTGTTCGTGCGCCCGTCCCTGCGTTCGTTCATGCATCCGCCCCTGCGTCCTTTCATGCGTCCATCCATGCATCTGTCTGTGTGTCCGTTCGTCCATCTATTCAACACTCCAAGTCCCACCATCTCGCATCTTTTTATCATATATTCCCCATATAGAAGCACCGCCATTCAGTGGACATTCCAAGGACTAAACGAGAGGTGGCACACGCACACTTTCTTACGGCTTGCGCTTCGGGTCTACTTCCCACCTTCAACCACCTTGAGTTCATGGTATATACTAGTTCACTGTATTCATGGCACTGCGGCCCAATGCTCGCTAAATCTTTTTAAAACCAAGGAGGTTACGCCCAGCGAGTACAACGTAGCAACCCTTTCTTGTCAGATAGTGCTCAATGTACATGCCAACGGCTGCTAATGGGGATCGCAGCGTGCGCGTTGACTAAAAGCCGAATGCTCCTGTCTCTCATTTTCCATTAGCAGCCATTGGCATGTACATTGAGCACTATTTTTTATTGTTAAACAACGCACAGAAGAAATCTCCCACCGGCACCACCTTGGAGGTCAAATGTTATACCTATTTCGGGTATGCGCCACTAGTGGTTACGTACTACGAGGGATGCACAAGCCACGCCATAAGGAGCTTCGCCCCTAAAAGAGGGAGACGCAGTGTTGTCTGGGTAACGCATCGGCAAGAAATGCAGTATGTCACATTTCGCGCAGGTTGCCGTCGGGCTGCACCGACAGACGCTGGTCCAAGCGTCGCACCTTGCGTCAGACTAGAGTGCTCGCGTTTTCCTAACTTAGCGTCGATGTGCGCATCGCGCATCAGCGCTACATTGGAGTATAATGGGCCTTTCATCATGCGCTCGCGGCCGTTTTGCTAGCTCCACATATACATAATTATGTGTTACGTGACGTCAATGGACGACGAAATATATGACTGATGCGAACATGATAATCCTGCCGCGCGTGTCACGTAAGAACATGACTACATACCACGCTCATAGAGTGCTCGCGGGCATTTCGCTAGCTCCACATATACTAAATTTAGTATTACGTGACGTGAATAGATTACGAAGGTAAACGACACATCTAAACATGATAATCATGACACGGAAGTCATGTACGGCACCATTTACCTACACCTCGTAACATTGTGCTGATTTTAAACTGACATATCAACCTTTCTCGTTCGTGCTTCGCAGTATTAGAGATGCATATTCAGATATGTCTTACAGCTAACATGTTCCAACCACCGTGAATCGCAATCGACATTCCAGGACCTTACAAAATATAGGTATATTCTCCAGGCACATTTCGTGAATCCACGCCTGCCAATTGTTGCCCACGCATACGTGTTTTCTTTTATTTCTTTCCTGCCCACGTTGCTAAGCTTGTTAAATATCCTTCGTTCCACAGTATGTTCTGTTTTGGTTTTGTAATGTAAATGTGAAGAAAGAAAATTGGGCGAAAAGACAACTTGCCGTGGGCAGGGACCAAATTAGCAACCTTCGAATAACACGTCCGATACTTTATCAACTGAGCTACCACGGCGGCCACCTTTCCATTCACTCATTGGGGTATATGAAAATTAAGTGTGAGAGTATGGCCAGTAGCCATGACGGCGAGTGTGAAACACTTTTTTTGTGTCTGTTTGGCGTCGCGTAGTTTCTGAGCTTATTATGAGTTGGCCGCTGACCAATAATTCATCATATACTACCTGAAGGCACCAAGACTGTCAGAACGACTCCCTCATTATGAATGAAGGAAGTGAGTACATTTAAGGGCTTGTCTTCTTTGTTAGACACAATATAATGAGATCTAACTGACCATCATAACATTTAGCATGATTGTTCATTAGATATCATTATTATTCTGTCTAGCAAAAACAAAAACAAGCCCTTGAATGTACTTTTTGTTTGACAAGATTACCTTTTCGATCACATTGTTGTGTCTAACAAAAAAACACGCCTTTAATGTGTTTTACTTCTTTAGTTTCGACACTATAGTCCTGATGGGCAATCTATTTATGTTACATGGTTATGCATGCCTCATTCACTGTGACGGATGCATCGCACGTGAACATTTAGGGTGTTTTATAACATGCTCAAGTCATAGCTGCGATTAACAATAGATTAGTTCACATGAAAGGCTGTGAGGTGAGTGCTCCCTGCCTTTTGCAAAATAGTGTACACTTACCAGCAGCAGCTTAGACGTTTACAATGACGATGTTTGATAGCTGGGACGCGCCAAGGAATTCAGAGGACGCGCTCCACGCGAACGCCGCTGTGGCGACGGGCCTGCGAAACGAGCTGGACGCCAGCGTCTCGTAGGTGCACGAGCACGCTGCTCGCGCAACACAGAGACGCAGCGTCTGAAGTAAAGAGCTCTCACGGAAACGCAGACGTCTAACCCACGTCAACAAAACCCGAGTACGATGCAAGTGGACAACACGGAGGGTAACTCAAGAACGGCATCACAATGGACGTTTGATGAAAATAGTGGCAAAACGACAGGCAAAGCCCACATTGAGTGGCTTCAAGCTGGCCGTAAAGGCAGGTCAGCCAAAGAAGAAAAGTCAGCCGAAGAACGAGCTACGCAACCTGTGAAGCCAGACGCCGAATCTCAACCGCAACGTCAACGCAGTACTAGGATGCGGCCTTTCCCTACTGATGACTTCAAAATTGTATTCCGCCCGCAACCATTACTAGATCTTTCAAAACGAACACTCATCGAGGTTACACATGCCATCGGAAGATCCAGTGGCTTGGCCCAGCAGGACTTCTATGACTATGTGCGAGTGCAGGTGCAAAAAGTAGAGAATGTGATCATCGCAAGCACAGCAAGTACTGAACGAGCTTCCAAACTGCAAAGTATAAATCCTATACACCTCGGTGGAGTAATATATCAAGTGAATCCGCACATTCGACACCCTGATGTGTACCGCGGAGTGATCTACGGCCTCGAACCAGGAACAAGCCCCACAGAGATTGTTGCAGGACTTCGCGTAGACCCAAGATACCACGTCCTCGGCGCGCGCATGCTGGGATCTTCCACAGCTGCAGTTATCACTTTCGACGGGCAGCACGTTCCTTTTTACGTGACGTACCTCAGTGGAGACTACCGATGCAAGTCATACCGGAAGTCCATCCAATATTGCCGAACCTGTGGCGCCCTAGGTCACCGACAAGACATCTGCCCTCAGCCGAAAGCGAACTTCTGCTACAAATGCGGCCACGACAAGGACACAGAACCACATGACTGCCAACCGATGTGCAAGATCTGCGGAGAAGACCATGAGACTGCTGGAAGGGAATGCAAGAAGAAACTCCGCAGCAACCCCCCTCCTTATCAAGTAAGACGCCACCAGCTCGATAACGCCCGCGCCCGTAAGAATCACTGGAGTGCTTGCACCAATGATTTACCCGGGTCAGTTATCACACCAGAAATTTCACGGGCCCCCTCTTTTCCCCCAAAATTTGACCGAAGTCGCTCTCGCTCTAAGAAAAAAGGTCGCTCTGGATCCCGAACGCCATCACGGTCTCGCTCCGTTAGGGGAATCAGTTACGCCGCCGCGGTAACCGGTAGTGACGGGCCCACTTCTCTAAATACTACAAGTGCCTCGACCATCTCGCCTGCTCAGACAGCGACCATCCGGGCTCTAGAAAATAAAGTCCAAGATCTACAACGGAGGATACAACAACGCCCAGCAGCCGAGTGTAGCACACTAGAACTTGACAACAGCATACTAAAACAGACGGAAGCCAGAATAATGAAGCGGGTAGAAGAAAGGCTGCAAGCACATGAAGCGAAGATGCTCGACCTCGTCGAACGACGCCTTGAAGCTTTCGAGAAAGCCCTCAATGCGAAACTCCTCGCATCCATAGACACAACCATAGAGAAAGTGGTTATTAAAATTATGGAAAAGGTAGACCCACTGACCTGTACCGTAAGCACGCTCGACGCCAAGCTTGATGGCTTCATGGCACAACAGCATAACTTCATAACATATGCATACAAAAATTTCGTTACCCATGAGCAGCTGGTAGAGCAATCAGGGACCAAGCGGAAAGAGCGAAAAACTTTAGGGGATGAAACTGCAGCGGAAATTCGATTTACAGCACCAAACGACCAGCACCAGGCGGGAATCAACTGCCAGAATGGCAGCTCCCACACATAGACAGTCTGAGCCACTCCCCACTCTTCAAATTTGGCACTGGAATTGCAGATCCTACAGACCTCGTTCTGCAAACTTGCAAGAATATGTTAAAACAAATAATCCAGATATGATCGCGTTGCAGGAAACCCACACAGAAAAAATCAAGCTCCCTGGCTACAGCACTCTCACATGCACACCCCGCACCGCAATTCTAGTCAAGAAGACTCTAACCGCACAGGCTCATGAAATTGAAGACATTGGCATCGAACACACCATCGTGGAGATAATCCCCACTCGGAAGACTCAACAAAGCTTATACCTGGCCAACATTTACAGTCCTCCGCGGGAGCAGTTACACCAATACGACCACTTCGTCCACGAGCTCCGTCAAATGGTTAACGGCAACCGACTCGTCATGGTTGGGGACTTCAATGCTCCACACGCGGCCTGGGGCTATCACAGCACCACCAAGAAGGGGGCGCGTGTTCACGACGCTGCGCAGCAACACGGTCTGACGCTGTGGAATGACTTGCTCCATCCAACCCGAGTGTGCAACAGCGTCTCGAGGGATACTAATCCTGATCTCACGTTCACTAGAGACGTGCACAACGCAACATGGACAAGGCTACCAGACACTCTAGGGAGTGACCATCACATAATTCAAATAGAGGTCGAACACGCTCATCGCTCGCTCAAGACAGGAAAAGCTCGGCTCACGGACTGGACCGCCTACAGGAATGAGCTTGATGATGATTCGACTATCGAAGACATTGAAGCCTGGTTAAACAGTATTGTAAGTGTTGCTGACGGACATACCAAAACGATACACTTGAACGAGGACAATCCGGCAGTCGATAATCATCTACTTCACCTATGGGAAGCTCGAAGATCGCTTATTAAACGATGGCAACGGCAAAAGCTCAACCGCAAGCTGAAGCGCCGCATCGCCGTACTCACTAGACAGGCACAGGAGTACGCCGAAAACCTTGCGAGCCAGAACTGGCGGTCCTTCTGCGACAAACTTCAAGGGACATTGAGCACAAAGAAGACTTGGCGCATTCTTCGAGCCCTGATTGACGACACCCACACCAAAACTAACCAAATAAATACAATTAAGCGGCTCATACACTACTATGAGGGCACAGAGCACCAGTTACTCCAAGAACTTCAAGCAAAACTTTGTGGCTCGGTTAACCTGCAAGCTATCTCCATCAACAATTCGACGCCCAGGGAGTACCGAGGAGCACCGAACGAAGCACTAGACCAGCCTTTCACGCTGGCAGAGCTACACGCGGCCCTTGCTAAGCTTACGCGCAATACAAGCCCGGGAAAAGACGGAGTGACCAATAAGCACCTACGACAGCTACCGCCCCGGGCGTTGACGGCGCTCCTTCGGCACTATAACGACTGCTGGAGGAAGGGCGAGCTACCACAAGCCTGGAAGCACTCAGAGGTGACCATGGTACCCAAGCCAAACAAGCCAATCTCGATTGCGAATCTTCGTCCCATTTCCCTTACATCTTGCGCTGGGAAACTCTTTGAGCACATGGTAAACGAGCGGCTCACCACACATCTCGAAGACAATGGTCACTATCCGAACACCATGTTCGGCTTTCACCAAATGCTCAGCACACAAGACGTCCTCTTGCAGATAAAGGAAGATATTCTTCTCCGCTTGAGCAAGCACAGTAAGTCATCTGTTCTAGCTTTGGACGTAAAGGGCGCATTTGACAATGTGAGCCATGAAGCCATTCTGCGTAGCCTGGAAGATGTCGGCTGCGGTGCCAAGACATACGCCTATATGCTGGCTTTCCTCACCAACCGCACTGCCACTGTAGGGATTGCCAATATCAGGAGCGAGCTTTTTCAACTCCCTAACAAAGGCACGCCGCAGGGCTCAGTGATATCACCAGTGCTTTTCAACTTGGCCCTCCTTAAGCTCCCTCGTCTCTTTGGACGCTGTCCCTGGGATACATCACGCGTTATACGCCGATGATATCACTATGTGGACAAGAGGTTCAAGCACGGGTGAACAGGAGGACCGACTTCAAGAGGCGATTAACATCACTGAAGGATATCTCAAGACCTGCGGCCTCCAATGTGCTCCGGAAAAGTCGGAACTGTTCGTACTTGCGGCACGCACCCGGGGTAGACCACCAAGCTACGACACTCCTGACCCACAAGTCTTTCTACAGGGAGTCCAAATACCACAAGTTGACACGCTTCGAGTCCTTGGACTACACATACATAAAGATGGGTCTGCCTCTGCTGCCCTACCCCGGCTGCAGAACACTGTGACACAGCTCACCCACCTAATCCGAAGGGTGGCTAATCGCCGCAGTGGCTTCAAAGAGCACGACACCCTAAAAATGGTACAAGCTCTCCTTTACAGCCGCATAACGTACGGAACTCCCTACCTCAACCTGAAGACAGCGGAGAAACAAAAACTTAATCTGCTGATACGAAAGGCTACAAAGCTTGCCCTAGGACTGCCGCCAGCCGCCTCCACTGACCGACTGCTTCGCATGGGAGTTCATAATACGTGGGAAGAACTCACCGAAGCACACCTCATCAACCAGGTCGAGAGACTCAAGCTATCACTCACAGGGCAAGCCGGCTTCGACGCACAGGATACCAGACCACTCTAGAACCCAACGAAGAACGCAAAGGCAAAATACCGTCACAGCTGCGAGAAACCCTTGAAATTCAGCAGATCCCTCGGAACATGCATCCTCAACATCACCGAGAAAGGCGCCTCGCCAGGGTTAACATGATCCGAAAAAAACATGGCAATGACCCGCAGGCGCGATACGTGGACGCAGCCAAATATCCGAGACATAATGCCTTCGCGATTACCGTCGCAGATTAAAAGGGCGCGGTACTGGCATCGGCGACTATCCTCGCCAAACGTGCGGAAACAGCTGAAGAGGCTGCTATAGCACTCGCCACCCAGACGAGTGAGGATCCCATCGTCCTCTTTACCGACTCACAAACAGCGGCACGGAACTACCTGAAAGGCAGGGTCTCCACGGTGGCAATTAGGCTACTAAAGCGCATGGACAATCCTCCTCCCTACACATGCATCGTGTGGATTCCGGGTCATGAAGGTCTCGAGGGAAATGAAGCGGCACACACCGCAGCCTGCGAATGCGTCAACCGGGCATTCCCATACAACATCCGAGGCACCTCCCACTCAACAACAGAATCAGAGACAAGAGAAGCCATACCACTAACGTACCATGCATTACTGCAACATTATCGGCTCGAACGCAGGTTATACCCCCCGCCACATCCAAAACTCACAAGAGACGAAGGGACTGACTATAGGCGTCTTCAAAGCAACACGTTCACACGCGGCGTACTATTGCACCATATGAGGCCAACGTTGCACAGCTACATCTGCCCTCACTGCAATGTGGCAGACACCCTGGCGCACCTCCTACTGCAGTGCAAAGTAAGCGTCCCAAGACTACGAGCAGCAGCACCAGATGCGGACCAAGACCTCCTCAGTGAAGCGTGGGAGGCTGCGATCTCCCAGCCGGACCTGGTCGAGCAGCGTCAACTCGTCGCTTGAGCTCGGCGGGCTGTCCAAGCCAGAGGGTTCCTGGAATAAGGGACCCTCCCACCTTCACTCACAAGCTTCTTTTAATAAATGTTTTCTCTCTCTCTCTTACATTTCTATAGCATCAACTTTAATTGCAATGGCATCGAGCCGAGTTGTGAGAAATGAACAAATATTCACAAGTCGCCTAACGTCTTTTTTTACACCGTAGTTGAATACGATTGCACTCATACGCGAGCAAAATTAAGGGCTAGGGTTTCTTGCGTCAAGGCAAACACACGATCTCCTGATAAATATTACGCCAAAGGGGCATGCGCACGCTTCCAGATTTACGTTGTGCATTAATTCTCCCATCGCGACACAATCCGCGCATACACCATGTCGTCCATCGTAAAAATATCCACGTTTACATTGCCAACAGCCGCGAAAACCTTTGGCAACAGAAATCCCGAACATTTCGGCGTCCGTCATGCCTGCGGCGCACGGACGGCTTCTTCTGTACGGAGCGGGAAGTTCCTTGCGTGGTGTCGAACACATGATCGCACGCCAAAGGGGCATGCACTACACAGTCCCGAATATATGTTAAACACCACTGCGTCCATCGTAAAACTATCTGGACAGCCGTGCGTAACACTTGCCACCGAAAAACCCAAAATTTCTACGGCGTACGGCTTCAACCAGCCTCGCAAAAACCACTCTGTGGGCGCCGCTATCTTGCACGAAAAGAAACAAAAAATAAACACAACAAACCGGAAGCGCATTTAGATCAACTGACCTCCTTGAGCCAACAGCGGCGCCGCATTTCCCCCATACATCTCTTGGTATACGGTACGGAAACACGCCGCCAGCAGCGCGGGCCGCGAAGAAGGAGAGAGCAGGAGCCTAGACCCACCTGACACTCACGAAACCCCTTTCATTCGCAAGGCGCCAAAATATATACAGCAGCACAGCGCCACCTAACATATGTATTGAAACCAAACCGAAACCACTATACAACAGAACCCTCGGTTAACAATAACAATAAAACATTTGATTTTAACAGCATGTAATATTACAAAACGTAAGTGGAAGTGAACTGTGGATGTACCAAAAGCTCCAACAAACAAGTGAAAGAACAAAAAAACACGGTAAAGCGATACAAGTACATAATAAACAGTTACACAAGTGTATCAAACGGACCATAGAAGAAAACCCAGCATAAAATTTGTAATCGCTTACACTTTCGCATTAAAATTATTATTGTTGTCAGCCTAGTTATACAAGATTAAATTTTTAAGTTCACGCTTGAATGCATGTAACGATGACAATGATTTAAGTGGGTAGGGTAATAATACCAAAAATTGGGGGACCCTTCAGCCTCGCCTTTAAGAGTTGAATGCGCTAGCAAAATACGGCCCCAAGTGCGCCCTTCAACCGCTAAGCGCATACTTCTTATGTTCTCTCTCTCTCTCACACACACACACAGTAGATCGTTCCAGCACCCGCACGTTAATGGTGGATACAGGTTTTTGATCTAAAACAAAAAAACAAGAGTCGCATGGCCTCCAAGATACAGCCGCGTGCTCGCCATTTCTGAGGCCATAGTCTCACAATGCCTCACAGATAGCAGCACATTATCTAGCGTTTTCTGTTTTGCTTGATCAACGCCTCTGGAAAGGCACGATATGTTTTTCACTAGATGGGCACAGTTGTCCATTTTCAGAGGTGTTTGAAAGTTTCGGTGTGTTTTTAGCAACGATGACTGCACTATCTTGGCCTATTTCGACGTAGTGTGAAGCTTCCCAAATGCGCCTACACACAATCGTCGAATGGGTTCGTTTTCGTCGTTAAACCTTTCGAACGAGATGCGTTAAAGGGCCCTGAAACACTTTTTCAAGCAATCGTGGAATGAATTTATTGGAATATCTTATTGTCTCCCGAATTCAACGTCGCAAAAAATTTAAGAATTCGTCCAGTGCGTGTGGAGTTACAAAGGTTCGTCACATGCTGCGATTTCATTCTCTCTTCTCTCGTCCCGACGAAAGCGCTGGAAGCTAGGCGGAGAGGGGCGGCAGGGACAAAAAAAACTACCGGGCCTTGTGACCTTGAGAACTTTTTTTTCTTCGAATGCGTAGCTTTTTCAGTGTGATCGCGTGCGCACGCGTAGGCAAGTAGCGGCCTCTCGCGGCGATCTCGGTAACTTGATTTTTCGGTCACAGACGCACAGACGATTTTTTGCCCACAACCAACGGAACCGACACCGACGGCGAGATTTCTGCGACACGAGCTCTCAAACGGTATTGCGTTAAAGTTTAATCATCGTGAAGGAGGAAGTCATTTCGCTATATAGGTGGTGTTACATTTATGTAAAAGAAAGTTGTGATTATGAGCGAACGTAGTGCTGTTGGTGTTAGTGAGTAATCTAGCATCGATTGAATCAAAGACAAGCTGTTTGTTCAGTGTTTCAATTAAAATATGACTAACTGAAAATGAAACAAGCCAGACATAGTTAGAATGTGGTAAGCCTGAAAGAGTGTGGCAGCATTGGAATATAGTGAACTGCTGGTAATAGTGCGAATGGCCTGATTCTGGATGAGCTGTACGTATGAACGATGAGTGTTATAGGTATTACCCTGTGAAGTAATGCCATAGGTGATGTGACTATGTATGAAGGTGAAGTATAATGACAATAAGGCTTGACGTAAAAAAACGGACGAGATTTAATGAGTGATGTTATAACAAATACTGTTGTTTGTTTAACATAAAGTATATGATTATTGAACTTGAAGTAAGGGTCTAAATTTATGCCCAGAAAACACACACAGTCAAATGCAGTAATGAAGCGATGGTCAATAGACACTTGTGGCATAAAAGAAAGCATTTTTTGAAAGGTTTTAAAAATTATGAACTGAGTTTTAGGATGGTTTAAAATTAAGTTGTTCATACGACATTATTTAACGACATCGGTCAGTTCGTTGTTAAGCCTATTGATCAAAGTAGTAAATGATTTATGTGACATGGAAATAGTCGCATGCATTAGAGTAAGCATTACAGATAAAAGATCGAATGAATAAGAATGCCCACTGATTAAGTGGTCAGGCCTGATAGACACGACGTATTACAAACCAAAGATGTGAATAAATAAGAATACGCTAACATGGTAATCTTTTCGTTTTGCTGTATTCAAATAAAGTAGAGCAATAAATTCGGCAAAAACCCAACGAAGAGCCGCCAACAGATAAAACTACTGAAACAATTACTAGAATTCCTAACTCCTGAAATAAGCTTCTTGGAATTTTTTTTTCTGATAGTAATAGCAACGACAGGATGAAAAAAAAATTAAGTTGTTTCAATTTCGTTGCGAAAGATCCACAACGGGGAGGCCTTGAGTCCAGCGTTGTTAAAGAAATAATTCAGTTGTTGAACTTCACATCGTAATCTGGTACAAAAAACTTCCCACTGTTCCTTTCATCAATGCCATATATGCTCAAAATTTTTTAATCTATGCAATGGAAATTCACTCATTTCACATTCCATTCACCTCGTCTTGCCCCCTCTGTTTTCTATGTTGTGCCGGTTAGCTGAGGGCAAAGTACGTGTATTTCTTGCGTGGTATAGTACGTTATTATTGCATTTTGGCGTGCATGCTGCTTCATTTGTCTTGTCGGAATAAGGAGCAATATGAAAAGAAGTGTGATTTGGACGTTGTTCAGCGAAGATTAAAAGGCGGCGACTGCACTGTGTTATTCACCTACTCGTCAGGGTGTGTGCCATGTGCGGAGGAGAATAAAGAATAAGGTAGTAACGCATTTTCTAGGACAAGCGGCATTAAGTGGTCCAATACTTTCGTTCATTGCTGAAATGGCTACAATAACTGTATTAACATGCAGAAAAGTTTCGCTTCATAAAGATGCCATGGAATCAATACCGTAATGGACAAATTTTATGTATTCAAAGTACGTTGAAAATTGAGTGGTGTCCTGTGTTGCGACTCCGGGTCCCGCGGGTTTCAATTTGGTAGCGGGCCCCCGTCCTAGGACCCATCGTCGAACAAGTCAGATGGGGCGCTCCTAAAAATGACAATTTATTTACATGGTTAGTAACTGAGAAGGAGAACGAGAAGTCAAAAACTGTACAGGAGAACTGTTGAACTGTGGATTCTCACACTAAAGACTTCAGCTTATATAGCGCCTCGTTGCCAACCCTGGGCACATTGTCCGCGGCTTCCGCCAATAGGGCGTTCCATGCTCTAGGTGCTCCATCCACGAAGGAGAGGAAAGACACCACACAATGCATGCAGAGAGGGCACAGTCTACACGGTGCCCAAATATGGTCACCAACGCACTGCACCGACGATTTCGCACACGTTACCAAGTTTCGCTCACGTCCGATGATATTGGCTTCCAAGATTCTTCTGGCAGTTGGGCGAGATTGAAAAAAACCGGCTGCCAGTACACGTGTCAAACTTGCCTGACTGTTTGGGTATAGGACAATGTAGTGGTGTGCCAGCGTTTCGTCAAAATATGCCGCCCCATTCAGCCGATCTTATAGAGAAAGGGGGAAGGAGGAGTGGCCGGCTAATCCCTCGTCATCGAGGCAGGCTCCCGCAAGGGCTACAGCAGATAGTTCCCTTTTCTTTCCTTCAACCCCACATTCCATTCCTGGTTGTTTGCTAGAAACTGTGGCTTAGCTGCGCATATTCTGGGGCTCCGCTTCTCCTCACAAGATGCAGCCACAACCAGTTTGGCTTTAGCTTTCAGACTGAACTGCACATACCATGCTGGTTCCGAAATTTCCAGATCCTCGGTAACCTCAAAAATGGCACAGCTGCCTCCTTGTCTGCCCCGAAAGCCTTGCTCGCAGCAAACCCAATGGCCTTTCTTGAGTCGAGCTCACAATGGCCTCTCTTGGCTCGTGCGTTTTCTTTGCGCGAACCAGTCCCGAACCCCTCGTTCAGGTTTTGCCGAGAGGAAATCAACCCGTTCTGATGGCACACCCTTGCTTGGAATGCGTCGAAATATTTTCTTTCCGTTCACAAAGGCCAAAGAACTTCAATAATGATGATGGTCGTAACACCTGCTATACTATTGGAAGTCGTATTAACTAGATTACGAGTCGTGTCCCGCCGTTAAATTTGTATTCACACAGGGCTGGTCTGGTTATATCGCCTGAATGCAACTTTTGTTCAGAACCGAAACAATAGAACATTATTTTTCATCATATTGCCGGTACAGATTACTAAAAAAAACTTTTTGTTGCTCCTTTCTTTTAGCCGTGGCGGAACTTCACAGTTGACAATATACTTACCTTCGGTGCTTCAAAGCGAATAATACACAAAGAAAACGACTGTGAGCTTGCCCTCATTCTTAAATTTCAAACTTTACGTTTTTAACGTCTGACAACCAGTTCGACAACCGGGGCTCGGCAACACATGTTTATCCTCACCGCTTCCTTGTTTTCTTTTTACTAACGAAACATCTGTTCCTTATTCACTCATACAATTCGTCACAACTCACTTAGTCATTCTGTACTCAAACACTGCGTGCTTAATAATAAATACCATAAAAATGCTCAAGCTGCGTAATTTTCCGTTCAGAATACGGCTGTGGCAAGTCCTTCAGTTGTTATGTCCGTGGTACTTCTGAAAAGTGAGTGTGATGTTGTGCGCGGTACTTTCGTAAGGTGTGCGGTGGTTGTGGTTTTGTGTTCTGTGGTGCGTCGATGAGGACGACTACAAGGGAGGTTGGGAGACGAAGTCGTGATCGGAAGCCAAGCCGGACAGGCAGAGACAGAAGCGGAGAAAGAAGAAGTGGGATGAACCAGCCCTGATCGCTGGCCTTATTTAGATTATCTTTTTTTGCATTTTCCTCCCCTCTTTTTTTTATCTTTTCTTTCTCCTTTTTATTATTAAATTGTGTTGTATTTTAATTAGTTACACAAGATTTTAGTTACACAAGATAATTAGTTACACAAGATGATACATGACAACCATGTCAGTTAGGATGTGCCCTTCGTCGGGCGATTCGGCGTCTGCACCAGATGGTGAAGAAGGCCGAGGGCGTATTGTGACGAACGCGATCACCGTCCTCAGCGTGCACGGAGTCGTCAATGACGTTCAATTAATGCGCGTTCCCGTACTTATCAATGGCGTCCAGATAAAATGGCTCGTCGACACTGGAGTCGTCGTGTCACTGCTCAGCTAGTGTGTACTAGAGCTTCTAGTACACTCTAGCTCAGCATCCAAAACTACAAGAAGCACTTTTCGCAGGTCAAGTTGCTGAAATCACACTTCAACATCCACAATCATTCTGAACAGGTGATTGACAACTTGGGCTTCTTCTAAGCGTCTGTGCAATACCAAAGGAAGACCGGGCCGGTGAAGTTTTTGTCCCTGAAAAGGGCACGTCGCTTCTGGGACTTGACGCAATTCAGGCGCTTCAGCTGGTGATGATTGGTGAGACTTTGACCTGTACTGCGGTTCAACCAAACGCTCGTTGAGTACGGGAGTCAGCACACCGACGGGATCACCGGCCGGGCCACGAAGATTCCAGGAAGATCCAGCAACGCTCGTTGCGGCTGCCTAAGGAGGTGACCGATGACCTTGCACGGCTCGAGGAAGCTGGACTCCTAAAGAGGGTGAGGTCATTCGACTGCAATACTGAAGTGACTGAGATGCGTGAGAATCACAGTGACTTTCCTAGAAGCCATGTTAAGCCGCATCCGTTGCCATTGCCTACCATGCTGCATCGTTTTCATGC
The DNA here is from genome assembly GCF_043290135.1 of Rhipicephalus microplus. NCBI lineage: Eukaryota > Metazoa > Arthropoda > Arachnida > Ixodida > Ixodidae > Rhipicephalus > Rhipicephalus microplus. The sequence continues at coordinate 145,214,820 of NC_134704.1, read as the reverse complement.
ATTACCAATGCGACTGTTTTATCGCCGCGGGTGCATGCAAAGTGTTTCTAACGGGCTTAAAGCGCATACAGTTCATGTACCTGGTGTAGCCTGTGAAGTTAATGCGGTTGTGCCTAGTGCCAGTACTTTGCTCGCGTCTACTGTAGAGCGTGCTACTGCATTACGTACGTCAGTTCCGGCACCAGTACAAGGTCCATCTGTAGTGTCATGTCAGAAGTCAGCTACGTTGTCTTGCAATGTTAATGTGCATAAGATACATGGCTATCAGCGTCTGGAGGGTGTTCACGCGACTCGGCGGAGGCCATTCTTTCATGCATACCACCGTGCCATCCGTTGGAACGCCATAAGCCTCCAGACCATTCAAAGGTCATTATACTATGAATTCTGTATAGTTTGACTGTTCTACAACAATATTTAGGTATGCCTTGCATTGTGTAATTTTATTTTGATGCCGCACCGGCGAGGCAACATTCCTCCCGGAGGGAGAGAAGACATAATGACATGCTCTGAATGGTGCAGGTTCAGAGGCAGTGTATAAAGATATCCTTTATCATTACTGTAAGCATTAGTGACTGCATGCGTTGCGGTGCAGACTTCTAGTTGCCTGCATGCATTTTATTTTGTATACTGGTTTCATTCATTTCTGTATAAGAATTCCCTTCTAAAAAAAAAGGGGGGGGGATGATTTTGTATAGTGCTTTTGGATTCAATACATATGTTAAAAGGTGCTATGCTGCTGTATATATTTTGGCGCCTTGTTAATGAAAGGGGTTTCGTGAGTGTCAGCTGGGTCTCGGCTCCTATTCTCTGCTTCTTCGTGGCTCGCGCTCTGGGCACCGGCCCCCTTTGATGCCCCGTGCATAGCGTCCGACGCACGACATAACAGGTCCCACTGCAGTCACTCGACTTGGGAACCTCGTCTGCATACTTTTAACTGCGAACTTGGTATTTTGAATGAATGAATGAATGAATGAATGAATGAATGAATGAAGTTACTCAGATTGCTTTTAGCTTCGCAGTTCATAAATTTAAGCATCCTGCCACCCGGCTCTTGGCTTATCCCCCTTCGTGGGTCATCATCATATGAGGTCATCATCATCATAATAATCATCTTCTTCTTCAGAAGCGGGCAAGTGCATTTCCGCCACGTCGCGTTGGGGCCACTTCCTGTTCGTGCTTGAAGCGTTGAGAAAGACTTAGAGGTTTGGAGGTGGATGCCATGTGCCACGTAGACCAGGGTGAGTTCATTGCTGCCTCTATGACGTAGGACCGCCTCCAGCTTTTGGTTCATTTTACTAGCGAACAAATATGCGCTGCAGTGAGAACAGACTTCGTGAGCTCGTCTTTCGCATCTCGGCATAGCTTACCTCGCCTCTTGGGTTCGGCCGTGGGGCAGTATTGAGGGGGGCGGGAAAACAGTGGTTGCCACAATGTATTATTCGAAGAGTTTTAATCAATTATTTCAATTAAATATAACACAGAAATCGCTTACGATTGTTCGGTTAATTATGCACAATTCATGGAGTAATTCTTCAATTTTACCATCCCTACACAGGGTCCGAATGTATTCGAAACAAGAGGTGATGTGCCTCGCGTCGTGTGTCTTGATGACAGAGTTCGCCGGCCGGCTGTATCGTTTCATCGATGGCGTGTGCCCTCTCAAGGCATCACAGCCATTCGCCACGTGACCAAAAACATGTTCGCTCTTTCTTTCTCCCTTTTTTGTCAGTGTCATTGTGTATCTGCGTGTGCAAATTAAATCAATAAAGAAATAAGTAATCGGGCAAATCCGGATTGGCGGGTTGTGAGAGGCAAATGACCACGAGCGCGCGTCGCTAAGTTGTTTTCAACGAATAAGCACATGCTTCAAAACTACGTTCTCGTATATTCTTTTACTGCACGCTCTGAAATGCTCCGGAAATGAACGCGTCTTTCACGAGCTCTGGGCCCCGACGCTCAACTGCTACAACGAAAGCTGTTATTATAGACACAAGTCAATGAAACACCTTTTTTTAGTCACCGTGCATTTGCTGGCTGTCGAATAGTAAATACCATTTGTCTCTCGCTCTGTTCAACAGCGTGTTATCTGAGAATGGCCTCGCGAATGCCTGTAGCTACCGCACTGCTGTGCCTGCTGATCTGTGGGAGCACCTTGGAGATAGACAAGAGTGACGGAGGTTACCGAGACTTGCTGATTTCGATCAATAAGGATGTGCCGTACAACGAGACCATCGTTGTGAACATCAAGGTATGTAACACATTCCCAAAATTTATACATATATTTTGGCAAAAGCAAGAACTTAAATCAGGTTGTGCTGTCTTAGAGGCAGAAGAAAACTCACAAAATCCCCGGCCTCAGCCGAAAGCCCTCTTTATTTTCTTCTTATTCAATATACTGAAGCTTGCAGCACCTCTTCCAGAAGCTTCCAGCAAATAGCGTGGTTTCGCAACACCTCTGGGATCGCAGGCATGATGAACGTTGAGCACCTCAACACGTTTAGCACTGCCTTCGAGATCAACACACCCTTGACCACATTCCTTGAGCAAGCAGTGACTTGGTGTGATGACGTCAAAGACAACATAATGTCTTCACACCCTTTCCGACTTGGAATGTCACAATGACATCATATGGTGACCTTCTATGGAGCCATTATCCCCCTTTTTTATCATTCGTCTTGACGCCACCAACGCGGACGACGACATGGGACACCGATCAGCTTTAGCATACGTTTAGGGTACGCGTTATCCACACCCACGCTACTTTGGTTCGTTCAATTTCTCACTACGCGCTGTATACGTTTGTGTCATCCCTTCGGCAACTAAAATGGCTTAAGCGATGAAAGTTTATCTAACTGAACTGAAAACTTTTTTGCTTATGCCCATGCAATATGCGAAGCTATCAATCTGGCATTCTGAACTTTATTTACATTTTCGAGAATGTAAGTGCATGTCAATGTTGGATGAATGCATTCTTTTGTGCCTGCATACAAATGTAAAACGCGTCTGATGACTGAGGCGAACGACATATCGATAATAATGGAGAGTATGCGTGAGTGTCACGGATTCAGGCAGCTGCAGTTAACATGAACTAAGACATGCTTACCGGCGCACCATATTTACCAAGGCAAACGCGCGGAATTTGAAACACGAACAGCTTATGCAGACAACTTTGAAAACAAATACCGTGGTCTTTATAATTAAGAATCAATACATTCAAAAATCTGGATTTTTTTCATTCAGTCAATCATAAATGAGTTACACAGTACACACTGACAAGTTAGGGACACAAGAGGAAAAAAGGCAAACTAAAGTCTGACAAGGCTCCGTCACCCGTCCCAATCAATAAGAAACACAAGGAGCAGTAATGTACATACGGTAAACAATCTTAATAAAAGAAGTAACGACAGCTTCACACTTTTGATACTATAGTTTAAAAAGATTGCTAGAAAAATACTGATGCTTCGAGGCCTGTCCGTAAGACTTATTTATAGTAATGGTGTAGTGTAATATTTTTAGACACAAAAACAAGGCATGTGTAGCAATACCCAGACTTCCTAAATAACAACTATGCAAGTACAACTCACTAAATTGCAAGGCGATAGATATTTATACACGCCACTTTTTCACAAGAAACCTGTGTGATTTCTCGGGGAAAGGAAACCTATTTTTGAATCATTACTAGGTATATGTGTATTTTGTTTGAAACGCAGTTACTGAACGGCCTTCTTTTGCTATAGTGGTAATAGCGGTATGTGCAATCAAGAGTTCAGGGATCATATGATGTAGCCGTTGTAAAAAAAATCACTTAATTTAAGGTCTGAGAGTCCCATGCCGCCGATTTTCCACGGGGTGGGTGCCCTCTAAAGAGACTAAAACTCTGTTCTGCCGAACATTACGCCGGAAGTGCGATTGTACCTATTTAACCAGACTGCATCAGGTTGCAGCAACTCACTGCCTACCACAGCAGCGGCGGATGCTCAACTATTTCACCAAGGCTGTGGCGGGTTTAGTTACGCCCAGGGGCCTTTGCAGACCCTTATGGGCTACCTCTAGAGATGAGTGCCCAGAAACAACCGAGCGTTAGGTAGGCGTACTCCTCTACCCACTGGGAAAAATCGATGGGTTCCATGATCGGCACTGAGAATCGTACCCGGCACCTCCCACGTTGGGAGCGGACGCTCTATGTAGCCGCCGCTGCGGAGGTCACTACTTAATACTCACGCATTGTTGTCGCGCTCAAATATGCACAATATGCGCAATATTTGCTTTTTTATTGGCAATATTAACTAGTATGAACACAGCAGGGATATCAAAATAGGCGGGTGTTCAGCAAGGCGTTTAACTTTCGCTCGAGTGTTTCAATCGATTGACAGATCCGAATTTCTGCTTTGAAATATCTCAAGAAAGACTATCGTCTTCAAAATAAACGCAAGAGTACTAAATGCCTGCATGTCCAAACTAAACTGTCTATGTCCCTTCTAACTGCCGATCTTAATCCCTGGTCCGACTACTCTAGCCTTGTAGCCTCCGAGTTGTAGGGTCGATCTTACTTGGTTGTCATGCGGAGCCAAAGTTGATGGTCTGTCACGTTTCGCCCATGCTAGAAATTTCAACATTCATGAGCTTCGCCATTCCTGCCGCTGCCGACATCGGCCTTCATCGTCATTGCATGACGGCGTAGCTGACGTGGCAGAGGCCTCCGAAGATATATGCCGAATATACGCTAATTGTTTGCCGTAGAAGCCTAAGGACATGAATCTAAAGCAAATAAAAACACCAGTTTGTAGCTAATGAGCTAAAAAGCACACGATGGTCACTTGATAAATTCCAGGTGGACGATGACTGCTTTCAGCTATGCAGCCATGTTTCGCGGGCGCGGCCTGTGCATCAGCTTTTCCGCAGTGCATGGTCGCTAGCGACTCTGATAAGAAGATGCGCAACTCTCTTAGCTAAAGGTAGCATATAGTGTAACTGCTTGGACTAGCCGGGACTAAAGTAGCAACACGCTTCTCAATACCCACTCCGAAGTGTCCAACCCTCCTTTCCCAAGTGCCCAAACCTTACTGAAGTTGCAGTGTAATGACTTGTTTGACAGCTTTACTCATCTATTAAATAAAGCACCCGTGGTTTATTCAATGAGCGTGTAAGGACAATTAAGAGAGCAGACGCTGTGAAGACGGCGAGCTTACGACACGGCGCGGATGAATACATGTGAACGGGCTAGTTGCATTTTCTATTGGCTGGGGGCCCTGTAGCCTCCACAGTGCTTAAGGTAACTTCTGGAACAGAGTATAGTGAAGACCAGAGTGTGAGACAGCCACGTGGATCGGGCGGGTGCGGAGTTGTGCGCGACGATCCAGGCTGAAGTCTCTGAAATCCAGGTGGCCGTGAGTGTAAATTGCTCTCTGCAACAGCGGTGCACGCTCACCACATTGTCAGGCAGCCTGTTGATTTCATCGTTGCTGCGGGAACTAGGTCAATGTTAAATCTTAAGAAATGGCAACCTATCTGCCTTCATTGGCTCCAGAGCAACTCCAACATGTGGCTCCTGACCAACTATTTGACAGTGTACATTGTTTTCCTTTTCGTAACGCCGTGGTACAGGGTGCGTTCATTTACAATACGGTCCACTTGTAGAGGGAACGTGCAAGTACGTGGCTGGCGGTCTGCGGAGCGCTAACTGCTGGCGAGATTTCGAAATGCGGCGCATGCGCGTTGCTCCATGAAGGTGAAGCCTTCCTCGCGTCGCCTGCTACTTCACTGCCCATCTACTCGGCATGTGATAGCAAGCGATGTCCCTTCGCGCTTCTCGCTTTCGCACTGTAAATCAACTGAAACCAACTCGGCATCTCAATTCTTAAATGAGCCAATATTTCTTGGCGGTGAATACGAGCCTGGAGTGTCTGCTTCATCAGTCTTGAGTAACATTATCTGTTATCTAAAGCGGCTAGATGGAGCGAGCAGTATATATACGTGAATAATATGACAGCCTGGACGGTGAGAGCTTGCGAAAAACTGCAGCAATAAAATTAAAACCATAGATTTTTTATTCTTGCTTAAAGTCCGACGAGCAGCAGGCAATGTGAAAGCTAGATCAATTGCATTGCAAAATACGGAAACCCTTTCCTACGCTTCCGTGCGCGCAGGCGGAGAAATAGCAGACGAAACTGGGTGCGCACCGCCATTACAATTCACTGCGCACGCACCGTATTTAAAAATCTCGCCGCCAGTATGCGCCACGTGGACCACCGGCCACGAGCTTGCGTGTTCTCTCTGACAGTGGACCACGCTTTACATTTCCTCTTTGCACGTGCGCCGCACTACGCTGCTTCCGAGAAGTGCAGAACGAGCACGTACCATGTGTGGTATTTACTTAGCGCAAAGAAAAACGAAGCAGCGACTGCCGTTCAGCTTTGCGGATTCAACACAACAAAACTATCGAGAATTTTTAGGTCAAGATAATATATTGAACTTGCTTCTTCTTCACGAAATTCAGTACATCAGACAGCACCCACTTGCCGCTTCTGAAATGCACACGTGAAGCATTCGAGTTCACTTATTACCTTTTCATGTCCCCATCGGTAGCGTTTACGGCACCCATTGTGGACGGTGGTAAGAAATCGGTAAGAAAACAGCATTATACAATAGTTAACACATGTAGGAATTAGAGTAATATAAATGAATACGCTCAAGGTAAATAATCTTTGTAAGGGCCGGTTCACGCTAGCGACAAGAATACCTCACCGTATGGCGTTTCATGTTCTCAGGCAGCCGAGCGCGGCTGTTTGCTTCGCGCACGTCTGCCGTTCTTCGACGTTCGAAAAATGGGTCCGAGACCCATTTTTGTGCATTTGCCGGATAGTGGTTTAGCCAATCAGTGATGGAGGAGCGACATGGCTGAGGCGCGTCGTCTGCTTTCGCCTCTCCGCATTGTCTGCGTCTACCGCGCGACACTTCGAGCTGCTTGCCTCTTGCTCCGCGGTTTTCGCAATATGTCGTACGTATCGTTTCCAGACTACGTTCCAGCAGCTAATAGAGCATTTTCGCCTGTCCGGTACTCAAAAATCGCATAGCAATTCAAAATGACGTCCCTAAAGCAGGCGTTTGGACAAGTGACGCCAGCTATTCAGCGTTAGCAACAACAAACAAACGTGTATTGTATGCCCTTTGAAATTCGGGAAGGCTTGCTCAGGCCTAGAACATCAATTATTTGTATATGGTTCTCAAAAACGGTGCCGAATCGATTCGAGTACTGTACTGTCGAAGCTCAAAGATATGAGTCTAAAGCAAATGGAAGCATCAGTTCAGAGCTTATCATCAGTTCAGAGTTCAGTTCGGAGCTTATGATCTACAGGGAGCACGGATCCGCTTGATAGACTCAAAGTGGTCGACAACTGCGTTCGGAAGGGCAGCCATGTTTGTCGGGGGAGCTTGCCGTGCAATTTGAGCGGCTTTTCTGCGAGCGGCACCGGTCTTCCGGCAGGCTTGCCGCTAGCGTGAACCGGCCCTAACGCGCCGGTTTTTTACGGCGTAGCTTGGAACGACGGCATGCCGGAGGATGAGGTGAAGGATTTACCGATGGAGCCTTATCAATCTCAGATGATTTTGACCCTTGGGGCTCACCTACATGCTCATCCTCGGAGAGCTGTAGCGATTCTGGAGCGTCCGTACATGATACATCAGTACCTGAGACATCTTTCCCCCTTCAAAACAATCTGCACTGGGGCTGGGCACATTAGCCGTTTCTTGTGAAGATGCCTGTAAGGTGGTTTCTGGAAGTGTCACTAACCGGGTCGTTGCAGGAGAAGGGAGGTGGGGAGTTATTCTGTTGCATGAATGAAGAATTAGGCAGACGAAGTGAATTCTGCTGTGAAGTTTACTTTTGCTCTGCATGAAGCAGTACTTTGACCATGTGGCCCACCTGTAGCTTAGGTGGCCTTGCTTCACGCTTTGAATCAATGCGTTGCTTAGTTGCCTGTTGCTTATTGAATACTCGTGTTCTCACATTATCCAACGTTGGAAAAGGAGCAGAAGACTTTAGGTGTAACCCTACCTTGTCGATTCCAGAATGAGGTTGGTGAAGATGCAAAAATTGTGCAAGTGAAAACCCTGTAGTAGCTTGAGGCATTAAGTGATATGTCCCTAAGTACTCTGTAACAGAAAGTATCAGTGGGCGGCATTCAAGTTGACTGAGCTGAATTTGCTCTTTCAGAACTCCTTTGAAACGTTCAAATTGGCTGTTGCCTTGTGCATAGTAGTTCGATTAGCAAAGGTGCTGAATGCCTCTTTCTGAGAGGAAAGTTTCAAATAGTTGAGACTTTAACTGAGGACCGTTGTCCGTAACAATTGCCTCAGGGTAGCCTTCCCTACTAAGAAGTTCTGTCAAGAATGTCATGACCACTTGATAAGTGACTGCATGAGTAAAACAGACTTCCGGCAACTTAGAATGGTAGTCAACTAATGTAATTTCAAATCTGCAGTCACATGGAGCACGTTCATGTGGACCGACAATGTCCATGCCTAGCTTTTCTCGAGGTTTGCTTGGCCACCGAACAGGCTGGAGGGGTGCAAAAATAGTTTTAGCAGATTTATCAGCTGTTTGACATACGATTCAGTTGCGAACTGCTCGTTCAATTTGACTATCCAAGCTAGGCCACCAGTATATCTCTCTAAGCCGTTGTTTCGTCCTGAAAATGGCTGGGTGGCTTTCATGAGCCAATTTCACGAGTCTACCGCACATTAATGCAAAAATTGTGACTCTATTTGTGCGGAAAACGAAGTTTTCTACACAGGACAGCTCTAATCGGACTGCAAACTGGGACAGTAATCCTGGTGGCAGAGATTTGTTACCTGGCCAGCAATTGGCAATGAGTGCAAGCACATGTTGTAATGCAGCATCTTCAGCAGTTCCTGCCTGTAGGTCAGTTTTACTTATGCAAGAAGTAACGAGAGAGACTAGTTCTCCTTCTAGTTCTGGGCAGACTGGAAGCTGTACAGGTAAACGAGAAAGTGCATCCGTCACAACGTTATGTGCACCCTTGCAGTACTATGCAGTGAAGTTGCAGTATAAAAGCCTGGCACACCAGCGTGAAATGCGTAATGGGCGTCAGCCCTCTGATACAGCAGAAAGTAACGTAACAAGAGCTTGATGATCAGTGCGTTATGTAAAATGTATATCCCATAAGTACAAATGTCAAACATGACACCCAATCCTATGATGGCGCATCAGTAGTAATGACTATTGGAAGCTTCTCGTCAATAAGTTGAATGACAGGATTTGCAGCCAGTACTTCTTTGATACAGTTGAAAGCCGAATTAGCTTCCAGACCAATTGAATGTTTAGCCTTTACGCAACATAGAACGCAGTGGTTCAACAACATCAGCATAATGTGAAATGAATTTTGTGTAATAGCCAGCGAGACCAAGAAATGAATGCAAGATTTTACAATCTGCAGATGCATTAACAAAGCATGCACTTCGAATTCAAGAGGAGACTATCCTCTGGCACTAACATTGTGTCCTCAAATTGGAATTTGCTTGACGGACGGCAGACATATTGGTCGTTCAGTTTCATTACTGTGTTGCTTATGCGTCTTAGTAAAACTTTTAAATTAGCATCATGCTCAGCACGCGTTCCACCCTAGACCAAAATGTCACCTGCGTAGCACAGAAATCCAGAGCAATCTTTCAAGATGTCTGAAACTTTATGAAAAAGAGCGCGGGCAGATGCAAGCCCAAAGAACTCTACGGAATCTGAGTAAAACATGTGTTACAAAGAAAGTTAGGTCTCTACTTGATTCTGACAAGTTAACCTGATGGTACGCTGATGCAAGATCTAGCTTCGAAAAGTAAACAGCCCCTGTAAGTTGCTGGAGAAGTTCTTCGATGTGGGGTAGGAGAAACCCATCAACCACGATAGTTTTGTTTGGTTCACGCAATTCCACACAAAGTCCTAAGAAACCGTTCTTTTTTCTTCACCACGACCGGTGGAGAGACCCATTGTGATGCTGAAACTCGTTCGGTGACACCTGCTTTTTCAAGACGAGAAAGATCATTTGAGATCGTTGCCGAAGCAGGAATAAAAATCTGCGAAGTTTGGCAGCAACTGGCTGCACACCTGGACGGCGTTTCACTTCGTGCATGCAGCCTTTAACCAGTCCGGGTTTCTGGGTGAAGAGGTGGTGAAATTTAGAAGGAGCATTGGCAAAAAGTTTTGGCGTTTTTTTAACTTAAAACTTGTGAGCAGGACAATGTTGCACCGCGAATGGTTATGTGCAGGCTTCGAATGGCATCCGACCCAGGAAGTGAAAAACCCCCTTTCGTCACGTAAAGTGTGACAGCAGCAGTGAGTGCTTTCATTGTACCGAACGTTGGTAGAGAAGTATTCGAGGTTGGGAATGCCTTTCTTCAAATAGTCCTGAAGAACAACGTACGAGTAAAGTATAGTCTGGTCCCCCGAAAAGTACTTCTTGAAATATTATAAGTTAAGCAATGATACGGTCGCACCGGTGTCAACGAGGAAAGGAATGTTGACTTGACCAACTTGAACTGTAATCTTCAGCGGCGAAGGACGGCTGGAGCGTTCAACAATGTTTAGGATTGTAACAGAGTTTGTTATCGTAGCATCTTGTTATTCAATTACGTTCTATTGAGACGTGCTTACATTTGATGAGCGGCATACAGCTTGGTAGTGATCTCGTTTTCTGCAGGCAGAACAAGTGCGGTTGCGGGCTAGACAATTTAAAAAAATTGCGTAGTGTTAATGAGATCCGCATCTGTTGCAGACACCGGATTCAGATCGGTGTGGTCCTTCCTGGTGGCGTCCAAATTTCGATGTAGTAGGACGGCAGTCGTGATGCCCGTGGCCATGTTGGCTTCCTGCCGAGCTCTGTCTGGGAGGCCATCGGCCATGCTTTTGTTCTTCGCGGCCATCTTGAGGACCCGGATGTAATCCGATCTTCTCAACTAGCGTGGTTCGCGAATTCCTGCATTTCCAGTTCGGTGCGCTCCTGTTCCTTCGCAATTTGAATTGCTTGCTGTAAGGTTAGGGTAGAACCTAGTTGCAACAGTCGTATTCGCACATTTTGGGCAGTTATTCCTCTGAACAGCTGATCACGGGCCATAGAATTGCAGAGGCTCCGAAGTGGCATTTGCTCGCCATTGATTGATTGATATGTGGGGTTTAAGGTCCCAAAACCACCATATGATTATGAGAGACGCCGTAGTGGAGGGCTCCGGAAATTTCGACCACCTGGGGTTCTTTAACGTGCACCCAAAACTACAATAGAGAAACAATTATTGCTACTACAACTAGCAGTAACTGTCCGACTTCACAATAACCATAGTAGAAATTGCCAGCGACAAAATATAAAGCACCAGCGAGCCGGCGAAGGGAGGCCGGCTCAACGATGGCATGGGCTGGCTTCGTGGACATTCGCCAAACGACAGTTACGACAAATGCCGCATGGTGACGCCACCATCTGTGAAAGTTGAGAATAATGTGCTGTAGAGAGGAAGAAGAATATGTGCCGCAGTGGGTCACGCCTTTAGGAATAGGAGCCGAGCGCGAGCTGTTGCCCCGAGCGTTGTGTATCCTGCGTCGGTTCCTGCTGCCCGGTTCCCGCATCAATAGACCTGCTGTGCAAGCACTACTTGTGCCAATAAACCCCGTTCCAGAGTGGTGGAAGTGCTGGGTAACTCAACCTGGAACTCCGCAACCAGAAACTACCTGCCATCCCAGACATGGCTGAAGAAACCATCCAGCAAGGTACGACCTAGCCTCCGATGGTCATCGTTCCCACTGCGCTACGCGTACGCGATCCACCTTTTTTCGACGGTACTGATGAGCAAGACGTCGAAGATTGGCTGTCGACATTTGAAAAGGTAGGCGCAAGCAACAAGTGGGACGACCCTTCGAAGCTGCAATATGTACCCTTCTACCTGAAAGAGGTGGCTAGTCTCTGGTTTAACAACCACCAGTCGGAATTTGCCACTTGGGGTGCCTTTAAGCTACGCATTGCCGATGTGTTCGGTCGCCCCGAGGTACGCAAGCTCCGTGCCGAACAGCGCCTACGGGGACGCGCACAGCTTCAAGGAGAAGGCTTCACAAGCTACATCGAGGATGTGCTCGACTTGTGCAAGCGCCTTGACCCTTCAATGATTGAGGCAGACAAGATCAAACATATTTTGAAGGGGATAGACGACGACGCCTTCCAGATGCTGCTGGCCAAGGGCCCACGTACCGTGTCCGAACTCGCCACTCTTTGCCAGAGCTTCGAGGAGTTGCGCAAACAACGAGTCATGACACGGCGTCCAGCGGCTACCGATGAAACTCTCGCGGCATTGAGCCTGGGTGGAGACCACAGCGCAATAATGTCCGAAATCAAACGATATGTGCGCGAGGAGGTGGCCCGACAACTTTCGTGCCTGTCGTATCTACCGGCAACGGAACCCTCTTCTGAGCGTCTCGCGCCCGCCATCAGGCAGGTAATACAGGCGCAGGTCTCTGAGGCATTGCCGTCCGTCTCTCAGACAGCACCCGTCACCGCGCCATTGACTTATGCTACTGTTGCTGCTACTCCACCACGACCTCCGCTTGGGCCGACTCCCCAGCCTGTACGAGTATCAACGACGCCATTTCCAGCAACACAACAGCGCTATAACGGAAACCCTTGGCGCACAGTTGACAATCGCCCGATCTGTTACGCATGCGGATATCCAGGTCACGTGGCGCGCTTCTGTCGCCGGCGCTTCGCAACGGATCCGGCTGCACCTCCGAGGTACCCTGACTACTCTTTACCGGCCCCGTACAATGCGCAACGAGAACTGCCACGTCAATGCGACCGACAATCAGTGGAACGCGACCCGTCACCAACCGAACTAGACCACCGCCCTGCTGCCGACTACCGATCATTCGGTCCCCGTCGCTCATCCTCACCACGCCGCTACCGTTCTCCGTCCCCTCTGCGTCGCCGACCGAACCCTGTAGAGACGGAAAACTGACTGCCGCAGCTCCGGAGGCACGAGCTGCGAAATCGGCGCATTGTACAAGTCCTTGCCCGTCCCCCACAAACGTTCTGGAAGTGTTTGTTGAAGGTATACGAACTCTTGCGCTTGTTGATACGGGTGCCGCCGTATCTGTGATGAGTCAGAAACTCTGCCGTTCGATACGAAAAGTAACGACGCCGCCTTCCGACGTTTTGCTGAATACCGCTAGTGCGCAACCACTTCGACCAGTCGGAGCATGTACGGCGAGAGTAAACATTCAAGACGTCCTGTACCACATCGAGTTTCTCGTGTTGACCACTTGTGCCCACGACATGATACTTGGATGGGATTTTTTGTCACGCCACCACGCCGTAATTGACTGCGCTCGCGCGCAGGTGGAATTATCTGTGTTTTCAGATGCGCCATCTACCGACAATGAGTGCACTCACCTGGGCAAGCTTCTTGTTGCTTCCGACGTTGATGTTCCTCCTCTTAGTGCCATCGTTGTCCCCGTCAATCGCACTGAATTATCCGGCTCTACCGTTGTGTTCTCGCCATCTGACGTTTTCAGTCGCCGCCACGGTACGTCTCTGCCATACGCCGTTCTGCCACCTCACCAGGATACTTCCGGAATTGTCGTTTGCAATCCTAGCTCATGCCCTCTCACCTTAAGAGCTCACGAAACACTGGGCTATGTTCATTCTGTTGATGACAACGTTATTGTGCCTATTGAGTCCCACGACCCTGGCCAGCAACTTCAACTGAACGCCGTTACTCCTCTTTTCACGCCGGATGACTACTCCTCGGATATTTTCAATCGTTCCATCGACAGCAAGCTTCCTCCGGATCAACGGGACCAGCTAATGACCCTTCTCCATGAATTCCGAGATTCATTTGACCTTCCTCAAAAGGCACTGAGTCAAACTAACACCGTCGCTCACACAATCTACACTGGAACGCACCCTCCTTTGCGGCAACGCGCCTACCGCGTATCACCCAAGGAACGAAGTGTAATTGCAGAACAGGTGGATGATATGCTTCAGCGGGGCGTCATCAAACCATCTTCTAGCCCCTGGTCTTCACCTGTGGTGCTAGTGAAGAAAAAAGACGGTTCGATTAGATTTTGTGTCGACTACCGGCGACTGAACAAAATTACCCGGAAAGATGTATACCCTCTTCCCCGCATCGACGACGCTATCGATTGCCTACAAGGTGCCGAATTCTTTTCTTCGCTGGACTTACGTTCAGGTTACTGGCAGGTACCGATGGCAGAGTGTGACCGTCCCAAAACATCATTCGTTACGCCGGATGGCCTATACGAATTCATGGTTATGCCATTCGGTCTGTGCAATGCACCTGCAACGTTTGAGCGAATGATGGAGAGCATTTTACGCGGCCTTAAATGGCAGATATGCTTATGTTACCTCGATGATGTTATTGTATTTTCTCCTGATTTCCCTACCCACGTCGACCGTCTGCGCACCATTCTTCAGTGTCTTACCAAGGCAAACCTCCAGCTTAACCTAAAGAAGTGCCGCTTTGGGGCTCGCCAACTTACGATACTTGGTCACGTTGTGACAAAGGATGGAATTTCCCCCGACCCAGACAAACTTCGAGCTGTAGCAGACTTTCCGAAGCCGACTTCACTCAAAGAACTTAGGAGCTTCATCGGCTTGTGCTCGTATTTTCGTCGTTTCGTCCACAACTTTGCAACAATAATAGCCCCACTTACACAACTACTGCACGGTCCAGCTAACCTTTCTAACTGGAACCCGGAATGTGACGAAGCTTTCCTTACACTGCGCCGCCTACTTACGTCCCCACCGATTTTACGCCATTACGACCCAAGTGCCCCCACTGAAGTGCACACAGATGCCAGTGGCGTTGGTCTGGGAGCAGTACTCGCGCAACGAAAGCCAGGTATTGCAGAGTACGTCGTCGCATACGCAAGCCGCGCACTCACGAAAGCGGAGATGAACTACTCCGTAACTGAAAAAGAATGCCTCGCAATCGTTTGGGCGTTAAGCAAGTTTCGTCCTTACTTGTACGGACAGAGTTTCGACGTTGTGACCGATCACCATGCACTTTGTTGGTTGGCGTCGCTAAAAGATCCTTCAGGTCGCCTTGGACGTTGGGCTCTTCGACTACAAGAATTCGATATTCGTGTCGTCTACCGCTCAGGACGAAAACACTCTGATGCGGACGCCCTCTCACGATCACCAGTGAGATCCACCGCAGACCTGCATTCGGACACCAACTTCTCCATCGCTCCCATTTCCGTCAAAAGCATGTCGTCTGAACAGCGGAAAGACCCATGGATAACATCTCTCCTTAACATTCTTTCCGACTCTTCAACGTCTGCGTACCCACGCGCTCTTCGCCGCCAAGCCACACATTTCGCGATACGGGACGCGCAACTATACCGCAGAAACTACCACGCGGATGGTCGTAAATGGCTCTTGGTTATACCACGCCACATGCGATCTGATGTCTGTGCGTATTTTCATGCCGACCCACAACATGCTCACGCTGGTGTGTTAAAAACATATCAGCGGATCTGCCAGCGTTACTACTGGCGTGGTATGTACACTTTTGTACGAAAATACATTCGGTCTTGTTCATTATGCCAACGACGAAAGACAGCTGCCCATTCACCCGGGTTATTACAGCCTCTACCGTGTCCGGCGCACCCTTTCGACCGCGTTGGTATCGATCTATATGGTCCCCTTCCTTACACTGCCACTGGAAATCGATGGATCATTGTCGCCGTCGACCATCTGACGAGGTATGCTGAAACAGCTCCACTACCTACGGCTGGTGCACGTGACGTAGCCAATTTCATTTTGCGACGCTTCGTACTGCGTCACGGGGCACCACGTGAACTGCTAAGTGATCGAGGGCGTGTCTTTTTATCCGAAGTTGTACAACAACTCCTTCAGGCATGCCGCACGGTGCACCGCACCTCTACAGCCTACCACCCGCAGACCAACGGTCTAACTGAGCGCTTCAACCGAACGCTAGGAGACATGCTCGCCATGTATGTCAATTCCGACCAATCAAACTGGGATGTCATTCTCCCATTTGTGACCTATGCGTACAACACCGCGACGCAGTCAACCACAGGCTTCTCGCCTTTCTTTCTTCTATATGGGCGTGAGCCATGCTCCACCCTTGACACCATTTTGCCGTATCGTCCCGACGTCTCAGAGTTCAGCCCTCTTTCTGAAATTTTGCACCACGCTGAAGAGTGTCGTCAGTTGGCCCGATCATTCACCTCGGACAAGCAAGCATTCGAAAAAGACCGCCACGACCGTGACCAGCAAGTCGAGACTTTTGCCGTGGGCTCGCTTGTCTGGCTTCGACTGCCCTTCGACTCCCCAGGTCTGTCCGCTAAGTTTGCCCCCAAGTTTCACGGTCCTTATCGCGTCGTCGAACGTCGATCTCCTGTCACATACGTGATCGAGCCGGTCACGCCATCTACAGACAGGCGACGCCTTGGTCGTGAGACTGTCCACGTGAGTCGTCTCAAGCCATATCACGACCCACTCCTAATATCATCACCTTGACTTGCCAGGATGGCTCGTCTTTGTCGCCGGGGTATTGTAGAGAGGAAGAAGAATATGTGCCGCAGTGGGTCACGCCTTTAGGAAGAGGAGCCGAGCGCGAGCTGTTGCCCCGAGCGTTGTGTATCCTGCGTCGGTTCCTGCTGCCCGGTTCCCGCATCAATAGACCTGCTGTGCAAGCACTACTTGTGCCAATAAACCCCGTTCCAGTGCTGCTATCTGAGAGGCATTGTGAGACTCTCTATAGCCTCCGAGATGGCGAGCGCGCGGCGTGTATCTTCGACACTTTGCGATTCTTGCTTTAGATCGAAAACCTGTATGTAGCATTCGCGCTGCGCGCTGTTACGATCTACTCTGTCTGTCTGCCTGTCTCTCTCTCTCTCTCTCCGTGTGTGTGTGTGTGTGTGCGTGTGTGCGTGTGCGTGCGCGCGCGCGTGTGTGTGTGTGTGTGTGTGTGTGTGTGTGTGTGTGTGTGTGTGTGTGTGTGTGTGTGCGTGCGTGCGTGTGTGTGTGTGTGTGTGTGTGTGTGTGTGTGTGTGTGTGTCTGTGTGTGTGACACAACTTATTATCAAGTATGCCCTTAGCGGTTGAAGGGCGCACTAGGAGCTGGATTTCCCTATCGCGTTCAATTCTAAAAGGCGAAGCTGAAGATTTTTGTTATTGACTTTAAGTACTCTCATCTACAGGTGTCATACTTTGCTTCATTCTATTTCTTACTAGGTGGTGTATACGTTAAGCGTTGTCTCTTCTGCAACTAAAATGAATGAAACAGAATAGAAAGTTGGGCGAGTTGGTGTATATTCATATTAAAAGAAAAGCGGCGCACAAAAAGACGGAGACAAAGAAGAGAACCACACACAGCGCTGCCCTCACAACTGAAAGTTTAATCCGAGCAACAAGAATTTAAAAAGTAATAGCCGCGCATGACAAGTGAGGTACAACGAGATTAAGTGATACGCTCATCAATAAAAGTGAACTCTTTTTTGTGCAATGTAACCGAGGTCTGGCTTACCCAAGCATCACGTGACTTGTTAATATGATAGGCTTCAGACACCTCACGGATGAATTGATCGTGGTGCTTAAAAATAATAACAGCGTTAGACAGAAGAGGTGTGCACCCACACGTGGCACAATGCGAAGCCAAATGGGAAGGCGTGCCGTGATGCAAAGAGAGATGGTGCTCCCGCAACCCTTTATTGATACAGCGGCCCGTCTGTCCCACATAATGAAGGCCACAAGATAAAAGAATGCGGTACACCACCCCCACAGCACAAGGCACATACTTATTTCTATGGTTTACGGCACATTTCTTTACATCTGGCTTGTCCTTCTTATCTAGCTGATTTGACACCAAAGCACATATCTTTCCCAATTTATTGGGTGCCCTAAAAACCACATCAACTCCGTAGCGGGAACCAACATTTTTTAACTCATGTGCCAGTTTATGCATATAAGGAATTACTGCGAACTTCATTTTTTCCCGATTGATTTTTCTAGCTGCACGTCCTTTTAAACCACCAATTAACTTGCGACGCAAACAGCCACAATTATGTTAGGGGGGAACCCTGCTTCCTCTAGTCTTGCAACTTGCTTAGCAAAACCAGAGCCCAACATATGTCTGCACAATTTTTCTAGAGCGGATTTAAGGCAGGTGAAAGCGACGCCCCTCTTTACCACCTTTGAGTGGGCTGATCCAAAAGTAAGAATTGGTTTCACTGATCGTGGCTCAAAACACCAGCAAATATGGGAACTCTGAAACCGAAGTTTAAGATCGAGAAATTATAGACAGTCAGATTCTGGAACCTCCGATGTGAAGGACAGACCCATGCCTTCTGTCCTGAACACCTTCAACACATTGGAAACATTATCCGGGAACGTGGCATCCTTTATAACAACTAAAAAATCGTCCACATATCGGAAAATACGCATCACAGTTCCGCTTAGGATTGTGTCTACAATGCGATCTATTTTGTCTAAAAAAATTTCACAAAGGACAGGTGCAACGCACGAACCTATACAGACTCCTGATCGCTGGATTAGGGTCTGCCCTCGCCAACCAATGTACGTAGACTTTAGGTAAAAATCTAGTAATTCAGTGAACGATTCTACAGATATACCACTGCTCCTTCTGAAACGAAGCTCATCATTGTCTTCATTGATGCATTCCTGAACACACACTAGGAGCTTATGATTAGGAATCGAAAAAAAACATGTCAGCAACACCTTTACTGAACGCCAGACAGGAGCTCGTGTCGCGCTCCCTAAGAAACTGAACCACCGCACCCGAATTTTCCACTCTAAAGGGATCATGAACGCACAGCTGCTTCAGATGGCTTTCTAAATACCTGGATACATTTTTCTGCCACGTGTCTGTTTCCGTAATTATGGTACGAAAAGGCATGTCAGGCTTATGGGTTTTTATCGTAAAGAACGGGCTCAATTCCAAACCCTGGCTTTTTGCCACAGAGGAGGCCAATCTCTCAAGATAAAGGTCCCGCAAAAGGTTAACCGCCTTATCTTTGACCTTGGACAACGTCACAGAGGCTGGCTTAAAGTTCTTCTCTATAGCTTTACATGCCTTTTCTGAATACATTCCACTATCCAAAATGACAAAGAAACCTTCCTTATCCGCCACAACTGGTCTTAAATCCCTTCCTACGAGCACTTTAGCCAAATGAAAAACAGGTGAAACATTCCGCGCAATTCCATCAGCTTTGGCTAAGGCATCAACACACTCAACTACACACCGTGGGCGTAAGTCTCCTTCCACACGCCTTGAAACTGACTTAGCGCTGTGTGTGGTTCCCTCCTTTGTCTCCGTCTTTTTGTGCGCCGCTTTTCTTTTAATAAAATGAATGAAGTGATGAAAGCTTACTTGCTGATGCTCATGCAATATGCGAACCTCTCAATCTGGCATTCAAACTTTTCTTTACATTTCAGTATTGCGAGTGCACGCCAATGTTAGACCAATGCACTATTCTGTACCTGCATAGGAATGAAGAAACATGTCTGATGGTTGAAGCATGATATATCGATAGTAGTAGTAGCACATGCGTAAGCCAACCGTTCATTACCTTCCACAAATATGAAATCAAATGCCTTAATAGTCGTGTTGTGCTTAACGTAGATCACCACACATGCCAGGTTGACGTGTTCGCCAGTTGTATCGGCATGCGCAGATAAGTTTCTATGCCTTCTTTCTTTTTCGTCATTGAGCGCATCTTCAATTGTTAGTAAGCGTCTGAGGTGTCCCGACTTCCTACTTGGGTCCATGCTTGCGTATCCTGTCTTCTCAGAAGGTAGTATCTTATTTTCTGCCATAAGCGTGGCATGCTGTGCAAGAGCTCACATGACCACAACAAGAAATCAGGGTATACCGTGGTGCTGTGCTTGTTGTTGGTGCTACGCCTAATGCGGATTAATTATAGCTCATCCTTTCGTAAGAGAGCTTTGAACCAGCGAATCGTTAAGAAATCCACACTGTCTAATGCTTGCTGATATCCTGTGCTTTTGCAACGCAATATTAAATAGAACAGCGTCACCCTTCACAGTACTTGATCTCACATAGATGGTCATTTTTCTGAAATAGTTTCGGGGACCTGTGTCAGAATACTTGATTGCCACGCCTTATTTGGTTACAATTTTGGCTCGACCCTCCGGAATTTTTTTTTCGTTTTCGTATCCATCATAATTTTTTTCAACGAAGAAGCTTTCACAAGGATTTCCAAGTATCGACAACTGAGGCTTTTGATGTATTAACCTGTTGCACAAACTTGTGGTTGTGACAGTCATATCGTGTTCAATGCCCGATTCTTAGTGGTGGTGATTAAGGTTAGAGCAAGGAAAAGACGCCAAATTTATGCAGCCCTTAAGGGAGCACGGCGCAGCGTCTTGTAGTGGGATGGGGAAGGGGAAGAAAGAGTAAAAAAAAATTAACGATAGGGATAGGAGCAGTCAGTCAGCAGAAGGGGGCAACAGCCGCTTGCAGCAACAGCAACCAGTAGTGGGCGACTGTTACTCATTGCGGTCTTGTGTGTTGCTGTACTATCTCTCAGTCTCTTGTATCTCTTTTTCAATCTTATTCATCTTGTGATCATATGTAGGGTAGAAAACTGGTTATCCTGGACTGAGTAAACTTTTTGCTTTTCTTCTCTACCATTTATTCTCGCTAGGTATTCCACAGTTTGCTCTTCTCACCTGTCACTAAAAACCGACCCTTAAGAAAAATTAGGGACTGAATCTACTCACATGTTTGCAGAGCCTGCTTAGGTCTTCGTCTCAGTTCCTCCACCGTGCCACCAATGGACTTGTCTACTTTAAGCACGTGACCATCAACTTCCCGAACACGTGGCCAAAGAGAAACAGTGCACGCCGCTTGTCTTCTAGTTTATTCGAGAAAGGCGACGTACGCATCGACCTCCCTGCAGAGTCACAAGAGCAGGAACGGCCCTTCACGAAGCAGTGGAAACTCTGTGGAAAGCCCGGAGAGTACATCAAAGTCACACCAAAGTTTCTAGCTGAACTGAACGATTCAACAACCAAGACGTTTGGAAATCCTGGTATGTATCACCTGCTTGATTACCTCCTGGTTTAAGGTAAATAAACCGACAGCCATGAGAATTCGAAGTTTCAGAAGTGCTACGGCGAAAATTACATAAACAAAGAGAACATAAATACAAATATAATGCAGTGCATTTATTTTCTGGTTTTGGGAGGGAAGTCGCATCACCTCTATGATGTTGCTGTCGGGCTACATGATCGCCTGCGGTGTCCCCGGCTACGTTAACCTAATCAAGTAAACAAGGGCATAAATATATTTCAGACCATATATTCTATTATTTCCGCAAATCATGTTTATATACAGTTGGGAAAAACGTAGAATCTTAATTAAAATGAAAAGAAGCCGCAGGGTCCAAAGACGGGTCCTACGCTTCGGAGAGATGTTGCCTTTAGAATGACGCGCGTTCACCTTATTCATGTAAAAAGCCACTTCATATCTTTGTATTAATATATTGTCATGTTGCTTCATCGGTAGCCTTGTTGTTAAGAATGTATCAGTGTTCCCGATACATGTAATGGGAGGGTGCATCGAATAGGCGGATCGGAGTAATAATTTTGGTCATGCAGTGTTTTATGCGTATTTTGAACAATACTGATCATGGCAAGCAGCATGTTTCATTTCCTGAGAGCGGATTCATACCTTTTTTGCAATCTGTATTGGTACTGCTTTGTTATCTTGTGCGGTGTAGGGAATCTGTACTGGCATTCACCAAAATCTTGTTCTATGGCGCTTTGTTCGCTTTTGTGAACTCGCTAGGCATTGGAATGAAAAAAAGTGACAGCTTTGCCGCAAAGGCGAAGAAATCAATGTGATAGCAACAAATTGTAAGATCATGCACCGAATGGAAAGCAAATTGAAACGTGCCCCGCGTATCTTACGTGCAAATGACGCACGATTTCATTTTTGTTAGTATAATCTGGGAGAAAGAATAACCACTTTGTGGGTATGCGCCCCAGGAAGTGAGCAAACGCCCCTAAAGAGTATACGAGTACAAGCATTTCTGATAATATATTAATCCGTCAGTGTTGCCGAATGGGTGCCTTCATTTTATTTCAAATACATTGCAGGAATTACAACTTGTCGCAATCTATTTTTTTTAATTCTTTGGAATGAAAAAAAAAGTGACAGCTTTGCCGCAAAGGCGAAGAAATGAATGTGATAGCAACAAATTGTAAGATCATGCACAGAATGGAAATCAAATTGAAACGTGCCCCGCGTATCTCACGTGCAAATGACGCACGAAACCTACTGACAGGTACAGATGCACGCGAATAAGCGTCTCAGTTGTTACTTCGCTGTGTCTGAAAAGCACGCGCTTTTCGCAAACGAAGACTGTAATGATTGCAATGACCTTTGTGTGCCCGGTAACTACAACAGTATAGTATCACAGGACTGCATGGCGAACATAAATAACAACCCGTAAATTGAGAATCGGGACACGCATGTCTTGATTTTTATGTTATGACTTGTCATGACTACACACCATGCTCATGATGCGCTGGCGATAATTTCGCTAGCTTCGCATATACCAAATTTGGTGTTACGTGACCTCAATAGATGACGAAGGTATATGACTGGTGCAAACATGATAATCCTCCCGTGAGTGTCATGTAAAACATGACCACATGCTACGCTCATAGCGCGCCCGCAGCCGTTTCGCTCACTCCACAAATACCAAATTTGGTGTCATGTGATACGTTGCAATAAACGATAAACGTAAATGACAAGTCCGAACATGATAAATTTGATATGCGTGTCTTGTAAAACTTGACTACTTGCTACGCTCATAGCGTGCTCGAGGCCGTTTCGCCAGCTCCACATATACCAAGTTTGGTATCACATGACGTGAGTAGACGACGAAGGTAAATGACACGTCCAAACATGATGGTCATGATATGCGTGTGATGCAAAACATGGCTACATGTTACGCTCATAGCATGGTCGCGGCTGTTTCGCAAGCTACGCATATCACGTCACGCGATGCTAAGTTTGGTATCACGCAACGTGAATATACGACGAAGGCAAATGACACATCCAAACATAATAATCATGGCATGGGAGACATGAACGCCATAATTTACGTCCGCCTCGTAACGTTGTGGTCATTTTAAAGTGACATATCAACCTTAATCATTCGTGCTTCGAAAATCATCGATGCCCACAATACGTGGGATGTGCAAATTTTCTTTTTATGACTGTGAAGTTATACTCGATATGTCCTGCTGGAGTACTGTCCGTGTCGGTAGCAGTTGGTCAGCTGCATATCAGCGATCACCACAATCACTGTTTACGGTTCTTTTTCAGCATCATCATTTCGATGTCCGGAAGTTTCAACAAATATCGACACTAATGCTCTTTAGCGCAATGAAAGCAGGTGCCCAGACGTCCGCTTTTGGGCGTACATCTCAGAGGTCGTGCATAAATGCTGATCGAAGGCAGGGTTAACTTGGACTCTAATGGAGTTGTGAAGGTCGATACCTTCTCCCTGCATCGTTCTCAAACATTTGGGACACGTTTATATGCAAGTTAAAACTTGAAAAGTTCACGTTTTTATAAATTTTGCACACCTTCTTTTTACCCTTGGAATGTGCTGGTGGGTTCGGTGCTTGGACGTGGTAGAAAGCAAACATTACAGCTCACCACTTTTCTATTTCTAGTGGAAATGAATGTACTCTGCTCAAATGGATTGTGGACTTCTTTAGATGAACACATCGAGGATAGCTCCCAACGTACTTTTCTCCAGAAGTCAGAAGGGTATTGCTTGTCTCCACACTGCGGCGTCCTCCAGCCTTGAAGGGCTTAATGCCCTTTTATCCTTTCAGTTTTTTACCCGATGGAGTACGTAAACAAGGGAGAAGTAAAGGCAATGAAAAACTTGGAGCCATATACAAGCGTGAAACACAGACACGTATGAAGAGATCGCATGAAAATAGTAAGCTGCTCGCCTTAGATCGTTATAACATTAAGTCTTGTTCGTATCGCATTCACTGCTTCACCCTTTCAGGAAAACATTTTTTTTCAAATTCACGGGACACACAAATGTTGAACCCACCCCACTCTCCCTTTCGCCGTTGATGCGCCGTCACTGGAGAAAAAACACCGGCGCACCACCACTGGCGATTTTCAGAACGAAGCACAGATCTAGTCGAGAGATATCTTAATGACATATCTTGTGCAGTACAACCACCCTACTAATTCTCACAGGGGCCGTTCTTTCGCTACCTACAATATTTGCATGGTCAGCATGTATGAACGAAGTTTGATGTTTTAATATTTTTTTTTAATATTAAACGTGTTAATGTTAAAATGGCAATATAACATATTTTTCTGCTGACAAATGTACTCTGCAAGAATACAAAGCTTTTCCACACGTCCAGAGCGGCCGCAAATGTAAGAATTCTTAGATTTGGTTATTCAAGTCAAATTCTTTATTCCCTCCTTTGAACATTTACAGACAGCAGAAGCGCACAAAATGTTCTCAGACACAGCTTGACTGAGCTGTGACAGCAGCTTCACAGCAGGGCTAATGAAATAACAGTGTTAATAATTTGTAATCGCAAGTATACAATCATCAACAACTACAAAATTGAACATACATTGTAGTACATAAATTGTTGAGAGTATACTTTCAATCTGCTTGCCATTCTTCGTGTGACTTTTCAATTTGTTGCTATAGCATTCAATGCTTCGACTTTGCGGCAAAGCTGTGACTTTTTTATTGACACACTATTTCAGCCGATCAAAAAATTAGCTTTTAGGCACCCTTTAGAAACTTCAGAAGCTGCACTGATGCTAATGCGTTTCCGAATTTATTTCCGTTGTTTTGTTAGGTAAGTTGCTCGATTAGCGGGCGCATGATTCGACTGCAACGAAAATTTTCAAATCTGCACGAATGCTACGCACGCCCTCTCCTTGTTGTTATGCCGACTGCGTCGCCCTGTATTCGCTACAATCGAAACCATGAAAAACTTTTGTTATGAGGTGTAACAATCAAAAACGCTGCTGGATCATGCATGTCATTTTTCTGTGCCCCCATGGTGAACCGGATGATGCTTCTGATATTGAAAAACGTCAAGATAATATGAGGTGTTAAGCATGCTGCTGCAATTTTTATAGCCACCCTGGCCATACATAAGTGGAGTAGCGACGTTTTCACGAAATTTGACGACAAATGGCGACTTTTGGCGACTTATCGCTCATAGTTTGGCGAATTTTACTCGAACGTCACTGACAACTCCGGTTCGTACCCTACCTCACGCCTCGGTTTCTCTTTTACAAATTTACAGGTCGGCCACACTTGTATGCTACGCCCACCTTTGGTTCTGGCCGACTAAAGGTGGACCTAGAGAAGGCATTCTTACCTTGTACTTGAAAAAAAAATCTAATCAGGCATACATAACTAAATTGAACACGATGTCATCGTTGTAGCATCGTTGTCATCGTTGTAGAAGGAATCATTTTCATGTTACTTTTGAAAACAGAGATGTCAACCTGACCATCTCATTCTGAAAACTCTAAAACTGTAACTGACGAGTTCCATCAAAAACAATGAACAAACCTTCTGGCATATATCTCTAGGTGAAACGGGCTTTTTTGACGTGAATATATAGCGCTTGCACAGCAGGTCTATTCTGCGCGAGCGGTTGGCCCTAGCGCTGTGATTTCTATGTCGGTTGCTGCCGCACGCTTTCAGTATCCATACCATTCTGTGCAAGTGCTACTTACGCCAATAAACCTCGTTTTATAGTGGTGGAGAGGCGCGGTAGAGGGTACAAATTTTAACGCGTAATATCGTTGAGTCGTCTGTAATCCACACATAATCTAATCGAACCATCTTTGTTTCTGAAGAGCACTACAGGCGAAGACCAGGGACTTGAACGGGGCGTGATAACATGGTGGCGAAGCATGTTATTGACTTGCTCCGCAATGATATTGCGTTCTGTTGCTGGTGCACGGTAGGGGCGTTGTCGCAAAGGAGTATGCGTTACCATGTCGATACTGTGAGTGACGGTGTTGGTTTGACTCAGTGGCTTCTGTGGAAAGACAAATTAATGTAGAAACTCACGAAGAAGCGTTATTTGTCATGCTCATTGATCCCGGGGGAGCTCGCATTCGATGTAGCAGTTGATTACATCGAGAGAGACGTCATCCGGATGGAAACAAGGAGGTACAGCATCCAACTGAAGCTTTGGGCCAGTGTCATATGGAATTCAATGGGCACGATAGAGCGTTCGTCTACTGGGTGAGCACGACCAAGTGTCTCGTGATGGTGTTAGGTGAGAGGACATAATCTGGGATTGCGAACAAGTATTCCCGTTGCATCATCATTGGGAGGCAGAATGGCATATGACAGAGACGTGCCATGGCGATGACTGAAAATGGCAGATGGAGTGAACGTAACAGTAGTGCCAGAAAGGTCAGTGCGATCAACAGGGACAATGACTAAGAGGACGATGGTCAGTGTCAGTGGCCACACGAAGCTTGCCAACGCTAAGTCTCTCGGTGTTGGCAGACGGGACATCGGCGAACACAAGTTCCACCTGAGCGCGAGCGCATTCAATTACGGCGTGGTGGCATGGCAAGAAGTCTCATTCGAGTATTACGTGATGCGAACAGGTGGCCAACATTAGAAACTCGATGTGGTACAAAATGTTCGGAAGGGTGACTCCAGCCGTACACGCTCTAAACGGTCGAATTCGTTGCGCTCTCGCTGTACTAACCGAAAATCCAGATGGTGGCGTCGTGACATTTAGTATGGAGCGGCCAAGTTTTCGGCTCATGCCAGAAATGGCAGCTCCGGTATCAAGAAGGGCGAGAGTTCATAAAACTCCGATAAACACTTCCATAACGTTGGCGGGCGACAGGCGAGTACTTGATTATTGTGACGACGACGAAGCTCGTGCCTCCAGAGCTGTGACAGTCAGTTTTCCGGTTCTAGTCGGTGACGCAGAGGTGGCAAAGAATTTTGCCACCTCTGCCACTTCTTCGCGCACATATCGTTTGATTTCCGGTATTAGTGTTTTGTGGTCTCTGCCGAGGGTCAACGCCACGAGAGTTTCATCCGCGGCCGCTGGCCTCCGTGTCATGACCCGTTGTTTACGCAACTCCTCAAAGCTTGCGTACCTGGGTCCAACCGAACACATCAGCAATGCGTAGCTTAAAAGCACCCGGTGAATTCCGAGTGGTGCTTGGTAAACCAGAGACTCGCTACCTCTTTCAGGTAGAAGGGCACATATTGCAGTTTCGAAGGGTCGTCCCACTTGTTGCTTGCACCTACCCTTTCAAATGTCGACAGCCAATCTTCAACGTTTCGTTCATTGGTATCGTCGATAAAAGGTGGATCGCGCACGCGTAGCGCAGTGGACACGTCATCATCGGAGCCTGGCGCATACCGTGCTTGATATATATATATATATATATATATATATATATATATATATATATATATATATATATATATATATATATATATATATATATATATATTGTAGCGAAGCCTCCGAACTATGAAATGGGTCGAACTCTTGAGTACCTTCTAGTGGGGCTACCCAACAAGGACGCCGCTCGGACTGAGAGCCCGTGCTTGGCCGTTACTGTCGCCATTGTGCTTGCTCGCTGTGGACCGGCTATTAAACGCCTTAACATTTTGGTGGAGAGTGCTGTGCCCTTCAAACATCTTCGGTTCACATTCGATGCCCTTGGAGCTTAGATCCCGTACCGTGCCTTCAACCATGCAACAAGACGCCGCCCAGCAAACGCTTCCTCCTGCGCCGACGCCATGTTCCGGTGTCCCCCGCATCCGCGACCCACCTGTCTTCACCGGCGCGGATGGCACCGACGTCGAGGACTGGCTCGTCATGTACGAACGCGTCAGCGTCCCCAATCATTGGGACGAGGCCGGTAAACTCGGCAACCTGGTTTTCTACCTCGCGGGTGTGGCCGGCATGTGGTATAACAACCACGCGTCTGATTTCGCAACCTGGTCCGATTTTAAGACCGCTATCACCAACGTTTTTGGCCGCCCTGCCGTTCGTAAGCTGCAAGCCGAGCAGCGCTTACGCGAACGCGCTCAGCAGGCCGGTGAATCATTCACCAGCTACATTGAAGACGTCTTGGACCTATGCAAGAAATGCAACGACAGCATGTCCGAATCAGACAAGATCCGGAACGTCATGAAGGGCATTGCCGATGATGCCTTCACGATGCTGCTGGCCAAAAACCCAGGCACAGTAGCTGAGGTCATCACGCTGTGCCAGAGCTACGAGGAGCTCCGCCGGCAGCGTTCGATGACCCGTCGCTCCACACCACGAGATGCAGGGCTTGCAGGCTTGGAGGCCAGCTGTGACCAGGTGACACTGCTGGCAGACCTCAAGTCTTTCATACGTGAGGAAATCGCACGGCAGTTCTCTCTCCTGCCCTTCGCCCACCCACCGGCTGCTCAACAATCGGCCACTACCATTTTCCCCCCCATCCGCCGAGCGATTGAGCAGGAAATAGCGGAGGTTATCCCTGCGTACCACCCACAACAGCTTCCGGCTCCTGTACCCCCAAGTTACGCCCAAGTGGTCGCCAGGCCGCCTCCAGTCGTTCAAGCGCCCGCCCCACTGACTTACGCCGAAGCTGCCGCACGACCTCCATCCTTTGCAGCGGGTATGCCGGCTACGTATGTTGACGTGACCTCTCAGACTCAGCTCCAGCACCCCCTGCAGCCTTTCCAGCCACCGTTCCGTCCATCGGCTCTTGCGTCATGGACAAGACCTACCCCGGCGAACTGATGGCGCACATCCGACAACCGGCCCATTTGCTTTGCCTGCGGTTACGCCGGCCACGTAGCACGTTATTGCACTCGCGTACAGACGCCCCATATCTCGTCGCCTGTTGCTGGCCAGATTAGGCGTACCTATCACGAGGAAACGCCGTCTATGCCACCGCCAACTCGCCTAGCTTCATCTTCTCGTAGGTCACCGTCTCCACGACGTCGTTCCCCGTCCCCCATGCGGCCAAGTTCAGCTGCTCACGAGCGGGAAAACTAGTCGTCGCAGTCCCCGAGGCAAGGACTGCGATGCTATCGCATTGTGAAAGCCCTCAGAGCCGCCCATCTAATGTCATTGACGTGCTTGTGGACGGTGTTCACGCATCTGCTCTTATTGACACAGGAGCTGCAGTATCCGTTATGGACGAAAAATTTTGCCGCTTGCTTCGTAAAGTGACGACGCCAATTTCTGGATTGTCCCTTCGTACCGCCGGTTTGCATCGTATCCATCCTACAGCAGGGTGCACAGCTCGCGTTGTCGTTCAGGACGTTCTGTATGTCGCCCAATTCATCATCATTCCCGCATGCTCTCATGACGTCATCCTGGGGTGGGATTTTCTCTCCCGCAACGACGCCGTCATCCATTGTGCCGCCGCCGAAATTGAACTCTCCCCCTTCTCGCATTTGACGCCGGAAGACAGTTCTTCGAAAGTGAGCAAGATTCTCGTGAAAGACGATACTATAGTGCCTCCAAGCTCCACGATGGGTGTATCTGTCTACTGCGCTGGACTCTCCGACACAATTGCACTCGTTTCGCCATCCGACCGTGCTTGCCGAAGGATAGGTTGCTAGTACCTTTCGCGACCGTGCAAATCACCCAGGGCAACGCCTCTATTTTCGTGACCAACCCATCCCCGTACACTGTCACCTTGGTTCGAGGGGAATGTCTCAGCAGAGTGGAACCAGTGGATAACGCACAAGTCCTGGACGTACCTGATGACTCGCGTTGTCCCAATTTGCGTACCATCAGTGCTGTTTCCACTTCTGATTCGTCATCTCCTGATGTATTTGGCCCTTGCATTGATGACAACCTCACGTCGGTACAGCGTTCCCAGCTTCTGAACCTGTTGCGAGAATATCGTTCTTCTTTCGATGTCGGGCGAAGTTCTCTCGGTCGTGCGTCCGCTGTTACGCATCGTATCGACACTGGTGCCCATCCACCATTACGGCAACGTCCCTACCGCGTGTCGCCTGCTGAACGTCGGGAAATTAACGAGCAGGTTGATGATATGCTCAGACGCGACGTTATTCGGCCCTCGGACAGTCCATGAGCGTCTCCTGTTGTTCTTGTTGCGAAGAAAGATGGTTCTGCGCGGTTCTGTGTAGACTACAGACGGCTCAATAAGATCACTCGCAAGGATGTTTACCCACTGCCGCGCATCGATGACGCAATTGACAGCCTTCACGGAGCCGAATTATTTTCTTCTCTCGATCTGCGCTCGGGGTACTGGCAAGTACCCATGGCTGATGACGCTCGACCGAAGACTGCATTCATCACACCCGACGGCTTGTACGAATTCAACGTCATGCCGTTTGGTCTATGTAATGCACCTGCGACCTTTGACCGCATGATGGACACCGTTCTGCGCAACTTGAAATGGCACACGTGCTTGTGTTACCTCGATGACGTTGTTGTGTTCGCTCCAGATTTCTCTACGCACCTCCAACGTCTGAAAGAAGTTTTTGCACGTGTCAGCAATGCCGGCTTGCAACTAAATCTGAAGAAGTGCCGCTTTGCAGCACGGCAACTCACCATCCTTGGGTACGTCGTGTCCAAGGATGGCATTCTTCCTGACCCAGCCAAGCTTCGGGCCGTGGCCGAATTCCCCAAACCTGCGTCCGTCAAAGAACTGCGTAGTTTCGTGGGCCTGTGCTCGTACTTCCGACGCTTCATACGAAACTTTGCCACGATCATATCACCGCGGCAGAAGGCAAGGTGGGAACGGAAACGGGAATGTGAGGGATACCAGCTTGGGCTAATAGCCATTGGCCTTGACGAGTGAGAGAAAGGCGGGCAATCTGAGAGTCGTGGTGCAGAGAAATAAGAGAACGTAATGGATGGAAGAGGCCTGTGGCAAAGAGCTTAGTGGTAGAGGTAGTGAGAGGGAGGTTTAGAGCTGCCTTGTAGAGGCCTAATAGAGCTCTTTCGAGTGTGTTGAGTTGCGTTTCGGTGAAATGAACGTAGGGTACAAAGTACAAGAACTTGTTAAGGGCAAGCACATGTGCAACCCGGCACGCATGAGCCTCATGGAGCCCCGACTGCCGAGTGACAACGCGTCGCAGGAGGTGGGTCACCGAGTGGCAAGTCTTCACAGCGTGATGTAGGGCCTGCACGTTCTTTGTCGCGTGCAAAGGGAAGCCAAGAACTTTGCATTGCTGAACAATGGGGATGAGAGAGCTAGAAAGATGTAGGGAGATGAGGGTATTGTGGGAGCGCTGGTACGCAGACCGGTTTAGCAAAAGTAGCTCACATTTCTCCGGTGCAGGGGACAGGCCAGCAGTAGCGAGAAAGGAAGCAATAAGGTCCAGGCCACGTTGCAAAGTATCCTGCACGTGGCCGGGACATCCAGAAGTACACCAGAGAGTGATGTCGTCTGCATAAAAAATATGGTGGAGGTCAGGTATTTGGGACAGTTGGGAGGCAAGGGGGGCCATAGCCATATTAAATAGTGTAGGAGATAGTACGGCACCTTGAGGAGTGCCGCGGGTGAGGGAGTGTGGGTTAGACAAGTGAGTATCGACTCTGAAGCGAGCAACTCGATTGGAAAGAAATGATCGGATGTAAGAATACATGCGGGAGCCACATGACAGGGAGGAGAGCTGAGCGAGTATGTGGTCATGACTCACGCCATCGAATGCCTTCCGTACATCGACGGTTACAAGCGCATGGATCTGACTACGAGAAGGTGAAAGAAAAGTATGCTGAAGAACAAGGAACATGTCCTGCGCACAAACGTGGCGTCGGAAGCCAATAAGAGAAGGAGGGAAAAACTCTTTCGCCTCAATAAAATCAGACAGTCGAGTCAAGGCCATTCGCTCAAGAGTCTTGCCAACGCATGACGTCAAAGAGATAGGGCGAAGGTTAGAGAGAGATGGAGGTTTGCCGGGCTTCGGAATCATGCAAATTAGAGATGATGTCCAAGAGCTTGGAAGACAGCCGCTGTTCCATGCTTCGTTGAATGTGTGTAAGAGAAATTCTTTCGCGTTGTCGGGGAGATTACGTAATGTAGTGTATGTTATCTCATCCTCACCGGGTGCCGAGCGGGTAGATTGAGTGGCTAAGGCAGCTTCCAGCTCCCTGAGCGTGAATGGGCGGTCCAGGTCTGGGTTAGCTTCGCCACAGTAATCTGGGTAGGAAGGTGTGAGGGGGGGTGGGAGATACAGAGATTTTAAATTTTCAAACACATCAGATGGAGTCCCTTGAGTGAGAGCTTTAGCTAGGGTGGGAGCAACGGCAGGCTTGGTACCTAAGAGAGACCTAAACAGAGACCATGTAGAGCGCGAGTGCAGTGCGGAGTCAAGGCCGTCACACAGCGTGTTCCAACGAGAGTGCTCGAGAGAAGTGCCGTAAGCGATAATTTCAGCCCGCAGAGCATCAATTCGGAAGGAAAGTTGGAAGTTGTGTGGCTGGGAGCGGAGAGCGCGTTTCAAACGTTTATGACGTCGCCATAATCGGAGGAAGTGAGGATCAGGGTCAGGAATGGGGAGTTGAAAACGAGCGCGGCGACTACAGGATGTCATTGCTGCGGAGATCCGCGACGTCCAGTCGTCGTAAGTTTTAAATGAGTCAGACAAAAGGTTATTACGGAATGCTTCCCAGTCAGTGTGAGCGACTCGTTGTTTCCGCCTATTGTGGGAAAGAGGGGTGGTGATGTGTATGAGAAAGTGATCACTGAAAAAATTTTCAGCGGAGACCTGCCAGTGAAAAGGAAGGGAACTCCGAGAGAACGTGAGATCGGGTGTAGTGGAACGCTGTGAAACAGTGCCCGCTCGAGTAGGGGTGTCAGGAGTATTAAGAAGGGTGAGATGGCGTTCCTGGGCGAGGCAGTGTAGAAGGCGACCTGGTTTGAGTGTTTGGGGGTAACCCCAGAGCCTATGAGGAGCATTAAAGTCACCCCCAAGGAGGATATGGGTGGTCGATGGAAGGGAGTGCAGGAATTTGTCAAGAGCACTAAACAAAGAGGACGTGACAGGGGGGTTGTAAAATGACATCAGAGCGAGAGAAATACGGGTAGATGGTTGGTAATAGACCACACCAACTAAATGTTTCAGGAGTGGGGAGGGTACGTCTAGTGGTTCAACGAGAACGTCATTGCGTACATAAATGGACGCAAGTGGCTTTCCCGTCGTAGCGTGATATGCACGGTAGCCCGGGACGGCAAGGGCCGCCCGAGTCTCCTGTATAAGGAGAAAATGGGGTAATGTTTGGCGGGTGAGAAGATATTGGTGGAGAGGGGTCCTATTATGACGAAAGTTGCGGCAGTTCCACTGCAAAATATCGAGGTCTTTTTCACGCGCCATTTAGGTCTTTGGAGTAGAGGAAGCGCCTACGCGTGCGCGTTCCTTCTTTTTTGCCGGGGGAAGTGACTCCTGCAGGGAGTTAAGCATATAGGTGAAAGATTCCAGTTGCTTAGATTGGGTTTCGAGGGTCGTAAGAATCCGGACAATTGAATTTTCCAGCTGGACCAAACGAGTGTGATGCGCAGTGGTGGTGGTTTCAACCATGTCGGCCAATTTGGTTACATGGGAGCTGGAGGTCGGGGCGGTGAGTGTGGTGAGTTGCTTATTTAGCTCTGTGAGTTGAGAGGTAAGAGAGGATGTGGTAGTTGCGAGTGTCTGCGTCAGTGCAAGTATTTTCTGTTGTAGCTCATCGGAGACGCGTTGTTGCTCGCGCTGGTTGCGCTCCAACATAGCCAGTCGCAGATCGAAGGAGCGGCTCTCGTTACTTGAAGATGGTGAAGGTGTGTTTGATGAAGAAGTGCACATGGGAGGTGTTCCCTTAACCTTAGCGGCGTATGAGCCCGGGGGGGATGTTGCGGGAGGTGATAGGAGCTCATGCGCTGAAGAGGAGGGCGGCGAAGGCTGAGTGGCTCGGCGCATGGCTGTGCGACGGAGAAAAGCTGCTTTGGCGCAGTCGCGTTGCTTAGCTAGAAGGTAGGGGCAGGTGGAGTCGAGAGATGAGTGGGTGTTGACTTGGCAATGGATGCACCAGGGTTGGGCGCAAACGTGAGCATCGGCATCTGCTGGTAGAGGAGACGCACAGCGGCGGCACTTGGCCGGAACGCTGTGTTGGGGGCATTGATTAGCACGGTGCCCTATAGCAAGACACCGAGTGCAAGTAGGGGGCTTGGGTTTATGTGGACGGCATCGGAAAGAGACGCGTTTGAAGTACACAAAGCGAGGGATGATGGTTCCAGCAAATGTTATGAGGACGGATTCAGTGGAGCCCATCATACGTGCAGCGAGTATATCTGAAGTAAAGGATTCGAGGTCATGCAAGAGCTGAGATGTTGTGAAATGACCACCGACGTTGTGTATGACGCCGAGACATGATATTGGAGGACTGAGGGCATATGGCTTAATGGTGATCGGCTTACCATTAAGTT